>NC_137617.1:18394569-19069569 GCF_963280865.1 Gymnoscopelus braueri
CAAATCTGCCTGTGGGAAAAGAGCTGTACAGTGCAGACATTAACATCACAGCAACAATGTTGGATTAATCTCAGCCAAGAGCCTGTACAGTACAGCATGTTGCTGTTTATTGGGCAGGCAGATCTCCAAAACGATTTGGACAGCTTATAATGCTGGCTGACACTTCTTCTGTTGTTGCCGTTGTCAGAAAACATCTCTTTAACCACATGAACCCTAGCGTCCCTATTCTGGGGCGAGCATTCAGCAAAAATAGTAGATCTATAATCTCACACACAGTTGTGAGCTTGTAGATCGGCTATTTTCGGCAAAGAGAAGAGTGTTGAGTGAAAAAAGGAGCAGACGAAGTAGACTCCTGGGGGACTCTGATCAAGAAAGTATATATGGTTTAAGTGGTTAAAGGACGTCTGGTTGCCTGTCAATATCACTATTTATTAATTTATTTTCATCACTATTGACTGAGATTAGAGGACCTCAGAGATTTTTTTGTCTCACAGGGTTAAATCATTGATATTAACAGAAATGTATTTCTTGTAGTTGATGCAATAACAATGCTATAGTATAGACAGAGATGGAGTGATACATAAAGAAGAACTGCTAACGTCAAGTTAGACAGACCAATAAAATGTATAATTAATAAGACACTGTAATTTAGGGTTAATTGGCAGGGATGAGGAACTACCTGTATAGTTGTTTGTCTGGGTTGGAGTTCTGAGAGGCATTGGACTTCATGGCAGCAGAAACAGTCTGAAAGAAGACGAAAATAAATACTTAATTGAATACACCCCAAGTCCAACAGAATGTTTGTGTTTCCTATAAGCCTAGGACAGTATGTTATCAAATAGAGCATATTGATAATATTTGTTTCTCAACATTAAAATCCAGATACCTCTAACTCAATTTCTGAACGATAGAAACTTGAACTATAGATAACAATCCTGTAAAGGCTTCATAGAATGTCAAAGAAAACACTTGAGTGTGTACAATTAAATGCATTAGAGTTATTCAAAACTAGGAGTGGTTTTGATACCAATCTTTAATGTTCTAATCTAGTACAAGTTAGGGCATTCACAGAATAGTCGAATATTCGAATATTCGAATACCAAACCGACTATTCGACTATCAAACCACTATTCGACTATTCAAAAAAACAAAAAAAAAAGCATTTCTTTTTTTTTTTTTTAAGATTTTTTTTTTTAGTGGCTTTTCTAGAGCAGACACGCAGCTGTGAGCTCTGGTGTGACGTCAACTCGCATTCCTTGAGTCGAGTCATCAATGCCATTGAAAAAAAAAATAAAAAAAAATAATAATAATAATTTTTTAATTTTTTTTAATCAAATCGAATAATCGACTATTCGAATACTTTTGGGTCGAATAATTCGAATACCATAAATCACTATTCGTTAATGCCCTAGTACAAGTCTGTCAGTCTTAGGGCTGGGCCGCAGCGTGGCGGTCCAGGCACCCCTAGGCTGCAATGCCAGTCTGACAGCGTGTCGCGGGTTCGACTCCCGTTCCCGACGACCTTTGCTGCGTGTCACCCCCCATCTCTCTCCCCATTTCCTGTCAGCCTACTTTCCCTATCCCTCTCCTAAATAAAGGCATAAAAAGCCCCAAAACATAATCTTAAAAAATAAAAAAGTCTGTCAGTCTAAGTTCAAAGATAAATTGCATTGGCATGAATCTGATATTAACATTAACTGTCTGGGAGATATTCTGTAGTAATTAACAGCCACTAATGTATAGGTGGCTTCAGTTCCATACCCAGCGAGTGGAAGATACTGTAAAACTGCAAAACATCCTGATTTACAACAATAGAGATGATGATGTGCTACAATTACTTGAACCTAATTTCTTTATAGAATATGATGTTCATTTTGTCATGCGTGTATGATGAACATGTTGTGTGCAAAGTCATTAGCTAATATCTCAAGCTGCCACTACAAATTAACCGATAACGGGCTGATATTGACCTGGGCTGGAACAAATATTATCTGTCATAAATCAACCTTTCCTACCAGTTATGTTGTAGTAGACTCTGCAATTCTTGTACTTATGCAAACTTTGTTCTTATGTGAAGTTTGACCCTAATAATAACAACATGAATCTTATAGATAATCTGAATAGCTTAATGACAACTGTGTAGTTATTTAAGACCAAAAGAAAAATGTGTCCGTATCTGATGGTATTAAGTAAAAAAAGAAATAAAACGAGAAAAAGTGCTCCTCGGAGCACAGGTCTCCGCCAGGTCAGGTACGTTATTGTGGCCTTCTGGTGGCGCTATAATAGGCCAATGTGAAAAGGGTGCCATTTATTCTTAGGTCGTTCACGGCAATCGGACACTGCATTCATGATTTGATGCATTTTGTTCCAAAAATGTGTTTTGCTAAATTAGACCTGCTGGTGGCGCTATAACAGGCCAATGTGAAAAAGGGTGGCATTTCTTCCTTGGCCTAGTGGGAATGTGTTTGTGAAATTTCACGGAAATCGCAAGCTGCGTTCATGATTTGAGGCATTTTGTTCAAAACGGACCAATCCTGCACATTTTCGAAGCGAACCTTAGCCAATGAGGATGGAATATGGGAAATCGGACAGATCCGTGTTGATCACATGACTATAGAGATACTGTGTACCGATTTGCATGACATTTGGATAAAATCTGTAGGAGTAATGTAAAAAATGGGTTTTGCACAAATCGGCCTCCAGGTGGCACTATAACAGGCCCATGTGAAAGATTTGAGGCAGAGGTTCTGAATTGGCATCCAGGGAGTGTGTGTGCACAGTTTTGCAGCGACCGGGACAACGGTGCCAGAGATTAGCTGCTAACACACGGACAGGACACACACACGGACACACACACACACACACACACACACACACACACACACACACACACACACACACACACACACACACACACACACACACACACACACACACACACACACACACACGGACGGACGGACGGACGGACGGACGGACGGACGGACGGACGGACGGACGGACGGAGGGTAAAACATAGTCTCTCGCCATGCCTTTCGGCCTGGCGGAGACAATAAAAATCCCTTGCTATTGGTCACTTACCTGCTGAGGGGTGTAGGCGGGTGGTGGTGGCCTGTCTTGTTCAGGGTCCTGGGAGACAGCTGTGAGGGCTTCAGAGGCGGGCGGAGGATCAGAGGTAAGCAGGACAGGGCACCTGGCTAAAGGAGAACTGGTGTTCTCCAGGTCTGCCAGGAGGGCATCTAGAGAGAGAGAGAGATGGACAGATACAGTAGGGACAGAGAAAGACGTGACCATGAAAAACATAAGAAGATGGATGGACAAAGAAAGACACAAAGGTAGAGAGAAAGACAGACAAAAGACAGAGAAAGAGAGACATAGAAACAGACAGAACAAGGAACGGTGAAATAGTGGAATGTGTTTATGTTGATGAGTTTAGATTCACATTGGTTTGTGGCATGTGCTGGCAATTAAAGATAATGTCCTACTCTGTGGTGTAGAATGTCAGTATTTACAATGGGTTACAATTGACATTCAAGTAAAAA
This sequence comes from Gymnoscopelus braueri, assembly GCF_963280865.1. Taxonomy (NCBI): domain Eukaryota; kingdom Metazoa; phylum Chordata; class Actinopteri; order Myctophiformes; family Myctophidae; genus Gymnoscopelus; species Gymnoscopelus braueri. Next base: position 18,398,112 of record NC_137617.1, read on the forward strand.
AAACAAAAAACAAATGCAAGCACAAACATGGAAGTGAAGATCATGCAAGTCAGATTGAGGGTCAAACAAATGGAATGATAGGACATCACTGAATCAAGAACAAAACACACACTGACACACAGACATTGAAGGTGAAACACACAAGACAATTACGTACCAAACACAACAATACGAGGACTGAGAGGGTAGTTAAGTGGATCAGGCACTCCTAAGGGGAGACAGACAGCCTCAGTGACCGATAACATAGTAGCAAATCAGCCTACACACAATCAGACTGACATAGCGTGAAGGACACAGAGAGACAGGCCAAACAGAGAGACCTGAGACACTGAATGGCCAAAGGACAGGAGAGACAGACTGACCTCATACAGAGAACAGCTCAATGACTCGACATATTCAAGTTATTAGAACACAAACATTTCAGTAGACATGCCAGTATGAAAAGGAAGGCGAGGAGGAAGAGTGTTTGGCAACTGATATCAAAATTCATTACCCCACCCCCTTTTAACTGTGTCTTATGTAAATGTGCGTGCCTTCTTTTGCCCATTTGATCCAACACTGCTGCCATAGGATAAGATATTGTATCTGCACATTGCACCTGCACATTTTTGACACTGCTGTAAAAATAAGCTATTGTACCTGTCTAAGACAAGACCCTAACCCTACTCTTATTTCTATAACATCCAGTATTTATTATCCTTTTTTATTATTACGATTATTGCTTTTTTATTGTATTATCATGTTATTATCGCAGTTCTGTGGAACAAGTCCCACCAATATTTCGCTGCTTGTACTTGCATAAGTTAGTGAGTGACAAATAAAACCCTTCTAGATTCTTGATTCACTTCTGTCCCGACTGGACTCCTGTGGTAAACCTTACAGCTGCATGCATGCCATTACTCTAGAAATGTGTCTTTTAACTGTGACTAAAACCCTAGCCAGAATGTGCTGAGTGGTATCTGAACTTGGATTAATGCAATTGATGAATTGATAGATTATGATAGATGAGAGAGCAGGCAGATGTTTCTATTTGATTTTCCATCCTATTTTAGGTGCTTTAAGTAGGCTAGGAATGTGCTGAAGTTAATCTTCATTTGGTGTTATTGGACAACATGTTTGAACTTGACTGGACTTCCGCTCTGCTGACCATGACGATTGGCCCTGGTGAGTTCTAGACATATTATAACCTACACGACTGTTAGCGGAGCTGTGGTTAGTCACTCCTGTCACTGATGATTCAGACTTCTGGTATACGACCAAGTGGTGGGAATACATAGCCTACATCTTAACACCCCGCCCCCCTTCTCTCTCTCTCACACACACACACACACACACACACACACACACACACACACACACACACACACACACACACACACACACACACACACACACACACACACACACACACACACACACACACACACACACACACACACACACAGTCTCTTACACACTAGACTGGACTGCTCATATAAGGAGCTGAACCTCACTCAATGGGAATTATGCCCATATTTAGAGCTGCCCGTCGACTTGTTTGTCTTGGGCAGATGTTTCTCCAACAAGTGGTCTCTCTCACTGAAAGCCTCCCCTAATCTGACAAAGACAAACTTACAAGAGGGGTGGACAACAGCATAAACAGCCAGTCTTAAACATGGCCACTTTCTGGGAACACTCAGCTTTTAGTCGCCCCGGCAACTGGTTGTGTGTGTGCAATCCAATCCAGATGTGCCCGAGTCAACGTGTCGACTACATCATCCAACCATTCCTCCTCACAATGCTTGTTAAGCATAAAACCCCAGTTCTGAATCTGAACTGCAGTATGCGTTGTTAAGAGAGAGGCTCCTACAACATACAGCAAATGTTTTGTTCTCTCTCGAAGCACAAACCCTTCCATTTCATTGAACTGTGTGGCTTTTTTGGAAATAGCAGCGTGGCCCTGTGCTATTTCAGGCCTTTTCCAACAGAGCTATTACCATACTGAAACAACAGCGAGCTCAACACTTCTTGGAAGGAAGAACGTGGGAATGTAGCCGAAACTACAACTCATTCTTTCTTCGTCTTCTGTTTCAAGAGGCATTTGTAAGATTAATACATTCAATCTTGTTCCCTGGTGGAAGTCACACTCCTTCTCTGATGTCCTCCAGCGTTAAGAATGAAAGACACATTGATGAACATTACGTGGCTTTGGCTTTCTCTCTCTATTCCAGAGACTTGTCGATACAAATGGACGAGAGAAGGCCTGCGAGGAGCTCCTGAAATCTAATTTGCAATAATTGATTGAATTTGCAGTGGATCCAGGAAACACTCAATGCTGGCCAGATATATACTACAGCTAGAGTATTCTGTTCCCTGGTGTGTGTGTGTGTGTGTGTGTGTGTGTGTGTGTGTGTGTGTGTGTGTGTGTGTGTGTGTGTGTGTGTGTGTGTGTGTGTGTGTGTGTGTGTGTGTGTGTATGTGTGTGTGTGTTGGGGGGGGGGGGGGTCTGGGAAAGGTAACATAAACATATCATCAGGTGAATTAATCTTTCATAAATCCCAGTGGCTTGGAGCATGGTGTAGTAGAGAAAATAGGTGCATCACGTTATCAGCGTAGTATAGTAGTATAGTAAATTACCTACTGTATACTTTGCCCAGATGATTCCATTTCCAACTACATATACTACAGTACACTAATTAACACCTGAAGCTAAGGTGAAAGGTATGGTGTCATTGCTCATCTGGGGTAGAGAGGGGAAAAATAATGCCATATAATGAATCTTATTTTTTCCCCATTGATTGAAATGGTTTAACACAATCACTCACTCGATAAACTGAAAACTAATATTCCACTCAAGTAGTACAGCCACTATTTATTTACAGATGTCATATTGAAATAAGCAAATAATGGCTAATAAGACATGGTTTTTACTTTAGCTTTGCATGGACAGACACTCCACCCCTTTTCAAAGACACATCAACATGTTACAATGTTTCCAATGAGGAACATTTTGTAATACATACCCAGATCGTCCATGATCAAGTCTCAAAGGTTTTTTCCCCCCTCTCGATCTGAATAATGACAAGCATTAGCTTGTTATGGATGTGTTTAAAGCCGGTTGATCAAAGTCCTTCATGCCCAGATGGATCGTCTCAGTAACGGCCGCTATTGTCTGCCCGCCTTGGCCCCGAATAACTTCTTGGATTCCGTTATCCCGTTCCTGATTCCCCCCCCCTCCTGACTCTTCCTGTGCATTGCCTTTACCAGCCGCTGCCACTACCACCAGTGTTGCCAGATTTGTGAGAGAAATAAGCAACTAGGTCTATGAAAACAAGCCCCAAAGCAGTGTTAATTTTGACAGCAAATTCTGATTTAGTCTTAGTCGTTTAGTTTTAATCCTATTTTGGTCATCTGAAATTGTTGAGTCTTAATCGACTAAATATCAAAATATGTTTAGTCTTTTGGTCTTAGTCAATCAAATTAACACTGAATGGTACCTAAATACCAGTGTTAATTTTGACAGCAAATTCTGATTTAGTCGGTCTTTAGTATAACACACCATTTGGTTTTATTCCTATTTTTTTTATCCAAAATTGTTTAGTCTTAGTCGACTAAATATCAAAATATTTTTCGTCTTGTCTAAAAATATTAGACAAAAAAATAGTTTGTCTTAGTCAACCAAATTAACTCTGACCCAAAGAAGCAACTATAGGCCACATGAGCACTTTACACTTTACGATATACAAGCTCACAACGTGTTGACGCATTGTGATCTTGTAGATCAGCTATTTTCAAAAGAATCTTGGAAACATTTTTGACAAATGTGGAATATTTTAACAACACAAATCTGGTACACGGGTCAACTGGCACCAAATATTTTCAGTCCGCAGACAAATACATATTAATTCAGGGGGTCCTTGACATGATGTCAAATGTTTGAGAACCACTGGTTTAAACAACCCCAAAATAAGCAACTATAAGAAACAAGCCCCAAAAAAACGCAACCAAATATTTACAAGCAACTTCACAGAAAAAAACATGCCTAAAGTCGCTTATAATAAGCAGACATGGCAACACTACACTACCACAGACCGGGAGAAGGCGTAGTTAAATGACTGCGGTTACAACCCCCCATTCCCCGGACACATGACGTCATCCTAGACATTCCTAGTCCATATTTGGGATTAGAAAATTAGGGATTTTGTGGTGAACGCCGAAGGCACTGTATCCAGTGGTTCTCAAAGTGGGGTCCGGGACCCCCATGGGATCCTTGAGGTGGTTGCAGGGGGTCCCCAGTAAAATGTGTTAATATGGCATGATTGGCATCAAACTCAAGTTCAACCTCTCAACCAATTTGAAAATAGACGATCTACATCACACTGCAACGGTTGTGAACTTACAGATCTCCTATTTTCAAAATATCTTGAAACAAAATGTGAAAACTTAAAAATAACAAATCTTGTGGTGTCCGTGGCAAAACGCATGAAAAGTTTGAGAAGCAAGCACTGTAAACGATTAAACCCAACTATTTAAAGTGGTGTCAGAGCGTCCTTAGTACTAATGCATACACGGATAAACCACAGTGAGGACAACACCCCTTTATTTTTATATGCTGTAGAAAGCATAGCATTTGAACAGACAAACTCAACCAATGAAATAAGCATTTAAATTGCTGCAATTTATAAGAACTTCTGAACCCACCAGGCATGTCTGGAATATTAACAAGAACTTTGTACATCAATTTTTCATTCTAGCAATAAATAAACATAACCAAATAAGGCCTTCAGTGACTCCTGGAATTCTGCATTTTTCTAGTTGATCAAACACACCATTAGGAACAAAAAACAGCCGGCAATGTAAAAAAGAAAAACAAAACAAAAAACTTTAATTAAGCTCACAGTTACAGGGCATGGTTATGTAATTGGAGAATATGCAATGCCACACACCGGTGTTGGTGACATGAGGTGATGTATGCCTTGCAACCCCAAAGACCAGGGTTAACACCACCTTCCTGTTGTAAATGTCACAAATACAAGTCCGCCAACTAACAACTCATCCAAGTTTGTCCATGAGGTACCTGCCTTTGGTTTCAGTGCAAGAAACACACAACAAATGGACTGATAAGTGAAACTGAAGTGACAAAATGTAAATAAAAATAAAAACAAAAACACCGAACAGCATTTTCTTTTACAGTGTAAAGGAGCACTGCTTTCTTTCCTGGTTTACATGAGATGATTCTGAAATGTACAACAAATCTCGAGGAACCAGAACCAAAGACATACTGAAGAAAAATGTGGTTTGTGTATTTAGGATGAAACTGTATCTGATGCTGGGAAAATAAAGCCTCAGTCTGTTTTTTGTTTTACAATTAAATTTGTTCATGCAGTGCGTACTGTATGTGGTCATTTGGACACCGGACTTCTAACCCCTGCACATCACATCCAGAACTGTGATGCACAACAACCAGCCAACCACCCTTTTGCCATTTTCAGAATAAGAATAGTTATGATAGTTGTGATAGTAATTAGAATATAAGTCACACGAGCAGTGATACTCTCCAAACCCAACCAATGAATGACACTCATTTCCTAAAGGTGTTTGAGCCAATCCGTTTGTAAATCCAAAATAAAAGGAGCGGGGAGAGAGAAAAATAGATTTGCAAAGCATATTGGAGGGAATGCTGGCGTGAAAACACGGTCGAGATGAAGATAAAATGGACAGACTTGGTTTGGTTACCTATAATGTCTCCATCCCGTTTGCTTCCATTAAGTGAAATTATGATACATATTTTCCTCCCTGCCATTTCTCTCCATTGTTGTTAATCCACAACACCCACACCCATCCCCCTCCCTTCCTTCGGTGGCCTGTCATCACTGCACAGCCTGTTCGTTGGCGGTGCTGCCCGAGTCTTGAGGCTTCATGACGTCAGGGAGTTCTGGTGGGCTGGAGAAGGACTCGACCTGCAGCTGCTCAAACATCTCATCTGGAGAACAGAGAAACACATCATTGAATGCTTCGTCACAACAGAAAATTGCAACTGGCAAAAACGTGTCTTTTGGGGACGTTTTTGGTTGTTGCCATATGCCGCTCATTGATTGCATGTGAGAACTCAGGGTTCTTTTTAACTGATGTTCAGCATTCAGCATTAGTAGAGCACTGAAAACACAGACAATCTTTTTTTTTAAGTACAGAAAGACCAAACAAAAATCATACATTTACACAACTATACATGACTTTCACATGAATACAAAATAATAGAGAAGAACAATACTGACCACTTTGCCTGCTTACCAATCTGCTTACAAAAATACTTTTATCTTTATTGTCTACGCCAGGCCAGACTGTACAGCTTTTGGATGTCCGGCCTGGCAGAGACAATGACTAATCGACCAAATCGGATGGATTATTCCACTATGATGGGACATCCCTATCCTAGTCTAGTGCTGACACAAAAAAAACTATGTAGCTGTAGATGTTTTGCCAAAAGGGGCACTGGCCTTGAAAAGTGCTTGAGAACCAAGGCTTTGCAGTGAATTGTTGACTTCAGGATCAGAAAGATCTCACATGTAGATTAAAAGTTTGATGGTCAATCAATAAGCTTGTCACAGTAAGTGGTTTTACTGGTGACAAAAGGTGTGCAATCCTATGCTGATGTGAGTAAAATCCACACTGATCCTACTGTAATTTTACTGCACAGCACAGTGTTTACATGCTTGCAACTTGCATGTGGAAAAAAGTTAGACACAATAATAGGGGTACTAAACACTGACATCATTTAAAACGAGCGGATGTGCAACTGTTGAACAGATTTTTCTTTGGGTGCCGATCAAATCGCTGCAAGCACGTTTACATTACAAACCAATGCACTGAAAATATGACACATACAGTGGGCATAGTTCTTGTGAAACCCATCTCATTCACCAACCCTCACCATACAGTACATTCAATAAATTAATCAACTTGTACAATTATGCAACACCATGGATCAATGACGTGGATAAACTGTACCCCTTATCAAAAATATGGCCACTATACAGATGTTTAACAGCCGTTTCGTTTGTATAATCTTAAAACAACCATCCACAGACAGTATATTTGTACTGTGTAACGCAGTGGTTCTCAACCTTTTCAGGCCACCACGACCCCAACAATATTTGAACTGGGGACCCCCCAAAATAAATCATATTTGAACTGGGGGCCTCCCACCCTGACAAGCACTTGGAATTGTAGGAGTTGAGGCATTACATTTAGTTTGACTCGGTTCCACTGATAAATATTGTGAAAATAGCCGATCTACAAGATCACAACGGCTATTATTAACTATTTTCAAATGTTTTGTCTTATATTATTTGACAATTTGGCCAATGTTTGACCAGTTTTTATAACATAGTTTGTTGATTATCTTTGTCTTAAAAGTCCTTAAATTGTCACTTTACTGTCATCTGGGGACCCCCCCAAAATCATGTCGGATCCCGACATACAGGTTGAGAACCACTGGTGTAACATACAACTTTGTGGAAAGTCAGCATGTGTCCACTCTGTGGTGCGTGTACATATAGTACACACAATTGATTAACATGGAAATGTACAGAAAGTGAAGGCTTTCCGCAAGCCCTCACAAAAGAATCAGATGATAATCAGAATCGGATTCGAAAGCTTGAGGGCCCAAATAAGATTAACGAAGATGAATTGACTGCAAGTGCAAATACACAAATGTGTCAATATAAGTAATCAAATTAATTATAGGATTGGCTTAACAGAACAAATGATTACATTAACAGTACAATTAACAATTAAACATAAATTGCGACAAGAAACTGACATGGACTGAAATTCATGGTATTGTACCCCCGAAAGGATACAGTTTTTAAAACCTGGCTGAAACAGTATGTTCCTTAAAAAGAATCAATGAGTTGGACATACGTACCACCAATACGGAAAGCCAAACCAACTGTAGCTGGGGCCTGAGGTCTGGCAGTCTGGTTGGTGAAGCCACAGTCACCAAGAGTTTTGCTGTCCTCTAACAACTGGTCATCCTGGGGAACAAGAGTTGGAAATGTTACAGAAATGGCATCACCAATTTACAGTGTCAGAGGCTGACAGATGTAGCTGTGAGTTTAATGAAAAGCAAAAAGCAACAACAAATAGCACGCAAATAGCACGTACCGGTATTTATAAAGCGACTGTCTCTAAAGCAATTTACAATGTGCATTACATTCAGCCGTTCACACACATATTCACACACCGATGGCAGAAGACACATTGCAAGGAAGGCAACAACCTGCTCATCACGAGCAGTTGGGGGGTTAAGTGTCTTGCTCAAGGACACTTCGACATGAAGCCAGGAGGAGCTAGGGAATGAACTGGGAACCTTCCAGTTCCAAGACGGCCAGCTCTACCTCCTGTGCAAGTGCCACCCCAATAAGATAACATATGAACTTTATCCTACTTTGTAGAGCCTCTGTTCTTCTGGCGCTTTCTTGAGAATCCCCTCGACGATGCGCTTCAGCTCATAGACAGTGGTGGACTCCTTGGCGTCTGTGAAGATTGTGGTCTTCTGACGCCTTATCATTAAGAATACGTCCTAAGATGGAAAAGTTGGTTTTAGTTTAATTATGTCATCGGTGAATATTATATTAATACTGGTATGTTCTAGCTAACAGCAAATGATGAAGCCATCTAAAGGGTCAACGGTTTATCTTCTTAGACCAAGTGCATGATTGTACTCGTGCTGTGCATTTCTGTCTAGTAAAGTACTCAATCAATGATTGTATTTTAGTCATAGAGATCAAGTTCAACACCAACTAAATTACTGACTCACAATCAACAACTGTGACTTAGTACCAGTGGTGTAAAGTAACTAATTTACTCAAGTATGTACTTAAGTACAATTTTTAGGTGTTTCTTTTACTTTACTGCAGTATTTCCAATTATCAGTACTTCTACTTCTACTCCACTACACTACATCTCAGAGGCCAATATTGTACTTTTACTCCACTACAATTATTTGAAAACTTTAGTTACTTTGTAGATTTTGATTATTATTCCAAAATATACACGAACCACCACAGCTCTGTATAGGCCTACATTTCGGCCATTTGAAAATAGCCGATTTACAAGCTCACAATGTGTCACATACATAGCGAGCTTATAGATCTGCCATTTTCAAAAGATTTGTTATACATTTTATATTTATTTTTATATTTGAAAACTTGTGAAATGGGAAATTCTGCATAATGAGTACTTTCTACTTTTGGTACTTAAGTATGTTTGATACCAATCCTTTTGTACTTTTACTCAAGTAAATTTTGATTCCCAGACTTTTCCGTAACAGAGTATTTCTACATTGCTTCTAGTTGCTTGTATTGATACTTTTACTTCAATAAAAAAAAGTGTACTTTTTCCACCAATGCTTAGTACCAACTAGGTGATCAAAGACAGCCCTAGTGGGCTAAGCCACTTAGCATAGCTGACAATGAAATCAACCTGTCACAGCGTTGAGAGTGACATCAAACACCAACACAGCTAACTAAAGCTAAGCAGTTGGCTAACATCACATCACATTCAGCGTTACTTTCCAAGCTAGGATCGACAGCTGTAGCAGCTATTAGCTAACCTGGCTAACCTTGGCTAACGTCGCCATGATTAAGACCAAAACATTGTTATTTTGGCAGGATAACAGGGTTTTAAACAAATTACACCATTTAACTTATATAGGATGACTATAAAAAATATATCGTATGAGAAGCATTTTCTTGGAAACATACCATTTCAAGTGGTTAGCTTAGCTAGCCAGTTGCGCCAGCCCTGTGTGTGCTGTCTCTACCAGAACCCACCACTGCACACACAGTCACACATAGGTTTTGCCCCAAACATATATATGTGAGGCAGGACTTCCTCTCAAAAGAACAGTGGTGGAAAAGGTACTCCAATTAGTTTTTTACTTAAGTAATAAGTATCAATACTGCAATGTAAAAAATACTCTGTTACGAGTAAAAGTCAGGCATGCAAAATGTACTCGAGTAAAAGCACTAAAGTATTGGTGTCAAAATGTAGTTAAAGCACCAAAATATATATATATATATATTTTTTTTTAAATAGCAGATCTACAAGCTCACAATGTGTTGCATTGCGAGGCATTGTGAGCTAGTAGATCGGCTATTTTCAAATGGCCGAAAATGCATTATTAATAGTGGTTAATTTATGTTTTGTAATAATAAGTTTTAAAATAGTTGTAGTGGAGTAAAAGTACAATGTTATTTGCCTCTGAGGTGTAGTGGAGTAGAAGTAAAAAATACTAGCAAATTAGAAATACTCCAGTAAAGTAAAAGTACCTCAAAATTGTACTTAAGTACAGTAGGCCCTACTTGAGTAAATGTAATTAGTTACTTTCCACCACTGCAAAAAATATATTTCCCCCCCTCTATATCAGAGTAAATAAGGTACATTCCGTTGTACTTTAATGGGTAACACAGGATAGGTGGGCTGTAGGGACATCTGGGCACCTCGATGTAAAATGGTCTATTTTGAACAAAATGTTAAAAAATAAAATATTTGAAAAATGGTCTTAAGTAATGTAAATAATTAAGGTCTAATATTTCTACAATTGCTACAAATTGCTACAAAACCTGCATCCACTATCCAGTCATTTCGGGGCATAATCAAGAAGTTGAAGGATACAATTAAGTCTGATAATGATGTACCGTGCATGTTCACATCATGTACACTTTACATAATTTACTTAAGACCATTTTCCAAATATATATTTTTTACATTTTGCATAACGTTTTGCCAATTTTACATCGAGGTGCCCAGATGTCCCTAGTGCCCACGGATTGCCCACCTATGCTGTGTCCCTTTTATGATCGAATACAAGGCAAAAAAGCACCCTAGTAATAACTCCCACTGCAGCTCCTCCGCACATTGCGCAAGCGCGATAGGAACTTTGTCCAGGTTACGTAGCCTACGTAGCGCAGTGCGCATGCTTTGCTTCTATTTATATTATCTTCTATGTTTTGGCGCGAGCGGAGAGACAACTCAGAAGGGTGTGTGCATGTGTGCGCCCGCGCGATATAAACCCATTTTTGAACATTCCGAACAACGTAACGTACGTTAACCAACTAGCCAACTATCGTTTAGTCTGGTTGACATGTTTTTTGTCCTGCTTTTGGACTAGTTGTCAGTGTTTAGTTGTTCAGTCAGTACACAGTACGGTAGTGGTACTGCTGACTAGACTAGACAGGTTAGCCAGCTTGTCCAGTTAGCATTATGTATGTTGTTGTTGACAACATTGTTAACGTTAGTGTTTTTTTTTTTCGTGCTGATTATGGCTGTCAGTGTCAGTCAACCTGATGTATGTAACTAAATGTCAGTGTGTGGAATAAGGAACTAACGCTACAAGAGCAGGGTGAGTTAAATGTATCTTGATTACCAATGTCACGAAAAATGGTCTCTCAGATAACCCACATTCCACACATACGGGCATCTCACACTTTGTACACATAATGGACAGACAGACAGACAGACAGATAGACAGACACACATTTGTTTTATTCTTACATCCAGCTGAGCTGTTTAAAGCAAACTAAAGATGAATTACTGCCAAAATGTAGGGGAATCTCATTCAATTTAGCTACAATTTGTAGCCTACAAATATAGACAGTTATTCAAATTCATTGATTTACATGACTTGTGAAGTTAGTTCTAATATGGATCTTCAAAATGTGTTCTGTTTTTATGTGTGTTTTGTACTATGTTTTTGTGTGGACCCCAGTAAGACTAGCCGATTGCCATGGCATCAGCTATGGGGGATGCTGTTCAAATAAACAAATACACTTTTAATCTACCATACTACTTTCTTGACCTATTTGGTTATTAAGGAGAATGGATTGCAATTTCTTATTGTCTGCTTGGCAGATCAGATGTCAAGCAGATTTTACAAACAGGATTGGCTTGGCCTATAGTCAGTCACTAAACTGTTGTCAGGTATAAGAAATGTACAGTATTAGGTATTGGCCTATAATTTCAAAATGAAAAAAAATATATATAAATATACTGTAGGCTGTTAATAATTTCTGCCAATCTAATGCTGGAACTGGTTTCAAAACTCTTATAATAGGCCAGGCTCTATGTACCTGAGTCCTCACCTCCTCAGCCAAATGCCTTTACCCTAGTCAATAATACTTTTGTTTTTCTTGTTCTCTCTGTTACAGTTCACTGCCTACAAAGAACAGAAGGGGCTGTACATTACCAGCCAACTCAGTTCAGCTAAAGACCAGTCCCTCATCATGTCAGTGGAAAGCACAGTGACCCTGACTCCTCTCCCCCTTCCTGCTCACTTCGCCCTTGCAGAACAGTCCTTCTCCCTCAAAAGAAGACGACGACTGCCTTTCTCCTCATCCTCAACATCAGTCTCACCCCACTCATCCCCTGTCCAGCTGTCATATTCTTTGCCCCGATGTCCACCACCACCATGTCCTCCGCTAAGCAGAGTGCGACCCACCCCCTGGAAACCCATTTCCAGCGCTCTCAGTAGGTCTCCCCTTCTGACCTCTCTTTATGACCCTAGCAAGCACCAGTCCTACTTCGATCAGTGCTTCACTAACCTGGGCCTGCTTGGGAGAGGCTCCTTCGGAGAGGTCTACAAGGTGAGACTTACAAGAGAGAGACAAGAAATGTGTTAAACTGACCTGGTGACAATGTAGTGGTTAGTTAGTGGTTTTGTGATGTTTATTTTTATTTTTAACGGACAGGGAATTCATGCTGAAAGGTAGACCTCTTTTGTAGTCCTGTTATTTCACTAGAAATGGTTTCAAATATCCTATAAAAAGAAGGGATGGAGAATCATTCAGAATCTGTTTTCACTTTTTCCGTGCACGTTCCATGAGAAGAGAGAGTACAGAGGTAGAGTGAGAACAAAGGGAAAGAGAAACAGGTTAAATAAAACACTAAACATAGACGGTGTTCATGTCTTGTTCAACAGTCTGACTCATGGTCTGGCTCATGTCTTTACTATTTATCTTGTGATCCGTATTCCGCTGCCCACGCGGTACAACAGGGTCTTGTAAGCAAAATAAGACCATCCACATTTCTTCTTAGACATAAGTAAGTAAGCCTTGCCGAGCCCTGAGGCCCCCCTGGACATGACACTAGTATGTCGCAGGGACTCTTAGACATAACACATGACTAAATGTTAATTGCAGACAATGTTTCTTTCTTCTTAAACAGACACTTGGACAGAAACAGAGTATATACAAAGCATAGCATAATACAAATAGGGCTAGGTCACACAAGATTCATCAGAAGGTTTTATGTCATAGGTGCTGAGCCACGAGGACGGACGTCTCTATGCAGTCAAGCGCTCGGTTCATCAATTTAGGGGTAACAGTGACCGGAACCGGAGTGTGAAGGAGGCACGGAACCATGAGCGTCTGTGTCCACACCCCCACATTCTTGGCTTTGTGGCGGCCTGGGAAGAGGGTAGCCGTCTGTACATTCAAACGGAGCTGTGCTGCACTACCCTGCTGCTCCATGTTGAGGACCAGCCTCCTACCCCAGGTCAGTGATGAAGAGCAATAGATTGGGGAATAGAACTGCTCAAGAATTAATGTAGAACCACATACATTCGGGTCAAAATGTTCACATTTTCTGAGCATAGATATCATTTAGCTTTCCGTAGTTGGTAGTCAATATGTTGAAAAGTAGAATAAAATCATATTCATGACTATCCATCCATCTTCAACTGCTTATCCGAAGTTGGGTCCCAGGGGCAACTGTTCCAGCAGAGAGCTCCAGACTTCCCTTTTCCGGGCAACATTAGCCACTTCATCCTGGGGGATCCCTAGGCATTCCAAGGCCAGCGAGGCCGTGGACTCGTGGAGATATAATCCCCCCCATCTGGTCCATGGTCTGCCTGGGGGCCTCCTCCCAGTCGGACGTGGAGGGGGGCCTACATCCCACTGGGCCAAGATTATGATTAATCTGAATTGTTTTAATAGTGAGCAAAAATTGTGTTTGTTGGTTACACGTACCTTGCTGTGATAGTGAAAGGGAAATAAAAGAGCAACGTCTGAATTTCAAATCACCAGGCATGCTTAAAAGGCATAAATGGGTTTATATTGACTTAAATTTGTTTTAAAACTGTCCAATCTAGATGAGCCCGCAGCATGGTCCTACCTGTGTGACCTGCTCTCAGCCCTGCACCACCTGCATTCCCAGGGATTTGTCCACCTGGACGTCAAGCCTGCCAATGTGTTCCTCACTCGCTCGGGTCGTCTTAAGCTGGGGGACTTTGGGCTGCTGATGGAGCTCCCACAAAGGGGGGCAGTCTCATTAGGAGGGAAAGGGAAGGAGGACGATCTCCAGGAGGGAGATCCCAGATACATGGCCCTTGAGCTGCTCAGAGGAGAGTATGGTCTTGCGGCAGATGTTTTCAGGTGAGAATACATCCTTGTCAAAGATCCCTGTCGCAATCGCCTGAACGCAATCATTTGAGATAAATGCAGTTCATTGTCAGAATCGTTTCACTTTGTCTGTATAAATGTATCCGTTGAACTCTCAATGCTTGTGAGCTTGTAGATCGTCTATTTCAGCAAGTTAAAACGATATTATTAAACGACAATATGGCCTGTTTTAACCATAGTATATTATTTACGTAGATTATTTTGTTTACAAATCCTAAAAGAAAAACATGTAATGAAAATTTAAATTCTTTACTTATATGTTCCGATGTTCAATGCCATGATTGTGACAGCCCTAACTGTAGCTATTACAAAAACAAAAATGCCTGTGTGATGAAAACTCACCTTTTTATTGTCTTAATAATTTTTTTCTCAGTCTGGGTATAACTATTTTGGAGCTTGCGTGCAATATGGAGGTTCCCACAGGTGGAGATGGCTGGCAGAAACTCAGACAAGGCTACCTCCCATCAGAGTTTACTAATGGTAACAACACCTTTCATTTGAAAGACCATACCGTTGGTCTGGTATGTATAGCCCATCTACTACAATTCACAGTATACAGTACTTAAAATGAGTCGACCATTTCCCAAAGCATACCGTTGTTTTATTTCTTTGAGGACACCATTGTATTTATTTCAGTATGGAACTTGCAGAGACTTTTGAATGTTTTAATGCCTTTTTAAAAGGAGTAAATATGACTGTGACAGTTGTGTGTGACTGCAGCGCTGAACCACAAACCATGCAGCACCTCTTGATATGCCCCCTGCTGGAACAGCCCTGCACAGCATCGGACTTGGCAGAGTTAGAGTATCTTACAATAAATGCAAGAAATCTCTGTACGTACGTATGTACGTATGTACGTACGTAAGTACGTCTGTAATCACGTCTGTAATACACGCATCTTGAGAACTGTCCGACCGACTTAAAACTTGGCAGTGCAGTGCCTGGCGTCGACTCGGTCGGAGGGATCACCATATATGTGCATAAAAGGGACAAGGACAGACAGCGACAGAGATCTCCATATATGGGCGCAAAAGAGACATAGACAGACAGACAGACAGACGGATGCAACGGGTACTCTGACAACAGGTGTAACAGGAATTGCATAACAGGGTGGGGCATGCATTCCCTATTTCCATCGTTCCCAACTTGCATCGTTCCCAAGTAGGCCGGTGCCCGATGGGCCCCAGTCTAGTAATAAGAAAGGACAGCAATGTGTTCAGCTGTGGCTGAGCCACATCTAGCCAAGCCTTGTAACTGACTTTCTTGTGGACACGACAAGAAGAACCAGGGTGATGCCTCTTACCCTGCTTGATCTACCCTGCTTAATCTACACAGTACTGAATTTCCCCCGCAGGGAGACAGAATTGTCAGCCAGAGAAGCAAAGATTTGGTGGGATTAATATCAACATTTCGCTACATGTGCCTGTATGAGTGAGTGACAAATAAAACCTTGATTCAACTGAATGTTTGAATTGGAGAATTGAAAAATATAAATATAAATATATAATAATAATAATAAAAACACTGGTAATTATTCCAAAATCAGTATGTTTTGGAAAATGGTCTGCAGTATTTTCAAGTATACCGTGAGTCGTAATCCATGAACTAAACATGCCAGAACACTGGCATGATCCTTTAAAACAGCAGAATATGTCATATGTCTCTCTATATTAGGCAACTTGTTTCATTGTGATCTGTATTTGCAGTCCTGTCAACTGAGCTGCAGACAGTGCTCAGGAGGATGCTGGAACCAGAGCCGTCTGAAAGAGCCACTGTCGCTGACCTTCTATCCCTCCCCTCTGTGAGGAGAAACAGATGGAGGAGACGCCTCTCTCTACTTCTCCATGAGGCCATGCTCACTTTGGTGTCCCTCTACCAGGTGAATGAAGTTGAATGTATCATAAATACTCTATTGCCAAGTATAACGTTCATACAAGGAATTTGTTTTGGCATATTCGGTTCAGTGACAATGAACCCAATATAAAACGATGCAAAACTACGTTTTATTGTATCCACTTTAAACCTACCGTCCCTATTTCCGGCATGACATTGTAGATGAAAATGGTCCTATAATTTTTTTATTTTAAATTTTTTTTCCAAACATTTTCAAGAAATAGTGAAAATAGCCAATCTACAAGCTCACAACTCATTACTTGGAACCACAACGCTTTGTGAGATTGTAGAGATGCTATGAATACAGGTGTGCCTTGAGATTTTGACTTGCCCATTGGTGTGTGCCTTAGGCAAACAAAGTTATAAAATCGCTGTCCTAGAACAGTTGTTTGAAAAGATAAAACCCACTTATCAACTGATCCCCTTTGGAATATCTAACAAAGATGCTGAGCCTTAATTAATTCTCTGACTTGCTCATTTTAACTTTCTCTTGTAGTCTGTGGTTTCCGTTGGTTGGAGATTGCTGTCATCCCTTCACTTGCCGTTTCTACATTGGACAGCCCCAGCGCCCTGCACGCCTCCAAAGGACAGCTGGGAGAGAGACGTTACACTGGCCCTTAGCATCTTAAATACTGACCCAGGCAGCCTAGACGATGATGCTGAAGATGTGTTTACACTGGATCCAACTGGCTCCCCAACCTTCGCACACAGGTGAGAGAGAATACAATAGGCTAGACATTCCCAACGTGTAGGGCCATGAGGGTATTATTGGAAGTGAGCCCCAAATCATTGGAAAAACACTATGATTTTAATGACATTATAATATTAATATAAAAAAAGTTATCGTTGCTGTCAGGCAGAAACCTCTTATCTCCATATTCTAACCTTTTGTGTTTTTTCGTAAATTAATGCCCTACTTAATCATACTACAGCGTCACACAAAAATATCAAAAGCAGCGGATCCACAAGCTCGAAACACGGCGCGAAGCAACACGTTTTGACCTTGTAGATCTGCTACTTCAGCTATTTTTGAATATGAATCCTCTGAAAAGTAAAAGTAAGTTTTGAACATTAAAAGTTTCCACCTGACAGAGAAGTTATGTAAAAAAATTATGTATTGTGGTATTTCTTTTTTAAAACCTTGAAAAATGTGTCATCACTGCAATACCGAATAATAGGAATTTATACTGCAATGTAGTGTATGTATACTACAATGTTTTGGTTTTAAACACGTTCTCAGAACGCAATTATAGGCTCCCGTGTTCAGTGGTCAGATGTGTGGGCCATGAACGCTTTCTATATTTTCAAGTGAGCCCTGATCCAAAGAGGGTTGGGAACCACTGTAATAGACTAGCTAGTATAATGAGGTGAAAAAATTACTTATTATTATATAAGTTGATGTCTGGAGTCTGGACCACTTGTTTCTCTTGAATGTCTTGCTCACATGTTTGAATTTTCCTTCACTCAACAGGATCAAATCCAGGCTTGGAAGCACTTCTACTCCTATCCCGCTATCACCGATGATGCTCAGTCCTGCACACACACCCACTGGCTCTGGCTTTGGCCATTCGCCCTCATGCAGTTTGGAACACACCCCTTTCAACATCAACTCCAATGGATCCTGCCTGACAGCCAGTCTGAGTCCCACGCACACAGAGTCACGAGCACATAACCTGAGCGACCACTCCTCGCACAGCAGGCATTGCGCACGCTCTTCTGGTTCACAGCGACGTGCGCGCTACAGGGTCCAGACAGAGGAGGTCTTCTCTCGTTATAGCTTTGAACCAAAGAAGAATTTGCTCGGTCTGTTTGAGGAATCGGCTCTAGAGGGACAGCTGTAAATTCATACAGACTAAATTATAAGACCCAAGTGAATGTGCTGAGACATGTAAATGTTTATAGTTTTTAAAATGCCATATTGGGAGAAAAAAAAAGTTTGTTTTGCCATTTTTGTTTTGCCATTTATGGTGATCCTATAAGGATTTTCTATATGTTCCATCAGAAAAAAATAGATGGACGAAATGCTGGATTATGTAACGCTTAAAATCAACATTTGGTTGTCTGTGTCAGTGGTGCTGATGAGGTGGCAGTGCAATGTTTATTTAAGACTGATTAATTAATTGGTCTGCTCTGAAATGTCCTCCATGTTTACGCAAGGCAAAATAAACTGAGGAACTGGTTACTGGGTAAGTGTCTATAAGAATCCTTCATAACAGTGGTTCTCAAAGAGTCCAGGGACCCTCAGGGCAAATGGGGGGGGGGGAAACCTATACAGGTGTGTAACTCTGAGACTGTACAAATGGAAACAAATGTGGTACCATTTGTACACTCACAGTAATTGAAATGAACCACTTAAACCCCAGCATCCGTATTGTGGAGAATAGCAGATCGTAAAGCTCACAACGCGACGGTGGCTATTTTCAGCGACCGCTTTCCCCACAAAAACGAAAATACACTAGTAATAAGCCCTGAGGGACTCCGGTTACCCATATGGGGTTTAAGTGGTTAAAAAGGTTCGCTCCATAACATATTAGTACCATAGAGTTAAAAATAAGGTTAGTACTCAAATGGTGCACCAGTAGAGGGCGACAAAACATTAAACATCTGTGTATCTGCAGAAGAAGGATGTTTTTTTGGGTGTAGCTGCCTTTCGAAGCTGGTCTGGGAACTGTACAGCAAATGCCTGGATCACAGGACTGGATCCAGATTATTAGGGGACAGGAGACACAGAAGCTGATCTCTGACCAGTTAGAGGGGCGGGGCAACGTAAACCTGGACCAGGAAGAAAGCTGTCGAGATACGATACGGTCAGTCAGATTGTTGTGTTGGAACAACTCCTACGGTAATTTATTTGATAAATACCAACACTTCCATTTAAACCTATTTTAACTTGAACTTTCCTCAACTGGTGTTGTATTGCACACCAACGATAAGACCACAGCAACATTAGATTCCAGACGACAAAGCTCCAGCGAGGATTCGCACAAGATGTGTTATAAATGCATTATTAGAAAAACCACAAAGAATACGGTTCCATTCTTAACAGGATTCCAGTGTATTTGATGCTAAAGGCGTTGATGCAACAACATTATCAACCTGTTCTAATGACAGAGGGAAGCGGTTTATAGAGCTCCCCTCCCTGCATGCTCGGCTCATCGACGATACGCTAAAGAATTGGACAGCGCCAGTCCAAAAGGATGTCCAAAATAGAGCGTCTGAATGCCCGGGTGACGAAGCTGCTGTCTGTGGCCGTGCACGAGGTTCTGTTGGTGGTGAAGGACACCGTGTCTGAGTACCAGGAGAAGACAGCCAGAACTCAGAGAGAGAACGACAGTCTGAAGAGAAGACTCCAGGAACTCCAAGACCAGTTGAAGAGAGAGAACAAGGGTAAAAAGAAAGACAACAGATGGTTTATGTGACATGTCAGTGGTTCTCAACCTGTGGGTCGTAACTTCATTGTCATCTGGGGACCCCCCCAATGAAGTTACAATTTAAGGACTTTTAAAACTTAAAAAATAAATAAAAAAATACTGAATCAAAAGTCATCAACAAAATATACTGTAAAACTGGTCAAACATTGGCCAAATTGTCAATATAACAAAGAATACCAAATTGTCAATATAACAAAGGGTCAAATATTGTGAAAATAGCAGATCTACAAGACCTACGCGAGGCGTTGTGAGCTTGTAGAGCTGCTATTTTCACAATATTCATCTGTGGAGCCGAGTCAAACGAAATTGAATGCCTCAACTCCTACATTCCAGTGCTTATCAGGGTGGGGGGTCCCCAGTTCAAATATGATTATTGGGGGGTCACGGCCTGAAAAGGTTGCGAACCACTGGTGTATGTGAGGTTTTCTGTTCAATATAAACATTGTTTTTCATTTGTATTATCTTGCAGAAGTTATGCCAATGGTTGCCACTCCAACATGGAAGACCAATGTGGCGGTGTGTTCCATCAAGCAGCATCAGAAAGAACTGTTGGCAGAGAAAATAGAAATCTCATCCAATGAGGACAGTTCAGAAGATCTCTCCCCAGATTCACCTAAAGATAGTGCTGGTGAGTCATCCAACTGTGAGGACAAAGTTCAGTCACTAAGTATTCCTTGTTTTGAGCCAAAAAGGACGGGCAGACCTGATTTAAACAGTTGTCAGTTTGATGACCCAATAACCCTTAAAACAGAGACTTGTGACAGAACATTAACATCAGTTTCAAATCATGTGAACTCTACAGATGCAAAGTCTGTCTCTGTAAACAGTTCTCATCCTTCACTCCTTGCCTCGTTTGAGATCAAGACCGAGCCTGAATTGGGTGAGGATTCCACACACGCCACAGAGTATTTTTATGATGTTTCCGGGACAAGCGGTCCAAACTTGGGCTCACTAGACCAAGAACTTCTTCAAGCTAATTCAGGGGCCCTCTTTGGATCAAGGATGTTCTTCAATCTGGGCCAAAATAGCATTGAAGAGCCACCAGCAGTTGGTAGCAATTTCACTGCGCCACTGTCCAGTAGGTACAGCACAAACAGTGATGTTGAAAAACAAGATGACATTTTCACAAACAGGAGGGTCATAGGTGGAACAGGCTTGCGAACATTCCAGAGACATCTCACACGGGAAAACCGCTACTGCTGCTCACTCTGTGGCCGTGCCTTCAGACATGCAGGTGACTTTAAAAAACACAACAGGGTCCACACGGGAGAAAAGCCATACTGCTGTTTAGTGTGTGGGAAGTCTTTCAGTCAGTCCGGCTACCTGAAAATACACCAGCGTTACCACACGGGCGAGAGGCCCTATGGCTGTGCTCAGTGTGGAAAACGTTTCAGTCACTCAAGTAATTTTAAAAAGCACCAACTTACTCATCTGTAGCGCTTCACCTTTAATAAAGAAGATAATCTTTTTACAAGTTATGTTTGAAATGACTCTTTTTAGATATTTGCAATAGACAGATTATTACTGATAATGAGGGATGTGTTGCAACAAATTATACCTGTCGGTGCCACACAGATTGCAAAGGTCTTCATCAAATTCTGTTGAAAGGACCAGTAAATGTTGTACAGATGGATCTCAAGCTTGCGAACTTTATGGGCATTTGTATCAAAGAAATAATTTTCATGGGGCTGACTATGCTAACAGAGCAAACAGACGTTGGATCTAAAATAATTAATCACATAATGAAATGTTTTCATTTGAAATGTATGTCGGCCTGTAATTTTAGAACTACAATCAGATTTAAAGTTTTATTAATTGATAGCAGCATAAATAAATTAAATGATCCCCAGCCCATGTTCACTGTTATTCTTGAACTGTACAGTCTTCCACACAATTTGAACTGTATATCAAATAAATAACTTTGAAAGTTTGGATCTGTAACTCCCCAGCCTCCACAAGAAAAACAATTAAACAAGTTGTAATTTGTTTAAGCTTTATTTTAAATCTTACCCAATCTTAAATTAATATTGATTGGTTGATTGGGTAGCTTAATTAAGTACAGCTTAATACAGTATAACGAATGCTCTCAATCATATCCACATATAGATCTCTTAAGCCAATTTATTGTTTCATTTCAGTATATTGAAAAAGGATTACACTGTTTTTGTAATAGTCTTACCATACTGTATAAAAAGCTTAATATTAACCAAGGTACTTTGTATGTTGGTACTGTACATGATCACTGACAGGTCAAATTCACAATCACAGGACAACTTTGAACATTATAGCTGCACCCAGTCTCATATAGATGACTTTGAGATGAATATTTCACTGTTTAGTTACACAACTTAACAGGAGGGAGGTACTTCAAAGGGACAGCTGTTCCAATTCCTACCTGAATACCTTCAATTTATAAAAGTATTTCTCGGTCTTCTCCGGGGCTTAACAGTTAATTTACTGACACCACAAGTGTTTATGCCCGTTTTCTATTAGGTTGATTGATAATTTTCAGCATGAACTCATTTTCTAACAGAAGTAGGCAATGCAGTATGAAAATATTTTTAAGGCAAAGTTATTGAAATGATCACAATAACATGATGTGAGCTTGTCGATCTGCTATTTTCAGCGAAAGCTTTCCGCACAATACGGATGCTGGGGTATAGCAAGCATATGACATTTGATCTACAGGCACTTTACACTAGGCCTCTGCTTCCATTCTAATTCACTATAAAATATATTTGCTATATTGAGTTCAAATTGATGTTACTAGGAAACCTTTGGTTACTTCTAGTTTTTTAAACATGAAATTAAATTGCAAGACTAGAATCCAATTCACAATACCATTTAATTGCTGACCTATTAGACGGCAGCACTAATAAATAGCCTTAAACCACTTAAGCCCTATATACTGTTGAGATTGTAAATCTGTTGTTTTCACCATTTTAGAAAGATATAGACCATTTTTGTTGTTTTGTTGACTACCAATTTAAGTCTTCATTTAACTCTGAGAATGTACTAATGTAATGTGTACACTCTAGAGTAGTTGCACATATAGTTACAAATGGATAAATTAACATTTACTTCGAAGTTGAAAATAAATAACATCAAACGGTAACTTGAATGCTCTGCTCTCAATCAAGATGGATTAAAATACATGTTTGATGATAAAGAATGAAGACAATTATTTTATTTATGTTATGTAGTGCCTTTAATTAATGTTTTTTGGTCCACATTATTGCTAATGAAAATGTGCTTAGAAGTAGTAGAGCTTGGTTTTCACAAACAGCGGTCCTTTTTGCAAGGATATGGTTACACCTACAAATAGCCTACTCAAGGTAAAATAAAATAAAAGCGTATAATACATATTCTTCTCCTTTCCCATATGCTTAATTTCTTGTATCATTACATTTACACATTGATTTTATATAACTCATTAACCGCACCTAATCTATTCTCTATCACTATCTTAAAAAATGCACCCAGCATTAGAAGCCTGTTTTTGTCTACAACACTACAGTATGTGTTGTACAGTTTGTGGGTGACAATGTGATCACAAGAAAAGAGGAAATTACCTACCTGGGTTGCATTTTAGAGGCAAATCTTTCCAGTGAAAACATGGCAACTAAAGTAATCAAAACAGTCAACCAAAGAATACGATTTTTGTACAGGATCTCCTCACTGGTCAGTAGGAATACATTGAGGACTCTAGCAGGAGCACTCATCAAATGTCACTTTTACTATGCTTGCACCTCTCTTGGCACCACAAAAGCCTTATAAACAAGGCTCCAGACATCCCAAAACAAACTGGTCAGGGCCAGGCTACTACTTGGCCTCACACCTACTACAACTCATCTAACCCCTGCTCATTTTGCTAGCGTGGGATGGGTAGAGAGGACATACTACTACAGCAACTTGCAATGGGCCTAGTCTACAAGATACACTACACCACAAATATATCCATGTACCTGTGGACTACTTCAAAGACGTCCACAATCACGCCAGAAGGAGCTCCACAAAACACGTTCAACCCAGACTTGGCTCAAACAAGGTTTTTAACATTTGTTCTCCTGCTATGCCACCAAAATGTGGAATGCCTTACCAACAGTCATAAAAAAGTGTGAATCCTTACTCTCCTTCAAAACTGCTCTAAAAGAGGTGGCTGCAATTCGGAATTGGCCCCTGAAGCCCCCCACCCCCCCAAAAAAAACTGTTTACTGTACATATTTTCGTTTATATTATGTTTTTGCAGGTATAGTATTGTATATCTGTCTGTCATTAAATGTTTTGATGAATTGAGTACACAGAACCCCAATGGAAACAAGCCATAGCGCTTTCTTGGGTTTAAAATCCTTTTAACAGACCTATATATAAGTATTCAATCAATCAAAAACATGTTGAGATAAAGATGAATCAAGCACACAGAAACATCAGGTGCTGAAGCCAGATGTTTGAATGATGATGTTTGAAGTTACGGTAGGTTACAGTGAGACTGTTTGAACACTGTTGAATTGTATTTTTCAATATTATTTAACATTTGTTTTAATTGTCCACAAGCCCCCCAGAAGAACATGTGTGTGATGGTGGCGGGGTGCAGCAACTAACTAACCAACCACACCGGATCATAAGAACACCATTACCCACAAGGCACTGCGATTAAATACGGGAGAAAAAAATTATGGGCCATTTCTTTACAGCTCCCGCGAGGATATCGGCGCGACAGGCCGGTATCTTCTCGGGTCTTCTTCATATCCACCATAATAAAAGTGAAAAAGAGTGGTTGGTTTGTGGGGCACCATCGCAGATTGCACTAGCTAGGCTATATGCGGCCGGGGTCACGCGAATGTTTTGTCCAGATACACTGCTAAAGGATAAATGAGACGGCTTGCTAACTTTATGTTTACAAATCAGAACACTAGACACCCCGTTGCGGTTGTTATGAAAACAAACATTGGTTTTACACGTGCCAATGCTGTCTGTCGGGCTCAGGTTTCCTCTGAAATTAAAGCTACGAGTACGAGCCATCGATCATTGAATGGTCATATGTCGCAGCATCTGCCGATTATTACTTGAAACACTCACAACCCCAGATTCCCATCAACTCACCAGCTGCGCATCAGTATAACTGTAAACCATGTCGAAACTTGACCGCCTGAGTGCCCGTGTGGCCAGGCTGCTGACGGTGGCCGTGCAGGAGGTCCTGGACGTGGTGAAGGAGACCGTGTCCGAGTACCAGGAGAAGACTGCCAGAACTCAGAGAGAGAACCACAGTCTGAAGAGAAGACTGCAGGAGCTGCAAGAAAACATAAGGAGAGACGATGCAGGTTAGCAGCCATTGTTCTTCATCGTTACACAGCTGAATTATTTCATTTTTATAACCAACAATGAATGGAAACACTAAGTTGTCTTGAGTGTATTAATTTAAGACCAAAAGTTGGTGATTAATATTTATAAGAGAAATTCAATGTTGCACCTCACCCAACTTGTATAGTTTTCTGGTTTGCCATTGAATTTGGGAGACAATTCTTGCATTCACCATGACCAAATGTTAATGTACTCTCTCAGAGGTGGTTCTTTGTCCACAACTCTTGTCAGAATGTTTTGTGACTCACTTTTTGGGGTCTTAATTCACTAGCTGAGAAACACTATTCAAGAGAATTCACTTGTCGATCAGTCAAGCACTAGTCATTATGGTTTACTCACTGAGTGCTTTGTTTACAGACAAGACTCTTGATCAGTCTTCAACTCAAACCAAGCAAGAAGATGAACCAACAAGGCAAGATGAACTCGAACCAGAAAATGATAGTAGATGTGAGCCAAAGGTCAACTGGAAGAAACGACTAAGGAAAAAAAAAAGCAACTCTGAGGAGTTGACACATACGTCGTTAGAAACGGACACCTGCAGCCTCATGGTTGCACTAGGTGAAGATGAGCATCAGGAGAGGTTGTCAAATGTGTCCAATGCAGCCCTGACGGTTTACATGACTCGTTCGCTGGCCGACACTGACCAAGACCACTCCACAAAGCCTGGAAGCGACTCAAGCTCTCCCACTCTCCCAGTGATCAAAACCGAGCCTGAGCTACCACAGGAATATTCATCCTCACATGAACAAGTAAATCAGAACCAGCTTTTCTCATCGTGTGGTGATTTTGAGAGCAGTGCAGCACAGAATGGTGGTATCTCTGAGCCCATGGAAGGCAATGCAGAGAATCCTAGTCTTGTGCACTACATCAACGCAGATGGCCTCAGCACGTTTGTGGACACATTTCCATTTGAATGCCATCCTGAGCTGGTCCAAGGTATCCGGATACCCAGCTTTGGGAACAGTCAGGATGACAGCCACATGTGCGTTGTATGTGGGAAGACTTTCAACAGAATTGGGAATCTACGGATCCATGAGCGCTGCCACACAGGGGAGAAGCCTTTCCGCTGCCTACATTGTGGAAGATGCTTCAGTCATGCTGGTAACCTGCAGAAACACAAGAGGGTTCATACAGGTGAAAGACCTTATGGCTGCCAACAATGTGGCAAGACATTCAGTCAGTCAAGTCACCTGAAGAAACATCTCAGAATTCATATGGACAGAGATGCAAAAGGAAGGCGAAGAATATAGGCTCAGTTGTTGAATTCATGTTGAGTTGTATTTATTGAGCCATGTAGTTATTTGTTTTATTTTTAGTTATGCCTATTTTAACTCAAAGCACACGTCTTACTAATATTTTATTTAAAAAAAAAATTACAATGCTATACTGGTTTGTAAAAAATGTTCTACATGCGAGATCGTCAGTGAATACCATGTGCTTGAGCTTGAGTATTTTTTGTATATAATCGAAATAAATGTTTCAGTGTGTTCAAATAACATCATTACATCATTGAGGTGTGCCTATTATGACACTGTCTTTAAAGCATAGCAAGCTGCATGTTTGATCTTTTTTATGTTTTTAAACTATGAGTATAAACATTTCCCTAGCCATAGTGTGATGAGATGGGAGTGATAAGAATTACATGAGATGTGTATAATGTCTAATACTGTATGCACTCAGAATATATAATATAACAAAGGAAATATGGCCCAGTAAAAAGGATTAATTCCAAACATATTTCTGGTTGCATCACGAGTCAGCTCATGATGTACCTTAATTCATCATGAATTAACAAAACATTTATTTTATTCTTCAATACATTTATCTGATTTTATTCTTCAAAGTGCAGGAAAATTCCCCTTTTCTATTTTGCTGCTGCAAAATGTTTAGATGGATTGATGGATAGATGGATAATGATTTACGCCAGTGGTTCTTGAAGTTCTTCACATCAAGGACCCCCAAATTGATATATATTCGGCCACGGACCCCCATCTAAAAAGGTTTTGTGCCATGGACCCCCAGAAAGAAGATTTATGTTTAAAAAATATTCAAGTTTCAAAAGATTAAAAAAAAAAAAGCTAATATACAAGCTCGCAGCGTGGCACGAAGTGAGCTTGTATATCTGCTATATCTGCTTGTATATCTAAATAGCCACGGTAACACATTTTGTTGGGGAACTCCAAGGACCCTTGGGGGTCCCCGGACCCCACTTTGAGAACCACTGTTTACAGAGAATCCAAAACCATTTGACTATAAAATTCTAGACTTTTATTTTGAAATGCAACCGATTCCTGGTAGTAGTTGCGCTTGTGCTTCCGGGGTCATCTCTTTTATTTACATTATGTATCACGTCCTTTGCTTCCAAGTAATCTTTCAAACTTGCTCCAATGGTTTAAGTTCATTTGAAGTTTTAATGTTCTGCTGGCATTAGATGTCCAAAGTTTCGAGCTGCTAAACAAACAGATGCACGGGAACTGATCCTTTGACCCTGGTGGTGTTGAGCAACCTTTTAAACGATCCAAGAGCACTTTGAAAGAAAACGGATCAGCTCGCCAGCAAGGTAAGCCATTGAAACACTGCATTAAAACTTAAACCATTCTACTATATTCTGCCATCAGAAATCAGGAAAATGTGTAAATGTTGCAGTGGTTTAAAGTAATTAAGTACATTACTCAAGTACTGTACTTAAGTAAAATGTTGAGGGTTTTTTACTCTACTGGAGTATTTACAATTTTCAGTACTTTTAGCTTTTACTTCTACTCCACTACATCTCAAAGGCTAATATTGTACTTAATATTGTACTACAATTATTTGAAAACTTTAGTTACTTTGTAGATTTTGATTATTGTTACAAAACTTACATTAACCTCTTCAGCCCTTTATACATTTCGGCCATTTGAAAATGGAAATGTTATACATTTGAAAACTTGTGAAATGGAACATTCTGCATAATGAGTACTTTTACTTTTGTACTTTAAGTATATTTTTATACCAATACTTTTGTACATCAAGTACATTTTTTGATTCTGGACTTTTATTTGTAACAGAGTATTTATACATTGCAGTATTGATACTTTTATTTAAGTAAACAATGTGAGTTTTTTTCCACCACTGAAATGTAGGCTGTGAAATTGGGCTGCCCTATATAAATTAGTTGATAGTAATGGAGTTTACAGGTTTGAAACCACTGACTTATGAACAAATCTAGAGTGCTGTCTGTCACAGTAGGCCTATCTCAACAGTTTCCCATTGTTATATGACATCAGTTGTACTGTTTCTATATCTGTAGGTTTAAGAAACAATATTACTGTTGACGTTTAACACTAGCTAAGAAATGTGACTGTCGTTTGGGGAAATAAATAAATAGTGACTAGCGTTAGGCATAAGAAACTAGCTCCACTTTACAGAGCAGTCTTAGTGCCCGCTCTTCCTCAGCCTGTCAACGTCCAAGGGACAGCTATTGAGCAGGTACAGTCCTACAAGTATCTGGGCGTTCACCTGGATGAGAACCTGGACTGGGCTCTGAACACCGATGTTGTCTATAAAAAGACACAGAGCAGGCTCTTTTTCTTGAGGAGGCTTAGGTCTTTTGACGTGTGCAGCAGAATGCTGCATATGTTCTACCAGTCAGCAGTGGCAAGTGTCCTGTTCTATGCTGCAGTCTGCTGGGGAGGCAGTGTGATGGACAAGGATGCTAAGCGGCTGAACAAACTGGTGAAGAAGGCGGGCTCAGTACTGGGAGAGAGGCCGGACTCACTGGAGGCTGTGGTGGAGAGATACATATGTCACAGTACGTTTGGAGAACCAGTACGATTGAAGACAGAGCGCTCGTTTTTAGGCACGGGGCTCCTTCGGGGCGAGGCGGGGCTTTTCGAGACAAGGTTTATTAGCGAGGCTCGCGAGGAGGAGAAGGAGGACGCGGCGCTGCGAGGCGGGGGTTTATTACGCGAGGCTCGCGAGGAAGAGGAGCCTCCTCCTCCTCCTCCTCCTCGCGTAATAAACCGTCCTCTTTCTCTCCTTCTCTCGTTCTCCTCCTCCGAGGAGGAGGAGAAGGAGAACGCGGAGAGTCGGGGCTTTGATGCGCTTTGATGCGCCGACGCAGACCTGTCTTTTGTGTGTGTGTGTGTGTGTGTGTGTGTGTGTCAGTCAGGGAGAAAGTAAAACAAAAGCCAGAACACAATAAAAGTATCTAAACAGTCCTGTTTTCAATAAACCAAAAAAAGCATGAGCGCGTGCGCGTGTGTGTGCGCTTGTGTGTGTGTGTGTGTGACTGTGTGTGTGTGTGTGTGTGTGGCCATATATGTTTGTGCACAAGCCTGGCTTGTGGCTCCCTCTAGTGCTGGGTGGGTGGTAAAAACGAGCGCGCTTTCTTCAATCATACTGGTTCTCCAATCATACTGTAACATATACACAAGAAGAGCAGGGCCATAATGGACAATGTGGGTCATCCTCTCCACAACATCCTGGCAGGTCAAAAAAGCAGTCGTAAGGACCTGTTCCGTTCATTGCCCTGCAAGAACGATCGTTTTAAGAACACTTTTGTTCCAACAGCAATCAGGCTCTTCAACTCCATGACCAGCCGCTAGGCCTATGAACTGGACTAATGGACTAATGGTCTTAGTTTTTAGTTATTTATGGGTCTATGTGCAATGACAATGACAAAGGATGATTTTTATTCCCAGTGACACCTTTTAAATGCTTTTTTATGCTTATTTCATAATATATCTTTTATATTTGTCTTCTCTCAGTTTTAACCTGTGACCCCCCTTTTTTTGTGATGTGTTTTTAACTAACCTTGCCTGTATGAGCTATGGGATATCTGAATTTCCCCTCGGGGATCAATAAAGTATCTATCTATCTATCTATCTATCTAGTGTCCAATTAGCTGTAAATGCTAGCTCTTACAGAGGGCTCATAGAACATGGTAAATTAGCAACATAAGGTGACTGTTATAATATATTTTGGCTGCATTGCCTGTATCTGATAGACCTGCATCTGTGTCTGTTCTGATTCACTCTTATCTGACCTGTATGTTTGACCAGCACATGTAATGATTCACTCTAATCTGTGTAAGCACAGATATGTTTGTGATGCCATGGTCACTTGCTTTAGTGAGATACTGTATGCACAATGATTCAGGATGCAATTGTTGAAGTACAACTCGATCTACATAGAACAT
Source organism: Gymnoscopelus braueri (assembly GCF_963280865.1). Lineage (NCBI taxonomy): Eukaryota > Metazoa > Chordata > Actinopteri > Myctophiformes > Myctophidae > Gymnoscopelus > Gymnoscopelus braueri. The sequence goes on from NC_137617.1 coordinate 18,428,417, forward strand.
CATGATTTATTATGTGCTTATTAACATCATACTCTGTTCCATTCTGTATCTGACTTAAATGACTTAAAGGGCAAGACCACTTTGGTAGAGGTTTGGGGTGTAGCTACCTTGCCATGATGTAACTCCAAAGGTGGACAAGAAATCAAAAATAATTGCTCCATCGATTAGAAATTGATAATTCAAAATATGCTCCTCATTGACTTACATTGTAGGCTGAAACAGCTCTCAAAGTCAATCTTTTAGCACATAAACAAACACAAATAAAGTTGATTCAGACAATATAGAACATCACCAAACCCAGTACTGTTTTTATTTTGATAAAAATGTTAACTTCCTGTTGATTTCACTATTTGAAGATCCGGATCCATGGATCCAGTCCGGGTTTTCTTCATAATAGAAATGGCAAAATCAACAGGAAGTCAATATTTTTATCAAAAAAACAAACAGTACTGGGTTTGGTGATGTTCTATATTGTCTGAATCAACTTTGTTTGCGTTCGTTTATGAGCTAAAATAGTGACTTTGAGAGCTGTTTCAGTGTACAATGTACGTCAATGAGGAGCATATTTTTGAATTATCAATTTCTAATCACTGGAGTAATTATTTTTGATTTCTTGTCCATCGTTGGAGTTATATCATGGCAAGGTAACTACACAACCCAAACTTCTACCAAAGTGGTCTTGCCCTTTAAATCTTCTATTCACGTAATGTGACTTGTACTATATATGTTTAAACTTAAGAACGTTTTGTGTGATACTTGTCGTGTTGTTTTCCAAATGTGCTGCTTTCTTACAGAGAAATACCTCAACCAGCATTAAGGAATTAAAAACAGTGACTAACACTCAATAATAAAGATGTTTCTTTGTTTTGTTTTTGTCATTTTAGGATGTCTAAACTTGAGCGTCTAAATACTCGTGTGACAAAGTTGCTCACTGTAGCAGTGCACGAGGTTCTGGAGGTGGTGAAAGAGACTGTATCAGAGTACTTGCAGAAAACTGCCAGAACACAGAGAGAGAATGAGAGTCTGAAAAGAAGACTTCAGGAACTGCAAGATGAGTTAAGGGAAGCCAATGAAGGTGAGCTTAATTACTGTAATCGTTATTTCTACTTGCTCTAATTGATCATATTTAACCTTTAATTATTCTTGGTTGCAGACATGTATGGTTAGATGGTAACAAACAATTATTAAACACAATAAAAAGTCAAATGAGAAACAATGAATTCAGAAAGTACGGAAACAATGTATTTTGATACGATTTTCACATTTTAATTTTTGCACATCTCTTCGAGTATCAACATGATGTACTTTCTCTCCTACAGCCAATAAATGTGCTCCTCTCCCACCGTCCTCTTATAAAGCAAGGCAAGATGAACCAGTGCAGGATGAACTGAAGCAGGAGCCTCAATTAGAAAACAGTCAAGGACATGATCCAAACCTCACAGAGACAAAATCAAATGCGCTTCAGATGGAACCGTTCAATTCAGGGGAGCTGAACTGCACAGCAACTGCACATGCACATGCGGTCGACTGCAGCACCATAATTGCACTAGTTGAACAAGGAGAACATGATAGAATCTCAAATGTGACCAACGCAGCTTTGACAGTTTACACAAGTCATTCACTACTAGATGATGAGCAAGATAATTCAGTGGGACAAATGAAATTAATCAAAATGTCTGGAAACCTTATGAGCCCCCCGTCTCTCCCAATGATAAAAACAGAGTCCGCACCACTTCCATATTCAGCCTCGCATGAACATTTGGAACAGAGTCAGTTATTCATGTGTGGAGATTTGGAAAGTGGAACCGTGCAAAATGCTGGCATGCCTGAGTCCATGACAGACAACACAGAGATTCCTGGCATGGTGCATTACATAAATACAGATGGTCTCAGCACCTTTGCAGATTCATTTCAGTTTGAGTGCCATAGTGAGCTGGCTCAAGGTATCAAGAAACCCAGTTTTGGGAAAAGACTAGAGAGTCACAGTTGCAATATATGTGGGAAGACATTCAACAGGATTGGGAATCTAAAGATCCACCAACGCTGTCACACAGGGGAGAAGCCTTATTGCTGCCTACATTGTGGAAGGCGCTTCAATCATGTTGGTAACCTGCATAAACACAAGAGAATCCACACAGGTGAAAGGCCTTATGGCTGTCAACAATGTGGCAAAACTTTCAGTCAGTCGAGTCACCTCAAGACACATCAAAAACTCCATATGGACAGGCGTTCTACTGTTCAGTGAAGAAAACAGTTGAGTCCTTGAATTATTGTTGATTTGATGTATTGAGTTGCTTTGTTTGTTGATTTAAACTATTCTTTTGAACTCAAACACACCTGATACTGTTTATTTTCCTACTGTTTAAAACAATGTGAGATAATTTTCAGGTAGACAACACTAAGTCTTTACTATGTAATACTACTAGTATACAGAATCTCTTCATTTTGTATACTGTGATTAATAGCATTCATTTAAACAGCTATCCTTGACATTTTAACGAGCTGCAAATTTCAATGACATATTAACAACACAATGTGGATAAATCTGTGAATCAGCAATTTTATTAATCTTATTAAAAATGTAATGTAAGAAATGCTCATCTAAATATAAAGTATAAAAACGTTGTAGACCACTTAAGATGTGTCATTTTTTTAAATTGTATCCCAGTTATACAAAGTGTATTTATTACATGTCTTAAATAAATAACAAAAGAAGTCAGTGTGGCCATGTTGATATTTGGATATAACACACTTTCACGTTCCATTTTCTTTAATCCACAAATATTACGTGTGTGTGTGTGTGTGTGTGTGTGTGTGTGTGTGTGTGTGTGTGTGTGTGTGTGTGTGTGTGTGTGTGTGTGTGTGTGTGTGTGTGTGTGTGTGTGTGTGTGTGTGTGTGTGTGTGTTACACTTATTTGTATAAATAATAGAGCACCCAACTATTGCTTTTATTTTGAAATGGAGAAGAAAGGGAAGTAATTGGGATTTTTCTTCCGGAGGTGATGTATTTTTGATTTAGACAGCAGAAGTTATGTTTGATTGACATTAATGAAATCGTCTGCTAGAAGTTTGTTGGGGCTACGGTTCGGTTACAAGCAAGCGCTGAGGATTTTTGAAACATAAGAAGGTAATGTTGAATTGTAGCTTGCATTGAAACCTAACCTGTGTCCTTGGAAATAAATGTATTTAGTAAACAGTCAACATTAGTTTCTTAAGTCATCCTCCAATGAAGAGTGATGGTGACTGGTGCTGGATAAATGAATTTAACAGGATGACTCAGAGTAGCCGCAACTCTGAGATCCTATTTTTAATATCTGGAATCTAGAGTTGCAATACCAACCCTTGACAGCACATACATCCAAACAGAAAAGTCCTATCTGATCGTATTAAACGACGTTAAACTGACCAACATTGCAGCTGTACGGAAAGCATGAATTGTCCTCTTTCTATCTGCAAAGTTTTTGTTTCATAAAAATCCACCATAGACAAGTTATCAGCTACTTTCTGACAATCAATTCCGTGCGGTGCAGGTGATTCTTTTTCTAAGTGTTGGCGTTTGGAAGCCCTCGTTTTCTATAACGCAACGTCTTGCTGCCTCACTGCATTATGTGACATTTAGAAACAGGTGATACGAAGGACCATTGAGTGATTTCCAACGTGCGCTTCCAAACTCCAACACTTACAAAAAATGATCACCTGCACAGAATTGTATTGACAGAAAGTAGCTCAAAGCTCATGACATGTCTATGGTGGATTTTGGGCCGTTTGAAGAAGCACCATTGCGGTGCTTTTGCTGTCAAGAATATGGGCATGTGGCAGCAGTATGCAGAGGAAAAAGTAGGTGTAAGACGTGTGGAAAGGAAAACCGTGGGGGGGAATGTGACGAAGAGCAGGGGCAGCCAAAGTGTGTGAACTGTGGAGGGAGCCATCACACAGGAGCAACGCAATGCTGAATGCTCTAAAAGGGCTAAGGAAGTGGAGGTGAAAAGGATGAGGAACAAGGAAAATGGAAAGACGTATGCCGGTGCTGTCAAGAGACTGGAGCTGCCTGGAGGGGAAGGAACGCGGGGCAGAGCAAAAAGAACCGGAGGGGGGAAGTAATGGAGAGGAGATGAGCATGTACTTTGACAAAAATTGATTTTTGGCTTTTATTGCTATGGTGATAAATTGTGCAGTCGAAATGAAGGGGAAATCAGAACGAATTGCGATGATTTTGGAAGCAGCCAGGAGATACCTGAGGATAGAAGAAGTGGAGAGGATCTTGATAAGCTTTTAAGGGAAGGAGGTGCGCAAACTCAAGAACTAGAATTTGTTCCAAATGAGATATATTAACCAATCACCTGTGGAGGGCAGCATTACACACTACCGTGTACACGTACAGCCTGCCAGAAACACAAAAGAAGAAGATTGATCAGCTCCGTTCCATGCAGCACACAGCTAGAAGAAGCTGAAGCAACAGTGTCTGTGTCATGTGCAGAACGCGAAGATGACAACAACATCATCATCATTCGAAGAGCGACTTTGCTTACTAGTGCGGAACTACCCATGGCTCTATGACTGTACAACCCCAGAGCACAAGAACAAAATCACAGTCCAGGGCAGCTGGGGGCAGATTGCCGAGGTATTAAATTCAGACGCAATAACAGTTGAAAGAAAATGGAGAAACGTCCGAGACCGTTTCACACGAAAGTTAAAGAAATACAACTTGTCGAAGCGAAGTGGTGCTGGCGCCTCCCTCGCCGATGTCCCGCTAATCCTCACTGATCTGGCATGGCTAAAGACCTACATTTCGCACCGAGATACATCCACAAACTTCCCGGTCAGCGGCGACATGGTAAGCAGCAAAACAAACATCCCGGGTCATCTTTTCTACTTGGCAGACGTACTTGGCAGACGTCGTCTTTCTTTAAAGGGATATTTCACTTTCAAAAAAACTTTTGTTCATTTTATCATCTACTCAGGCCTTTGTGAACCCCCCAGACAGTTTTTAAGTTGCTTGATTCATTATTTAGATATTTGATATTCATTTTATCAGACACGCCCCCTTCCTATACAAACCCATTGTAACTTCAAACTTCATTTTAACCATGTTAGATTCATCAAAAACACCCGTCCTTGGTTCTCGTGACTCATCATGCCCTCCTAATGCGTGAGGGGGCCGTGTTTTTTCAATTACTTTTTTCATTGATTTTTTATATATTTTTTGGAAAATGAAAAAAATTAAATACAATAAAAATTTTAAATAAAATAAATGAAAAAAGTATTCGGAAAAACACGGCCCCCTCACACATTAGGAGGGCAGGATAAGTCACCAAAAGCAAGGACGGGTGTTTTTGATGAATCTAACATGGTTAAAATGGAGTTTGAAGTTACAATGGGTTTGTATAGGAAGGGGGCGTGTCTGATAAAATGAATATCAAATATCTAAATAATGAATCAAGCAACTTAAAAACTGTCTGGGGGGTTCACAAAGGCCTGAGTAGATGATAAAATGACCAAAAGTTTTTTTGAAAGTGATGAAATATCCCTTTAAGTCTTTACAACAACAACAAAAAGTAATCGAGCCTATTGATTGACTGAATACTTTAATACAGGGGTTTTCAACCGGTGGTCCGCGGACGTATTGCAGGTGGTCCCTGGCCAATGAGTGGCCATGCATAAAAATAAAATAAAAAACTTACAGGAGTACTGTATGGTGTGTGTGTGTGATATGAAATGTGAGCTTACCATAATCACAGTAATCCATAATCAAATTCCATCATATTCAAACAAAATCACTCTATTTTATTAGATATTATATTGATATTATAGCTATTTTCTCCAGCTCCCTGTGGTGCATGAACCCCCCACCACTATTGTGGCAACTTCCGACAGAATCGGCCAAAGACGGCATTAAAACACTTCTTTATTGAAAGATATGGATTATTACATTAAACTACTACCCCGTAGAGCCAGTTAACATTTGGGGCTTGGGGTTAAGCACCTTTATTTTCACATTTGTACATGTTTGGAGTGTCTACGGGGCATAGTGCAGAAAGTCCAGGTCTCCATGGGGCGTGAACCCTACAACTCTCGTAGATTGAAGACGTCAGAATCATAAATACGTCTACGAGGGTTGTATACTACAGCTACCAATAGACATACATGTAGGGTGCCAAGCATTGTTTTTGTCTAAACCTAATTGAAAATAGCAGATCTACAAGCTCACACTGCGACGTGTTATGAGCTTGTAGATCTGCTATTTAAAAATAATCTTGAAATGAAATGTGGAATATTTAGAAAAATTCTAACAACACAAATCTGACTCATCTGACACCAAACATTTAAAGATCGGGGATTAGGGACAAATACATATTCATTTGGGGCTCCATGACATGAAAATATTTGAGAACCACCAAATAAGCAACTACACTTTAGAAACAAGCCCAAAAAAGACATTCATTAGTTTTTGTGGTGCAATTTATCAAACCAAAACACTATTGAAAACTGAACACAGTGAGATACAGTTAAAATTCAGTTCAATACAGTTAACATTCTCCACTATCTGACTTCTTTATAGGCACACTCTGATGAGGAGGACAGTAGCAGCTTGGGAGCATCTGAGAGCCTCAGCCTAGGTGAACATTCTCTTATTTCGCAACCTGGAACTCCAACAGCCTCCAGCAGCCCAACACGCTCCAGCCAACAAACCCCTGCACGACCATATCCTTCTGGCCAGCACAGGGCTTCTCGACCTGGAACTCCAACACTAGCAGCCTCCCGCAGCCTAACATACTCCAGGCAAGAAACCCGGCTCAGCCCAGGGCCACCCCAAGCCAAGGAGAGATCACTTTTCACTCCACACAGAGCTGTCTTGTCCTAGCTCTGGTGTGGACACACAGAACATGTAAAACTGTGCAACATTGAAACCTAAATTACATAATGTGACTTACACAAAGATGTTTTTCTGTACATTTTAGGATGTCTAAACTTGAGAGTCTAAATGCCTGTGTGACAAACTTGCTCACGGTGGCAGTGCATGAGGTTCTGGACATGGTGAAACAGACGGTTTCAGAGTACCAGCAGAAAACTGTCAGAACACAGAGAGAGAATGATAGTCTGAAAAGAAGACTTCAGGAACTCCAAGACCAGTTAAAGGAAGCCAGTGAAGGTGAGCTTCATTGGTGTAATTGTTATTTCTATTTGCTGTCATTTGTAATATTTTACCATTAGTTCCTCTTGATTGCAAACAAGATAGTTTGTAGAAGTAAACACATTTTTTTATAATAACATTTTTCAAAAAATATGTATTGCATTTTGATACTGTTTTCACATTTACAATTTAAAGGCCAGTTCACACCAATGCAACTACTTGCTTGTTTTATTGCAAGGAGTTGTGACTAGTTGCATAATTGGTGCGGTCTGGCCTTTTACACATCTCTTCCAGCATGATTGAATTTGATGTACTTTCTCTTCTACAGGCAATAAATGTACTCCTCTCCCACCATCCTTGTGTAAAACAAGGCAAGATGAACCAATACAGGGTGATCTGAAGCAGGAGCAACGATTAAAAAACAGTCAAGGACATGATCCAAACCTCACAGAGACAAAGTCAAAAACTCTTCAGATGGAACCATTCAATTCAGGGGAGCTGAACTGCACAGCAACTACACATGCACATGCGGTCAAATTCAGCACCACAGCTGCACTAGTTGAACAAGGAGAACATGATACAATCTCAAATGTGACCAATGCAGCTTTGACAGTTTACACAAGTCATTCACTAGAACTAGATAATGAGCAATATAATTCAGTGGGAAGAGTAAAATTAATCAAAATGTCTGGAAACCTTATGAGCCCCCCGTCTCTCCCAATGATAAAAACAGAGTACGAACCACTTCCATATTCAGCCTCACATGAACATTTGGAACAGAATCAGTTATTCATGTGTGGAGATTCGGAAAGTGGAACTGTACAAAATGCTGGCATGCCTGAGTCCATGACAGACAACACAGAGACTCCTGGCATGGTGCATTACATAAATACAGATGGTAGCAGCACCTTTGCAGATTCATTCCAGTTTGAGTGCCATAGTGAGCTGGCTCAAGGTATCAAGAAACCCAGGAAAAGACTAGAGAGTCACAGTTGCAATATATGTGGGAAGACATTCAACAGGATTGGGAATCTAAAGATCCACCAACGCTGTCACACAGGGGAGAAGCCTTATTGCTGCCTACATTGTGGAAGGCGCTTCAATCATGTTGGTAATCTGCGTAAACACAAGAGAATCCACACAGGTGAAAGGCCTTATGGCTGTCAACAATGTGGCAAAACTTTCAGTCAGGCGGGTCACCTCAAGACACATCAAAAACTCCATATGGACAGGCGTTCTACTGTTCAGTGAAGAAAACGGTTGAGTCCTTGAATTATTGTTGATTTGATGTATTGAGTTGCTTTGATTGTTGATTTGAACTATTATTTTAAACTCCGAAACACACACGGTACTGTTTATTTTCCTACTGTTTAAAACAATGTGAGGTAATTTTCAGGTAGACAACACCAAGTATGTACTATTTATTACTGCTAGTATACAACATCTCTTATGATTTTGTATACTGATTAATAGCATTCATTTAAACAGCTATCCTTGACATTTTAACGAGCTGCAAATTTCAATGGCGTATTAACAACATAATGTTGAATGAAGAATCTGTGAATCAGCAAGTTTTTTTAATCTTGTAAAAAATGTAAGTAATGCTCATCTAAATATAAAGTATAAAAACGTTGTAGACCACTTAAAATGTGTATTTTATACAATAACAATATGCCCAGTTATACCAAGTGTATTTTCTATATGTCTTAATAAATAACAAATACAATTAGTGCAGCCATGTTGATATATATTTGGATATAACACATTTTCAAAACTACCCTTGGTTCATTTACATGTGCTCAGATAACATACAATTTATGCATTATCAATGTTCTCTGTTGATATTTATAAACCTCCTTCCTCAGGTCATGGTTCAAGGGAAAAGGATTAGTAGTCAAAATAATACTGCCTATCCTGCTTGATTGATTGATTGATGTAGTTTATTTAGTAAGACATGATAATAGTACATGACAGTACATGGAAGTACAAATTTACAATACAATATACCAATATAACGTCCAATTTCCAAATGTAAAACCAATATAGCTGTGTGTATGTGTGTAGTGTATGTATGCGCGCGCACACAAACGCACACACGCGCGCGCGTAAAAAATAACAGAACGCCCAATCGTGCTTTTATTTTGAAATGGAGAACAAAGGGAAGTAGTTGGGATTTCTCTTCCGGGGGTCATTGACTGTTGTGATGATGTGTTTTTGATTTGAGTTAGACACTAGTACAAGTAATGTTTGCTTGACATTCGTCAAATCGTTGTCTGCTACAAGTTTGTTGGGGCTACGGTGATGTGTTAACGATAGTTCGGCTACAAGCAAGCACTGAGGAGGATTTTTTTTAAACATAAGAAGGTAATGTTGGTAGTTATGACGTTAAATAGAATCGCTCGCTTGCATTGAAACCTATCTCCTGTCCTTGGAAGGAAATGCACAGTATTTAGTAAACATTCAACATTAGTTTCTTACGTCATCCGACAATCTGAGGAGTAATGGTGACGTCAGACTGGTGCTGGATAAATGAATTTAACAGGATGACTCGGAGGCATCCCCAGACCTAGCCCTGGTCCAGAGCGTTAGTGTGAGAGAGAACTCACTAAAACGCTCTGAACCAGGGCTACCCCAGACCCATGCTGATTGTCAGGGTACATTTTGGTTTGACAGTGACAGGACAACTGTGGTGGGCTAATACAAAATGAACTTGCTTGGATCAAAGCTCTATTTAAGTCCCAAAATTACGATGAATTGAATACACAGGATCACAATGGAAACAAGCCCCTAGGGCTTTTTGTTATCCTTTTAGCATTCATTGTAATATCGTACCACTGTACTATCTGCAACTGTTAGCACACAGAACATGTAAAACTGTGCAACATTGAAACCTAAATTACATAATGTGACTTAAACAAAGATGTTTTTCTGGCCATTTTAGGATGTCTAAACTTGAGCGTCTAAATGCCCGTGTGACAAACTTGCTCACGGTGGCAGTGCATGAGGTTCTGGACATGGTGAAACAGACGGTTTCAGAGTACCAGCAGAAAACTGTCAGAACACAGAGAGAGAATGATAGTCTGAAAAGAAGACTTCAGGAACTCCAAGACCAGTTAAAGGAAGCCAGTGAAGGTGAGCTTCATTGGTGTAATTGTTATTTCTATTTGCTGTCATTTGTAATATTTTACCATTAGTTCCTCTTGATTGCAGACAAGATAGTCATTAGAGGTAAAAATAATAATAAAGTAATTTCAAGAGTGTTCAAAAAATATGTATTGCAGTTCGATACTGTTTTCTTCCAGCATGATTGAATATGATGTACTTTCTGTTCTACAGGCAATAAATGTGCTCCTCTCCCACCATCCTCGTATAAAACAAGGCAAGATGAACCAATGCAAGATGATCTGAAGCAGGAGCAACGAATAGAAAACAGTCAAGGACATGATCCAAACCTCACAAAGTCAAAAATGCTTCAGATGGAACTGTTCAATTCAGGGGAGCTGAACTGCACAGCAACTATGCATGCACGTGCGGACGAATACAGCACCACAGTTGCACTAGTTGAACATGATAGAATCTCAAATGTGACCAACGCAGCTTTGAGAGTTTACCCAAGTCATTCACCAGATGATGAGCAAGATAATTCAGTGGGACAAATTAAATTAATTAAAATGTCTGGAAACCTTTTGAGCCCCCCGTCTCTCCCAATGATAAAAACAGAGTCCGAGCCACTTCCATATTCTTCCTCCTCACACGAATATTTACATCAGAACCAATTATTTACAAGTGAACATTTGGAAAGTGGATCAGCGCAGAATCCTGGAATCCCTGAGTCCATGACAGACAACACAGAGATTCCTGGCATGGTGCATTACATAAATACAGATGGTCTCAGCACCTTTGCAGATTCATTTCAGTTTGAGTGCCATAGTCAGCTGGCTCAAGGTATCAGGAGATCCAATTCTGGGAAAAGACAGGAGAGCCACATTTGCAGTGTATGTGGGAAGATATTCAATAGGATTGGGAATCTAAAGCTCCACCAACGCTGTCACACAGGGGAGAAGCCATATTCATGCCTACATTGTGGAAGGCGCTTTATTCATATTAGTAACCTGCACAAACACAAGAGGATCCACACAGGTGAAAGGCCTTATGGCTGTCAACAATGTGGCAAAACTTTCAGTCAGTCGAGTCACCTCAAGACGCATCAAAAACTCCATATGGACAGGCGTTCTACTGTTCAGTGAAGACAATACTAGTTGAGTCCTTGAATTATTATTTTACATCGGTATTCCATTATTACATGGTATTACACACAGACGTGTGTGTGGGTGGGTGTGGGTGTGTTGTATGTGACAAGTAGTCTTACTATTAGCATTCTGTCAAACTGTTATCACTTGGCATTATAACAAGCTGCTAATTTCAATGACTGAATAACTTCACAAGATGTTTAATAACTTGAGTTTATTTGCAATATTTTATACAAAATGTAAGTCATGCAGTGCACTCAGGCTATATAAATATAAAGATTTTTTTTAAACAGTTTTGACCACTGAAAACGTATGCTGTTCAACAGCAGTATTCCCACAATATTGTATAAACTGTACTTATAACATGGTAATAGGCTATCTTAAATAAACAACAAAACTAATCAGTGTGTCCATCTGGATATATATTTGGACGGAACAAAATGTCAGTGGCTAGAACTATATTGCTCAGAATGGTGTTGCAGTTGACATGCTATACTGAACAAGAACCCTAACTATAAAGTACTTATCAAAGTGAAGTTTTGAAGCACTTAACATAAATCTGAAGATAAAACATTATGGGAATCAAACAAACAAAAAAATCCAAAAAGGTATTTCCGGCTTTAGGCCGTCATGAATACCATCATTACATGGCTTCAGAAGGTTGGAGGCAGACTAGACTACGCTGTAAAGCAATGCAGAGGACAATTCCATGAAGATAACCCACAAATGAAACCGGTATTTCTACATAGTTTTGTTTAAATGTGCCTAATTTTGGATGTGTACACATATTGACTACTTTAACATTTGTCCTGGTAAACTGCAAGTTTTACAAGAAGAAGCTACCAATTCTGTATGTCTGTATGTATGGTATGTATGAAGTTGAGTTGGTAATGAGAATGTGTTGTTTGATTGATTGATTGATTGGTTGATGTACTTTATTTAGTAAGACATGAGAACAACAGTGCATGGAAGTACAAATTCACAATACAAGGTCTACTAAACTGGAAGGCTCATAAAGCAAAGCACTAAGCTTGTTACTGTATGTATGTATGTATGTGTGCAGTGGTGTAAAGTAACTAAGTACATTTACTCAAGTACTGTACTGAAGTACAATTTTGAGGTATTTTTATTTTACTGGAGTATTTCTGGTTTTCAGTACTTTTACTTCTCCACTACATCTCAGAGGCAAATATTGTACTTTTTACTCCACACACTTAAGTTACTAGTTACTTTGTAGATATAAATTATTATATTCTAAAACATACATTAACCACGTTAGCTCTACTTTATACATAGGCTATTTGAAAATAGCAGATCTACAATGCGACTCGCTGTGAGCTTGTAGATCTGCTATTTTCAAAGATTTTTGTACTTTTACTTTTGGTACTTTAAAGGGATATTTCACTTTCAAAAAAACTTTTGGTCATTTTATCGTCTATTCAGGCTTTTGAGAGCCCCCCAGACCGTTTTTAAGTTGCTTGATTTAGTATTTAGATATTTGATATTCATTTTATCAGACACGCCCCCTTCCTATACAAACCCATTATAACTTCAAACTCCATTTTAACCCGTTAGATTCATCAAAAACACCCGTCCTTGGCTCTGGTGACTCACCCTGCCCTCCTAATACATGAGGGGGCCGTGTTTTTTTGATTACTTTTTTCATTTATTTTATTTAATTTTTTTAATGTATTTAATTTTTTTCATTTTCCAAAAAAAATATTAAACATAAATGAAATAAGTAATCGAAAAAACACGGCCCCCTCATGTATTAGGAGGGCAGGGTGAGTCACCAGAACCAAGGACGGGTGTTTTTGATAAATCTAACGGGTTAAAAATGAAGTTTGAAGTTATTATGGGTTTGTATAGGAAGGGGGCGTGTCTGATAAAATTACTATTAAATATCTAAATAATGAATCAAGCAACTTAAAAACTGTCTGGGGGGCTCTCAAAAGCCTGAGTAGAGGATAAAATGAGCAAAAGTTTTTTTGAAAGTGAAATATCCCTTTAAGTATATTTTGATGCCAATACTTATGTACTTTCACTTAAGTAACATTTTGAACACAGGCCTTTTACTAATAACAGAGTATTTTTATTGGGGTATTGCTACTTTTACTTAAGTAAAATATCTGAATACTTCTTCCACCACTGCATGTGTGTGCAAGAAAGGAGGCTGAACAAAAACCAGAAGATGCCCATTCAGCCAATTCCGTGCCGCAGCGCCACCCTCTGTCCGACCAAAGATGTTGCACGAGAGACATTACGCCACTCTGGTGTTTCTAACGTCATCAATCACGTGTTTTTTTCCGCACCAATAGCAAGCTTCGGCACAAGCCTGCGTCTGCAGTGTTGCCATGTGTGCTTGTTGTAAGCGACTTTGGGCTTCTTTTTCTGTAAAGTTGCTTTTTAGTAGTTGTTTTAAATGTTTTTAAAACAGTGGTTCTCAAACATTCTCTTGTCAAGAATCACCAAATTAATGTATTTGTCAAAAATTAAAGTGTTTTTAAACTATTCAAAATGTTTAACTTTTTTCATTTTTTTTTTGAAAATAGCAGATCTACAAGCTCACAACGTGTTGCATCGTGACGCGTTGTGAGCTTGTAGATCGGCTATTTTCAAACATCCGACGCTCATGTGGGCTTGTTTTCGTAGACCTGGTTGCTTATTTCTCTCGCAGAACCTGGCAACACTATCTGCCATTACCAGAGAGATCTGCTTCCGGAGGTTAGACTCATTGGTGTTGCGTTGTAACATTATTTACACACCAGTGTTTTTATAGTTTCTGCTGTGTCTAAAGATACGCACTGGTCAGAGTTATTATGTCGTTTCAGACGAAGCTACGTTTGTTTTGACATTCATTAAAGAAGCAAATGTCGGCTTATAATAATTATACACCACTCCTCTATGTGGTGGGCTAATGATGCGGAGTTAAAGGGAAACCATAGGGTCGGGTCGGTGGCAGACAGTTTAGATAGAAGTGGTATTAGATTATCCAATAAAGTTAGCAGCTGGACGTGTCTGTCTGGTCTGGAGGTAAATCAAAAGGAATATAAGGGACACCAGCTGCTCGTTGTAAAGGTAATGAATCGATCGATGAGTGTTGATACTTGATAGATGTTGTGACGTTAAGACGTTCGAAATCAAATCCCCAACCTTAAAAAACTGATACACCGGACATATGTCTTTTATAAACGTTTAACGTTTGTTAGCTGCTATACTGTACATGAGAAGAAATCGTGGTGGTAACGTCAGACCCGGTGTAGGTTTTATATTATATAGATATAGATATATATATGTATATAGATGATTATGATGACGAACACCCAGGATGATTTTCAGGGTGCATTTTCTGACAGGAGTCAGGGCTGTGGTGGAAAGTGCATGTATTCAAACACTGTACTTAAGTACAAATTTGAGGAATTATTACTTTAGTACTTTTACTTCTACTCCACTACATCTCAGAGGTAAATTGGTAAATAATATTTCCCACATTTCAATGTATTGCTTCGCACAGACTGAGCATTCTTGTGTTTCAGCCAAGTACTTAGCTGTTGTACCATCTGTTGGACGGCTCATCCCTCCTCCGCACACCTCAAAGCGACTTAGAAGTTGGGACAGTCCTGTGTGCCAACTAGCCACCATGCTCCACCACCATGCTTTACCCCCATATGAGAGCTTAAGACCTGCACTGTCTATTCTGTTCTTTTTGGATTACTGACTCTGGCACTGTCCGTTCTTTTGGATTACTGACACTGGCACTGTCATATTTCTATTTTTATTTATTTTTTATTACCGAGTCCTGCTTTGACTTTGGTCCACTTGCACATGGACTACTGTGATGAACATTACAGAAGCTGTTAAGGATAGCTGTCGAGATGCATTAATGTATCACTGTTGAAGGCCTGTTGATACATATATTCTCATATGTGAATATTATATTCATATAGCCCATTCATTGGCAATGCATGATGCCATTATGTTTTCTGTTGATAGACTGTACATTTACCGACTTATACTCATTGACAGAATATTTGACTATATGATTTTCATTCTTGTCTATCTTGGTTTGCTTCTTCTCTCCCTTCCTTGCAGGGAAATTCAGGTGTCATATTTTCAGCAACAGCAGGAAGAGTGTAACACTAGAGAGGTACTTGTAAGAGAGTCAAGACTTAAGAACTACACTCACTGTCTGTTAGCATTGACCCTGCATGGACTCTGGGGCACTTGCTTCAACTTTGTCATCAAGTTTATCGTCACATCACAAGTTTGCAGGTCTAAAGGAGTAAAGGAGAAATTATTTTCCATACAATTCTCGCAATGTTATGCAGTTACAGTAGTCATAGGAATAGAGAATAAACAAAGGAAAAAAGTTAGATAACAGGACATGAGTAAATCTTCTGCGATGTAAAGCCAAAACTCATGATTTATGTGCTCACACTGTCTCTGTCGGCCCGTGTTTAGTTGTTGAATATTAATTAATATATTCATAGTTGGTTCACTGTAGAAAAACATCCATACCGTTTATCCATACGTACATACTCATTGCTGATATAGACTGTACATAATACATATATTTAATTCTTATATTCATTAGCGATAGATGAATATCCATTCATACATACTGTTGATAGACTGAGCGTTACTCTTGCCTGTAGCTCTCCTGTGTTTCACTCTTACTATTGCTGCTGCTATGACACCTGAATCCCCCCCCCCCCCCCCCCGAGAACCAGTAAAGGTTTATCTTATCTTACTTCAAATGTGGAAAACTGAACAACTTTGAAAATCAGTTTACATATAAGTTGCCTTGACACTGACGGCATTTTTGTTCATTTTAGGATGTCTAAACTTGAGCGTCTAAATGCCCGTGTGGAAAAGCTACTCACTGTGGCTGTGTATGAGGTTCTAGAGGTGGTGAAGGAAACTGTTTCAGAATACCAGGAGAAAACGGCCAGAACTCAGAGAGAGAATGAGAGTCTGAAGAGAAGACTTCAGGAACTCCAAGATGAGATAAAAAGAGAGAATACAGGTGGGCACAAGTAATGTTCCTGTGGTTGTAAGAATAAAATCACCTGTGTATGTGTTCCTACAGAGGAGAAAATGTAACTATATTTGTTCCGTTTGTACAGTGAAACAAATAAGCATACTCTTAATTGGCTTTTTTCTCATCTTGCAGTTCCTTTAAATGTCCTTTTACCTGAAGAAGAAGAAGAAGACGAAGAAGAAGAAGCACATGCAGGGAGACAAGAGACAAATCTGGATTTGAGTCTTGAGATTCAAAAGGAAGACCCCGAGCCCAGCCTGGTAGACCAACAACCAATTATCAACAACGAACATAGCCAAGACTTGAAGTGGGAGTCAAATGAAAGAGAGAAAGCCAGTGCAGTTGAATCACAAGTCGAGTGTAACTTGGCACAGACATCAGCAGAACATTGCAAAGTGCAACCAGAGGAGTTGACACACATTATTGAGGAGGCGGCGGCGGCGGCGACGTCTTACAGTGTTAACAGCGTTAGCCGAGCGCTGCTACCTCATACTGACTTGCCAAACAACCCAAGCACTTCACACTCCAACACGCAGCTCAGATTGAACCTGGCTGTCATCAAAAGTGAACCAGAGCTCACAGACTGCACTACATTAGATGTGCCAGCTGTCCATGAACCTTATAGCGACTGTGTGGATTTAAGTAGCAACTCCTCTCTCCATGACTCCGCTGAGGCCCAGAGGCCGCAACTTGGCTCAGGACCTTACGGACTGGTCCTCGTCCACTCAAATCACAATGCTACCAGTAGGAGGCATGTATTTGCCAAAACCAACAGGACTGTCTTTGATGCAAGGAAAAACAGGAGGGAATACTTCAGGGGGGATGAGCATGAGCCACACGTGTGTTTTGTGTGCGGAAAGACATTTAGCCGGGGGGGGAATCTGAGGATCCACCAGCGCTGCCATACTGGAGAGAAACCTTACGGCTGCGTGCAGTGTGGGAGGAGTTTCAGTCAGGCCGGAGACCTGAAGAAACATAAGAGAGTCCACACAGGGGAGAAACCTTACTTCTGCAACCTGTGTGGTAAAAGTTTTAGTCGCGGAGAGAACCTAAAAAGACACCAGAAGATCCATGTTGGAGAGAATTTGCAGTCGCAACAGGAGTGGACAGAGCACCAATGAGCCCAAAATCCTAATTTGTACTTGTCGTATGACCACATTGCTCAATGAATATAAAACATTAGGTGAGTGACGTGGTCGTATGACGAAGTGCAAATTAAGCTTTGTGGTTTGAGTTGCAGCCAGTGTCATGCACCCTTTTTTTGGTGACATTTTCACATTATTAGTGACATTAGCACACCCGAAGGTGGGCAGCAGTGGCTAAAGTGGTTGATCAGCTGCTTGGGAATCGAAAGGTTCACAGTTCGATCCACGGATCCTTCTGGCTTAGTGTTGAAGTGTCCTCGATTAAAACACAGAACCACAGCTGCACATTGGGTGCTGTAAAAAATGAAATAAAAAACTTGTCCACTGCTCTTAATAGGTAGGATGGGTTAAATGCAGAGGATAAATACCAGGTATGTGCAAATGCACTGAGAAA
Source organism: Gymnoscopelus braueri (assembly GCF_963280865.1). Classification (NCBI taxonomy): domain Eukaryota; kingdom Metazoa; phylum Chordata; class Actinopteri; order Myctophiformes; family Myctophidae; genus Gymnoscopelus; species Gymnoscopelus braueri. The sequence continues at coordinate 18,446,379 of NC_137617.1, forward strand.
ATACACCAACAACGAAAGGGGACAACAATTTTTGTTATTATCATGATTATTATTAACGTGACAGATGATTGTGCTGATCTTATCACTGCCGGGCAGAAACCTTGTATCTCCATATTTCATATTTTTATTAAATAAATGAATGCCCTATTTCATACGGTTGTCCAAAAGTAGCAAAAATTGTTTATCGACAAGCTTACAATTCATAACCAGCTCAGTGGCCTTATGGGTAGAGTGTCTGCCCTGAGATTGGGAGGTTGAGGTTCAATCCCCGGCCGGGTCATAAAGACTATACAAATGGGACCCAATGCCTCTCTGCTTGGCACTCGGCATCAAAGGTTGGATTTGGGGTAAGTCCCTGCGACATACTAGCATCATGTTTAGGGAGTGTACTTATACGTCAAGCTACCTCATACTACAGAAACAGGAGACAGGCTCCTGCCACAGCCACATGGCTCGGCATGGCTTACTTACTTAATATTCATGTAGATCGCCTATTTCCAGTATTTTTTTATAAATATATATTTTTTAAATATTTTTGCCTCTAATTACATGCCGAAAATAGGCATGCCAGATTGAAAGTGCTTAAGATAAAATACTTTACCAATGAAAGGTATTATTAACAAGAGCTTGTGATTAATAACCACATTCGATCCAATGGCTTTCCATTAACTGAAAAGACATAGTTTTGGACATAAACGGTTTCTGCCCGACAGCAAATATATTCCCTCAGATGAAGGTTTTGTAGAGGTATTTGCATTATGAGCCACTGGAGTGATCTAGCAGTTTGTTGTAACTTATCATTCATTTTACAAGGTACAATCTGCTATTTCAGTTGTGAGAGCTAGCCAACCAAAAAGCTAATGTTAGTTTCGCCAAGTGAGCTTGGCAATGTACTAATCAGGCTAATACTTAACAGCAACCAATACAGTGATATTATAGGCAGTGATTATATGGAGTAAAAACACCCGAAGATCATGTGTGGACAATGTCACCCCCGGCGGAGGGGGGGGGGTGGACTTACTGTGTTGGCGTAGATGCATGCATGGACAGAGAAGGCCATGTTCTTCCTGCTGAATACATTTTTAATGCTTTTTAATTCCCTCCTTTTGACACGAATATGAATGGTTCCAACAGATTCTGAGCCAATGTAATAGTCCATTCATAGAGCAAGTTATTTATTTGTATATCAAAACTGCCATTTATTTTTAAATTACCCAACTTCCTTAAAGAACTTAATCTTTAAGCCCCTAAAGAGAAACGAATGTTTAAAGCCCCTCTTTTGGATAATTTTTTTCCTTTCATATGTCATTAAATAGTTGATACTCTGCTTTTGAGGCCCAATCCTGAGATGCATCTATGTTGCGGTGATGTCACCATCATCACTAAGCTTTAGCCTGTAATACCACTGTTGGTCATGTCTGGAAACATTTTGCTACAATGTTAAGACTTTACAACATTGAGTCTTCTGTACTGAATCTGTGACCATTTGACCATTGTAGCATAATAGTCAATGTCAGTTTACAGGTGTTCAGTTAAGTAGGGTAGCTTTGGGGTATATACATTTGATGATTGGATTTGATGTGTCATTTCTTGAAAAGGAACTGAATGTGTTAACTCATTTGAAATACTCTGAGCTAAAGAATGATTGATAGTCTGATACAAAATTATACTAATTTCAGTAATGTGCGCCCAAAATGGCATGAGATTTAGCCTAATGCTACTTGTAATAAAGTTGTATGATTTGACATAACTGAGACTTCTTGTGCACTGAATGGATTTTTGGCGTCTTTATTAACTGAATTGTTCGTAAGGAATTCTGATCTGAACTTGACTTGAGTGCTTTAAGTCTGAACTTGAGATTGAAAGCAAAAACTTTTGTTTGTGTCAAGGTGTCCTTGAGAAAGTCACTGAACCTGTACCTGCTCTCAATGAGCGGTTTGGTGCCTTGCATGGTTGCCTCTGCCTTCTGTGTCTGAATGGGTGAATGTAATGCACCTTGCATAAGGTGCTAAAGAAATGCAGATCATTTACCTTGGGGCGCCGGATGGTGTATTTGTAAAGCTCATCTACACAGAGATTGCATTGCAGGCCAGGGATTGTGTCTTTGGCACTGCACTAGTGAGTTGTGACTACTGCTGGATGGTTGAGGTGGTCAAATGGAGCATGTATGTTAGCACCTCTCTCCAAAGCGTTTTACAATTTGCATTACATTCACTCACTGACAACAGAGGAAACCATGTAAGGCTCATCAGGAACAGCAATAGATTCAAGTAGCTTGTTCAAGCCAAGGACACTTAACACAAACTCAGGGGGAGCTGGGGATCGAACCGGGGACCTTACGATTCCCGCTCTACCTCCTGAGCCATTGTTGCCCCTGTGCATGTAGCTGTCCCATAGAAAAATAATAATAAAAAGGTCTCCTGGTGAAACTTAACCTCGCGTCACCAGTCTTTCCACCTAGGTGAAACTCCTCAGTGTCAGGTGAAAAGAAGTGGCTGGACAGGTGACCCCATATGTATCAGTAGAGACATGTGGTTGTCTACACTCTCTGTGTTGGCAACAGTGCAGTAGGCACTGTCACATATTGCCATGGTTAGACCATGATCATGGGAATTGGGCTGGTAGAGCTGTAGACTTTAATGAGACCTGGACTGGAGTCAGTTAAAGACTTGTGACTTGACTTAAAAATAGCACTGTACACAACACACTGCCTGTAAGTGACACACAGCAGAAAGGGGGGGTGGACTGCTTAACATTGCAGAAGATTGGCCTAAGAAGATAATTTACAAAAATGTGGATGAATTGGATAAGCATGTGATCATTCTTCAGTTTAATCATGGATATATTAACATAAGGGCTTGGTATTCCAGTGGTACTGCGTGGTGCTGACGTGTAACTGAGCTCACCTTAGATACAGGAAGTGTTTTGCAACAACACCCACATCGCACACACAGAGGAACTGAACACAACACTCTACACTTCAGGCAGGTGAGTAAACAACTATATGGACAATATAACACAACAGAAAGTCTGAAAAGGTCATGATGATACCAGTTTAATGTACGCGAGGTAATGGAGTCAATTCAGTTACCAAATACAAAATGCGGAACATTTTGTTTACACGGAAACATATGTGGTGAAGAATGAAGATAACATTTGGCCAGAATATGTTCCAGCATAATATGTTCCAGCATATTTAGTCACAAGTTGCATTTCTGACTCAAGTTATATATTTTTGAAAATATATATTAAGGCATGGGTTGAATGTTTAAGTGCGGTGGCATACATTTGTAAGCCCAAATGGGCAACAGCGCCACCACGGGGCGACATGTGGCAATGTTGTGTGCGCTTCAGGTTGGCTTGTTCAGCAAATAGAAATTAAAGTACCTTTTATTTTTTAGATATCTAGTTTTATTCTGTTTTTTATTAATGAACTTCAAGTCTGAGGAGCCCTGGAAAATTACTAACTGCTTTTTACTGTAAAGTATTTTTTAAGGTGTCACAAAGTCTTTCTGATTCTGAAGTGTTGTGTACTTCAAATAGACAACAGTGTAGGCTAATGTAGACCATTCAAATATAATTATGTATATAATTATAAATATACACACATTCCAGTGTTGTGACAGCTTTTAAGAAAATACTAAGATACTTTCATTTCCTTTTTTATAATTCCTCAGCATCTTCGATTTTATCCAGTGATGGCAGCAGGCCTGTGACTATAAAATGAAGATTCATGAGAAGATACTTGTGCATTTTCAGTCTTGCAACTCACCTGTGGACAAAGAAGGATACCTTGCAAAGAAGGTGATTGCTTTATTGCAGGCAGCCTATCTCTGGAACTGTATTCAAGTCCCCAGGACTGGGACTTTTGATTTTCTCAGCCTTATGAACCAAATGCAGATGTAGTTTGCTCAAAAATCTAGTTTGTTGTTTAACTAAGCAACAAAGCAATCAGTATTACTGTTATTTGTAACTTATTCTTTCACAATATTTGACAATTAATTTAGAATATTCCTAAAGTAAAAATAATAAAAAGTGTCAAAGCAACAGCAAAAAGAATACATAATTTTGTATCCTTAGCTACCATGGCACTGCAAGTACTGCTTTCATCATCAAACCCGTTGAGAAAGAATTTGAGCAAGGGAGCCGTTTGTGTGGTAAACATGATGATGACTCAACTTTTTGTTCATGCCAGGGTGAGAGAAACACTTCCTATCAGAAGCGCTGGTTCATCCTGAAGGGGAACCTCCTCTTCTACAAGGACCGGCCCGCTGACCGTGACCTCATCGGAGTCATTGTTCTGGAGGGCTGCACCATCCAGCTGTGTGAGTCCGAGGAGCAGTTTGCCTTCTCCTTGGTGTGGAGCGAGCCTGGAGCGAGCCTGCGCACCTACAAGCTCTCTGCTGAGGACCAGGCCAGCCAGGAGAGCTGGATCAAAGCGCTGCTGACAGCTAACCACAACTATTTAGCCCTGCTTTTGATGGACATGGAAAAACAGTATAGAGGTGAGAGAGAGAGAGGGAGCGAGAGGGGGGTGTTGTTTGGCATGTGACAGATGCAGGCTGTGGGTGACAGAATGTTCTTTGTTCTACAGAGCAGGGAGCTGCTTGAAGCCCACTAGCCTTGTTTACCATTTAAGTAACCTATTGCCATTTGCAGAGTGTATTCAACTCAAAGCGGCTATGTTGTTGTATTAGTAACAACTGCTCCCCAGCATGCTTTGGCTTCTGTGTGAAAGTGATCGCAGCACTCTCCGTCGTCTTTCATTTCAATTCTCAGAACCTTTGTCCTTGTCCCCATTCCACAGAGGCCCTTAAATTTTCCACCGATGGTCTGTCTGGGAGTCCAGTCATGCAGAGTGGCAGCACGCAGCAAGTACCACATTCTATGACTCGGTTGAGCCCAGGCATGTCAACACTACTGCAGAACCCAGGACCAGGAGTGGGCCATGCACCCAGCGTTGGCTCCCTACAAATGCTTCATGCTCCACCCATTTCCTCAAAGACAGCCAATAAAAGGTCTCCCAAACTCTGGCCCAAGAGAAATGCAAATGTGGTGCCTGTTAATGGTCCCGCCCTACCCCAGGGGGATTGGTCTGTGTTTGGATCAGAAACTATGGAGGACTTTGGTAAACTGCACGAAGAGTTTGGAAAGGAAGTAAAACAACTCATAGCGGAGAGGCTAAAAAAGGGACGAAAGGGAGCAGAAGTTGTCGAGGAAGAAGATTTGATTGATTTTGGTTGATCTTGTATATTTATAATATCTCAGTAGAAACATGATACATTATGATATGGCCAATGCCCCAAGCTGTCATGCCAACATGAAACGGTTGAAATGCTAATACATGCTAATAAGTTAAATACATAAATGCTATATATTTGTAAATATTTGTAGATTTGAAATGTTTCTAATATCTTGATTTTATTTACTTACGTTCATTAAGTCAATAAATGTTCCATGTTCTCATGTTCCACTGACCTTTGTTCCTAATCACTAGTTATTGATTAGTTCATAAGAGTTGCATGGCAAAACATTGAATGCAGTTATGTTCCACAAACTGCAAATGAGGCCTTGTATTAAGTGGAGAAAACTACAGCAACCCAAGATCCAAGAAGTTAATCTAACAACCAAACTCAAACCGTATTTAGGCTTTGTTCAGACTGCAAGCAAACGCAATTCATTTCTGGAATACGGTCTTTAGGACTGACTGTCTACATCGTTATTTGCAAGTCATCAGATCGTATTTGTGTATTCTGACAATGTCTTCTGTGCTAAAGAGATAACATAAGCGTGAGTAATGCTTAATTTATACTTTGTCATTCGATGGTCTTGCTCATAAAAAAATAGCCGATCTACAAGCTCACAATCTGATGCGATGTGTTGTGAGCTATAGATCGGCTATTTTTAGGACAAGTATAAATCAGGCTTCAGTGTCCGACTCTCCAGGCTGAGACACATCTTTATAAATCATATTTGAATTGCATTTCAAGGCGTCTAGGAATGTGGTTCAAATCTGATTAGCAAAACCAGTTTTCATGTGTGTTTTTTGCTGTTCAAACTTAAGACAGATAAAAACCAATCTGATTCTAAAACGGATAGGTCAAATATTGGATTTGGGCTGCCAGTCTGAACATAAGCTTAAATGATGATCAGTTGCTATTGATCACCAGGCTTTACATTTGCTATTCACAGGTGTCCTCTTTGCCGTCATAAATCACTTCACCTGACAGCAGCCCAGCAAGCTGTAGGGTTAAAAAAAGGAGTGTGAGCCATATGGGGACATAGGAAGGCATAGGGTTGTCGAATTGTCAAAATGGCAGAGAAAAAGACTGAGGTGTCAGTGCTATTTCAGTACCCCCGGCCCCCAGCTGTCCTGTTTTATGGTCTTTCACAGTGCTCCCTCCTCTGTCTGTCCCTCTTTGAAGCCCAGCGTACTTCTGCCGGCAGCCGTCACATACAGTGTTTGTTTTTCATACTATATGGGGACATCTAAACATCTAAAAACAAAAGTTAATTTAACTCTGAAAGGCACTTGTCAGATTTCAATTACTTGTACAGTGTACTTAATGAGATGAAAAATTTGTGACAAGATTTTGGTGAAATCAAAGTTTTAAATAATTTTTATTATAAAGAGACGTAATTTAGGTTAGTTAAATTAGGTTATATTTTGCTGTGTGAAAGAAGGTCGTTCTATGAATGCTACAGAGAGGGACAGAGACAGGAGCAGTGGTATCAGTTCCCACTGGTGCTGGATTCCAATACATATTTTTGCTGTACAGTCGTGTGATAGATGGCTGCCTGTGGAGCACATACATGGAGGCAGTTGGGCGGTCCCATGGCGCCATACGTTATACTGGGCATCTGCGCAAGCGCCCCAAATTAGACCTTCCACAGTGGAAAAGCGCTTGATTTAGTATAACCTTTTGTTTCATTTCCCATCATTGATGTTGCCAATATCCATTATCACTGGCTTACTAACTAATGATGTAGCGATTGAGAAGTGTGGGATTGTATAAGTGGTGTACATAGAAGAATCAGAATTGCAGCTTTATTGCAGGTGTAGACAAGTGGGTGAAATTATTTTTCATACAAGCTCCATCGTTTGTAGTTTTCAGGGAAGTGGAAAAATAATAGAGGTAGAAAGAAGAGAAAGGAAAAGAGGATAGAAAGCGATCAGATAATCAAAGGTTCTTTGTAGAGTGAAGAAAAAGACATAAATAAATATTTTTGTATCTATATATATATAGTTGCTGTCAGGTGGAAACCTCATATGTCCAAAACTTGACTTTTCAGAAAATGGGAAAAAACCTGCGGTCCAATAGATCCAAAGTAGTTATGGGATATAGTTATATTATTTAGTGACATGCTCTTGTTAATATGTTTCATTGGTTCAAAATGTATAAAACCCACAGACAGACACAACTTCTGTGTGACACTGTAGTATGATGAAGTAGGGCATTGTTGTACGAATAAACATAAAAGAAGAAATATGGAGATACAAGGTTTCTGTATGCATGCATGTATAAATACAGGCATATCTAGAAGTCCCACTGTTCCAGACAAATGGAGTACGTAGAAAGAAAACACAATATGTTATGCATTATGCATAACAGCAGGCCTTTTTTGATGGTTCTTTCCTTTCCGTTGAAAAATCTACTGGACCACCCAATCTTTTTAAAGTTGCCGATTAAATTTAATACATTTTAATTTCAATCTGTGCAAGAAATAATTGCCAGTAAAGCCTGTATTAACTTCAAGACGCTGTTTGTTTATATTTTCATTCATGCTGGGTCACTGTTTCTCCATTACTTAGTAGTAGGAAGTAGTAGTGTGTCACTGTTGGAGCTGAACCAGTTCCCATCAACCATCTGTTATAAAGTTTCATGTCTGTTTGTATATCCCACCTCCTCACCACAACTGCTGTAGTTGTCACTTAAGCAGGTGATGACTTTAGGATATCTTCACTGGAGACACTAATTAAGAACTTTGAGCAGTTTGTTTTGTATCGTGATATGCAGTGTGTCTGCTGCATGATTTTAATTGTGACTAAAGGCAATGAATACAGTAGTAAAATGATCTTAAGCTGCCCTTGTGCTACATCATGATCCCTCCAGACCTCTCATGTCATTTGGGAGAGGTCAGATTTATGTCCCCAGTTAAAACTAAATGTGGAGAAGCAGCGTTCTGTTTTTGTGCACCATATCTGTTTGTGTCTGTGTAATTGTATTAAAATGTCCTTTTATAATGTTTCTTATGTATAAATTATCTTAATGTTTTGTGTAAAGTACTTGCCTAGTTTAAATGTGCTGCTATTCAAATAAACAAATATTTTCCTCTCATGGTGGATGATATTTTAAAAATCCACAAATAGCCTCAACAAAGACTTTCAGTATGCTATGAATGAAGTGATAAGGAGAGAAGGGGCAACGTATTGGGGAAGAAAGGTGTGTGTGTGTGTGTGTGTGTGTGTGTGTGTGTATGTGTGCGTGCGTGCATGTTGGGGGGGGGTCAATAATTGCCCCAGGGCAGGCTGCCATGTGAGTTTGTCCATATTCGGACGACACCAAAGTATGTGTGTTGTGTGTGGGCATTGAATTCACCTCATTCCAATACTCCTGGAGCCTATTTTGGAGCATTGGAAAGATGATACCTCCCGACACCACCTGGCTCCTCCCTCTTTCTCTTACTTTTCCTTAGCTCTCTTTTGCTGCCAAACCTGATGGTGTGGCTAAAGTTAGCCCCCCATAGGGTCAGTATATAAGACCCCAGGGACCATCACCATCATGTCAGTCACATCAGCTTCAGTCTTCTTCTCTTCTTGACCAACTAATACCCAACAAACTAAAGAGATGGTGAGTGTGGTGGCCTGTTCCTGTCCTTGGAAGAACAAACTTTGCATTGGATTTTTTTCTTCTATGCTTAAACTGATATGCTGAAAGCATCACCGATACATTTTCTAACTGGATTACCACAGCAACGCGGCTAAGACTAAACAGTAGAGGTCCTCTATAGCAGAGCCACCAAATGATGGATTTGGACCTTCTCTTACTGGTGGCTTTTGGCCTCAGTTAAATACTGGCTAACAGCCTGACACATTGAACATGAGGAGATAGTGATGAAATATGTTTGGGGATCACTTTATTACAGGCCCCAAACGCATTACATAATACTAAAGCCTGAGTTGTGCAGAAGAGTAAAAATTCAGTATTGTTTTCGATGGCAAAAAAGCTCTGATCTGAGAAATTTTGATTCAAATGGCTAACTGTCAATACGGTGTCAGCCAGAAGAACAGTTACATGCTTACTTGAAACCTGTTTATTTTCTCTCGCATTTTTCTCTCTCTTCATAACAATGTACCTTATCTAGATCAGAACGAGTAGCAACATTCCAAGTCATGCTTTTGAAAATGTTATGGCACTTTTGTTTTTGAGGAAGTTGAATATACCTGCAGTTTACATTTCAGCTTTTATTAGTTGGTCAAAGGAGGGCATCGCTCCAGAATCTGTGTCAGTCTTAGTATCTCTTTCAGGGTAACTTGCTCTTGTAGTAAGAATCTGTTTGGTTGATGTATGTCAAAATGACGTTTTGTTTCCATCACTCTTCAGGCACCCAAGAAGGCTAAGAGGAGGCAGCAGCAGGGTGAGGGTGGTTCCTCCAATGTGTTCTCCATGTTTGAGCAGAGCCAGATTCAGGAGTACAAGGAGGTGAGGTTTTTCATCATATTCTACTCACTTTACACCATTGTTGAAACAATAAGGATGCCATTAATCTTGTGACAGAATGCAACTGCAATAGAATGCAACAGGAATGGCAAAATTCCTGTTGTGAAAACACTATTTGACACTATTTAAATGTATCATACAGTAATTAAGATCTTGGTTTTTTTTTGAGGAAAGTAAAAGAATATTGTGATGCTCACATAACTGGTGACTTCATGTATCATTCTACTGAGGTTGCAAAGCTTCTCCAAAACATAAGACTTGATCTGAGTGGCTCCATGACACGAAAAATGTCTTCTTCATCAGCAGTAGAGTGTGGACAATTTTGGGTTTTGCAATGACAGCAGCTCCCACTGAGGGGTTGGTCAGTGACCCTCTCTCTATGACCCCACTGGAATGCAGCCCAACAGCTGCTGTATATGCTAATGATATTCAAAGCTAGCAAGAATGAATTGAAGATGGATATAGAGAGAGAATAAGAAATTATGAAAAGTATTCATACCTGAACATGCATCAGTCAGTATTCAGTAATTCAAGAACAATTACAGTAGCCTGTAAGGAGCATGTGAAATGCTTAGCAGTAAACAAGTGGAAGGGATAATAAAAGATGGCACGCCGCACAACTGTGTGACAGGGCCAATGGATTTAGTCACAAGGTAAAAAAGGGTTAGGGGACATGTGAAATTGAAACCATCTGCTTAAATGTCATAAGGGGCTTGCCTTGCATTCCGATACCATTTTAACACCTTAGAAAGACAAGTGGCTCACAGCTGCCAAGACCCATAAGATTTCCATTGCCATCTTTAGTTTCACAGGGTGCAATAACCAGCTATGTTGAGACAGGAGTGGCAGACCCTTTCGCATTTACACAATCATTTTGACATTATAATATTTGTCATGAGCAAATCTTATGACTGAGAATAAATCCAGTTGTCTAATTTCTCAAAAAAAATTATTAGTCGTAATTCTTTCAGGATGGAAGTGTTAATGATTCTCATCTGAGCACTTTTACTCAGTTCAGTTTAACACTGACAAACATGCCTATTAGATTTTTTTCCCCTGTTTCTTTTCTTGTCCTTTTTTTATTTTATTTCATTTTTTTTTCCAACCAAAAATTTCTCCTCTCCCTTTGTTAAATATTACTACATAATTGTTAAATCTTACCTTTGTCTCTCTCCCCTGGCAGGCTTTCACAATCATTGACCAGAACAGAGATGGTATCATCACCAAGGACGATCTCAGGGACGTGCTCGCCACCATGGGACAGCTGAATGTGGACAATGATGAGCTTGACGCCATGATCAAGGAGGCCAGCGGCCCCATCAACTTCACAGTCTTCCTGACCATGTTCGGCGAGAAGCTGAAGGGTAGGTCAACAACACATTTTAAATAGCTCTTTAACGGTTATGTAGTTTTTACTGAGCTATCCTGTGCATTGATTTACCCATCTATTTCTTTATTTGCTTTTCTTTATTTACAGTTGTTAATTATTTAGCATTGAATTGAAAGTAATACTCATTATCCACACTCACTTTTTTTTTTACATCGACGGCAATTCATGTTACATGCTTTGTGTTTTGGTTGCCATGTCTTGTTTATGTTTACTTATTTTACGTAATATTTTGAAAAAAAATCTGAATAAGGACACCCTCCTTTTGTTGCCAGGTGCTGATCCCGAGGACGTTATCGTGAGCGCTTTCAAGGTCCTGGACCCCGAGGGCACTGGCAGCATCAAGAAGGAATTGTAAGGGCTCTTTTTTCACTTCTCCCCTATATATCAAAACAGCACTCTGTAAATTCACTGTAGATCGGTCCTTGATTTGATGTGTCTCCTGTCTCTCTACAGCCTTGAGGAGCTCCTGACCACCCAGTGCGACAGGTTCACCCCTGATGAGGTGAGATGATCATCATAGTCTCTGTCTGTCAGTCTGTCTGTCTGTCTGTCTGTCTGTCTATCTATTGCTGTCTCTTTCTCAGCATTGGTTCATTGTAATGACTTAAGTTGCAATATTTTGGTTTTCCCCTTTATAAGTATACTATGTCAAAATGACAAACATGGACAACATTATTTTTTAAACACTATATTGTATTAAACTACTATACTCTCAAGCTACATCTCTCTGATGTGCTCTATTCTTCTGTGGTTCAGTGTTGTAAGACCTTTTTTCTCCCCTCTCTCCTATTGCTCAGATGACCAACCTGTGGGCTGCTTTCCCCCCTGATGTGGCTGGCAACGTAGACTACAAGAACATCTGCTACGTCATCACACACGGAGAAGAGAAGGAGGAGTAAATCCACTTCTATCAAGATGTCTACTCTACCTCCGTCCAACCCCCCACCCCCCCCCTTTACCTCGTGCTTCTCCATCTCCATGGCGTGCTTATCCATGCTCACTCCCCTGGTCCGCCGTCTTCCCTCGCCTGCTCACCAAAGAAAGACTTGCATCCCTTTATCAACACAGAGTGAGAGGACTGAGGACTGTGGGGAGTGTTTGTGTGTGAGTAGCAACCAACAGGGGAACAACATGGGATTATTTATAATAAAAGTAATCTTGTGATATTGAAACTACTCTCTCCATCTCTTTCCCTGCCTCTAATTCATCCTCCATTTCCCCCATCACTCACTCCTGTGCTTCTGCGTAGAGGCCAGCAGTGCATGCATCACACCTACATCATGTATGCATATGCAGTCCAGTGTATAAAGTCAGTTGAAACTCCTTGGGTGCGTGGTGCATGCACAGTCAGTTATTTGAAACAAGTAAATGTTCTGACCTCGAAGGTCTGCTAGCCTCGACTTGACATGTAGTGTTTGATGGACTCATCCCTGTCTTTGTATCAGGGAGGAGAATAAAGTAAAAGAGAGGGCGTACTGTACTACAATAGTTTGCCTACCCCCTCTTTCTTAATTTCTCTCTTCCTCTCTAGTGCAGGAGGGATGAAAGGAAGGGTTGCAATGGACAGAGGAAAGCAGGGTTTTTGTTCTCATTAACTCTTGTAAATAGAGAAAGGGATGATGATAGGTGGCTGGCGAGTGGGAGGCAGGAAGGGAAGAGACAAAAGGAAAACAACTTAGTTTTGACCACTTTTCCCTCCCCCTTGCCAGTGTTTCACTCCTGTTTCCATGTCTACGTCTCCGCTGTAACAAAATCAAGAAACAAATAAAAAGCAATATCTTTCATACTACACTGTGTCTGTTGGTTTAAGTGCCGGTGCCCTCCATGCTGCAGCATCCATTTGAACAGCTATAAACTAGGAAGGAATCAAGGTTATAATTTGTCAAGTGAAAGAGTAGTGCAAAGAAGTTTTTGATTAACTAAATTAAATAGAGTAGCCTAGACAGAGCTCACTGACTGTACAATGCACCCAATGCAGTACTTCTCAGCAGAAGTTTATAAAGTTATTTTCAAAATGGTACACATTAAATTGTATGGATCAAATTCACTCTACACACATAATGAAGTAGATAATTGTACAAAAATTACAGTTAATTGCCAAATGTACAGTATGAACCCTTTTTTGGCGTGATTGTATGGTACACACCCTTATCTTAATGCAGGTGCTGCTGTAATCGTGGGGCAACCTTGCAAACACACAGGGATCATATGTATATATCATACTGAATATCATAGATTTCCACTTATGGTTGAATTTTGCAAAAGCATGGTGGCTGAACAAGCACACCAACATTATACAAATCAGTCTATTTTCCATTATCTAACCATTCCTATATAATACTATATATAATGTGATCGCTGTGATAGGTAAGGCTGCTGCTGAGGCAACAGGAAAGGACATGAGTAATTCTGGAGGATTTCCCCCCATTCTCCAGAAATAAGCTTTGGGAAATGCTGGGCTATCACATCACAAGTTCTGAATGAGACAGTTAAGTCTTTGAAGAGTGTGATGATAGCTGGAAACGTGTAGTCTGGATGATTATAACCGTTATTGTTTTCCTTTTTTTTTGCTTTCCTGCCTGCATTGCTGTCCTTCGGGAGTTTTCAAAGGCACCGGAAAGGAACTTCCTTCACCACCAATGATGATGTCTTCAAGCAAAACCTCACTGTCATGGAAGCAATTTACTTGCTTTTCATTGTACCTAAAGTGTACAAATATCAAATTGGGCATAACTTGAGATATGACAGGTTTTGTGATGTATTCCTTCCTAGTGTGCAGGAGACATTAGTTCATGGCCTGTATTGTATATATGGACTGCTACTTATAGCTGTGGTGCATGATCCCACAAAAAAAAACTCTTCCTCCCAGGGTTTTGGTAGCTGTTGGAGTATGAGTTGTCACATCGGACCACATCATTTGGGTTAATTTTGAATGACTGATGTCCGCATGATCTTGCCTATTGCTTTAACCATCCCAATTATTATTTTCTGTGACTTCTCCCTCTGTACCCTGGAAGAAAAGACCTCCAACCCCAGTAGAGGAAGGCTGTTATGGCTACTACAATAGCCATGGTTAACTAATGGCTTAATGGCTTACTTACTACATAATATCGACCTTGACCTTGCATTTTGGGTTTTGTAATCTTGCCTATATCGCTACAACAGGTTGGCTAGTGCAATTCTGACCATCTGGTATTTAGAACGTTTGGAAAGATTTGACTGGCTAACACGTTGGAACATAAGATTAACTTCCAAAAGCATGAAGAATTTAACTGGAAAAAATAGGTTTTAAATTACCCATAAAATCTGAAATAGTGTAAATAAATATAGCCTATTTTCATAACTGTATGATCCCAAAAACATTAATTGAATTTACTGTATGACTCAAATAACATTTGAACATCGGTGTGGGCTACCATATTCACCATTATGCATTTGTTTGGTAAAGTATTAACTAAATATATCACTCACATCAATCAAAGATTTTTTTAATGCGCAAATCCTGTCGGCCTGTGATATGTATATTAAAAAAAACATTATGGAGCGAAAAATACATCTGATCTACAACATGTAAAGGTTTTTCACCTAATGCTAACAATACACCTCATTAGTTCATGAGTGATAATTGATTGATTGATTGATTGATTGATTGATTGAATACTTTATTAGCAGTAAAAAGCACAGGAAAGTACTACAGTTCAACGACGTCCAAGAGTCCTTTGTACTCAATTCATCGAAATAGGGCTTCAAATATAAACAGGGAATGGGCCCAGATCTCACAAACTGACCTAGTTCTTAATAAAACAACAACAACAACAACAATAATAACATTAATAATAATAATAATTTAAAAATTAAAAATTGTTATTCATAAATGAATGAATGCCCCCAATACAGCCCAGTCCTCTCAAGTGCCCAGTTCTCCTTCTCCTCCTCTTCAATCCATGGTCCACATAAAGTTGCGCATGCGCGGTGCGTGCGTGTGCCACAACACTTCCTGGCCGTGTATTTTGTAAACCCGAGCGACAGGAGGACGCGGAACGGGAGCACCGTGCGCGCTGCGAGGGACTTCACTAATTGTTGTCAGCCAGGGCCTGTCTGTCAGCTCAGCTGTCACAACCGAATGGTCCAGTGGTGGTGATATGGGGAGTCGGGTGTGTTCTGAAGTCTGACGGGCCGACAGCCACCCACCCACCACCCACAGCCACCATGGTGGCCTCACCACCGTCGCAACAACGGTTCCCCGCTCTGGCTGTGGCCGCCGTGCTGCTCCTGTCTCTGGCCGGCACCGTGCGGTCCTCCCAG
Organism: Gymnoscopelus braueri; assembly: GCF_963280865.1. Classification (NCBI taxonomy): domain Eukaryota; kingdom Metazoa; phylum Chordata; class Actinopteri; order Myctophiformes; family Myctophidae; genus Gymnoscopelus; species Gymnoscopelus braueri. Next base: position 18,461,796 of record NC_137617.1, read on the forward strand.
GGCGACAAGGAGCCGGTCTACAGGGACTGTGTGAAGCACTGCGTCCGGACCAACTGCACCGGGGACCGGCTCAGAGGCTTCCAGTCCGCACAGCCGCCCTACATGGCGCTGACAGGTGAGTGGAGTTGACCCCCGACTGTTCCCTGATGTTTGGTTTGGTGGTCGACACAGCCAGTGGTGGAGAAAAGCACTCGAATGCATTACTTAAGTAAAAGTATCAATACTGCAATGTAGAAATACTGTAAAAGTCCGGAATTCAAAATGTACTTGAGTAAAAGTGCAAAATCATTGGTATGTACTGAAAGTACCAAAAGTAGAAAGTACTCATTATGCAGAATGTCCCATTTATAATGTAGGCCTAGAAGATGTATAAAAATCAATTTGAAGATAGCAGATCTACAAGCTCACTATGCAAGGCATTGTGAGCTTGTAGATCGGCTATTCTCAAATGGCCGAAATGTATGGGCTGAAGTGGTTATTGTATGTTTTGTAATAATAATCAAAAAGTAACTAATATTTTCAATAATAAAGAAAACCGTCACATGGATGCAGTGGAGTAAAAGTACAATATGCCTCTGAGATGTAGTGGAGTAGAAGTAAAAGTATTGGAAATTGGAAATACTCAAGTAAAATACAAATACCTCAAAATTGTACTTTCCTCAACTGTTTCAATGGATGGAAGAGTGAGGGTCATATGGGACACAAACTCCAAGTTTGAGGCACCCGAATTATCAGATGACAGAATGAATCGATGGATGGATGGATAATCGATGAATAATCAGTCCCTATTTCAGGCATTTCATTATAGGTAAAACGTTTCTAACTTTTCGCTCTAAAACAAATGTAACCATTTGTACACTTTTGGAGTTAGAAATGGATGATTTTTTCCATTTATAACTAAACCAAAAGTGTACAAATGGTTACATTTACTATCTGTGCTGCTGCTTGCAGGTTTGTTTTGCATCTCAATGTGATGTTTTGTTGCTCAGTGAAAATGCTGCTGTTTTAATGTGACTACAAAGACTAGTGCATTAGGTTATTCTGGTTGAACAAGTCCTGTTGTAATTTGTCACTTGCGGCATTGAACCGAGGGAAAGACAATACAACACAATACTCTTCACACAATGTCCCCATATCCCTGCTGTCCAGGTTGGACATGTCGTGATGACTGCAGATACCAGTGCATGTGGACCACTGTAGGTCTATACCAGGCTGAGGGGTACAGTGTCCCACAGTTCCATGGCAAGGTCTGTATGTTGCTCTCACTCATTTTGTGGTCATACAGTAGTCTGCAAGTGTTTTTACACTAAAGAGGAAGTTTTTTTTCACACCGGAAGCCTGATAAAATAAACAACCCAAAAATGCTTTTGCAAATATTGTTTGCATCAAACTATAATTATAGTTGATGCCTCCTTCATACAGGTTGTTGATTTTATTTGCAAAACTTACATCACTTTATTGCAGTGTAATATACATTCATCTTTGTGGATGTACTCATCACACAAACAACACTTCAAAAATATAGTTTTGGGTGAATTAATCAATCAAAAAAGGACCTTTAGCTTTTCACACCGAGTGTCAGATGTTAAGGGTCGTTCCAAATGCACTAAAATGTGTCATTTTGTAAAACCTAAGCTACTTGAATTAGTAATTAAAAATGCACCAACATATGTCCTCTAATTCTAAAATAACATTCTGTTGCATGTTTTAGTATAATATATTCTAAATATGAACCTTATCAATAATTAATGTAACATCCATTACATACCAATAGAGTAGCCTACATATTTAATTTGAACACATGCTCTTCAACTGTGTGATTTTTGCCATTTCTGATATACATCCTTGTACTGTGACTACTTCTTACGCCTCAGGCATTTGGGTCCAATAACAATATATATTTCTTGTTGTCCAGTGGCCGTTTGCACGTTTCCTGTGTTTTGAGGAGCCGGCATCTGCCCTGGCCTCTCTGCTCAATGGCCTGGCTTGCCTTCTCATGCTGTTCAGATACCGGAGCTCTGTACCACGTCAGAGTCCCATGTACCACACCATCACCGCCTTCAATCTGGTGGGTAGCAAAATAAATAGAAATAGAAAGAGAAAGAGACAGGAAACAAGTTTTATAGAATGCATGTTTGATTGTGAGACACAAGCACCCTGGCGTTTAAGAGAGTATTATAGACACACTAGTGCTTGTATTGAAAAGAAAGAAAGGGAGTTCCACTACTTATCATCCAGGTATATGCAGAAGCGGGACATGGCAACAAATGGTGAGAGAGGAAATGACTGCTGAAGCTGTACTGACATCGTAACGTTAGTCTGACTGATACTGTATGCAACTTTAACAAAATGGGCATTTAAACAGTCCGAGATGCTCCAGTGCTGTCCTCCTCACCACTAATGCTTTGTATGTTATATAATAATAATACATATGAGATCACTGTGTGATTGTTTGTGTTAAATTGTGATTGCTTAGGTGTCTCTTAATGCCTGGTTCTGGTCCACTGTGTTTCATACCCGGGACACCTATCTAACTGAGGTAAATACCAAAACGCTGAGGCACTCATCATGTGACAGTCACTCTATTGAGATAACGATGAAGCGTTCATTCATTACTGTGTCTTCTGCATGAAGAGTTTCTGTTGTGGCTTGCCAAACCATCTCGCAGGATAGGAGAAAGCCTTTTTGTTTGTTTTGCCAAGGGAATTAGCCAAATTGTAATCCTCTAACGCCATTACTCAATAAGTTGCTCTACTGTACATGATTGTCCTTGAATTACAAACAGCAGATTTTGACAAGATTATGTTCTTTCGATGATGATTTACCTGTATAATTCAGGCACTTTGATCTTGATGTGTTGTATACCTTCTACAGTATGTGTTTCTCCCTTTTTAGAAAATGGACTATTTCTGTGCATCAGCAGTCATCCTGTACTCAATCTACTTATGTTGTGTGAGGTGAGGTTCCTGTGTGTGAGGTGATATTTCCTACCCTGCAAATATGAGCCAGACTGAGCCCCGACTCTGACACAGTCAGTTGGGAGCAACTCCTAAATGAGTGTAATGGTTAGATTGTTAAATTCCACCAACAAAATTCAATGTTTTCTAATCTTTTCGCCTTATCCCTCTTCTTTGCCAGAACGCTAGGCCTGAAGCGACCAGGGGTGTCCAGTATGGTTGGAGTCCTGCTCATCCTACTTTTTACCTCCCATGTGTCGTATCTGACATTTATCAGCTTCGACTATGGCTACAACATGGCTGCTAACGCCACCACCGGTAAAGCTGACACTCACATTTAAAGAATAGATTATTTGGTTTGATTTTTATTTTGGTAAAAGAAATGCGAGTAAAGGCCTGGGTTCGAGTCCCGATCCCGACTACCTTTGCTGTGTGTCACTCCCATCTCTCTCTCTCCCCATTTCCTGTGATTCTACTATCTCTATCAATAAAAAGGCAGAAAAAGACCCACAAAATATCTTAAAAAATATATATATATACGAGTAAGCACAATGTAACTTAAACCCAGCAATTAAAAAAACACTTGTTTCCAATGTGGTCCTGCAACAACAAAACAAACATATTTTTTGCCGCATAACTGGTTGTTTTAATGCTGACACTGTAAGGCTTTTGAGTAGTTATGGTCTGGACAGTTGTCATCAGATAGTCTTATGCCATCGCTCTCAGTGACTTTCATTTCCCTTACCATAAACCATACTTGTTATCTATAGCAGCCTCAATAACCGTAATATCTAATCAATCTGATGTGCTGACTTTGCTAATTAGCTTGTACTTTAAACGTCCCTGTCCTTATCTTTTGTTTTACCAACTTTGTTCACCTCTATTTACGTCCCACTATTCCATTGTCATTTTCTTTCATTCCTGTCGTCTGTCTGCCCTCCCCTTTTCTCCCTCCCTTTAATTTTCTTACTGCGTTTCCTACAATATTCTTATTGACCTATATAACCCTTCCTCTCATTTCATTCTCTCACACACACACACACACACACACACACACACACACACACACACACACACACACACACACACACACACACACACACACACACACACACACACACACACACACACACACACACACATTTCTCTCATTCTCTCTCTGTGTGCCATAACATCTCCCTTCCCTTATGTCCCTCTCCCCCCTCAGGTATGGTGAACCTCCTGTGGTGGCTCTGCTGGTGCTGGCAGAACCGGCGGACGTTGCCGTACTGGTGGAAGTGTGGTGTGGTGGTACTGATGCTGCATGGCCTGGCCTTGCTGGAACTGCTGGACTTCCCCCCGCTGCTCTGGGTCCTAGACGCCCACGCCGTCTGGCACCTCAGTACCATTCCTGTACACTTCCTCTTCTACAGGTAAACCACTGCTGTTTATGTCTCAGGAAATGCTGTTGAAAGATGATGACGTTTTGGAAAATGTTACTTTCATTGTATGCCTGTTTGAAGAGGAATTTAAGTGATATTTGTTGCCTATATAGATGTTACAAATACTGAGCTGCCAAGTACTATAAGATGGAACCAAAAATGTTTTACTTGATCACAGACGTAGACCTACTGTACGTGGGTACATAGCCCTTAAAGTACCTATAAGAGATTGAATTATCTTTTTCCTGTAGTATTTTATTATGTATGTTTTTTCCTATTCTATTTTAGTTTCCTGATAGACGACAGCCTCCACCTACTAAACACAGAGAAGACGGGTGTCAAACTGGAGTAGGAGCTCATCCCCTCTTCACCACATCTTCTCCCCTCAGACCCCTCCAGTCAGGCCAGCCGGACACCATAATGAGGAAGGTGCTCACTGCTCAGTCTCCATGTCCTCTGCAACTATGAATTCCATCAAACTTTGTTTACATCTTTTGTTTGTTTGTTTTTCTACATACATATATTTTGGTTCGGGGATTATCTTCATTTTTATTTTTCGAATGAGATTTATTGTGATTGATGCGTGCACTACTAAACTTTGCCTTGTAATTGACTTGTGATCTATCCACCTTTTTGCTAGTATTGTTGAAGGGAAAATAATCTAACATACCCCAGTAGACCAGATATTTTGACTTGACTCTTCCACCTATGGCTGGAGTGCATATCACTTTCCCCTTTGCACTTGAGTACTTTTGAAATTGACCTGCATCCTTGCCTCCTTGACCCAGTGTGCCGTTTTACTCCATATAAGCACAGTCTCACATATCAGGGTTTTTCTGTTTGTTTTGTTTTGTTTGTTTGTGCGTTGTCAAAGCCGAGAACACACAAAGCCACTCACACTTTTTACACAAGCTGCAGTTATCCATGGCTGAAGACAGATGGCGCCCATTCCCCTGCCATTGGAGTCTGACTGCTACCAGTGTGATACAGCATGTGTCAGGGTCCATTTGTGCTAAAAGTGGTCTGGCAGACACAGAGAGGTGCCCCAGCCCTGTGAGGGAGGGGTTTCCAGCAGATTGTTCTAGACAGAAGGGGAGGGCTGTCACGTTTAGATGCCATTCTAGCTGACTGTGTTTTTTTCCCCCTTCTTTTTCTTTTTTTGGATCTCACCTTTATTTTTGTGCCTCTGCTCTTCCACTATGATTAATTTAACTTTGTTTTCTTATGTATTCTTGATATAATTTCAGCTTCCTATTTGAATTATGTATCGGTTGCCTTTTTTTCTATTATCTTCTGACTGTTACTTTGATGTTTCTTTTGTTTGTGTTCAGCTTTACTTTGATTTCATATGTACTGGGGGTATGCCTAATAATCAATCATATGGACATATGTATTTTCATTCACCTGGACTGCCTTTCATTGTAAGAAAAAAAAAAGAGAGAAAAAAACTACTGAAGATGGAAGTTTAATGTAGGCAAGGTAATGGGAGTTTATAGGTAGTGGTGCCTACACGTGTCAAGAGGGTTGACACAAATTGAATGCCTGGCTGAGGTGTGGTGTGGTGTGTGAGTGAGTGTGTGTCTGTGTGTGCAAATGCTTTCCTTATCTTGTTGTTTGGATGTTGCTGGAATCAATTGTCTCTGTACTGTACCACACATTACAGGCACAAACGAGCTGCTTATTACAATTGCTGCCCCATCTCAGAAAGTTCAGTCACTCTCGCTTTACGATTACTGCCTTACATAAGATAACTGTGTGTGTGTGTGTGTGTGTGTGAAACTGTTTTGTTTTTTTAATCACACATCCTTTTGCTTTTCATTTTTAAGTCTGCCTTCCCAAAACCTGTTCTCTAGACTCATGAGATGACAACAAAGCTCTCGGTTCTAATTCATGCCATGTACGTCTTCACCATATGTGCACTTTACCGTTTCGTGTACACGTGTGTGTTCATTTGACATTCTGTCCATGCCTTTGTTCTTCTGTGTGAGAATGTGAACAATGACCAGTATGCATGTGTGCTTTGCCTTGACTCAAGGTTGTGTTGTTTTTGCAATGACCATCACAAACTGACTCCACTTTAGTGTGTGAGAGAGCGAGAATGTGCTCGATCCTGTTGTTGACCTGTCTAAGCTGTGGTTCTGTGTGTGTGAGAGAGAGGGGTGGCTGTGTGAAATTGTGGATGACTATGGGTAAATTTAGCTTTGCTAAGAGCCTGTGGGTTTGAGGGTGGGAGGGATGGGGGCTGGGGAGGGACATAGAGAGGTCATGATGTGTTGGGGGTGGGGGACAAATGGATTTATGAAATGGTGACTGACAGAGAGAGAGACACACTTCATCACATTAAATACAGCATATGCTCTTTGTTCTTTACCCTCTTGCATGATGTATTGTTAATTCAATTAAATTGATTATGTTAATATAAAATGATATTTGTGATGCTGAAATGTTGGAACCACAAAGTGCCATATCTCGAAGGTTATTTTTGTGCACTAAAACAAAATGTCATTTAATTTTACCACAACCTTTAGGCTACATGAAACAGAAACACTGAATTAAAAACTTACCAGAGAACCTGGATGAAATTTGATTATCATAGCTGCTTCAACACATTTAAGCAGCCGCCTTTTTTTTTTTGTCTTTCCTCATGTGTCTTAAGAGCTTTTGCAAAACCCAAACCTACATTCTGCTCCTATAAATTCTCTCATCAAAGAACATCCCGTTCCCTTTGGACTTACCAACTCTCCTCTTCAGGACACTATATCACACTATCGTCCTGTAGTGACTGTCCATCCACCTCTTAAATACTGCCCCCTGCCTGCTGCCCTGGGCACCATCATCTCTCCTACTGAGTGCATTCTCCTGCATCTTACCGCTGATGGCTATATTTGACACCAACTAAGCTTTAAGAAATGGGATAAATAAAGTGTTCTTGGTTGATAAATCGTGTGGGTATTTTGTCTTTGTCCTGCATGGACTTTGTCTTTGGATTGGTCTGTGATTCTGTCCTACAGTATCAAACAGTGATGATAAGTAACTAAGTACATTTACTTAAGTACAATTTTGAGGTATTTTTACTTTACTGGACTACTTCCAATTTTCAATAATTTTACTTCTCCACTACATCTCAAGGCAAATATTGTATTTTTACTCCACGATTATTTGAAAACGGTAGTTACATTATAGATTTGGATTATTATTTGAAAACCGCTTACAGTATACACCCATATATATATTTCATTTCATTTCAAACCTTTATTTATTCTCGAAGGACATTGAGGTTGCCCTCATTTGCAGTGTCGTCGAGATACATCACAGTACAGTTTCATTTTCATATATATATATATATATAAAAATACAATTTGGCAATTTGAAAATAGCAGATCTACAAGCTCACAATGCGTTGCGGGCTTGTAGATCTGCTATTTTTTTATTTTTTCTTACATTTTTATCCCGCGATTTTTGTAACCCATTTTTTTCACCCGGTGCCAATTTCCTAAGTGATCCTGGGCACTACCCCAGCCCTACACCAGTATTACACCTGTCACCCCACAGTAGGGAGGCCAGGGCCGAGCTCATGCTTCCTTCAGGCATGAGAGCCAACTGACCTTCTTGTCACCCGACAGGGGGGAGTTTCCCTGGTTGGACGTAGCGCGTGGAAGGAACACGTTATTCCAACCAGTTCCCTTCCCCTCCATCAGGCGCCCCGGCTGTCATGGGGGAGGCGGTATAGTGACCAGGATTACTACATGTTTTTGTGAGGGTATTAACTACCCTAGGAGACACGGGGAGAACATGCAAACTCCACACAGAGTAGGCCCTTTCGCCAACCCCACCTAGGGTATGGGCGCTGATGACGCGGAGGAGAAGACACGCCCCCAGTGCCCACAGCGTCCCCGGCGGGAATCGAACCCAGGACCTTCTAGCTGTGAGGCGACAGCGCTACCGACTGCGCCACCGTGCCCCTTGTAGATCTGCTATTTTCAAAGGATTTTTATACATTATGCTTTTGAAAACTTGTGAAATGGGACCTTCTGTGTAATGAGTACTTTTACTTTTGGTATATTGGTATATAAAAGTATATTTTGATGTCAATACTTTTGTACTTTTACTCAAGTAAATTCTGAATACAAGACTTGTACTTGTAACAGATTATTTCTACAATAAGGTATTGATACTTTTACTTTTGTGAAAAATTGTGAGAACTTCTTCCATCACTGGAATCAAATAATCCATTGTTTTCCACCACTGAAAATGGATTAGGCTCGGCATTCAACAGCATCTGGCTCTGGCCCACAGCAAGGACTAGCAGAGGATGTTAGGCTAAGTCAATTTCTGCGTTTAAGTCAAGCAGTAGTAAGTAAAACATACTATTGTAATGACCAGTATCTGATCCAAAGGAAAATTATGGCTTTCTAAACACATTAACCCATTTAGACCTGAGGCCGATTCTAAAAACGCCTTCTAAAACCTAACCATAGTTATCTGAAAACGGTCAAATTCCTTACTAAAAATAAAAAATAAAAACTGATGTTACTATATTATAGCAACAACTAATGAGACACAGAGGTGGCATCCGGATTGAAAGGTATAACAACGTATAGGTAGCAACAGGTCTCAATGGGTTAAGTAACACCTGCACACACCTGCACACTAAGTGCCAAACCAATTCTAACTATGCACAGAAAGGAGGGGGTGCCCTGTAGCTATTCATACTGTATTACTAACATATTACTCACTACCAAAATTAACACAATTAACATAAAAGGCTGAATGGACATAAACCAATGACATTAATCATACTGCACATGACATGACACATGTATCCCCACAATACATTCTCCATAGCAAATAACATAACACAACAATAGAACAATAACGGTAGTGTGCGCCCTGAGGCATGCTGGGAAGTCCATCCTTGTCAAATGCACACTCTGGGATGCTACAGGCCCCACCAAAGGCTTCTACTGAGCCTACACAAAGTCCCAGGATGGTGAAGCAGACGTCTCCTTTGCTTCCCCCAAGCCCGGAGGCTCTGATGCCCTATAGGGTCTTCCAGTGTGGAGGGTCTCTCTGTCTCCACCCGGTTCCCTTCTTATTGATTCATTGAATACTTTCTTTTGCAGTTTGCAAAAAGTGCAGAGGTGCAGTTATAAAATCATGCTAAAGGATAACACAAAAAGCCCTGAGGGCTTGTTTCTTAGATTGTCACACGGTCAATCATGGTGGCCATAGGCCAACGTGATTTAGGGGAGAGTCTCTTTCTTTGGTGTTTCGCCCAGGTGGACAGAGTTTTGAGGTTAGGTTTAGGCATAATTTCTGTGAGGTTAGGGTTAAGGTTAGGGTTAGGCATAGTGTTACGTATGTATGAGCTTGGGCAATTCTGCTTCTCGTAGGGCATTGCAGACTGATGAACATGCTCTCGAAGGTGGTTGGGCATGCATAAAGGCCAGTGGCATAAATCCCCAAGCTCTCTCCTCATCCTGGCAGGCAGTTGTGTTTTGGCTTCAGCCTGGATCGGCCAAATTGTTACTTCAGAGAGACTATGAGTTGTGTACAGATCTCTGGGAAGAGGCCCGTCAATACCTGTATCGCTCAGCCCTCAAATGCAATTGCATTACGAACAGCTGTCTTACTCTATGACAAGCCATCAAGTTGAGCCACCATCTGGACTTGAACGAGGTAGACGTCTCGAGGTCCATCTCCATTATAGCAGGGTACAGTAGGTTGTCACCTCCTCTAGCTGGCATGCCTCTGTCGAGACTTGATGGGATGGAGGGTGGCTGTTTGAAGTCCTGCCTAGACTCATCAGCAGAGCAGAGCTGGGGGTGTACAGCTGGTCATGCTCTATTTAAGACACGGAGGGCAGGCTGCCTGTAGCCTCTGGGGTGTCAGCAGATATTATTTTAGCAGCTCGCCACCTCCCCTGGAAGACTCCATGATTTGATTGATTGATTGAATGAATGCTTTTTTTAAAAACATGTTTTATAACAGTACGGCAGTACAGTCAAAAAAACTCTGCTAAACTGATGGCACCATTGTGGTCCATTGTACTCAATTCATCAGCAAGACATACAATACATAGATACAATACATTACATATTGGTAACAACTCGAATAGCAGCAAAAGATATAATAGAAAAAGGAGGGGTGAGGGGCAGAGGATGCCACTACCAAGGGGCAACTTCCATGGAACTCGCTGAGGGAGTGTGTTTGACTTTCTGGGGGCAAGCTGTATAGGTGATAGAATTCTAAGTCCAATTGTACTTTGAGGACAGCCATGTTTTTAGATTAGTTCCGTGTTTTGGTTGGCAGCGTGTAGTACATGCCACTGTCGCTCTCTGCCAGCCATTCTTGCTGGCAATCTCAGGACGCACTGGCACCTCTTGGCCAGCGGGAGAGGTCAGTGTTTTAGGTGGTATATTCTGGTATGGTGAGAATCCTTTTGGCAACTGTGTAAGCTGATACCTCTACCTGGCAGCATTGGATGGAGGTGACATAAAAGGCAGAATGAACATAAACCAATGACACCCATTCCCCATAGCAAATAATAACACAACAATAGAATAATAACTGTTAGTGTTTGCCCTGAGGCATGCAGGGAAGTCAATCCTAGTCCAATGCCCCCCCCCTCCTGGATGCTACACACTGATCCAAATCCAAATCTGGATTGTTGCTTTGTTTTATACTATTCGTTTTGCCTATTTTTACTCTACACATCCTTCTGGTTGTTTCTGTGTTCTTAGCTTTGAGTTGATTTGTCTGTTTTCTGTTTTTATTCTGCAAGGCAAGTTTATTTGTATAGCACATAAATGCATTCAAAAGGTATTTAAAAGCATAAAATACAGAAGATTAAAACATGTTTTAAATTATAATATCAAGAAATAAATACATAAAGAGAGAAAGAAAGAAAGAAAGAAGAAATGGGTGTATAAAAATTGTTAAGCAGAAAATGTTCCTTAATCAAAGGCAGTGGAGAACATAACATAGTTGGCACAAGCCTCAGATCCTCTGGAAGTTTGTTCTAGCTATCAAACTATGTGTGGCATCATAACTAAATGCTGTCTCACCATGTTTTGTTTGAACTCTGGGAACAGTGAACAGACTGGTCCTGGTCAACTTCTTGAGGGTTCATAACGTAGAAAGCAAGGAAATGAAAATCAATCAGTTACATGACTTACTGACTGGAAGCCAGTGCAGAGATCAGAGAATTTGTGTATGTTTAGCTTTCTTTGCTTTAGTTATAAATCTAGCAGGCTGAATGAGCTGAGGCTGTCTGGTAGCTTTTATTTTTCTTATTTTGTTTTTTGGAGGCCTGTAGGCTGTAGTCTAACCAAGTGGTTCTCAAAGTGTGAACCAGGGACCCTCAGAGTTCCTTGAGGGGTTCCAATTGGACCCTTACAGGTCTGTAACTCTTAGAGTTATAGGGGTCCTTGAAATTAAAACGTTTGAGAAAAAGTCATCTAAACATGTAAACTTTGTAAAAGTGCTATGTGAAATATCATTATTATTAGTAGTATGTGAATTATATCAACAAATATATAAATAGTCATTTCATTCTGTGAATCAATGCAGATGAATGGTATTTTCTGTTGTGAGTTCAGCAGCTGAATCATCTCACTACCATACAGTATCTCTCACCTGCCTGCAGGTCAACCCTCACCCGGACTAGACGGTCCTTAGATCAGTGGTTCTCAAACTTTTTCGTGCCAAGGGCCCCCAAATTGATATGCCATTGGCCACAGACCCCCATCTGAAAAGGTTTTGTACCAGGAACCCTCAGAAGAGAAGATTTGTGTTAAGAAAAATCTAAATAATTCAAAATGTTCCAATACTTTCAAGATTAATAAAAAAGTGTACATCGCAGCTGAGCTTGTATATCTGCCAATTTTGAATAGCCAACATATAAAATATGGATAAAGTGGTTAAAATGATTATCATGCTGTGTTGATACATTTTGCTGGGGCCCCCCTGGAACCCCCCCAAGGACCCCTGGGGGTCCCCGGACCCCACTTTGAGAACCAGGGATCATTGATGGCGTTCCAGGGGGGCCCCAACAAAATGAGTTAATCCTATTATCTATACATTGGATAATTGAAAATTAGACGATCTACAAGCTCACAACGTGTCTCATCGCAAGTTGTGAACTTGGAGATCTGCTTTTTTTCTGGAATATTTTTGAGACATTTTATAACAACACAAATCTTGTGTGGGGGTCTTTGGCACAAAATTCTTTCAGATGGGGGTCTATGGCCAAATACACATTAACTTGGGGGTCCTTGACATGAAAAAGTTTGAGAATCACTGAGTCATTGTAAGGCTCACACAGTTTGAATAGGCCTGTAGTGGAAATTGATCATGTTGGACTAACAAGCTTTGCATGCCTAATTAAGCACAAAAGTGACTGTCACAGATGATTATACAACACAAAAGCCTGACCTATAATTGTCTTATAAGCAAAGTCCCCAGTCACATTGACTATGACATTGACTATGAAGTCACTTCTACTTAGCATGAGAAGTTGAAGGACAAGTTTTAAACATGTGTAACAGCTTACTTTCATTTTAAAATGTGAGCTGCAGCCTGTCACATCAAAAGCCTGATCGAACAAGGACTGGTGCACACACGCACGCACGCACGCACGCACGCACGCACGCACACACACACACACACACACACACACACACACACACACACACACACACACACACACACACACACACACACCCACACACATATTTTTTTTTTAATTTACAATTTAAATTGAAGCCTCTTACACACTACAGAGAGTGGATTTTTAAAGTGACGTGGGATACATTACATAATTGTGTGTCCAGCAGTAAAACTTTAGACATCAACAGCATTTGCACAATTACAGATTCTGGCATTTATTAATGAGGGAGATGGGGAGAGAAAGTAATTTTTAAAGACTTTTAACACCATTTCGTGTTTCTTGTGGAAAACCCAAATCAGACACAAAACAAGAGTAATGTCATATACACCTTAAAACATGTTTAGAGTTTAATTACATTTGTATCAGGGGAAGAAATAAAAAGTTTGACAACACACAATATGATGAGCTCCTCCTATTTGTTCCCAGGAAATCAACAATATTTGCATACTTATAGATTCTGGAATTTCTAATGAGGGAAATGGAGAGAGAAAGACATTTTTAAAGACTTTTCACACCATTTTGTGTTTCTTGAGAAAAAAAACCCATATCAAAGAGTAATGTAAAATAATAATAATAAAAACCTTAAAACATGTTTAGAGTTAAATTGCATTTGTATCAGGGGAAGAAATAAAAAGTTTCACAACACAATAATATTTGTTCCCAGGACAGATCTCGACCAGAGAAGAATATTTGAGTGAATCTGGCTCAACTTGCCACTCCCCACTCAGGCCTTCACGGGAGCGCGCTTTCTTTCCCTTGCCTGCCTCTCTCTGTCACGTTTTACTACCAACTAGGGTTGCCATGTCCGCTTATTATAAGTAGCCTTGGATCAAGACTATGATAGTTTTGATTGAGTCTGTCTGACTTTTACTTTCGTATCTACGAATGGCTAGCACCCCTTACATGCAACTTTGGGCTTGTTTTTCTGTGTAGTTGCTGTAAATATTGGTAGTTGTGGGTTGCGGGTTTTTGGGGCTTGTTTCTAAAGTGTAGAAACTTATTTGGGCTTGTTTCCTAATGTTGTTGAAACTGAAACATCTTAAACATTTTCATGTCAAGGACATCGCCCCATTAATATGTAAATATTTAATGCCAGGGACCCCCATACAAGATTTGTGTTGTTAAAATGTTTAAAAAATATTCCAAATTTTTCACACTTTCTTCAAGATTTTAAATAGCAGATCTACAAGCTCACAACGCCGGCTATTTTCAAATAGCCAATGTAATGTTTAAAGGGCGAAGGCCGAACGGCTCGCTTGTTTTAGGCTCGTTTTCATACACCTAGTTGCTCATCTCTCTCGCAGTATCTGGCAACACTGCTACCAACAAGCTAACCAGAGGCACACAGAACTCCCGGGGAGGAAGTTAAGTTACAACGACTGGGGGAAAAAAACTAACTCCTAACCTGTCAAAGCTCACCGGGCGGGGGGGGAAGGTATTTGGAATATATCGCTGCGTTCCCGGGTGAGGAGTAAAACATACTTTATTTCGGGGGGAATATGGACTAGAAGTAGTGGCGCTTTCGTCAGATGGAGACGGCGAGAAGTTGTGTCTTCTTCGGAGCCCTGCTGCTCGGACTGACGGGCGCATTGGCCAGAGAAGGTGGGTCGACATTCGCTCTTTTTTTTATTGCCGTATTATCGGCAAAGTGCCGAATCTTCATGGCCGTCACAGTAAATGGTACATAAGTTCCAGGAGGTGTGTGTATAGTGTCTTGTGTGAAGCTCAACTTGACCCAGAGAGCAGTGATATTCTTGGCACGACACAATGGCATAGAGCACATTCCTCAGTGAGTTCTCTCTCCTCAACCCCCTCAACTACTGCACTGTGTTGTGGCGGCTTGGGGATTTATGCTGCGGGCAGATAAGAAGGAGAATCGCTGCGATCACACCTGTCACAAGTGCTGTTAATGTTAGTGATGTTGGTCCGTGTTGTTGGTGCTGCTGTGCTGTGGGATCATTGCAACATTCACGAAACACTGTTTCGTTTCCAGTGGTGGAAGAAGCACTCATATTTTGTGTTTTAAGTAAAAAGTACCAATAATGCCACTAATGTAGAAATACTCTGTTACAAATTAAAGTGACTTGAAAATGTACTTAAATTGACAAAAGTATTCGCATTAAAATATACTGTAGTACTGAAAGTACAAGTACTCATTTTGCAGAATGTCCCATTTCACAAGTTTCTAAATGTATGATAATAGCAGATCTACAACGCGTTGTGAGCTTGTAGATCTGCTATTTTTCAGATAGCCTAAGTATGCATAGGGCTGAAGTGGTTAATGCATGTTTTGTAACAATAATCAAAATCTACAAAGTAACTAAAGCTGTCAAATAATTGCAGTGGAGTAAAGTACAATATTTGCCTCTTAGATGTAGTGGAGTAGAAGTAAAATTGTTGAAAATTGGAAACACTACAGTACTTAAGTAAATGTACGCAGTTGCTTTACACCACTGTTCGTTTCTACACACAATCACTGCAGCGGCTGATTATTATTATAGTACTATGGAACAGGTAGGTGCGCCAAGAAATATGAGAACCTGCTTTGCAACTTGGTGACAATGGCTCTTCTTGCGCATGCAGGCAGGCTATTAGTCTGGTTTGCTGGACTCGTAAACAACAACAAGTCAACAACAGACAGCGCATTGTTGTGTGCTGCAAGGACTCATGACGATGTCAATTATTCTCTTCTTGCACTAAAGAGGACATTGTCTTAATGGGGGCCACTTGCTGCACTTGTTGACTTGGGGGTGGGCTGCAATGCATCCTAACATATCAAGCACAAGTTGAAAATGCAAAATAAGCCAAGGTTAAGCCACACCATTGCTAAAGGAATTTGTTTGGTGTAAGTGATTGTTTTGTTGTTGTTAAATACATACATGTTAAATAGCTATATATTCTGATATAAATCATTTCTATAGAGTGTTTGTTCAGTAACAGTTAGCTCTGGTCCATAGCGTTAGAAGGAGTTTTCCTCCTAACGCTAGTATGGACCAGAGCTAACAGTGGTCTCCCTGTTTCTCCAGCTCTTTAGTAAGCAGAACATACATTTCCAGGTCGGGATGCCAATTTAGTCCAATCAGGAGAGAGAAAGCATACAGGACACTGGATAAACAAGTGAAATTGGAAGTGATGACCTACTCTTTCGTGATTGGCTGAAGTTGGCAACCCACCTGAAAATGTATTAATTAGTAACTAATTAAAGTGCCAGAGAGATGGGGAGACCCCTGTTATTGAATAGTCTCTGTATACTATAGACTATTAGGCCTATACTATCAGGCTTTAACTTTTTAACTAAACAAAACAAAGTATCATTTACAGTTTTACACTACCTTTTTAATATAGTTTGGCATCTTTAACAAAAGTCATGTATTTTACACTATTTGATCCACCAGTGTGTGTTTCTGGTGTTGTAAATGGGACATCATGCCTGCTGCACCCTCAATCTGCTACTAGCTAACAATATCTTACAGCACTACTGTGGTTCTCAAACCTTTTAATTTCAAGGACCACCATAACTCAGAGAGTGTATAAATTGAACTAAAATGGACCTGTATTTTGAGTAACAGAGCTGTAAGGGTCCATTTAGATTAGAACCCCCTTAAGGAACCCTGAGGGCCCCTGGATCCTACTTTGAGAACCACTATCATACAGTATTGACATCAAAGCATTTGACACACACACACACACACACACCCCCACACCAAACTGGTTGTCACAGACAGATGACGTGATTTCCAAATACAACTGCATTGTTGCCAGGAACAGGTCGGTGCACTTTGCATAGTGTGGGTCTCATTAGTGTTTCAGGCTTTAAAGGGCCATATACTACTGTAATATTTTGCAAAAACAAAATCCTATTCCACAAAGAATCTCAGCATAGATTTTTAAGTTACTGTGCGTGCGTGCGTCCGCGCGCACACACACACACACACTGGCTAAATGATTTCCAAAGGTCAACAACAGTTGAGGATTGATAAGTAACTGTGTCATAGTTCTTATTATGCAGGTGGGAACAAACAGTTTCAAAATATTGGCTCTATGGCAACCTGTTCCCGGATTACTTGTGTGTGTGTGTGTGTGGGTGTGTGTGTGTGTGTGTGTGTGTGTTTCTCTCCACTGGCCCAATTCTACACAGCCAGAGTTGAACATTTTTCTCACACTCCATTGCACCCATTGAGTGAAACCCAGTGTGAGGTGATTAAAGCCCATAGAATTAGACTCACAGCCTCAGTGGCAGGTTAACTCAACCAGCTGTGACTCACCAGTCTAGACTGTCACTGCATGCTACTGATGTTAAATCACTCTGGGCTGAGGAGGATGGGACCATCAGTGATGCAGTCTGTCCATGGACTGGACACCGGAGGGGATGTAGTTAATGCTCAGTATTCAGTAGGGGTGCATCAGTTAATCAAACTAATCAATTTAATCGATTATAACAATTGCGATATTGGCATATCTACAAGTTAACAACGTGTCGCATCAAGCTATTTTCAGCATTTTTTTGATTGGGAATCAATTGGGATTTTTTGCGACGATACGATGATATACATATTTTGGGCTTTTCTGTCTTTATTGGATGGTACAGTGAAGAATGACAGGAAACGGGGAGAGAGAGACAGAGTGACACGCAGCAAAGGCCGTCGGGCTCTGGAATCGAACCTGGCTGCATAGCCATCATCGCCCCAATATGATGATATATTAATTAAAGCAAATAAATGTGTATAAAAAAACTTGCTTCTTGATTATTTGATCAAAAAGTAATCGATAGTTGTAACCCTAGTTAAATGCTCAGTTTATTCAAATAATAAATGCACTGCATTGACAACATAGACATCTTGCTTGTCTTCACGACAAATATGAATTAAAAAAAAATAATTTATATTAAAATTGATTTTGATTACACTAACAAAATGAAAGCTCAATCCAAACAAAATATAGGATATTATCTGTTGTGTGTAGAATAGAATCGGACACAGCCTGTACTCGGCTGATGGAGGCGGTGGAGCACAGTTTGATTAAAAAGAGGAAGAATAGTGAGCACTTCGGGAAAAATGAACGAGCACTGGCTTTGTGTTTTAGGCTAATAGTCAAGTCACAATGAATAAATTGCTTGCTGGGTGAAACCTGTTCCAGCCTCAGGGAAGCCTGTAACACATAGGCCTTTTAAACCACTTTAATGGTAAATATTCAATACATTGTACAGTGAAGTGGAAAAAGCATGGGTGACTGTTGGCGGTGATAACCAGATAGCATCGGTTTGATGTTAATTGCATGAACCCTACTGTCCCTATTCTTGCTTGTTTGAAGGTTGGTCTTTTTTTCTTTCGGCTAAGAGATTTGATTGAGGGGAAAACACCCCTGGGGGACTCCGATAGACTAATAAGTACCACTATACAGTACTAGAGTTTAAGTAGTAAATCGTTCTTCTCACTGAGATAGTGAAGTGTATTTAAGGCCCGGACTGTTTGGGTCCATACATACACTCTCAGACTCAAATTAGAGGAATTGACTGTGTAGCCTATATGATAAGCAATCAGATTAATTTGAATCTTTATCCGTGTCTCTATGCACTTTCCTTGTCCTTCCCTTGAAATAAAACTGACTTTGAAGAGACGCAGTTTCCAAAGGAAACGAAATTCATTATTGCCGTTGATGATTGGACAATTATTTTACTTTGATTAAACCTTTTGAACATTCGTTCATATTCAATTATATTGAATCAAATTGTGTAAATGTCATAATTGTACATGAGAAATATAGTGATGATATTGAAACATTGTTACAATAGTGCCTCTGCTGCCTCATATCTTTTCCATGCCTCATACATCTCGCCACTCCATTATACATCATGATACAGAAGTCTCCTTCTGTGTGTGTGTGTGTGTGGTGTGTGTCTCCTATATTGCGTGTGCATGCGTGAAGAGAACACAACGTCCGCACTCCGCAGCAACAACAGCGCAGATCCTGTTCTGCTTGTCTGTTGAGCAATACCTGTTTGCCTTTTCCCCCTCTCTCCAGCCACAGAGACCAGGGGAGAGGGGGGGAGAACGTTTATGCAAGACGCGTTGCTAGGATTATAGTAGCATTAGGAGCAGAGATGACAATTGACATGGTAAATCTAGGGGCTAATAAACAGAGAGAGAAAGTTTTGTGCGATGCGTTCTTTGTGTACAGCTTTAAAGGCACCCAATCCATCAGAGCGGGGTTGAGTCCTAAGGGGTTTGTACTTTGTTATGGCATCACAATTACAGGATGGTTCAATTTAAAACCTGTAGGAGCATCCTTAGTCCTTACCACCCGTCTACTGTCGACACATTCAAAGTGTGTAAACAGAAACACACACACACACACACACACACACACACACACACACACACACACACACACACACACACACACACACACACACACACACACACACACACACACACACACACACAGGCTTAGGACAGACTCCCTATGCTAACTGGCATGCTGCCACATGCAGGTGTGGCTTTAAACTGTGGCATTCAGGTATAAGGCAGAGTCAGTTTTACGTCACCATATTCTCTTTAATTTACTAGTTAGCCGCAGTTTGAAGGCAGCCTGTGGTTGCTGACAGATTGGTGCCTGTTTTTTGTTGCAAACATTAGGCTGTACTGGGAAGGCTTACAGCCCTCGAGCCCTGTCTAGAACACAGGGTGAATGTGGTTTAATTGCATTACGATGCATTATTTATTGTAACATTAATTCATCAATTGATTGTGGTCTAATCAGTGTTTTAGTTGTTTTGAGTGTGTATGCTTGTGATGGATGGTGGATTAGTCTTTAAATTGAGGTAAAATGAGGTGCATCTGTGATGGTGAAGTCTTTTGTTAGGGAAATCAAGCAGGTGTCTCAGTGAAGAGCTCTCCATAGTCGCACCACATTGTCTCTAAAGATTTTTCTCTAAGCTCTTGTGAACTACTTACAGATCTGCTATTTTCAGCACGTTAATACATGGTCGATGGAGCATTGCATTTAGAACATTGTGGAAAAGAATGGCAGCGGTCTGAATTTGACCTAAGATTTCACAAGAAAGTTTGAATTCAATATTTATTCAACCATTTTTCATTACAACATTGTACCACACACTGTCAAGATGTTTTGCTCTAAAATGTAACTTTAAATTACTTTGCACCATCTACCAAATACATTGCTCATGCCCTCTAATGCAATATGTCTATGCAGGTAATTTATCAGGATGAACCAGGATTGTGATGAGCAAAACACGAAACTGTCTCTTGTAAACACCAAGAAAGATTGATAATAAACAAAAATACAGGCATTACTTTAGTGCTTTGAATAAACCAAGGATCTGCTCCTTGTACGACAGGATTAGATTATCTTTACATAGAATCAATTCCACTGATATCTGGTGGTTCAGGAACTTGACCTATAACTTATGTCAATTGAATTAAATGTCTGATGGACATGAACATCTCATGACTGATGATGACGGTTATCTCACAATATTGAGTTGGAGCAAAATGAATAGCTATATTGTTTGGAGTTTCTGAGTATATTTATTAAACCAAGTTCAGATGCTAAAAGCCCTCGTGTCATAAGCATGAAACTACTGAGTGCAGGAGGACAAAAAACTCAATCACATGTGAAGCACGTAGACCATCATAATGCCTTGCACAGGAAATGAAGCAGTACCCCCCCCCCCCTCTCCCTCTCTCTGTGTCTCTCTCCCTGTCTCTCTGTCTCACGCACACGCACGCACACAATTCACTCAAACGAGTGAATTGTTACCACAGAAACACTTTGCCATAGAAACACTTCCAAATTGAGGTTGCCAAGATACGGTGTACAGAAGCATTTCCAAGTACAAAAAGATCTCTGTTTTTGGTGTTTGATGTCAGTGGTAGCAGCCTTGTATTACAGGCAGACGGTGAACTGATGGTTATGTAAACTGAACATTCACTGGGTTTGATGCTGGCAACATCACTGATTCCCTATGTTGATCTTGGTCCGTCTGCTCTTTAGCAAGACACAGTGGGCCGTTATTACACTTTCTGAGTAAACGTAACACTGCACATTTTACCACGTACTACAGTCTGTCCCCTCTAATGACATTTTTACATGTACACCAGAGTAAGGGGCTATTATATTGGAAAATATATATTGACATTTTGATATTTTTGTTTGTGATTTGAGATTATTACTCTTTAAGTCGGAGGTTAGGCTACATATCATTTTCTCCAGCAGCTTTTAACTTCAATAATCACTTTATCAATGATAAGGGTGATTTTAGAGGGGGAATACAACATGACACCATTGTATTCAGTTAATATCCATCAGTTAAATCCACAATGAACACAATAATAATGCAGTTTGTTTACCCTAAAATGGGTAAAAGAAAGATGGATCGAGAGATTACAGGAAGCTTCATAATTATCAATCCCTCCAATTTAAAATGTCACATGACACTTGTAAAGCTGCATTATCACTTAACAAATAGTGTTTATATAGCGCCTTTACCCAAAGCGCTTTGCAATGTGCATTACATTCACCCATTCACACACACATTAGCTCACAGACAGTGGAGAAACTGCCACATAACCACTTATTTTTCACATGCTCAAAATAAGGACGGCAGGTTGACAGTGTTATCAGTGGTTAAGGGACTTATGAGACAAAATAGATAATTGAACAATTACCTTGAATTGCAATGATTGAAGTTTTACAGTTACATGGCTGAAATCATACTGATTAGAAAACATATATGAGATCATCTGGTTTGTAAGGTGAATTCATTAAAAAGAGGCAGGGAGCTGAAGAGGGAAAGGAGAGAAAGAAGGGAATGAAGGAGGTATGCACTGAGTATTTTAGGCATTGGAAAGGAAAGCTGGGCTGCTACTCTCTGGCAAGATCCAACGCACGCACGCACTCACACACAAACACTTTTCTACCGAGAGACTTTTGGAGACCAAACAACAAGGGTATACTATAAAAGGACAGGAACTGTCTTTACACAGTTTTAGGAATGGAAAATCTGCTCTATTATGTTGTCTGCTACGGCACATTTGCCTAATCCCCAAAGTTGGAACTGGCCACATTGTTTGTGTGTATGTGTGTTTCCCAGAATTTCAGGACGTCATTGAGATTTGTCGGCTTATCATATAGAAGAATTAAATGGTCAGGTTCTTCCTTCGGGATCGACATCTGAATATATATTTCCATGACGACATTGCTGAAGCAGGCTGTGATTAGTCATTCGATTAGATATTTGACACAGGCTACGAGGTCACTGAGGGTGTATTTCTGGGGGCCACAGTTTGAATCGTAGAGCCATTTGCTGGCTTACGTCGCTTGCTGTCAGATCTCCTGTACACTGAATCGATGATGTGTGTGTCTCATTTAATTGTCTTACTACACTCAGAGTTTGAAACCCTACACTCCGTTTTTATTTGTTCCCAAAAATTCCATAAAACATTCCATTGCAAATTTCAGAACATTTTCAGATTTATTTCTCTCTCTGTCTCTGTTTTACTCTCTGACAGGTGTATATAGGATGTAAATTTGTAACGGCTTGGCCGATCACCGGGGAGCTTTAGATGAAGCAAACACACAGGGCTGATAAGAGCCTGAGCACACAGCCGTATCTTGTGAAGCTGGGAGACAACACTGATATTCAACCAACCCTACACTTTTAGGGTTGGTTGACCGTGACCGTATTCCCAAGGGCTCAGTAGCCCCCCCTCCTGTTTTTGCCGAAAATAAATAGCCCATGCTATGAGCTTGTAGATCTGCTATTCTCGCTGAATGTTAGCCCCAGAATAGGGATGCTAGTGGTTAAAGGTTTAATGACATTCACTTTTACACCACATTCAAAGTCTTTGTCCTGGTCCTTCAAACGTGTACAAAAAGTTTTAAGTGAAAATTCCATTCCAGTGATCAATGGCAGGTGTTTTTCTCTCACATTTCTAAAGCCTTTTCAACTGCAATGAAAAAAGAAATCTTTGCCTGCGGGTGTCGCTGGTGAGGGATTTTGCCTGTCAATCATCGCCTCTGCTCCGCCCCCCCCCAAAGGAAAGGATAGGGGAGGGGAGGGGCGAGGAGGAGAGTGGGCGGGATTATTCGACAGTGACCTCACTGTCGAAGGGCCAAGCTCAGATTACTTTTCAGCCTAATTATTCAGAAAACCCCAGACCACAGAAAATCCACTGAATGTTTTAAGTTCAGGTTTTTTGGGTGTAATTGAGGTCATAAAACCCCAAATAAAACATTGAAAATAAAAAAAGTGGAAATGAATGTCATGATACCTTTAAACTTCCTGTTTCTCTGTACGAACGTGTCTCCGTCCAGCTGGCTGTCTCTCACTCTCTCCTAAGTAGGGAAAGTGGTCGTGCAGAGGGGTGAGGACGGGTGGTGGGAGCTTGGGGGGGGGGGGGACCATGCAGAGTGGCGGGGGTCGCCAGAGGAAGTAATTTCTAAGCTCTTGTAGGAGGGACTGTCCACTGTGAGACAGCAAAGGCATGGGAGCTATGTGTCTGCAAGTGTCCCCATGAATTCTAATTCTGTATGACCCTGTGTGTGTGTGTGTGTGTGTATGTGTGGGGGGATCTCTGCACTTTACTGCCAGCTGAAAATGTCACATAATGCAGTTATGAAACAGAAGTAGTAGTCATCAAGCTTACGGTTTGTTCTTTTCAAAGGCTTAACAAAATCCTTACTGGAAGGTTGATCTGACTCCAAATCTTTCCGGACCTCAATATTTGGAGTGATGTCATTTGTCATTGCTTGAATGTTAAACATCGCTCAAGCTCTGCTATCTTTAACTTTGCGATGAGCAGCTCTGTCTATTTGAAAATATCACTCTCCTGAAGAAATATGAGAAAGGTGGCCAGATGACTTCTGCACTATGCTGAAAAATAAAACGTATTGAATCTAGATATTTTATATATGAAATATAGATACTGTAGGCCACAAGTGCCCTTCCTTTTTTTTCACAGCTTGTGTGTACCCGATGAACCACTTAAACCCTATAATACGTTGTTGACCGGGGTGTCTTCGCTGAAAATAGCCGATCTACTAGCTCCGTAGCATGGTGTGAGCTTGTAGATCTGCTATTTTGCCTATTATCAAATGCCCAGAATAGAGATGCTAGGGTTCAAGTGGTTAAGCTCATGTCTATGGATGAATCAAAGCGTCTTATTATGGAGCAAACTTATCACTTACCCCCATGGATTGATCACTTCCTCTTCCATGTTTGACACGGAATGTTGCTATGAATGGAAATGTCCTTTCTATATACATTTATTTCTGTGTCTGAGTGAATCATTAAAGTGTCTTACTTTACACTAAAGAAACATCACATTCTATGAGTTAATAAAAATCTGCATTTATGTTTATGAGTAATTTTGTGTTTAAAAAGGTCGAGGTTTAACATTTGTATTTAGTACCCCTAATTGCAGTATAGGTACATTCATGTACATTCATAGTTAAAGGGGCACAAAACCCCAGGCTGATTCTGCAGTTTCCAGACCATTAACAACTACAGCAGACAAAAAAACGTGTCAGGCAAGGCTATTACAGTAAGCAACACAGCGACGGCTAATAAAGTCAATAATGGGTGTGTTAGATTTAGACCTGTCCAAAGCCACAGTAGTCAACAGGTGTGTCAATGTGCATTGACACACGATTTTAAATTTTATTAGCTGCAGGCAGCTGTGTTGCTATGACAGTATAGTACTACAGTATACGGTCAGTCTGTGCAGCCTGCCATGTTATACCCTCACCTGCTGTAGTTTTTAACCTGAACTGGAATACAAAATCAGCCTTTGTTTCATTCCCACAGAGTGCCGCGCTATGAGCTTGTAGATCTGCTATTTTTGAAAAAAAAAAATAATAATCTTGAAAATGTGTGCACATCTTTGAATATATTATATACATTTTTAACACAAATCTTTGCTTCTGGGGGTCCCTGGAACAAAATATTTTTAGATGGGGGGGGGGGTCCGCGGACAAATCATTTTGGGGGTCCTTGACATGAAAAAAGTTTGAGAACCACTGATAATATAGCAACATACATTGTTTAGTTTTTTTACTGTTAAGGTGGTTACACACCGGCGAATATACGCAAAATTCGGACTCGTTCTGAATAATTAAAAGACGCTTTTTTCGCTCCGCGAAACTGGTGTGGAAGCTTGCATTGACTTTATAAGGTTTAAAAAAAAAACGTAATATTCGCAGGAAAAAAATCGCCCCGGTGTGTAAGGACCTTTAGGATTTAGAAGATATTTGTAGAATCCCCAGAAGCAAAGATTTAAGTTACAAATGTTCGCTTTAAAAACATATATTCAAAGATTTGCACACATTTTCAAGATTTTTCACATATAGCAAATCTACAAGCGCAACGCGGCACTCTGTGTCACACTATGAGCTTGTATATCTACAATTTTTTGAATAGCCAAAGAAAACAAAAAATGCCACCGATGCGTTCCCGCCGGTTAAATTTAGTTTTTGAGTTGAGTTTTTTTTGGGGTATAAAAAAAATGATAAAAACAAACCGTTCCTGATCTGTAGAATTTGAACCAGAAACATGCCTTTCCTTTGTGTTATAGTGTGTCTGGGTACGGACATGAAGCTGGCTCTGCCGTCCAGCCTGGAGAACCATTATGAGACACTGAAGCTGCTCTACACGGACTGCCAGGTCGTCCACGGTAACTTGGAGATAACGCACCTTTACGGACAGCCTGACCTCTCTTTCCTACAGGTATTTCATTTTATTTTCTGCAGTGTCATATTGCCAGAAACAGAAATTGTTGTGGTGTTTTTATCATGGTGTTTTAGATGATGTGAGGGAATTGAAAATAGTGAAAATAGCCAATCTACAAGCTCACAACGCATCACATCACACATGCATTGTGACCATTTTCACAGTTTGATTTTTTTTACGACTTTTGTGATTTTTTGTAAATTGTCACTTACAATGACATGCCCAAAATAGGGATGCCCGTTTTAAAGTCATCCATCATCATCAGCCACTTTATAATTTGCCCTTGCCTCTATTAAGGAAACAAGCTTTTTCATGTCAGGTTGTCTGGTCCTTTATTGTCACATTGGTCTCACCCTGGTTTTATCCCCACAACACTTCCTCTCCAGGGCATAGTGGAGGTGCAGGGCTACGTGCTGATAGCTCATGTGGCTGTGAGTCTGCTACCTTTGGATAACCTGCGAATTATCCGCGGCAGCCAACTGTACAACAGCTACTCCCTGGCTGTACTGAACAACACAGACGGTGCGGAACAAGGACTCAGGACGCTCCGACTTCGCAGCCTCACAGGTCACAACATAGGAGAGCTTGGTTGTTGTGTTCTTCAGACTGTAACCCAACAGGACCCGATTAACTGTGGCCTGATCACCAGTGGTGGAAAGTAACTAGTACATTTACTTAAGTACTGTACTTAAGTACAATTTTGAGGTATTTGTACTTTACTTGAGTATTTAAAATTTTCAGTACTTTTACTTCTACTCCACTACATCTCAGAAGCAAATATTATACTTTTACTCCACTACAATTATTTGGAAACTTTAGTTACTAGTTACTTTTCAGATATAAATTATGATATTATGAAACGTACAGTAACCACTTTAGCCCTATTTTATACCTAGGCTATTTGAAAATAGCTGATCTACAAGCTCACAATGCGTCGCACCGTGGCGCGTTGTGAGCTCGTAGATCTACTATTTTACTATATTACTATTATATACTATATATATTTTAGTACTTTTACTTTTGGTACTTTAAGTACATTTTGATGACAATACTTTTGCACTTTTACGCAAGTACATTTTGAATTCTGGACTTTTACTTGTAACAGTATAGTATTTCTATATTGCAGTATTGGTACTTTTACTTAAGTAAAGAATTTGAGTACTTTTTCCACCACTGCTGATCACTCACTTCATTGTTTGGGTTTTAGGTCAGGTTTGACCTTTCTCTTTGCCTTTGGTATTATTGCTATATATGATATCCTCTCAATAGGAATAGAAAGTATAGGACATATTGATGGTTTTATTGTTTTTGTTTTTGTTTCAGGCAGTGGTTATCATGTATTATTATTACACATATTTGTTGATTGTGATTGGTCGATCAAGGTGTACAGTATGTCATTTCCTGGTAGCAGACCAGCTGTTCCTCAATAATAGACCAGTGTTCTTCCTCTGTTCATGTTGCTATGGAAGCGGCAGCTCATGACTTATAAATCAATATTGTATGTCAAATCATTAATCTTGCTCTGTAATAAGCGGGGTGAGGTGGTCATTATTGGGAGGCATCGGTCCTGTGTCACCCTGAAGGCGGTTATTTTTCCAAAATGACCACCTCACTCACTGTACCTTATCACTAAAGTTCCTCCTCTGTATCCTGCAGAAATCCTGGAGGGTGGGGTGTACATTTGGGGGAACCCTCAGCTGTGCTTCCCAAACCCCAAGAACATCATCTGGGTGGACACTTTGGACAAAATGAACAAATATGCCAGTGAACTTCGATTGCAAACTCAGGCCCCCAACTGTGAGTGCTTGATTGATTGATTGATTGACTGAATGGACAATAGTAAATAAAGCCCAATGCAAACCAAACAAACTACCAGAAAGTAAATTGTAATGTCTGTTATTGTCTTATTTGATTTGCTTGTTTTTGAACTCCATGTGCAGTCATCATCAGCAGTGTCTTGACTGTGCTATCTGTGTGTTTGTGTTTAAAATGTGTGTGGTCTCCTTTCGTGCAGGTCCAAAGTGTTCCTCTGTCTGCCGGCATGGCTGCTGGGGAGAAACTGCAGAGGACTGCCAAACCTGTGCGTTAACAGCACACACACAAACCTGCACATAAAACACTTGTTTTCCATGTGATAGCCAAGATGATATACATCCACACTACTAGTATTTTTCTGGTTGTCACTGGAGTGGGTGGAGGGTACAGTATCTGAAATTCTGTTGTTATGGTATCATTACACACATTGTCCACCATTCAGAGCTGAATTTCAATCACCTAGGTTGATAGCTATATGGTAATCATAATTACCTTCAACTATCGATTACTTTTTTAGCAATTAACTATCGATTCCTTTTCCAATTAATCGAATTATCGATGCATTGTTTTAAAACATATATTACATTTTTTATCTATCAACAAAAAGATGAAGAAAAAAAAAGAATCTAATACATTTTTATTATTGACTAAATCGATTAGTCTGATTAACATAAGCCCTATTTTATACTTCATCCTACAACAGTGTTGTGTGAAAATAGCTGATCTACAAGGTCAGAATGCGTCAAGATACGATGCATTGTAGATCTGCTATTTTGGGTGTTTTTGAAAAAAAATAACTGATTATTTAATTAAAATATATTTTTTATAATCGATTAGTTTGATTAACCGTTGCACCCCTGTTGTCCTCTTTCATCTCTCATCCATTCTATCCTTTCCTCATGTCCCCCCTCCCACTTCTTTGAGTCTCTGAATATCTCCATTTCTCCTCCTCTTCAAAGTGACTCACATGAACTGTTCGTCTGGCTGCCGGCGATGCAAGGGCCCCCATTCCAACGACTGCTGTCATATGCAGTGTGCTGCTGGATGCACAGGGCCCAAAGACTCAGACTGTCTGGTGAGACACACACACACACACACACACACACACACACACACACACACACACACACACACACACACACACACACACACACACACACACACACACACACACACACACACACACACACACACACACACACACACCAGAGACTCGGACTCGAGTCGCACTCGAGTCGCCACAGATGCGACTCGGACTCGCCCCTCAAAGACTCGAGACTCGACTCGGACTCAAAGACTTGTGAACAATCTTTATTTTATGTTTTATTTGACGCATTAATGAATGACCTTGTCTTTCGCAACGGAAACTCTGGTGCGCGTTCAGCGCTCAGTTGTCACAATAATGCGTTCAGCGCTCAGTTCAGCTCAATAATGTAGCTCTGTTCGGGACCATTGAACAAATATGGATGATGAAAAAGTTGCACTTTGCGAACAGGGACACGGGGATACTTAACTGATACATAACTGCGTCACTTCAGAGGAAACGAAATGGTGCTACTTCAGAGATGTTTACTCACCCCTGGAAATGAATCCATTAGAATGGTGGGACGTTATTAACAGCCAACGTGAGTGAGCCATGCTACTGTATGTGACTGTGAGTATAGCCTACCACCGGGGATCTCCATGGCTGTAGGAGCGTTCTGTTACCCTCAAGAGACAGCACAGCAGTGCGCACTACATTAATACCCAATCACGTTGACATGTTAATCTTCCTTAATAAAACATATGACCTAGCAGTCTGTAGCCTCGGTGCTGTGTGTGAGCCTGTGCCTGCCGCAGTTGAGCTGCGCTTATTAAGAAGCAAAGGAGCCTAAATTAATGTAGCCTACTATTCTGATTAAACATGAATTCTGTGCATTTTTCGGGTTGCGTATGTGGATCATCATAACTGTATTCCAGCCTTAGGCTACATTGTATAAATAATTAAATAAATGAAAAAATAACCCCCAGAAAAAGAGACTCGACCCTCAAAGACTCGAGGCTCGACTCGGACTCGACCCCTAAAAAACTCGAGGCTCGACTTGGACTCGACCCTCAAAGACTCGAGACTCGACTCTGACTCATGGCCAAACAGACTTGTGGGCATCTCTGACAGACAGACACACACACACACACACACACACACACACACACACACACACACACACACACACACACACACACACACACACACACACACACACACACACACACACACACACACACACACACACACACACAGTCTAACGTAGAAGCTTATCTCCTACACAAGCTCCATTGACGTGATAGCCATTTCTGGAGAAATAAACCCTTCTTTCCTCCTTCCTCTCTCTCCAGGCGTGCCGCCACTTCTACGACAGTGGTGTGTGCAAATACAACTGTCCTCTCCCCACTATCTATGACACAGTCACCTTCCAGATCAAACCCAACCCAAACAAGAAGTTCAACTTTGGAGCCACCTGTGTCAAAACATGTCCCCGTAAGACTAACTTTCTTATTGTTTTACGACTTGCGTGTTTGAGTTGGCCAGGGAGGGGTGCGCTCTCTTATCAGCAACGTACTGTGTGTCACATTTATACAGTCATACATATTCACAGTCAGTATAACCCAGTTGCCACTGAGCTGCTAGCATTTGGGGGTTAAGCACTTAAGCCCTATTTTTATCTCCGCCAGGCGAGCAGGCTGCGGGGCCTTCCCAATGTGCTCCATATATCAAGTGCTTGCTCTCAAGAGCATTGGATAAATGTCTACTAGACTTTAAAAAAAACAACATCATGTAACAGATTTCATTAAATTAATTTCTGTGGGTCGGGATCGAGCTTGTGACACACAGAACGTAACGCAAAATAGACAATCTACAGGCTCACAAGATTAGCTGTTTTAGGCGAACAGATTTGGTGTAGAGGGACAAAAAGGAATGATAGAGCCATGGGGGACTCCACTCAACAAAGTATATACTGTAGTGTTTAAGCGGTTAAACTCACCATAATAGTGATGCCGGTAGAGGAGGGTTTACCGTCTCCTCCCAGGTGTTCTCATTCAGTTGAGGTGTGAACTAAAGCTTTTTATGTTTAGGCTACCGCTGCCACCCTTTGCACACATCCTTTCATGTGGGGACTAATTACTCTCCCCTGTTTACATACTACAGTATATGCAAATACACAATATCAGTGGTGGGAAAAGTACTCAGATGTTTTACTTAAGTAAAAGTATCAATACTGCAATATAGAAATACTCCGTTACAAGTAAAAGTTCGGAATTCAAAATTTACTTGAGTAAAAGTACAAAAGTATTGATATCAAAATGTACTTAAAGTACCAAAAGTAAAAGTACTAAAATGTTTGAAAATAGCAGATCTACATGCTCACAACGCGTTGCGATGCAACGCGTTGTGAGCTTGTAGATCGGCTATTTTCAAATAGCCTATGTATAACATAGGGCTAAAATGGTTAATGTATGTTTTATAATGTAATAATTGATAATTGAAAAGTAACTTGTAACTAAAGTTTTCAAATAATTGTAGTGGAGTAAAAGTATAATATTTGCCTCTGAGATGTAGTGGAGTAGAAGTATTAAAACTACATAAAATTGGAACTACTCCAGTAAAGTAAAAATACCCCAAAATTGTACTTAACTCTCTCAGTGCCAGACCCCGAGTTATCCCGAGTTTTTGGGTTATACCCTCAGTGCCAGAACGAGAAATTCTTTTTTTTTTTCTTGAAAAAAGTGTTCAGAACCCAAGATATCATTATCTGAAGATTTGCAGCTCCATCCACTCTTTGTTTAACCTAAAACTGAAAAAGGCTGTATCTCGCTTCCTAAGCACTTTTTATTTTCTTTGAAAAAACAAAAAAATAATTCTGGCAAAGTTCGCAATAATTTTTTTATTTCATTGGCACTGAAAGAGTTAAGTACAGTACTTGAGTAAAATGGTAAATGGTGCATTTATATAGCGCTTTTATCCAAAACATTCACCCATTCACACACACATTCATACACCGATGGCGGAGGAAACCATGCAAGGCACCAACCTGCTCATCGGGAGCAATTAGGGGTTCAGCGTCTTGCTCAATGACACTTCGACACTAACTCTGGGGGAGCGCCCCAGCCCGGGATCGAACTGGGAACCTTGCGGTTTCCAGTTCACTCTACCCGGCCACTCTACCCCTGAGCCACTGCCGCCCGAGTAAATGCACTTAGTTACTTTACACCACTGCACAATATACTGTATGTGTAAAAGGCTTGTCTCTGTGTCTGCAGACAACTACCTGGCCATGGAAATGGCCTGTACCATGGTGTGTCCCAAAGCCAACCAGGAAGTCATCATCACCCAGCCTGACGGAAATGAGACGCAGAAATGCGAGAAGTGTGAGGGGGACTGTCCCAAAGGTGGGTCATATTTTGTGTGTGTGTGTGTGTGTGTGTGTGTGTGTGTGTGTGTGTGTGTGTGTGTGTGTGTGTGTGTGTGTGTGTGTGTGTGTGTGTGTGTGTGTGTGTGTGTGTGTGTGTGTGTGTGTGTGTGTGTGTGTGTGTGTGTGTGTGTGTGTGTGTGTGTGTGTGTGTGTGTGTGTGTGTGTGTGTGTGTTTTCAATTACATGTGCATGGTGTGATGCTTAATTGGGTGAATGATCACTGATGCAAATGTGCAAAACTGTACGAACTTGTTCTTGGTAACAATGCCGTGCTGTTGTTGTCGTATCCGGTAATCACATAATCTCACCTCATGGTCCTGAGATCGTCCATTCTCATTGTGTCACTGCTCTGCTGCAGTGTGTTATGGGCTGGGCATGGGCAGTCTCCAGGGAGTTACTATGGTGACGTCTTCTAACGTGGAGCAGTTCAACAGCTGTAAGAAGATCTTTGGCAGCCTGGCCTTTCTCCCACAGAGTTTCATTGGGTGAGAGGAGAGCTAAGTCAATTCTAATGAAATAAAACGAAGATAAAAGACTAAGTTAGTTAGATGGAGTTTTTACAACTATATTTGTGTTTTAAAAACGGCATTGAATAACATAAGAAATTCACCAACCTGTTTCTAATGCATTCCTAGGTGTAAATAACAGATAAGAGACATTATTCTATTCTATTATGTTCTCTGCTGCTCCCTCAGCTTGTATAACACCTAGCTGACAGATAGACACTAAACATCAGGTCTACTTGAGTTTATCTCCTGTTTGTATCAACCATGCACTGTAAGAGACACTTCATCACTGTTAAGGATCAGCATTTAATTAACAGACCTTGGAAACAATCACAATTTAAGAAATAATCAGTTGGATTGCACACAGCGAGATTTATAGTGAGAATTAGATTTTTGCACTAGACTACCAGACTTGCACAGCTCCAGTTGAGGACTATAATCTCTATAATCTATATGGGGGTGGCATGTTGACCGTCATCACTTATTGAAATGTTATTTATGGATAATGTTAATGCTCCTTTGTCCAGTGACCCAGCGACCAACATAACAGGCCTGAGTCCCAGTCAACTGAATGCATTCAAGAACTTGGAGGAGATTACAGGTACTGAATAATTAGGCTGTAAGAAAACACAGAGTGATCAAGCCTGTATGCCTGCTCATTGCGTTGTGAAAGGATTTCTAGTTTTTCTTGATGATGGATATAAATAGTCTGTCTGAGCAACATTGTTATTCCACCTGGCAACTTGTAAATGTGTCATTGGTTTCACTTTGATTTAAGAAAACCCTGTGTCTTTCCAAACTGTACAGAAATATCAGATATGGGCCACGTCGTGTTAAACATCAGATTGTCTGTAATCACATGAATCCAGCCTGACTGCATTCATTTCACACGATCACATATGCACACACTACAAACCCTCATGCCTGCGTTATCACTGATACATCACTGTGTATAAACCTTGTCCTTATAGTAGTTCAGACTGATTTACTAGGTGTAATTACTGCAGGTTACCTGTACATTGATGCCTGGCCCGCCGGCGCCAACTGGACTGATCTGAGTGTTTTTGAGAACTTGAAGGTGATCCGAGGCAGGATGCTATACAAGTAAGGCTGTTTAGCTGTCTGTCTCTCCTAGTACCTGTCTGTCTACCTTTGCCTTTTTGACTTGTCCTTCTAATCAGGTCTTTGCTTTTGTCCATCTGCCTGTCAACATACTAACCTTATCATTTGTTTAACTGTCAAATGAGACATGCCATGTCACTTAACTGGGATGTCATTTTTGTTTTTACTGTGTCTAATATTTAGTCATCTACATTTGGAGTTTTTGCCTTGTGTGGATGACGATGCATGACATGCAAAACACATCAGTACAATGAAAATAAAGTATATTGCAATAATACATTTTCTCAGCTAATCAATCTGTTAATGTCTGAATATGTGTCTTTGAGTCAAGCTTGTGTCACACTCCTGAAACGCCATCATGTTGAAATGTAGAGCAGGTGTGCGTCCTCCGTGCCTCCTTGGCTGCGGGTGCTCAGCTACTGTCAATAGCTAGTATAAAAAACCAACAACATAGTGGCACCCGAAAATATGAAAATGCAACACTTTAGCGCAGATTGACCTTTAAAAAAAAACATTTTGCTACATCAGGCTGCTAACATGTTTCGGCCTCGACTCTTATGCTCTGACGAAGGCTCTCGGCTGAAATGCGTTAGCAGTCTGATGTAGCAAAATATTTTCTTTTGAATCTAAGCAAAAGTCTAGATTTATATCCTTTGGAATGCTGATACAGTATTAATGGCATTATGTGTGTCTGCATCTCTGTCTACCCATCCCCTAGATCTCTGTTTTCTACTAACCCTATCCATGAGTCACTCCTGTCTAGGGATGCACAATTAATGGAAAAGAGCTGTTGCTCTTTGCCCTCATGCCGTCATTACATACAGTACCATTTGACCAAACATATGGTTCCAATGAACAACATTACGAAAATGATAAAAACATATTTTTCCACCACAAATCATCATTACTAATATTTTGATTACAAACAACCATAATTATCGTTTTGGCCATAATCGTGCAGCCTGTCTGTCCTAGTACACAATCATCTGCCTTATGCATTAGATTAGACATTGTTCTCTCAGGTTCATGTTAGGTTGTTGACTCACTCTAGGCTAATCGTTAGCCAGCGCTGTTACCTAAAGCTGCAGTGTAGCCTCACTATCTTTGTCCAGAATAACAATGGGAATCTATGGGAAGCTAGCCAGCGCAGTATGCTAAAACCAGGTCAGCGTGACTAGACTACTGGGGCATGCTGGGTATGTTTGTCTGAGAATTCTCTAGCAATTTATGATAGACTCAGATTTTATGGGCTGTTGTTTCAGTAGTTGGAGCAATTTGATGGTTTTGTTTTCATCCATACATATCTACATTCAATTGTTTACTTCCTTGAGGTGTTTTCATTTGCAGAAGTCTAGATAACAATTCATGTCATGATCAACTTGATCAAACGATTCTAGTATTTTACATATCCTCAGTGTAATGTTTTCCCCTTATCTCCATATTTAGTTTATTACTAAAACATAACACTGAGCACTGTAGTTTGATTTTCTCTGTATGCCAGGCTCAATCTCTCCATCCCCTCTAATAGTAGTAAATTCCAGGCTGATCAGCACTATTCCGCACGGTTAAGTTTGGTTCACAACTGAACCGGGCTGAGGTGGAAACACCAGCAGAACCGGTTGTCCTCCACGACGCACTGAACCGCACCACGCTCAAAACCTTAGTGGAAAGGCCCTGTAATAGTCTCATAGAGCCAGATGACCAGAGATCTTTGCCTACTGAAATGTCTGAGGCACTCTAAATTCAATGTAGGCGCTAGAACAGCACCGAGAACGGCCGCCAACAAACATACTTTCGTTTTGAGGAATTTCAGGATAGAGTTAATCTGTATAAGGTGTTAATTCACCGCACCCCATTATAAAACTTTTAAACCTGGAGACAAACCAGCGCCAGCCTATGTCATGTTATATCAAACATACAAAATAATGTCCAAATATAATTTTAGCCAGATCTGAATTCTTGCTCACAAATCTTTCGAACACAATGATGACATAAGCCAGTGTTGGAGTCTATTCACTCATTTTAATATAAGTAGAATTTCTCTTCCGGAGATAATAATGAAAACAAATCCACCTCTTAATATTAAAAAGAAAATTCAACCCAGCCCTAACCTCTCCTCTCGTTGTGTCCAGGGGGGTGTTTTCACTGGCAGCCCAAAACCTCCACATTCGCTCCCTGGGGCTGCGTTCACTACGTAGCGTCAGCGGAGGTCTGGTCCTGTTGCACAACAACTCCCAGTTATGCTACACCACCTCCTTACCCTGGGGAACTCTCGTCCACCCCACCCAGGGACCCTTCCGCATTGTCAACTACAACCAGGACCACCAACTTTGTGGTAGGTGGACTCTTGGACACACCCGTACATTGTGACATTGAGACATAGATACAGTATACACAGTACACTTTATACACACACACACACACACACACACACACACACACACACACACACACACACACACACACACACACACACACACACACACACACACACACACACACACACACACACACACATCGTTGCTGTCGGGCAGAAACCTCCATATTCTCCATATTCTAACTTTGTGTGTTTTTTCTACTACTTGATCATACTACAGCGTCACACAAAAGTAACAAAAGTAGCAGATCTACAAGCTCGAAACGCATCGCGAAGTGACACGTTTTGAGCTTGTAGATCTGCTACTTTTGCTTCTTTTGAATTTGAATCCTGAAAAGTAACAGTTTTGGACATATGACAGAGACGATATACAGACACTAATGCTGTTAAAGCAAAATTACACTTTGGTAGACGTTTGGGCTGTATAGTTACCTTAATATTGGTGAGACATCTTCAGTAGATGCTCCGTTGATTAGGAATTGATGAGCCAGAATAGCCTGCCATCTCACGGTGAAACATAACATTTACATGAGTCACAAATTTAGCACACAAACAAATGCAAACAAGGCAGATTCTGCCAATGAATAACATTATAAAACCCTACACTGAATTCTAGTTGTTGTTGATTTTTCCATTTTAATTATGAAGAGGACCCGGACTGGATTTGGATCTTCAAATAAGAACGTTCATACCAGTGTAATTTTGCTTTAAACCCACAAACCCCCACTCCCTATTATAAGACAATGTATTGTTTGACTCTTGACCGTGGAAACTTAGCATGTAGTATTTTAGGTAAAAGGTCAAAGTGTGAGTGTCAGTGTGACAGTGTCTCTTTGTGTCTCTGCAGAGGAGGAGGGCCGTGTGTGTCACCCCCTGTGTGAAGGGGGGTGTTGGGGCCCAGGACCCAGCCAGTGTGTGTCCTGCAAGGCCTTCCAGCGCGGAATTGAGTGTGTGGAGGAGTGTGATATCTATCAGGGGTAAGGAGGTTATGTTTTTGCCCTGTCTGTCTGTCTGTCTGTCTTGTCTGTTACCATATCTTGAAAATGAATGGCCATTTGGTTGACCCTATGACCTTTCCTTTAGTACCACCATCAGGCCAAATGAGCAAATGGGAAGGATTCTTAGGCCTTGGCGGAGCTCTGCGTTCTTGTCTGTTTTGTGTTTGTATGCAGTTGTCAGTGGGTCAGTGATTGAGTTGCAGAAGGATGCAAAAAAGGGAAGATATATATGTTTCTCTGCTGTCCAGCAGCAACCAGCTAACTCCAAAACGCTATTTTTTTCAGGAAATGAAAAACAAAATATGTTTTTCAGGAAATGAACAAAACCTTATATTTTTTTTAAAACAAAGCAATACTGCCCCAGCTCAAGTGGAGTTAGGAGTTTTGTACGATCAGCTAACAATAGCTCCAATCGCTGCGGATGAACTCATTTCTTGTCACATTGCTCTCCTCATTAAACACTTCATAGATTTTAGAAATAGAATTACTTGTTTTCATAACATTAGCGTCAGTGCTAAGTTTGATAAACAGGTACACTGCATAGTTTTAACAGACTACGGGGGGAAAAACCCTGCGTCGTACTGTATGTTTCTGCTGCTGCTCCTCCTCTGTCTGTGTGCACTGACTGCGCAGTGCGCTGTGCTAGGCTGTGTGGAATGGCAGCACCGAGAGGAGAGGGGGGGGGGGGAGTTGCATGCTTTGACGGACAGTTTGAGAATCCAATGGAGTTGGGAGGTTTTGTCAGAGGCGCTTTTTAATACCTTTCATTGGTTCAACATATTTGTTTTTTACACAGACGTAAAGGGTGTTCAATAGTGTTGATTTCTATATCTATATCTATATCTATACTGTATATCTATATATCTACATATATATATCTATATATATATATATATATATATATATCTATATATATATATATATATATATATATATATATATATATATATATATATATATATATATATATATATATATATATATATATATATATATATAAAAATAAAAACAAGGTACATTTTCATTATGAGGGGGTGGTGCCAAAAATACAAACGGAGGCTTTAAATAATATAGAGCTGCAATAAATCAATCGGAATGCTTTTAGCGTTAACTGTGCTCCCAAGCAGCTGTCGATTCTGGGCAACAGTCAATTAATTTTAAGAGGACATTTATGGGTCGATGCACACAATTTTATAGTCATTATGCATGGACTGGTAAGCATCGGTGTTGTTTGAAACATTTGAAGGCATCGATGATATTTTTCAGTAGAAAGTACATTACTTTTGTTGAGTGAGTAAAACATATTTTAGTACTTGTTCTACAGTAGTCAATTAGCATCATGCGTATGTACAATGCACACGGAAGAGGAAGGTTTTCAAACCCTTTCAAGTTTTCCAGATTATGTTTCAGACTTATCTCAAAATGGATTCATGAAACTCCCAGGAGCACTGCAGCCTCCATCATTCTCAAATGGATGAAGTTTGAAACCAACAACAGTCTTCCTTGATCTCTCTGCCTTGCCAAATTGAGTAATCGGGGACGAAGGGCCTTGGTCAGACAGATAACCAAGAAAGAACCCACTGGACACTATGATGAGATACAGAGTTCCTTTGTTTGTGGAGATAGGAGAATCTTACAGAAGGACAGCGATCAGTGCACTCCGACCCTCGGATTGACACCGCAGTCGAATACATGTTTCTTCTAACCCGGTTTCCTCAGATGTTCTGAGTTCACTACTTCAAGCTCCAAATGTAACCCCTCTGTGGCTAATTTAACATCTAGGACACCACCACCCTAAACTTCACCCTAAAAAAACGCCCCAAAAAATCTGGTCACTCATTCCATATAGTTGCAGCTTCCACCGCTTCATGGAAAGGCATTCCCAACCACATCATCCATATCCTCGGACACTGGTCATCACAAACCTACCACGGCTACATCCGTCCCAAGTCCAATGACCTGAAAAATGCACACAACTCCCTCATCCGTGCCCGCAGGTTGAATAATCTTTAGGGGTCTCCATCGTCCACCACCTGACACAGACCATGGACCTCCAAGCCAAGAGAATCGGGGTGACGATCCTCCCCCAGAACCTCCGCCCCAGTCTTCCCAAACCCCCATGCCCTGGACTCCCAGGCTTCACATCCAACATCACACTGACCACAGCATCACTACACCACCAACGCCACTAACCACTTCCACTTCTCAAATAAACAACTTGAAATACATTTGGTGAAGGCATGGTCTTTACCTAGTGAACCAAGCACTTAGTGAAGGGTCTGAATACTTACAGTATGTAAATGGCATATTTCAGTCTTTTCATATTTTAATACATTTACAAAATTCTCCAACTCCCTACTTTTTGCTTTGTCATTGTGGAATATTGTGTAGAATGAGGGGAAGAAATGAATTAAATCCATTTAATAAGATGAGTCTGAAACGTAGTCTCTGAAAACTTGTATGCACTGTATGTTATTTAATGTTCCTACTATACTGTACTTGTGTTGCAGGTCTGTAATCTGCATGTTATTTAATGTCCCCACTGTGGTTGTGTTGCAGGTCTGTATGTTATTTAATGTCCCCACTGTGGTTGTGTTGCAGGTCTGTGCGTGAGTACACCGATGGATCTCTGTGTGGTGCCTGTCATTCAGAATGCCGACCAATCAATGGCTCTGTCTCCTGTCATGGCCCGGTAAGATGGGTCTGCGTGTTTCTGGGTTCAGTCGTGTAATATGTTGGTGTGTGCAGTGTCGGCTACAATACTCTATTATACAAAAATTACTCCTGTCCTGAAAGCAGATCTTCCTTTGCAAGCATTTCAGTCGACTTAATCAAGTCAGCCTACAAATATTGTGTATTTGAAATGGTGTTTTATGAATGATCCCTTAAGAGACAACATTTGCACTAAGAGCCTTCGTTTGTATTAGAATACGGATACTGTACGCCTACAAATGTTCATAATTATGCCCTTATGCTTGTGTGAACAAAAATCCCAAGCATGTGTACGAAATATAAACAGACATTTCTCCTACAATCCTCATGCAGGATGCAGACCAGTGCACAGAGTGTCTAAACTTCCAGGATGGAGATGTGTGTGTGGAACGCTGTCCCAGTGGTGTGAAAGAAGATCAGCACACTATATGGAAATACAGCAACGCCACAGGACACTGTCTGTCCTGCAACACCAACTGTACCCTTTCGTGAGTGAAAATACACTCACCCAGTCAGTCACACACACACACACACACACACACACACACACACACACACACACACACACACACACACACACACACACACACACACACACACACACACACACACACACACACACACACACTAGCTGTACTATTTTTCTGCTTAG
Source organism: Gymnoscopelus braueri (assembly GCF_963280865.1). Classification (NCBI taxonomy): domain Eukaryota; kingdom Metazoa; phylum Chordata; class Actinopteri; order Myctophiformes; family Myctophidae; genus Gymnoscopelus; species Gymnoscopelus braueri. Next base: position 18,502,226 of record NC_137617.1, read on the forward strand.
TATGACAATTATAATTATTTCACATGCAGCTCTTCTTTCTTTCAGCTGCACTCAAATGGATGAGAGAGGCTGCCCTATTCATTCCAAAACAGGGTAAGCTATTGAAGGCATAAGAAACGAGCTACTTCATACTTGGCTTTCCGATAACAAACTGTCATCAAATCAATCAATCAAAACAGTTTGGTTTAATGTTGTTGGTTAACTCATTCACTGCCTGAATTATTTCTGGCCGCGTTTGCCCACTGCCAGAGATTTTTCATTGAAAAAAAAAAAGTACTCAGGAGCCGAGATACAGAATAAGTTTTAAGTTAACAAGGAAGTGGATAGGAGTCTAGATCTTCGAAAAATCATATCTCCTTGGTCTTTGGGTCAAAATAAAATAAAATAAAAAATAGAATTAAAAAAATAATAATAATAATAATTTACGTCAGTGGCAGTATTGGTAAACGGGAATAATTACGTTTATTACGTCAGTGGCAGTGAATGAGTTAATTGGGATTAAGGTCTGACTAATCCCAAATGATAGTCTTATTTGCCTGAGTGTAAATCAGAAGACGAGCTAAATCCTACAACCAGGTTGAATTGGACATTGAGATAATAATCCAGGCATTTGTGTTGGTAGACCGGGGACATCCATTGCAGCAGCGGTGGGTGGTGTAGGGCTGTTCTTCATCCTGCTGGCTCTGCTGGTCCTCTACCTGAGGAGACAGAAGAAGATGCAGAGAAAGGAGACCATGAGGAGGATCCTGCAGGAGAACGAGGTCGGCACTTGGGCATGATGGGAAATGTAGTGGTGATGTAGTGGTGACATCAACTAACGCTTAGCCATTTAAACACAGAATGCTACTTGCAGACATGCATATCCCATTTTGACGTGATCTGAAATTACAGTAGCTCACTTAAGGTTGCATTCCAGCTTTGCCACTGATTCAGCCATTGTAAAGAAACAACAACAATGCAATCAAAATAAAAAAAAACACCTGGGGGTGCAAACCCTGCCTGCACCGACATCTCTTGCCCTTGCACTGATTGTGAAATTTCGACCTTTATTGTGACCTTGCCCTTTGACCTTTTTGACCCCAAAAGTTAATAATTTCTTCCGGGCAGCCTATTGATCGTTCCCACACACGGACATGCAGACAGGAGAGATTAGAGTACCCTGCTATGAGCAGCCTAATAAATTGCACATTGTTTGTTTAAAACGTTTGTCTTTGGAGTTGTAATATTCAATCATCCTTTTCCTGCAGCTGGTGGAGCCACTAACTCCCAGCGGTGCGCTGCCTAATCAGGCTCAGATGCGAATCCTGAAGGAGACGGAACTGAAGAAACTCAGGGTGCTTGGCTCAGGGGCCTTTGGTACAGTCTACAAGGTACTGCATGTGACCCATGTCTCTTATTAAGTTTCCATAGCAGTTCCCTTATGTCATGTAATAAGCAGTTCTCCAACTGCTTATTACATGAGAGATGAAGGGTCATTGTCTACCGGTATTTGCTAAGCAAGTACTTGATTCTAGTGGTTGTAACCAAGTGACAACTTGGTCACTCAAGAGCGACTGAAATGTTACTTGGTTTTAACTTGTTACTAAGTCATTTAGACAAAGCACAGTGAATGCGTTGAGTGTGTGAAGTGACTGCTCTCTGGCCACTGTTTCAGGGAGTGTGGGCTCCTGACGGAGAAAATGTGAAGATCCCAGTAGCCATCAAGGTATTACGAGAGAACACCTCGCCCAAGGCCAATAAGGAGATCCTTGATGTGAGTTTGTAAAACAAGTGCATTTTAACCACATCTGTGTGTAACTGCTAGGGCTGTCACGATCATGAAATTCCACTTGACGATTAATTTGACGATTAATTACAAATAATATGCTATTAACGATTTAATTGTTTTTGGCATTGAACATTGCAACATATATGATATATATGATAGATATGACAAATAACTTGAATATACAAGAACTTACTGACTTCATAATGTTATTAAAAAATAGATAATAATAGCCGAAAATGTATGACAATTTTTCAACTGTAACAGGCCTAGTAATTAATTGCACTTATTTTTTGTAACAATTAAACTAAATTTATAACAAAAGCCTAAATCCACATCTTATGAATCCCTGTATCCCAGGAGGCTTATGTGATGGCGGGGGTGGCCAGCCCGTACGTGTGTCGTCTGCTGGGGATTTGTCTGACCTCCACGGTGCAGCTGGTGACTCAACTGATGCCCTACGGCTGCCTGCTGGATTACGTCCGGGAGAACAAGGACCGCATCGGCTCTCAGTTCCTCCTCAACTGGTGTGTGCAGATAGCTAAGGTACGCAGGCGGGTTTGGGATTCCTGATATTACAGATTCAAGTTTTTCAGCTTTTCTTTTGTGACAAGCCATTTTTACATAATCATATGATGAAGTAGTTGTTAGCCTTTACTATCTCTGTCGGCCTTGTGACACAAAGGATACAGGGTAGGTACATCAGCACTAGGGACATCTGGGCAGCTTGATGTAAAATTGGATATTTTGTCCAAAATATTAAAAAATAAAATATCGGAAAAATCTTCATAAGTAATGTAAAGTATACATGATGTGAACATGCACGGTACATCATTATCAGACTTAATTTTATCCTTCAACTACTTTACTTATGTTTATGCCCCAAAATGACTGGATACACAGGTTTTGTAGCAATTTGTAGCAATTAGAAGAAAGAAATATTAGACCTTAACACATTGAGTGCCAGGGTCTTTTTAAAACAGGGTACAGTCGGTGCCTGGATTTTTAACCATTTTTGAACCTTTTTCAAGTAGTCACAAAATATTTTCAGTGATCACCGTCCTCAAGGTGATCCCCTCATTACACACATAGAGGTCTCGTACAATCGGGGGGAAAAAAATTAAAACATTAGGTAATCCGTTCCATAGTTGCAGCCAGTTGAAAATAGTCGAAAATAGTCAAAAATACATATTTTAGAAAAAAAGTACACAGGAGCCGAGATACAGGCTTTTGAAGTCATAAGTTAACCAGGAAGTGGATTGGAGTCTAAATCTTCGAAAAATGATATCTCCTGGTGCTGAGAAGAATATATATATATATATATTTTTTTTAATTTAAAAAAAAAAAAAATCCCAAAAACGGTCATAACCGTTTTTGGCACACAACGCATGGCTTCTCAAAAACGGTCCGGACCGTTTTTGGCACTCAATGTGTTAACTCTGTGCCAAAAACAAGTTATCCCGAGTTTTTTCTGAATGCCCTCAGTGCCAAGAACGAGTTATCCCGAGTTTTAAAATATTATTATTATTATTATTTTATTTTTTTGTTCAGAACCCAAGATATCGTGATCCGAAGATTTGCTGCTCCATTCACTTCTTGTTTAACTTATTACTGAAAAGGGCTGTATCTCGGCTCCTGAGCACAGAACTCACTAAACTTTACTTTAAAAAAATTGCTGTCACAGTATGAACATATTTTTTTATTTCATTGGCACTGAGAGAGTTATTTGTCGAATGTTTAAGCATGTTCTAATCATGTATACTTAACTTTTCTTAAAAACATTTTCCAAATATTGTATATTTTTTTGGACAAAATAGCCAATTTTGAGGTGCCCAGATGTCCCTAGTGCCCACCTATCCTGTAACCGACACAAATATGCGTACACATTTTTAACATGCGAGTACAGGTCTGAAGGTTGTCCATTGCTCTTTCGTGTGAGTTTTCTTGAGATGTTATTTCTGCATTTGGGGTTTTATGTGATTATGTGATGTGATTTGTGCGTGCTTATTGGATGTATGAGATTTTGTGTAATGTACCTTTCTCTTGGTTGACGTGTAGGGAATGAGCTACTTGGAGGAGGTGAGGCTGGTTCACAGAGATCTGGCTGCCCGGAATGTTCTGGTGAAGAACCCAAACCACGTGAAGATCACAGACTTTGGACTGGCTCGCCTGCTGGACATAGATGAGACAGAGTACCATGCTGATGGTGGAAAGGTACATTAGGACTGTGTGTGTGTGTGTGTGTGTGTACACTGTAAGTACCACACACATTCTGAAATGAAATGATCACTTTTGGGGGGAATGCAGCACAAGCCACCATAAGTTAGAACAGGGGTCGGCAAGTAAGTTTGGCCTCGGGCCAAACTTTTTCAAAGACATTAGATCCATTAGGGCCAGAACACAATCAATGGCTAATTTAGGACCTGGAACTTGCAACAAACAACCATATAATAACTGCATTGTTATAAAAGTTACTACATAGAGATGTGGTATAACAATTGCATGTGGAATCAAATCTTACAGGTGCAGACAGAAATGCTTATGCAATCCTTTTTGTGCAGGCGTCATCCTTGAATGTTTCACTTAGAGGATATTTAGTGAACATTTTATCTGGAGATAGAGAGTACTCCTTTTCAAACAAGAGCTCTTTCATGGTTCAAGGTCTCTTAGAATGGAGAGAAACAATGTATCATTTAAGGCATGTGAAACACAGCTTTGGTGTGTTTTTTAAACGTGAGAGGAGTTTTTCATCCAAAAGTCTCAAGAGGAAAGTTGACAGTGAAAACATATCATTCAAAGAATGGAAATAGAACTATTTGTTCGTCATACCTGATTTCATCAATTCAAAGCTATTGCTGTCCATATCCTACCTGAGCTACCTGTCAGTCAGCTATTGTAAATTATTTACAAAATTATTTGTCGGGCCAGATGTTATCGCTGGCGGGCCAGTTCTGGCCCACGGGCCACTTGTTGCCTACCACTGAGTTAGAACATAGGCTCTTGGATAGCAAGGTTAGAATTAGGGTTAGGTAAACGTTACTTTGTTTGTTACATTTCAGGTGCCGATCAAGTGGATGGCTCTGGAATCTATTCTCCACAGGAAGTTCACCCATCAGAGTGACGTTTGGAGCTACGGTCAGTTTATTGCTTGCTCGGGTCAAAACTACCAACCCTTTTGAGATTTTATTTGACATTACCCTTCAAGAACTTTCATATGTATAGCTTTACATGGCAAAACGTAAAAATCTGGCGAGGGAGCCCATTGTGAACTCACTTCCGGTTTTACGACGACAAACTCGAGCTCTACTAACTCTACTGTCCAAACATCCGTCTCTCTGTCTAGGGGTGACCGTATGGGAGCTAATGACGTTCGGGGCCAAGCCCTATGACCTGATCCCTGCAAGGGACATCCCTGAGCTCCTGGAGGGAGGAGAGAGGTTGCCCCAGCCCCTCATCTGCACCATCGATGTCTACATGATCATGGTCAAATGTCAGTTGAATTATTCTTATTCTTTTAGAAGAAAAAGACAGAATATATCAAGAACTCTTTAACCACTTGAAACCCAGCATCCATATTCTGGGGGGAACATTAGCCAAAATGTTCAGATCCACAAGCTCACAACATGTTGCTATTTGGCTATTTTTTGGCAAAGAGACTTTGTGTAGAGGAAAAAAAAGCAGTCCAAGTACAGAGCTAACTCAGGTCCAATTTACTAATACCGCATTTTCACATGCTGGCAGTGCTGGCAGTAAGTCTAGAGGGTTTAACAAGATATTCTAGATTGCTCCAAGTACAAAGCCAACTCGGGTCGGTTTACTAAGTATAGACGGTTTAAGTGGTTTAACTGAAGCGTGTTGGATTGATGTGAAATTTCTTCTTTCTTGGTTGGTATTTGATTGTACAGGTTGGATGATTGACCCTGACAGCAGACCAAAATTCAAAGAGCTGGTGAATGAATTTGGTTCCATGGCCAGAGACCCGCCTCGCTACGTAGTCATTCAGGTGTGTTTGTGTACGCGGAATACAGTGATTTCCAACCTGTGAGCCGTGAGGGCATTGCAAGTGGGCCCCCAAATATTTGGCAAAAACACTAAGATTTAAATGATAATATGACATTAATATTAAAAAGAATAATGTAAAAAAAATAACATGGTATCATAGTCATACGAATAAATAAGAACTTAAAGTTTACTACAGCTTAGTTCCAAGCTGGAACACAATCGATTGATTGATGATTAAAATAAAAAGGCTCTGAAATTACATGCGTCCCCCACCAACCTTTATACTTTTTAATCTCTTGGATATATTTCAGTTCCTGCATTCTTTACCATACTCCACCGCCCACTGAAATCTCTTTTTTTAACCCCCAACCTTTTTCCTCTCTCCCATCAGAATGATGAGCAGTTAGGCTTGTCCAGCCCGGTGGACAGTCAGTTCTTCCGGATGCTTCTGGAGGAGGAAGGGGCTGAAATAAGGGAGCTGCTGGATGCCGAGGAGTACCTGGTACCACAGCCCAACATGTTTACCAGGACTCAGGGAGACGGGGCCTCTGTAAATGGACCCTCTCGACACCACTCATGCAGGGTCAGTGGGGAAGGAGGGGGTTTGGGTTCTCTCTGTCTGTCTGTCTCTCTATATCTCCCTCTCCCTTACACCTTCCGTATTATTTCGTATGTCCACAATTAAACACTCCCATGTCAATTGAAACTCTTTTTGTTTGCATGAAGCAGAATAAATAGTATTTTATGGCATACTGCATCTCAATCTGACAATACAGCATCTATATTCTTTATTCTTTATTCGGATCCCCATTAGCTGGCTCCAAAGTAGCAGCTAGTAGCTACTCTTCCCTTTCTTAGAACTAACAGTTTTACTAAAAAAGAATTCAAGTAAATAAAAGTCAAGTAAAAAAACCATGACAACCCATAAAATTACTGTACATTCCATCAAGGTTATTCAGGTCAGTTATTTAACATAACTGACCCGGGATATTGATCACATGTTTTTTAAGGAGTTTCTTAGAACTTGCCGTACTCTCTCTTAATCTCTCCTAACCTCTTTCCCCTACACACTCTCTTAATCTCTCCTAACCTCTTTCCCCTACACACTCTCTTAATTTCTCCTAACCTCTTTCCCCTACACACTCTCTTAATCTCTCCTAACCTCTTTCCCCTACACACTCTCTTAATCTCTCCTAACCTCTTTCCCCTACACACTCTCTTAATTTCTCCTAACCTCTTTCCCCTACAGAGTACGGATCACTGCCTGGAAGCTGAGACATCCCTTGTTGGCGGACCAAGGAGCATGTACTCTTCCCTAAGCACTCTGCGCAGCCAGTACCCCACCTTTCCAGTAGGGGCCGGTAGCTCCAACGGCCCCTGGAGCCCTCAGTACCCCTCGCTGGCACGCAGCCCCTCCACTGGGGGCCAGTCTGACTCTGTCTTCCTAGATGACCCTTCAATACTACCAGCCAGCCCAGGACGCTATGACAGCCAGGGGGATCTGGAAACAGATGGCCCGCCCGTCCATCACCATCACCATCCTCATCCTCATTACCTTCATCACTCGTTACCCAGACGGAGTCACGGGTATAATCACAGTCACGCTTTGCCAGGTGAGATCGCGACTGACACCGCACGGTACTGTATGTACACATTATTGGTACATACAGTCACCATGGTGAACTTCCTGTAATAAAGCTTGCATTCTGATTGTACACTCAGGGATACTGTATACAGTGAGCTCCACAAATATTTGGACAGCGACATGTTTTGATTAGTCTCCCACAGTGACTAGAATGAGTGAATAGAATATTTTATTGGCAACAGTTAAAAGTACACAGTATCACCATTAAAAGCGCAAAAATACGTAGATAAAAAGAAAGCCGAAGCTTGTTTCCATTGTGGTCCATTTTAAAACATTAAACACACAACAAACATTACGAACAGTGTAAAAACACAAAAATAAGTACTAATATAAACAGTTTAAAAACTTTTTTATCTAAGTCCAACTGGTATTTAATTGAAGCCATGATTTAAGATTACCTTTAATAGTGCATTCAGGGATATCAGATCTGCTGGCAGAGCATTGAGTAGTGGCTACATAATAAAACTTGCGTGTCTTAAACCTGGGGGGATCAAGGTCATAGGAACTCCCCCTGGTGGACAACTATTAGCATCCCTCACTATGGACAGGCAACTGAGAAAGTACTTGGGAACCACGTCATTTAGGATCTTGAAAACACATTGCTGTTGGGTCTCAACCTTGTATGTCCAAAACAGCTCCTTTTCAGGATATGGAAAAAAGCAACTGTGTTGCAATGGATCCTCTTTGTCATAGAAAACCCTCAGAAAAAGACAGACTTAACCATTCTCAATTCCACTATTTTTCACAAATGTTCAAGCTCACAACACAAACTGCTGTTTCAAACTGCTATGAAACATGTCAAACTAATAAGACTGCAAATGCAGATTTAGAAGTGTAGTCATTGCCAGATAAGAGTCGATATGATTTATATCGTTCATTCATTGTGTGGTTCACTTCCTTTAACTCTGCTTCGTTCCTCCCGGTCAGAATACGTTAACCAGGAGATTCAGGACCTCAGGCCGGGGATAGCGGAGCGGCCTAGCACTCTGCCTCGCAAAGGGGCTAAGTCTGAGCGACGCCTGCCTAATGGCCTGAGCTCTGGACACAGTGTGGAGAACCCTCAGTACTTGGTCCCCATGACCTCTGGTGGCCCTGTGTCTCCAGCCTTTGACAACCCATACTACCTGGACCTAGTGGCTAAGGCCCAGGCAGGGTCCGGGGGTATGGGTATGGGTAGGGACGGAGCTCCTCCCAGGCAGGTGAATGGATTTGTGACCCCCACTGCAGAGAATCCAGAGTACCTCGGACTAGCAGACACCTGGAGCGGACATACATGAGGGGAAGGACTGGAGGTGCCATGCGGAGGAGCTGAATTCATGCCAATTGGGCGCCACCACAGGGAAAGGATGAGCCAGAAACAAAGGGAGATGAACACGTGTGTGAGAACAAACAGAGGGGAGGTGGGCATGGAAATGACAGTGGTGTGTGTGTGTGTGTGTGTGTGTGTGTGTGTGTGTGTGTGTGTGTGTGTGTGTGTGTGTGTGTGTGTGTGTGTGTGTGTGTGTGTGTGTGTGTGTGTGTGTGTGTGTGTGTGTGTGTGTGTGTGTGTGTGTGTGTGTGTGTGTGTGTGTGTAATTGAATTGAGGGCCGCTGTCGAGAGAAACCCTGGTTAGAGACAACTGAGGGTGTCACCAAATCACAGAGTTGAAACACCACCACCCAGTACAGTGTAGCACTAATTCAGCTGGTAAGTTATTTACATGCCATTGTTTGTTTTCCTGCTTGTCTTCTATTGAAGCTGTGTTGTATCTATAAAAATGATGTGACCTAAGTGCCAAAAAGAAAGTGGACACAGCTTCTACAAGGACTCAGTACTTTATAAGCAATGGAAGTCTTTTCTCAAATACTCTCAACTCAAGGTACGAGCAGGCAAAACAACTTTTTTATTTTATTTTCTAGTCATTTTGACAAACAGGGAGAATCCAACACTGGACTGTGTTTATGAACTCAGTTATTTTTTTATGTTTAATTTCTTTTATACATGCTTATATGTTTATGGTTGTTTTTACTATATGTGAATCACTTTTTTTGTAAACTTCGTTTTGAATCCCACTTTGTGTTGACACACAGAAGAAGGTCCTGCTTGTCTGCCGATTTGGACGGGAAAAATATATACTAATTAATGCTTTTTTTTGGGGACAAATGTGAGCCATAATAGGCATTGATGGTGATATTTAGTATTCGGGTCAGTTGCTCCCAGACCTGATCTTTGGTACAGTCAAGGCCATTTTGTTGTGGCTAGAAAAGACCATGGTTCCCATCTGGCCATTACACATAGGCTACATCCCGAAAGAAAGACGTCCTGTATGTGGAAAACGAAGTCATTGTATCACACTGATATATGTGGACATTAATGGTTTTGGCTGCAGCTAGCATCTGGTACGATCCACAGTAGCAGGTTTAAGCATGATATTTTAAAGATGCAAAAAATCTTATCATGTTGCAAAGACTAATAATTTAAGACAAAAATATATTTTAGAATTTGGAATATTCAAATTGACAACACAACTGGTATTGTCATATGCATTTTTTTTAAATGTGTGTGCAATATAGTATTATGCACTAGCCTAAGGCCTAAGGACCCAAAGCTGGTGTCATTACAATGCATCTTGTGTTTTGTGCCTTTTAATGTGCCAGACAGTCCTGCAAGCTGTTGGTGAATATGCCCCATAGAAGTGGGATATCTTTGACCCTGTATGTTGGGAAAAAAGTACTTTAATGTGAGATGAATTGTTTTTTGTAGACAAATTGAGCCATGCACTACAACACTGGAGATGAATGTAATTTCTAAGGAGAGAATTGCAGCTCTCCTCAGTTTCGATAATCAATGCATGGTTCAAATTCCTCCTAGCGAGAACCCACTGGCCTCCTAGTTAATAATCAACTGCATTTTTGAAGACTGTTTTTTCCACGTTAACTTGTGTGTTTGCAGCGGCAAAGTGGGGCTGTGCCAAACCAGTCAATGGAGCCTTTGTCCCACCCCCTGTGGACTTGTTGGAAGGTCAGTAGTCTACTGACTAACCATCCCAACCATAGATATTGTCACAGCTTTGAAAAAGGTAGACATGCAATTCATCTACAGTATATGGGAATGTGTGGGCTCTGAATATTCAAGAGTTACTCCTTTTTTAAGATGATCAATAGATAAAAAATATTTTGCCCCCAACATGTGGCTTCTGACATTCTTCACAATGTCAAGTTGCAGTACAGTTTATGTAGAATTATGGTACTACTGAGTTTGAACACTGAAAGACATTGGCTCTCTGGGTTAATGAATGTCGCCGGCTCATCCTGAAGAAGATGGATGATTTCTCAGCGGTTCTTTAAACAATGAGTTGAGTGTGCCTGTGTATGGGTGGGAGGGCTCAGACATTTGTTGAAATGTGTGCAATCCCCTTACCCCTCACCCACACCCCACCCCCGCAACCCTCATTCTCTATGAAGTCTCTGTGGCATGCAGAATTTGTATCTGTTTTCATATATGGAGAGTTTCATTCTAAAATGATGTAGCCTGTCCAACATTTGAACAAAAGTGACACCTACTGCTACAAAAGGATTGCTGACAGCAATTCAAAAACATTGAAAGTTATTGTCTATTTTAAGACACCTACCAAATGCAATTTTTAGGATGGGACCATCTGTGTTTATAAACGTTAAATAACATACTGTGGTAATAACAACATTGCATTTTGTAATGAAACCTTACATACATGCATACAGGTACATGCATGTTAAAGAGATATTCATTTACTTTCAAGGGTGTGATGTTTTTGATTTGAATGATTGACCTGTGTCTGTCACATTATACAATCTAGTTATGTACTGATGTTCAGAAATGCAACTGTTATCAATTAATTGGATATTGTAGGTGGTCCATTGAGATGCATACCACATCATTTATATAACAAACAGAACAGAAGTTTGTTTTCTTACTGCATCTGTCAGACAAGGTCCACAGTAAATTCCCAGGTGTTAATTTAACCCTGAGAGTTTGCAAATGGACGCTTTCAGGTCTTATCTACTTACATAACATAATGCACCTTTGCATGGACTAGCAACCCAGGCAGTACAGGTCATAATTAATGGGAGTTGGTCTCCCTCTAGATAGATGAAGCTCCACACAGGGGGGCAGCCTTAAGGATCTGAGGGCCCGTTTCAAGAGCTAATGTGGGCCCCCCCACATTAACCGAGGAGTGTGGGGGCCCACTGACGGTGGGGCCCGTTTCAATTGAAACGGGTGAAAGAAACATAGCTAAGCCCGCCACTGGCTCTACACACTATGAAACTCTAGTAGTGGTAAAAGTGGGTGTAGTGCTTAAAAGGACCATCCCTTAACTCAGAAGTCCCTAACTCAGAAGTCTCAGGTTCGATCCTGAAAGCATAACATTTAAATATTTATGTAACAATGTAGGTATATGTGATTCAGGGAGTGGTGGAAGACTACAGAAGTATTTCAGAGCTAAGCCTAAATCATTATTTGTTATATGACTGTGTCTTGCTGAAAATAACAGATTTTCGACAGAAAATACGTGTTTTTTTTTGGCAAGTGATGCATCACACACAGCGCATATGGTGGATTAACCTTTAACATGATTCCATATCATGGTAATTTTGTGAGATCATCTATGAGAAACGTGAGAAATGAAAAGTCTAGGATATGCTGAAGGCATCTAGAAGAAATGTCTGTAATGTACATTTTAAGAAAATGTATCTTTTGTACCTTTTCATGTGAATATTTGTATATGTTTCATGGACTGTGGGATGTATAATAACACTTCACTGGGTGTTTCACTTTCATGTTGACTTCTATTGTTGAGACAAACATTGTAAGTGTACAGTATGTATAGCAAAAACTAAATGTTTTGTAGCTTATTTGATATGATACATTGTGACCAGCTGTGGCTACTGTGGGTTAAAAGAGAAACAGTAAAAACATCTGAAATGATTATATATGGAATTATTGTAGACACCACATGTGCCTAGATACACTGGTTTTTAAAGTGGGGGCCTGGACATGAGAGTAGAATGTAAAATAAATTAAATAAAACACACACACACACACACACACACACGCACACAGTGTGTGTGTGTGTTTAGGTGTCCACGATAAAGCCTGTAAAATTAGATTTTACATTGAAATGTCAAATGGTGTAACCGGTTACCCCCTTTGACGCTTAAACTTTATATTAAAAGTTTATGATGCTTATTTAATGATGTTAAGTAAGCAGTTTTAAATCCATAAAACAATTATTTTGTGATAGTAAAAAAATATATCTGTACAATTAAATGCATAATATTTACATGCCTTGCAGAGCTGACATTGTGAGTTCAAAACTCAAACTGAGTCTCTTGGTCTCTTGGTTAAAAAAAGGATGCTTTTTTCTGTGCCCGACTCTAATATTTAACTGAAGAGCATGCAATAGACATAAATAGAGTATGGACAACTGTGGTACAGTGGTAAGATGTCTGCCTTGCAGAGCAGAGCTTCTGAGTTCACAATTCAGACTGAGCCTTTTGGTTCAAGAAAGGCAAATTTATTTTTTCTAGTTTGTGACTGTAATCTTTCACTAAACAGCATAAAATAGAACAATTAAATAGAGTATTTCTTGGTTTCAGATGATCAAAACGATAGCAATTTTAATCCACCAGAACTTTTCTTTGTTTAGTTTTTTATTTTTGTTAAAGGTAGGATGATATTATTTGGTGAAAACAAAAAGTTTTTGTTAAAAAGGTTAAAGCACCATATTCTGATAGGTCTTTCTGATAATCATTGCTGTAGACCAATTATTTGTTTACCAACATTGAGACTACCGCACAGGTGATTGTTTCATGCAATCAATTCCCAACATTGTTTCGGGGTTCGCTGGTTTCAGTTCATTCAACCTCCTCTTGTGTGTTGGCTAGTGAGGCGCGTCCTAGCGAGACCTGACAATGGGTTTCATTTGGTGCCGGCCTGCGCGAGCATACTGGTTCTTATCAGTGTGACGTCGTCTGTTAGGGGTCTATGGTGTTTGTTCAGTAACGGGTACTCTCCAGTCTCCACATCTCGCATAAACAGAAAATACATTTTCAGGTGGTGCGTTTTTATCATTTTGTCTGCATTTCTTTGTCCTCACTTCTAAATTCACTTGTTCATCCTGGATCCTCTCTCCTGATTCAGCTGATTGGATAAAATGGTATCCTGGCCTGAAAATTTGTTTTGTTTACCAAAGAGCTGGAAAGACAAGTTGACTCCCATTACTGAACAAACACTCATATAGACCAATTTAACACTTTAAAACCATTATGTCTAAAGCTTTCAAATAATTTCTCAATCAGTGCTGTATTATGACTACAGCTCCTCTTTTGACTCAACCTTCAAGGCCACCCCACTAGTACTAGACCAGGGGTCTTCAACCTTTTCAGGCCGGGGAGATGGAGCAGGGACCCCCTACCTCGTAGGGTAGGGGGGGCTACACATATATTGTATATTTATCTATACAAGTGTGTTTTATATTGCCTGCTCCTATACGCACCTGCCCCAGTGTGTGCAAAATCTACAAAATATGTATAAACATACCATGTTATTGTGCATTGTGCCTCCATTTATCTGTTTGCTATAGATTCATGTTCATTTTGAAAAAAGCAACAATTTCGCAGACCCCCTGTTGAAGACCTCTGTACTAGACTAGTTACTTCTAGTGTTCTTTATCCATTTTCTGATTATATCTCACACGAAAGAGTCTTAGGCACGTTTCTCTCTAAACAGAAGGGCTGTCATTTATATTGTTGCACTCCAAAGTATGTCTGCAAGAGCATGTATGGGCAGTAGGCTACATCATAGATACAGTTGCAGTCAGAAGTTTAAAACCAAGAGTTGATGCCATCTGGTGGATGTTTTGGGACCATGCAGGTCATGTTATATTTAGTACTTATATTTCATCAGGACTGGAATGATCTTCCAACCCTAGAGCATCTCAAACCTTGCCCGTGTTTAAATCAAACTCACTTGTACTCCTTGGCTTTCGATGATTCAGACTGAGCATTGCGGTTTCCATAGGCAATGTGTTTTACTTTTATTTGTTTACCGAGTGTACAGCACTCATGCTGTCGTTTTAAATGTGCTCTATTAAGTAACCCATTTAGACCTATACGTTGTTATACCTTTCAATCCGGGAGCCACATCTGTGTCTCATTCATTAGCTGTTGCTATACATATAGCAACATAATGTTTTATTGAGTAAGAATTTGAACGTTTTCAGAAAACTTATAGAAGCAGTTTTTAGAATCGGCCTCAGGTCTAAAGTGGGTTACAGCAAGTCAGTCAAATGCTTGAGCATCTACATCAACTATACTTTTCAAACTCAAAAGTCCTAATAACATTAAACACCCCCAATATCTGTCTGTTAGGCTTCAAATAAGCTATCAAGACAGTTTCGATGGGTCCCAGATTGGGCTCGTGAATTTAAGAAGAAAATAACTTCATGAAAAAGGAGCACTACCGGTATCCCTCAAACCACCGATGCTCATGCAAGGGAGTAATATTCAGGAGAAACATCCAGGTCCAGGCACTGGGGGTAGGTTTGACAAGTAAAAGGCCTTTATTTCCAATGGGCTACAAACATACAAATGTCTGCTTGACAAAGCGCAGAGCTGAACATGTCTATGAAACAAAGACGGGTACATTTATTTTTTTCATTATGGTGCCGCAAGTGATTTAGGCCTACTGTATATACGTTGTATAAAGTAGTAAGCATAGTAATCATTGATATATAGAGTATTCAGTATTCAGCTCAACAGAAAATACATTTATAGGTTAACTTTAATTTAATCCAATCCAATCAGGAGAGAGAACGCATACAGAATACTAAGATAAACAATTAAATGGACAACATTGGAACAATATAAAATTCAAGCTTGGGTTCCCTCTCCCGATAATGTATTCTGTATTTATTAAAGAGCTGGAAAGATGGGGAGACCCCGTTACTGAACACTATAGCAGTGGTTCTTAAAGTGGGGTCTATGGGACCCTCAGGATTGCTTGAGGTGGTTCTAAAGGGACCCTTACAGGTCTGCAAACCTGAGTTATGGGGTCCTAGAATTATTATTTTTTTTTTTAAGTTTGAGAACCACCGCTATGGCAATTAGTACCATCAGAAAATAGAGCTTTAACTATTAAAGCTTTAAAAACCAGAGGGAAAAAAATCCCCACAACAATAAGAACAGTCAAAGAACGGTTTACTAACAGTTTTCCCCCCATCTTAGGGAAGACTCTTGGGGAAGACGACATTCCCACTTGAGGCACAAGGGATCAGTTTTTTCCGAGCACTCATGTCCAGATACTTTTCTATGAGGACTTCCACTGGCACCTTGTCGGTCACATGCCCCTGCCTGGAGAGAGCAAAGACGCAAACACATACATACAACATGAAGGGGGGAGAGTAAAGATTTGCCCATGTTAGCCCAGTTTGTAACTAGGCTGGTCATCGATGTACATGGACACATTATCTATTGAGATTCCAATTTTGGTATATCTGTTCTGTGCAGCATATCTTAACTTCTAATCTCATCTCAAAATTGAAAGGCCCAGAAACAGGCCCTTCAGTGTTGGTGAGCAAATACATTTGCGGTGTACAGCCTTCAATGTTCGTTATCAAATACGTTCAGTGTACAGCCTACAGTTGTCCCAGTGCCAGAAAGTAGAAAGAAAGTGCTTAGGAAGCAAGATACAGCCTTTTTCAGTTATAAGTTAAACAAGGAGTGGATGGAGCTGCAAATCTTCAGATAATGATATCTTGGGTTCTGAACATGTTTTTCAAAATATATATATATTCTTTTAACAATTTTTTCAAAAACACGTCATTGGCACGTTGCGCCTGCGCCATAGCGGCAAAAACACGTTAATGGCACTCAATGAGTTAAGGAGGAGCCGAGTTGAGACATTGACAAAATAATTTAAATAGGGGAAGAAAATCCATGAACGGCTGGCACATATTCGTCTGTAGAGATTCATCTAATTGAAAACATCGCAGTATATTCAGGCCTCATGTTGGTACTTCCCTTAATATGGTACACTCAAAACATGCACACCTTTTCAGCAGAAGGATAAAATCTTCCACTTCAATCGTTTTCCTCTTGGCATGATTGGCATAGGTCTCCACATCTTCCACCATCCGGTCAAAGAACTTCTCCATTCTATTAAACCAATAGGGAAAACAGAACATTTGAACACCTGCAATTTACAGTTTGGAACCCTCCTACACTGTGCCATGGGCTGGGAGGAGCAGATATCATTAATCCAGGAAGCTTCCACCTCCATTTATCAGTTCCATTAGAATGAATACATCAAACACTAACTGAAAATAATGGTACAACTCATATTACCCTTGAAAAGTTGACAAAACAAAATGTATGCTGTAAACGGCTGACTATGCATCTTTTTATAGTTACCATACCTTGACAACCGCAAGAAAAATGAGCCAACTAGCTGCCAAATATAGTACAATTCTTTCACCACTTCGAACTTAACCAATCTCGTTTGAACCAATCTGAAGCCACTGACATGACCTGGCAAAAGCCATTGTCTCCTGTTAATCTACTCTAGCAGAAATGATGCTGCTGGTCACATTAATTCATTTCACAAGTTTAATTCATTTCACAAGTTTGTATTCTGACACTTTAAGGACCGACTTGATTAATTTCTAGTTACTTACGTTTCTTTAAGGACGGGGTACACATCCGGGGAAACCTTGGTCTTAGCAAAGTGTCTGAAGTTGCCCATGCAGTAACTTTTGGTGAAAATGGAGGGGGGCTCCTTTTTCTTTTGTCCAGCCGTCTTCCCAGTACGCTTCTTTGGTTTAACTGAAGCTGCGTCTTCAACACTGGAGGAACAAAGTACATTTAAATAATCAACATATCACTTATGTCACTTAAAGCACACATAAAGCTGCATTATCATATTAAAGCTACACCCAAAAAAAATCCAGATCATTGCAACTGCCAGTCATTTTGAGTGCAGTTATAAGTTGTCTTGCAGTGGAAAGCATGGGTATGTTCTTCATACACCATACTTTCAAGCCTTGTGACTATCAAAACGCTCACACAATGCAGCTTTAACGCATGTGATTATGACAATGACATGCATGTTCTGCTGCAACAATGAGTTCAACTTGCCTGGGTTCAACTTGCACCGACTGTGCCACCGTGCCCCCGGGTTTAAGCACAGGTGAGGACTGTGGTTTAGTGACCACACCCTTCCTTATGGCTCGAATGAATGCAGGGGTCTTCATGGAGCGCTCTAAGGTCATTAGAAAACAAGTCAATGAAATAACATTCTATTATATTCAAATAATATTCCTACACACAAAACCGTAAGAAAACACAAAAAGACCTTCAGCCTCATCAATTTCTTCATCCTCCCACTCTTCCTGGTCTGCAGGATCCTCAGCAATCTGTGCAGAAGTTCCACTGACATGGCCTGTCAGGAGGGGACCACTGCGCCTCTCACTCGGACCTTCATCTGCAGATGCGTTACCCGTCCACTCTACACGTGAAGAAATGCATCCTTTTACTTGATATATCAAAGCTTAAGTTGCCTTGCATGCCTTAGCGTAATTTGTTCTGTCTGTGTGATTTGTTCGAATTTTCACAGGTGGCAGTGCGCATCAAGCCAGTAATTTACTACAAATTAATAAAACTAACAAATGACACACAGTAGCATCACATATCCATAATGTGAGAGTGAAACCTTTTTTACATGCTCACCAGCCTCTGTGGCCTTGGGTACTGCCCCCATACTCCTGTAGTCCCTTCTGCCATCCACTGCAACAGGCACATGTCCACCACCTTCAGAGCGAAAGCCCCTATGACTGATCTTCTCTGCAACATGCGACAGCTTCCTTGGTGTTCCCTCGATTGAAGCTTCTGGCTTCCCATTATCCTCCTCTTCTGACTGAGATTCAGCAACTGCCTCTTCTTCCATTTGGTCTTCTGGTTGGGACTCAGCGGCCTCGGGTTCCTCCTCGTCTGTTTGGGACTCAGGTTCCACCTCAGGGGCCTCTTCTAATTGGGACACAGCGGCCTCTTCTTCTGGTTGGGACTCGGCCTCCTCTTCTTCTGGTTGGGACTCATCATCTGTTTGGAACTCAGGAGCCTCGGGTTCCTCATCCTCTGTTTGGGGCTCAGGGGCCTCGGGTTCCTCATCATCCGTTTGGGACTCTTCAGGGGCCTCTTCTTCTAATGACTCAGGGGCCACCTCATGAGTTTGGGATTCATGAGTCTCTTCATCCATTTGGGACACGGCTGCGTCCTCTTCTGGTTGGGACTCGACCTCCTCTTCTTCTGTTTGGGACTCGACCTCCTCTTCTTCTGGTTGGGACTCGACCTCCTCTTCTGGTTGGGACTCGACCTCCTCTTCTGGTTGGGACTCGACCTCTTCTTCTGGTTGGGACTCGACCTCTTCTTCTGGTTGGGACTCGACCTCTTCTTCTGGTTGGGACTCGACCTCTTCTTCTGGTTGGGACTCGACCTCCTCTCCTGTGTGAGACTCAACTGGTTTCTCTTCTTCAGGCTGCGCTCCCACTGCTTCATCTTCAGTCTGAGACAGCGCTGCAGCATCCTCTTCCTCAGGTTGAGATTCCACAGAGACTTCCTCTTCCCCTTTGGCTGGAGGATAAGAGGCGGATTGTTTTCTAATCAACTTGCTGCACTCTACTTCCATTTGCTCGTCTTGGCTCATCTCTCCCTCCGCCTCATCCCCAGCATCTCTCTGTATTTGCGATGCCAGGACCGTGCATTTGTCCTGTGTGGCAGTGATGGGAAAGGGGGTCCCCATGACAGATGGCTGGGCGTAGAGGGCGGTGGCGTGGTTGAAGAGGTCAGTGGTGCATTCAGGTCCATCAGTCAGATTCAGGGTAAAGTCGTCGGAGCATGCAGCCTTACTCACGCCGCCAGTTGTCCCATCTGAGAGAGTGAACATAAAGAGGAAAGCAGATTTAGTGGTGGTATTAAACTTCACAGGGTCTAATAGAGTACCGAAGTCCTGGCGTCACTCGTTCATCCCCTGGGTCACGGAAGTAATTTCTCTATGGGGAATAACATTGGGTCATCGTCTGATATAAGAATTGTGGTCCAAAAATAAACACTGTCCCTGCGCTATTGTCAGAGAGGTGGCTCTGTATGGTTTACGATAGTCAGTCACTCATATTTGATTACAGTCCGTTTCTGGTGAAAATTGTATTAATTCAGCTGCGGTAACGTTAGCGTTTTCTCGCTTCAGTTGATGCTTCATACCCATACGAGTCAAACCGCCGCGCTCATTTGTATATTTTTGGAACACAGTTCTTATGACGCACTATTAAACACAGGGAATACAGAAGGGGGGGAAGTGACCCGGGTAGCATGTGTAAATTACGTCAGACCTCGGTGCTCTATAACGACATGGCTTCATGTGGCCAAATCTGTTACAAACAACTGCATATTTGGGCAGGGTTTCAGCCCGATTGGCCATTGATTTCCAGTCCAACGGGTTGAAGACGTTCTTCCTTGGTCTACTGGCAACAAGCGTGTACAAGATATTTGCTAGTGATTGGTCCAGAGGTTTGCAAGATTAGCGGACAACACACAGACAGACCTTCTAAAAGGCTCTGCCTTCTATAGAGCCACACCATAAAAAAGGGATGCCCTGTGTGGCTCACATAGTAAGCGTACATACCACATAACAGGCTATATTCATTCCAGCAGGCCCGGTTTTAATACAACACCTGGCTCTTTGCTGTATATCGTGTTCATTTCAATCAACCTTCAGCACGTCCAAGGTCATCATTTGTCAAATAGTAATTGAATGTTCAACATGTATGTACCTTTGTACTCTCATGTAAATCTCTCAGGATTTCTGCTGTACATCATGTGTGGTGTACACACACTTTTTTGTGTGACCTTCATTCCTGCAAATCCATAACATGGCAGTCTCCCTTCGTCTAGACTGGTAATGTGGCAGTACAAATGAATAGTACTACGTTTCAAGCCATGTAGGCTATTACTCATATGCTCAAATTAAAAGCATATGGTGCTCTGAGGAACATCTACACGCATAACATTTGAGCAAATGAATTCCTTAACTAGGCCACTTACCAACACTCTGCATTTTATCTAAACCTTCTTCAAACGCCTCCACGGTGAATTGGCGGTGGTGAGGTGCCTTCCTTTGAAGAGCCTTTTTCTCTGTGCGAGCATCCATGTGTGGGGTTTTCAAGCTTAATGTTACACTACAAAATAAATTATACAAGTAAAGCGATCACGATCATGAAATTGTACTGGATGATTAATGGTCAACAATAATTGCGATTAACAGCGTTTTTGACATTGGAAAATATAAAAAACAATTACATAATCATCTCTTTGGCTTCATAAACAAAGAATTCCACTGGGGCAGATATGAAAACTTAAATATGCAGATATGACAACTTAAATATACAAAGTAATGACTGATGACTAATAACTTTATACTTTCAGTTATCAGAAATAGCCAAGCTTGTCGATCTGCCATTTCCATTTTTTGAAAATGTATGATTTCTTTCGACATGGATCGAATATGACAGTTATGCTAAATATTTGTGATCATCTCAAATAATTGCGATTAGGTGATTGTGTAATAATTGTGACCTAACAATATGCACCTCAATAATCTTACTTATTACCTGTGACCTAACAATATGCACCTCAATAATCTTACTTATTACAACAGCCATTTAGAAATGAGGGCACTCAGAGGAACTATGTATGTGAATATAAAGTCATGCGTATGTTGGATCCGAGTGAAGCTTTTAACTGCAGGAAGATTATGATCAGGGAAAGAGGTTATATATCCAATTACCCTGACAAAGTGGTAGAGGCTGAAGAAGCGGATGAAGACTCTCTTGCTGGTCTATCATCAATGTCTGCAAACAGAAACACTGGGTCAAAAAAAACTAGTCATGTTTGAACCCAAAGCATCTGTGCGGTTCTGTGGTAGGAGCTTTCTGAGAACACCAAGCCCTAGTGTAGCACCCAAGTCCTATACTTCTGGCACTATACTGGTTGCCGAGGGAGTTCTGACGTGTGCTCCATACAAACTGATGTCCACAAGTGTCCGTTGAGTTCATAAACAAACGTTTTTCTGTAGCCAATCTGTCACTTCAGCATACAATACATAAATAAAATAAAAAGCGGTTTGACTCTGCCACTGGCAACAACTGCGCTTGATTAGGGACAGGGTTAAATACCCTGTAACCCTGGCAACCTTGGCCTTGACGTCAAATTAGAAACACCACATGGCTCATACACCTAGTTTTAATACCTCAAGCACATATTCCTTATTCCTTGCTGCTGCAGTATGCCACCTGAATTCCCCCGGGATCAACTAGGTTTTTCTAATGAAAACATAATAAATAAATAAATATACATACTGCAGCAGCAAGAAGAGTGAAACACAGGAGAAGTACCGTTATGGTATGACACCTTAATTCCCCTGTTTAAGTTATATTTATTCAAGTTTTATTTGACCCAATTATACAAGTAACCTTAATTGATCAGTCATACTGTAGCAGCAACAGCAGGAAGAGAGAAACATAGGAGAGGTACTGGTAACGTACTGTACAATATCTCTTAATAGCCAGCCATAGGGGAATGAAAGCACATCAGTGGTGGGTTAACCTGTACACCCACCTTGATTGAGCCTTTTCTCAAAGGCAGTCACATTTAAGATACGAGGTGGTCTTTTTCTGCTGAGTCCTCTCACTGACTGGTCTGTACTAACAGTGGATAAATCCAGCTCCGACAGCCCAGAAGCAGAACTGAAACAAGCAAATAAATGAACCGGTTAGAGAATATTTTAAGTATGGATGAGAGTTATTGAAGGAAATATGTATTGTACGTATATGTACCTCTGTAATATAAATAAAATCTCATTTTGTCTTGATATCAATATTGTCACAAAATATTAACACAATGAGATTTTTGATTATCATCAGTAATGCTTACACAGTAACTGTGGGTAAGAGAACATGACTAATGCAGCCTCCCAAATCCCAGACAATATCTAGCCCCCATATCACAATATTGATATACAGTATTATTAATATTCCCAGTCCAATTCCCAACGACTTTGAGTATCATGGTTGACAGCCTACCTAGGACTTATGCTTGAGCTAGCTGCAGGCGTCGCTGGCTCTAGGGACACCTTGGCCTCTGAATGACATAACCAGAGAGGCAAGGGTTAGGGAAACACACGCAAACGGTCAATCAATCAAGTCGCAAGAAATACGGGAAAAGACCAAGTTCAATGGTCTGCAAAATGGTCCCGGAGGAAGATAGCCTTGGCAATTCAGGTCATAGCAGCAACAGCAAGAGTGAAACACAAGAGTAAACTAAGTTGTGTCAAGACTTTAAGATTGCCCCAACACGTGGCACTCGGTTTACACATATTTTGCACTCAAGGACCACATCAGGATCCCTCTGTTAGCCAATCTGGCCGGGGAAAGGAAAGTCTGGGGGTTCTCTCAACAGATACCTCGGTGAGGCGACAGCGGATGAACAACAATGGAAAGGAGCTGGATTTATTTATTTTTTTACATGTACAAATATGTTAATGTGTATGCATTTTTTACAATAAAAAATGATTTCAATCTAAGACCTGCTGCATCTGTTACAAATGAGTTTTGACTACTGCATCGACTCGGACTGCCTGGTGCACTTGCACATGGACTACTGGGATGTACATTGCAGAACCTACTTGACAGACCTAGACATATTATTGTTCATTCACACGACGTCCTACTAGACTCTTGCCCCTCCTAGCTCCCAAAATGTGGAATGAACTTCCCATTGCACTCAGAACCGCAGACTCACTCCCACCTCTTCAGACTCTACCTAACCCACTAGTACTTCTCTCTCGTTGCATTCCTCGTCATAGCCTGGCTCCAGCCCCTGAATCGCTAGCCTCACATTCAGGGTCTGGTGACGCTGTCGAAGGCAGGGGTTTTCTCTGTAGAAAATCTAACCGGCCCTTGGTTTTTTTTTTTTTTCTCCGAAGCTTCTGGGCCTTAAAACAATCAAAACTCGGAGCTTTGATTATTCAAACTATTTGGGTAAGCCCTAGTATGAACCAGTCGCCAAAGAGCCCCACCTTGGCCACTGAATAATGGAGTGAAACGAAATAAATTCAGACTGAGTGTCAGGCTATTCTTGTCACCTTTGTTTGACAGATGCTAGTTTACTATGCAGATATTGGTCAATTGTATTAAATATTTTGACAGCATGTCGTTTAGACAGGTGCTAGGTTCATCGTTTACCTGCTTTCTCTATACAAGTAGAGTCTGGTAGAGTCTCTATGCACTCTACTTATGTGACTATTTACCTAATGATGACTATTGACTAGAGTTCATGCCTATTCCAATCTCGCACTTGTAAGTCACTCTGGATAAAAGCATCCGTTATAAATGCCTAAATTGTAAAAAAGACTCCCATCTCTTAATAGCCAGCCATGGGGGAATGAAAGCAAAGCACACAATTCATTGGCAAGTTTTAACCTTACCATCACCTTGATTGAGTCGTTTCTCAAATGCAGTTACATCCAAGATACGAGGTGATCTCTTTCTTTTCAGTCCCCTCTCTGTCTGGTCTGCGGCGGCCAAAGTCACACTGGAAAATTCCAAATCCGACAGCCTAGTACTGAAATACAAGCATAAATGAACCAATGGGAATATCAAGACAGTCTGTTAAGATTTGCTGACAGAAATGGAACGCCAGTCAGAGAAACATGCACTTATCATCTAATTATTTTATGTTCCCCAACAACATATCAAGCATGTCATGGTTGACACACAGCCTACCTTGGACGGCTGCTGCCCATGCTGGAGGTAGATCGAGGCCGCACTGGCTCCTTCCCCACAGCTTTCTCCTGGAACAGGAGGGACACCTCGGGCTCTGAATGACATAACAAAGAGGCAAGGGTTAGGAACTGAGAAAACGACTAATCTAAATCTGACGCAAGCAATGAGAAAATGTCATGTTCACCCGTCTGCAAAATGTTCTTGAGCATGTGCCTTGGAGTGACATCATCTTGCAGAGCTGAATCCCTGCTCGACTTCCTTGTCACAGTTGAGGTGGTCCTTCTGTTGCCGACACTCCCGACAGGCAGCGATACCCTGGCTGAGCTCTAGAGAAATCATAGATTGATGAACATCTAGGTTGAGTTTAGAGCTGCAACAGCAATTATTCTATCCATACATTTTTCAATTAATCAACTAATCGAGAAGCACGTTCTTATGTTTTATTTTGTACATAACCTATTGATTTTGTATAATCAACTAAATCGATTAACCACCTAACACTGGCCCATGTTATACTTTGTTGTACAACAAGCCAAAATAGCCGACCTACAAGCTCACAACGCGTTGCATCGAGACACCTTGTGAGCTTGTAGATCTGCTATTTTTGCCATTAAAAGAATCCCTAAAATCGTACTGGATGTCCATATAGAGCAATTCACAGGGGTTTAGATGTACAGTACAAGGGTGAGATAGAGCATTTCAACAAACTATGCTTCTTCCTGACCTCACGGAGCTTCTGTTTCAGGCTGCGTCTCAGGGCCTCCTGCGGGGTAGGGGCACCAGCATCACTCCTCAACCTGGCGCTTTGCCGTGTACTGCTGCTGGAGCTCTGACCACGACCAGAATCACTCCTCAACCTGGCGCTTTGCCGTGTACTGCTGGGGGAGCGCTGTGCTTCAGCAGAAGTGCTGCAGAAAAATTGTCATATTTGAACGTGTACATTAATTGACAGTAAGCCAAGAAGTAGTGTGCTACTTCTGTGTGAAGAAACCCAATATTATTGTTTCAGGGCTACATTAATTTTCATTTTGGTTAAAACAAAGTTGTTCTTTTCTTTTTTGTGTTCAAAGTTAAAGCTCTACAATACTGATAAGAATCATTGCTATAGACACGAGTGTTAGTTCAGTAACAGGGGTTTCCCCTTCTTTACTTAATTCATTCAAATCTTTTTCAATACACAAATATTCCATTGTTTTCTGATGTGCTGGTGTTGATGGATACAGGATAGGTGGGCACTAGGGACATCTGGGCACCTCGATGTCAAATTGTCCATTTTGTCCAAAATATTTGAAAATAGTCTTAAGTAATGTAAAGTATACATGATGTGAACATGCACGGTACATCATTAGACTTAATCGTATCCTTCAACTACTTGGTTATACCCCAAAATGACTGGACAGGTTTTGTATACATTTTTTAAATCTCACAACAATAAAAATGCTGACATCCCATGGTGTTAAGTAACTAAGTACATTTACTTAAGTACTGTACTTCAGTAATATGTTGAGGTATTTTTTACTTTACTGGAGTATTTCCAATTTTCTGTACTTTTTTTTATTATTTGAAAACTTTAGTTACTAGTTACTTTGTAGATTTTGATTATTATAAGGGGCGGCCATAGCTGAGTGGTTAGTGAGCCCGCCTAGGGAACCAGAGGCCCTGGTTGCCCCAGGTTCGATTCCAGGCTATCCCAGCATATGCGCCGATGATATGAAATGTGTCCCTGAGTAAGACTCTTAACCCCAATTGCTCACAGGTTCTCATTGGAAACAAGACCGCAAGGACTTACATGAACGACTTGTTAGAAGGAAATTATAACAAAACAGAATCCACTTCAGCCATTTGTGTTATGATGCGACGCATTGTGAGCTTGTAGATCTGCCATTTTCAAAATATTTTGTATACATTTGAAAACTTGTGAAATGGGACATTCTGCATAATGAGTACTTTCTACTTTTAGTACATTTTGATACCAATACTTTTGTGTTGAGTATTTCTACATTGCAGTATTGATACTTTTACTTAAGTCAAAAAATGTGAGTACTTTTTCCACCACTGGCGTACGTTCTCAAGAAATGGGGATTCGTAAATATAGCAACATCAACTTAAAACAGTTTTAACAAATGTGAGGAATACTTTTATGGCACAAAAACCCAACAAACATTGAATCAGATTGGTCATCCATGACGGTAACGGTCGGTAGTAGTTATTTGAAAACAAATGGACATAATCGGACAGTTCAGTTGCTGTGACATTACCTTCGTGCAACAGGAGATCTGTTAGGCTCAGCGTCCAGGATCCCTCTAAGCAGATAACGAGGAGTGTAGTCTTCATCCAAATCCATTTGGTGACCAGTTTGTTTGTTTTTAGCAGTAGTAGATATATATATTATAACTCTATGAGTAGTACTATCTGATATGAAAACAGTAACACCGAACGTTTCCGGCTTTTATACGCCCACCATCCCGCCTTGACCTGTGATTGGCTGAGATGAGGGGGGAGGGCTCGTTTTTCTTCGCAGGATAAACGTCCACCACGGCTCGCAAACAGTGTTGCCAGAGTTTGTGAAAGAAACAAGCAACCTGGTCTATGAAAACAAGACAAAAAGAAGCATTTCAAACAAACCTGTACAGTACAACGGTTATTTGAAAATAGCCGATCTACCGATCTGCCAATCTGGTACGGGGCTCCCTGGCACTAAACATTTTCAGATGGGTATTCGGGAGGGACAAATACATATTAGTTTTGGGGGTCCGTGACATGAACATATTTGAGAACCACTGGTTTAAAAAATAACATTAAAAAATTGGAACAAGCCCAAATAAACAACTACACTTTAGAAACAAGGCCAAAAAACCGCAACCCACATCTATATATTTACAAGCGACTGTACAGAAAAACAAGCCCAAAGTCGCTTACAATAAGCAGACATGGCAACAATGCTTGCAAACGCTAAACCCGGTCCCAGTGCCGCGCGGTCAGCGCGCCTGTCTTTTTGAACTAACAAAAACAAGCGCTCCTCTTCTCTAACCAATCCTGGGGGATAAACAAGGCATCACGTGTGTCATGTTGTCACGTGTACTGGGAACGGATATATATTTATTTATTTCATATTCACATTTATTAAATTTTTATGGTCATAAACAATAAGTTTGAATGGTAAATGTAAGTCTGATAATGTGCTCTGCATGTTCAAATTGTGTATACTTTACATTATTTCCGACCATTTTCCAAAGAATACATTATATTCTTTTTTTCTCTTTTCTTTTTTTGCCCTCAATGTTTAGATCCCCACTCGATTAGTTTGTTCATCTGTCTGTCTCTGTCTCGCTTTCAGGTGGGCATGGTATTGTTGTTTTTTGTTTGTTTTTACTATGGACATTTGCATGGTTTCTTTGCAATTTACAACACTGACAGTGACACCAGACAGGTCATGAATTTGACTGTTTTCCAGGTGGAGAATTAGGCAACACTGCTCCGCCTAAAGCTGGAAGAATTGCCACTGGAATATACATGTACACTTATTTATTTTTTAAACTCATAAAATTAGTGTCAGCAAAGGAAATACTATCATTGGAGGAAGGTACACTAAAAAAAAACAGGTGATGGATGAAACCTTCCATCAAGCATGTACACCATTTTGAGTTTGTTTAATTGATGGCTTCAGTGGAGTTTGTAGTTATATTTAGAGACAAATGATTTTGATGGTGCAGCATTGCCAAATGCAGATGAGATGAGATGATGATAATGAGGAAACTCAGGATATTGTGAACATGAGATGACAAGAAGCACTACTATAAAGTACTTTTACATATTTAGTTTTTTTTTTAATGGAACTTATAAATGCCCATACATATTATAACAAAGACAATACTACAAACACTTGATTAAATAATATAAATAGACCTACTCTTAACATTGCAAGTGTATCATTTTACATAACAATAGAGCCAGTGGAAGAGGATTAATAAGACATATCTTTCCTCTGGTAGTCAGTGGATATGTGACTTGGCTATGTGATGAGACCATGCACACTTCATATAAAAAGTACATGGTATATTAATGTTATTGAATCATTATCAAATTTATGCAAATGGTCTTTGCATTGTTGTGGAAACACCCTGTGCTGTACAGAAAATAAATGGACAAGCAACTGCTGTTTATTCTGATTGTATAAAGTTATGCTTCTGTACACATGAGTGTATTGTGGAGTGGTTTGTTGTTGGATGGAAGCAGATAGCCACAGGGTGAGACATTTTGCTGCAGCATTAACTCCATTAATCAAGCTGATTAGCTATCAGATTTTAAAAGTCAGTCAGTCAATCAGCCATTCAGCCCACCTGTACAGAATATGTCTCTACCTTTAGTGAGTCACTGCTGTGATTGGATTTACCCTGAAAATGGCTTATGCTGAGAAACAGAACTAATCCAACCTTATTTTCCGTCATAGCCGTTTTAATTAAGCTATTAAGTTGAACAACATAAATAAGCCATCTGGCTTCTATAAAGCAGTGGTTCCCAAAGTCTTTCAGCTTGAGAGAAGTTGAGACCCCCCCCAAAAATAAATAAATAATAATAATAATAATTTGCCGTCTCCCCGCAGCGGGACTCAAACATACAAAAATATATTATTAATTAACCACCTTAAGCCATATTTCAAAAATAGTGAAAACAGCAGATCTACAAACTTGCTTTAAATTAATCCTTCATACACATTTAACCAGTCATGAATAAGCCATAAATATGAATGACAAAAATATACATCTGAGCCTATATGGCAACAAGTGCATGGCAAAGGGTAGTATGTTTTCCTAGCAAAAGCCTACATTTGTGTTGGATGTAAATAGTTTCTGGTATTTACGTGGAGACAGTGGAATTAGTGTCAGCAAAGGGGGAAAAAAACAATATCATGTCTTTCAATATGGCAGCAACCACTCAAGCAGATGTAAATATGTGCAGCTGGAAGTGACAAACCACCACAGTAGCCTACATGGTTTAAACTGATTATGCAAAGAGGGTCCTTTGTGTGCTTTACTTTTAACAAGGCTTTTCCTATTAAGTCTAAGTTTAACGTCAAAAGAGCTGGTGTGTATATATATGTACACACACACACACACACACACAGTACATGAGTTTCCTGATTGTGTCACTGAAGCATACTGTACTCTTCCAAAGACGGGAAGCGAAGAGGTCCATTCATTATATGCTTATACTTATGGTATGCCTACAAGATAAATAACAATAAAGAAACATTGAACCTTGAATAGTGGCAGGCTCTGCAGGGAGCGGAAGTTGTATGCATTCCCTGATTATTTAAAGGCAATTTAAATAATCAGGGAATAACCTAGCCTTATGAATGAAAAAGGTGCCATGAAGTCAGACCTGCCCTGTCATACAGATGACAGCAAGGTGTATGGGATCTGGCATTTAACCACTTATGCCCTTTTTCTATTTTTTTATGTTGTAAAGTTTTTGAACAATTTCGCCAGTTAGTGACATGGCCAAAATAGAGACACCAGGGTTAAAGTGGTCAAATACAACGTGCTTTTTTTTTAAACGTTCTGTTTATTTAATTAAATTTTTAACATACTCACAGGTCATATAGGCATTATTGAAGCAAATAAACAAGGTATCTCAAAACAGTCAAGAAAATGAGTGGGTAACAGGATAGACAAATATTAAGTAAGAAAAAGATAAATTGAATAAGGTATAAACAACAGCAAAAACTAAACAAAAACAAACAAACAACACACACACACACACACACACACACAAAGAAAACAACAACAAAAACAACAACAAAAAACTAAACAAATACACAACATAAAATCTCCAATAAAATTAATATACAAAACAGTCCACAGTCTATAAACGCCACATTGAGTTAAGCATAGGCATGGTCTTTGAAAGCAAATTTGGGGGAGCTGCAATCTGGTACTTATTTTAACAATGGCTTCTTGTTCAGGAAAAGAAATCCTGCAGTTTCTATTAGCTTGGATTTCCCATCGATGATGTCAGTGTCAGGCAGCTTCTAAACTGTCCACAGCTCTCCTCTGAGACAGACAGAGTAGACAAAACATTCATATTATATATTATAATGAGCATTAGTGAGGACCAATTATATGAATATAGTTTGAAAATGTGTGAACTCTCCTTTAACATATACTACAGATATATCCACCCTTTAAGCACATCTGACTCCCATGAAACACCTTGACCCTAATGTGTGCCAGAGTTTGATGGACCACTATTTGTCTTTTGATTTACAGTAGATGAATCCTTCAAACACATTGACCTCATCTGAACTTTTAAATTGTTAATTTTATAGGCAAAACTGCACCGCCTAAAGTTGGAAGTATTGACACCGGAATAAACACTTGGCACCTAAACACCTCCGGTGACAATGGAAGTAGTGTCTGCAAAAATGGTACTACCATTGGGGGAAGGTAGACTATGACTGTCATGATCAGGCTGTTGACAATGATCTGATGAGCCCTCTTCTTCTGGGGATTTGCGTCTCTTCCACCTGGGTTAGATCTTTTCAGAGCCCAGAGGATGGAGAAGTCACAAAAAGCAATAGTGGGGAGAGCAATGACATATGGCCATGATGCAATAGGACCGCTGTTCACATAATGGTAATGAAATAATGTTACAACCCCATAAGCCACTGTGGTGAGCCAGACAATAGAAGCTGCCACAACCCGGGGAATTAGACTCTTCCTGGCCCTGTAGACGAGCGGATGAACCACAGCCACGTAGCAGTCCAAGCAAATGCAGGCCATGAGCAGAGGTCGTACACTGAGCCTCAGTGTAAAAATAAAAGCAATAAAGTCATTAAAGTTTGAGTCGTGCGCCATGAAATAATTGATGATGGCCGGTGGAAGAAACAGAAGATTAGGTCCATGAGAGTGATGTTTAGCATGAAGACATCATTGGGGGTAAATGGGGCTCTATTCCTGTGTCTCTTAAATTGCTCCCAAATTACAGCGACACAGGCGGGAAAGCCAACGAGGAAAATGACCGCACAGAAAAATGACCAGGTGATGTTACCTTCCATGAAGCCCGCACACCATATTGTTTCAGTGGAGTTTGTGGTTATATTTGGAGACAACCGATGGAGCAACATTGTCAAACCCAGTTGAGATGATGATGATAATGATGAAACTCAGGATGTTGATGAACATGTGATGACAAGAAGCACTAGAAAAGAACAATAAGCACATTTACATGTTTAATAATTTAGCTTAATAATTTAGCTTTCATTTTTCACTTTACAACAAGGACAATACTACAAACACAATTGGAGATTAATTCATATTAATAATAGGCCTAGTCTTCTTATGGTCCCAGTTTAAGAACTATACTTTTAACATTTGCACATGCACCGTTTTTACACAGTAGAGTGGAAGACGATAAATACATACCTTTCCTCTGGTCAGTGGATATTTGTGATGAGACCATGCAGCCTTCATGAGCCCAAAATATATACACATGGAATATGTTGATGTTACTGACACATGATCAAATCCATGTAAATGTATGCAGATTTTGTAGCCCGCATTGTTGTGGAATCACGAATCCCTGTGCTACAGAAAATAAATGGACAAGCAAGTGATGCTTATCCTGACTGATATTTGATTTATTCAGTTTTTTTAAAGTTTTGTTTCTGTATAGTGTGGTGTGTTTTGTTGACTTTTGGAAGCAGAAGCCTGGTGAGACGTTTCGCTGCAGCAATCATTAACTGTCAGATATCCTGATTGATATTGTTTATGTAAACAAGACCAGGAGACCTGGTTCTGCCAGACCCAGAATAAGTACTTTATAAGATCACTACGTCACGGCTAAGCCGGACTTCACATGACGTGTCAGCCTGTGTCTATGCCCATGTATGGACGAAAGGGGGACAGACTTTTATAAGCCGGACTTCACATGACGTGTCAGCCTGTGTATGCCCATGTATGGACGAAAGGGGGACAGACTTTTATGGCTGGGGCCTAAGGTCAAAGGGGGCATGCCCATGTATGGAGAAAACAGGTACAAAACATGCCCATGTATGGACGGAAGGGGGACAGACTTTTATGGCTGGGGCCTAAGGGCAAAGGGGGCAAAACCTGTTTTTTGCCCATGTATGGAGAAAACAGGTACAAATCATGTCCATGTATGGACGGAAGGGGGACAGACTTTTATGGCTGGGGCCTAAGGGCAAAGGGGGCATGCCCATGTATGGAGAAAACAGGTACAAAGCCTCATGTAGGCCGACCCCTTGGGTCTGGCAAATATAGGGAAAACCTTTTTTGTGAAGTTATGTTCCTATACACATATGTAAGTGTGGTTTGTTGTCTTTTGAAGCAGATAGCCACAGGGTGAGATGTTTTGCAGCAGCAATAACGCCTGTCATTTATCAAGCTGATTGGCTGTCAGATTGAAAAGGCAGTCAATCAGCACTATGTCTCATCCTCTTGTTTTGCAGTGAGTCACAACTAACAGCCATTAGATTTACCCTGAAAAGGGCTGATATTGAGAAACAGTGAACCAGCCTTAATTGCCTAGTTTATTGCAGTTTTAGTTTAAGTAGTTTCAGTTGATAAAGTTGTAAATAAGAGCAACACAAAAAAGACGTATAAGCCATGTGGCTTCCATAAAGCCTGTATACTTGCAGAATCATGCATAAAATGTGTATACATTCAAACATGTGGTCATCATAACTATTAAGACTTTTGTCGTGTTTAAAAGTGTTACAAAGCACAGGTAAAACATTTCACTAACATTTGTTTATATTGACATATAAACCTATCATATACAGGTAGCCTACTACATAATACAGCATACTGCACCAGTGGTACAGTGGAGACCAGGGGTCCCTTGAATCTGTACTATGTAACTCTCAGAGTGAACCAAATGGACCCTTACAGGTCCATTTGGTTCCATTTGTACACTCTCAGAGTTATGGGGTCCTTGAAAGCTTGAGAAGAAGTCCCATGAAACATTTTTACAATGTAATGTGTTGCAGAGTTTGGTGTAACACTATTTATTTCAGTCTGTATGATTTAGATGAATCTTTTTATACAGATTTCACCAAACACAACCTCATCTGAACTATTACATTATTTATTTTGCCTAGATTTTCTAGGTGGAGAATAGGCAAGAGCGCACTGCCTAATATTGGAAGAATTAACAATGGAATAACCACTTGGCACCTAAACACATGCGATGACACTGGAAGTAGTGTCTGCAAAAATGGTACTACCATTGGGGGAAGGTAGACTATGACTGACATGATCAGGCTGTTGACAATGATCTGATGAGCCCTCTTCTTCTGGGGATTTAGGTCTCTTCCACCTGGGTCAGATCTCTTCAGAGCCCAGAGGATGGAGAAGTCACAAAAAGCAATAGTGGGGAGAGCAATGACATATGGCCATGAAAAAACAGGACTGCTGCTCACATAATTGTAATAAAGCATGGATACAACCCCATAAGCCACTGTGGTGAGCCAGACAATAGAAGCTGCCACAACCCGGGGAATTAGACTCTTCCTGGCCCTGTAGACGAGCGGATGAACCACAGCCACGTAGCAGTCCAAGCAAATGCAGGCCATGAGCAGAGGTCGTCCACTGAGCACCAGTGTAAAAATAAAAGTAACAACGTACTCAAATGTTGAGTTGTACTCCATGAGGAAATTGACGATGCCAGGTGGAAGAAACACAAAGAAGATGAGGTCCATGAGAGTCATGTTTAGCATGAAGACATCATTCGGGGTAAAGGGGGCTCCACTCCTGTGTCTCTTAAATTGCTCCCAAATGACAGCGACACAGGCAGGAAAGCCAAATAAATAAATGACTGCACTGAAAGATGCCCAGGTGATGGAACCTTCCATGAAGCCTGTACACCATAGTACGTGTGCTTCAGTGGTGTTTGTGGTTATATTTAGAGACAAAAGATGCTGATGGTGCAACATTGCCAAACCCAGATGAGATGATGGTGATAATGAGGAAACTCAGGATGTTGGTGAACAGGAGATGACAAGAAGCACTGCAAAAAAAAGTGATTAATTTAACTTTCATCTCTCCTTTTATATTATAACAAAGACAATACTACAAACAATTTACAGATTCAATAATATAAATAGCCCTAGTCTTCTTACCTAACACAGTACAGGCAGTGGAAGAGGATTAATAAGACAAACCTTTCCTCCAGTCAGTGGAAATTTGTGATGAGACCACCCTTCATGTCCTGAACATATACATGGCTGATATTATTCATGTATGATCAAAGTTATGTAAATGTATGCCAGTTTTGCAGTCCACACTGTTGTGGAAACACTGTCACAAAACACCCTGTGCATATGTTTGTATATGTAAAATATGTACAAGTAAAAAGAATGTTTTTGTGGAACTATGCTCCTGTACTGCACATACGTGTGGAGTGGTTTGTTGTCTTTTGGAAGCAGATAGCCACAGGGTGAGATGTTTCACTGCAGAAATAACATCTGTCATTCATCGAGCTGACAGGTTGTCCGATTTTAAAAGGCAGTCAACAGCCCTGCCCTACTACTGTGCTGTCTCATCCTCTTTTCACAGACAGATTGACTCTAAAATGTGCTAATTCTAAGAAACAGAACTGAACTAGCCTTAACTGTCTTTATTGCCGTTTTATTTTTAAGTAGTACAGTACTTTCAACTGAGATATTACATACATGGGAAACTGGTGGCCCGGGAGCCACATGCAGCCCTCACGTGGCCCGTCGGTCAACATCCAAATACCGATATATTATTGATTTCAGCTCTTCCACGTCCAAACATGCAATTTAACATGACCCATTACTACAATCAATTGTATTGAATTGTATTGTATTTTTTTCATGTCCAATGTATTTCTATTTAAGTTCATAAAGTTAAAGCGGCACTTTTTTAATGTATAAAATGTGATTATGTCCAATCTGTATGGTAGAGTATGTTAATACAATAGAACTTATACAATTGGAGTGGTTGTATTTTGTCTCCCTGCTCTTCTATTGAGAAATTTTGATTGTTCCAAAGGTCATGTCTCACCTAGACACAGGATCTGACACGCATTTTGACCTGAAAGTTGTAATTTAGCCCCTGAGCAAGCAAGCAGGCTCTATTAGCTCAATGGTAAACATGTCAGCACTTGCGCAGGAAACTGGGTTCAAATCTGAGGTAGAAGAGGAAAGTTACATTGTATTGTTACTATAGTATAAGTATAAGTATTACTATTTTTGCATTTGTAATTTATTTATTTTTTACACTGAATAGTAATTGTCAATATCCCTTTATTATTGCATTTGTGACTATCATGGCTACTTGAATGATGGGGTTTACAGTATACTGTCAAAAGAGTGCAGACCGCAGATACGCAATGTGGTCCCCTGGAGTGAGTGTGGAAATTGAGTGGTCCTTTCCATCATCAAAGTTGCCCACCCCTGAGATACTATGTTGTAAGTAAGATTACAAGTCTAAAAAACCCACTAGCTACACCCAACTTCACCAATGTGGGCTTACAGGTAGGAATTGCTTGACATGGTGGACAATGGGAGTGGGGTATGAGGGGTAAGGGTGTGCTTATGGGTATCGGTATGGTGTGGGGGGCTTTCAGGTAGGAACTGCTTGGTTTGGAAGATGGGGGGTGGATATTGGGGATCTTCAATTTAACTCTCTTGTTGGACAATTGTTGCACACGACCCTTTGGTCTGCATGTTTTGTATGGTGTTGGACAGGCATTGAACCATGCAAATGATTCACACAGGCATCTAAATTTCAAATGACTGGAATTCATCATTTGATACACCTGTGATAGGCACAAATCAAGGCTCTGTGCAGGTTTCATGAATCCAACATTGGTATTTTCTTATGAACGAAGATGTGCTAAATATACGAAGAATTTAAGAAATATTTTGTAAATGAGGCCCATTGTGAGCAAGTGGCCTCATGGTTTCACTATAGAGGAGGGGTCATAGATAGAGGGTCTCCTCCTATTATATCCTCTCAAGATCATGAAGGTGCACAGATATGTTGTTTGGGACCTGCTGGATGGACTGAGTGACACCAGCGGCGCTACAAAACAATAAGCAACGTGGCTTCCATTAAGCAAGCATTGCCACTGGAATAAACACCTGGCACCCAAACACACATGAAAATGGAATTAGTGTCATCAAATGAAATAATATCATTGGAGGAAGGTAGACTATGACAGTCATAGTCAAGCTGTTGACAATGATCTGATGAGCCGCCTTCTTGTACAAATAATTTGCAAGTAAGACTAATTGTGGTTGTCACAAAATCCCACAGCATTTGAGAACCACTGCTTACGGAGGACAGAGAATGGAGAGGACACATAAAGAAATAGCTGGGAGGCCAATTACACAGGACTGCTGGTCAACTTTACTGGAAACCTTTGTGCTTTGGCCATACCTCCTTCGTGCCCCAAAGTTGCGCAGTAGCCTAAACATTGGACTTTTTTTTTATCATGCATGATCAAATGAA
Organism: Gymnoscopelus braueri; assembly: GCF_963280865.1. Classification (NCBI taxonomy): domain Eukaryota; kingdom Metazoa; phylum Chordata; class Actinopteri; order Myctophiformes; family Myctophidae; genus Gymnoscopelus; species Gymnoscopelus braueri. The sequence continues at coordinate 18,538,985 of NC_137617.1, forward strand.
TGTAAATGTCAGCGGAATATGCAGCCTGCATTGTTGGCGTAACACTTTCACAAAACCCTGTGCTGTTGACAAGCAAATTTTGTTTGCTTTCTTGAATGGTACTGTATATACAATATGTAAAACATATGCAAATAGAATGTCACAGGTCAGTTCAACCTACTGACCTTCCACTGTTAGTGATCCATACATGATGATTTAGGCTACGAACGCTTTTTCCACTAGATGGAAAGGTAATAGCAGTAGCCGGGTAATGTTGGAATCATAATACATAATACAAATTCCTATAATATTAAAATAAATAATCGATGGATGGATGGGTGGATGGATGGACGGCTCGGTGGATGGGGTGGGGGGGGGGTAAGACAGAAACACCAGAAATGTGTTGATATCAGAATGAAAGTGTTGTGCTGGTGAAGGGGGTAGGCCTACTCAGTTGAAAAACAATTGTTAAGAAAGTTTGAGAACCACTGCTCTACCACACAGCACATAGGTGCACAGGAACATACATACTGTATTTATTTAGACTGTTATGATCTTGATCAAGTTTATTTTCCTCCATCATGTGTTGCCAATGACTGAGAAACACAAACAGCCAATATCAAAAATTGTCACTATTGCTACAAAAAGTAAATGTAACTTCTACAACTACAACAAATTCCACATTATTTGAGTAGGCTACCATTAAAAATAAGAATGCATTAATCAATTTTTTTTTTTCGAGCAATCTTCGTTCCTACTCTAACCTATGGTCATGAAGTGTGGGTCATGACCGAAAGAACAAGGTCGCGGGTACAAGCGGCCGAAATGAGTTTTCTCAGACGGGTGGCTGGCATCTCCCTTAGAGATAGGGTGAGAAGTTCGGTCACCCGGGAGAGACTCGGAGTAGAGTCGCTGCTCCTTCGCTTGGAAAGGAGCCAGCTTAGGTGGTTCGGGCATCTAGTACGGATGCCTCCCGAGCGTCTCCCTAGGGAGGTCCTCGCTGCACGTCCCACTGGGAGGAGACCCCGGGGCAGACCAAGGACCAGATGGGCAGATTACATCTCCACACTGGCCTGGGAACGCCTCGGAATCCCCCAGGAGGAAGTTGCTAATGTTGCTCAGGAGAGGAAAGTCTGGAGCTCTCTGCTGGAACTGTTGCCCCCGCGACCCGACTCCGGATAAGCGGTTGAAGATGGATGGATGGATTAATCAATTTTGCATAGCTGTATATTGGAATTCTATAACCATATTAAAATCTCAACGTAAAAGCTGTTTGGCATTACATTTTCAAACTAGTATTTCCGTTGTACATATTGGACAATATTTGAAAATGAAAATGCAATATATATGTAACCTGATTTCAAATTTCTGCATGCAATATTTCAATAAGTAAAATGTAATTTTTCAACCATTTGAAAATGAAATGCAATAATCAAAAGAGTGCCCCCAGTGTATTGCATTTATATAATACCACGATCTATAGCAGAATAGCAGATCAGCAATATAGCAGATCTACAAGCTCACAATGCATCACGATGCGATGCATTGTGAGCTTGTAGATGGCTATTTTGAAATGGTGGCCAAGTGGGCAATGTATGTTTTGTAATAATAATAACGAAGAAGTATAGAAAATTGGAAATACTCCAACAAAAGTTTTAAAAAAATCCTCAAAAGTGTACTTAAGTACAGTACTTGGGTGAATGTACTTAGTTACTTACTTTACACCACCGGTGGAATTACATTTTCATTTTAATACCTACAGCTGCATACTATACTGTCAATAGGGGGCGCTGTTTCATTTATTGCGTACACACGATGACGCTTTTCCGTCTATTTTCGTGCGCCGCCGCCATTGCTCCAGTGTGTGGATGTCTGATAGCAGCTGTGTCTGCCGTGTATGCGATCATTCATTATCATGGATTCTTTCAACGTTTAGCAAAACCTCCCGGACGGAATCTCTTCAGGAATAATCCTACTTTCGTACAAATGATACAAACTCGTATATAATCGGTCGCATTTGTGCATTTTCAGGCCATTGTTTAGGACGACCCGTCGCAGGGTCTCATTGTTTACCCCTGCTGGTGTGCTGGTGGTAAACCCTCGTAGTCAGTCAGCCACGCATACATATTAATACATTTATTATAGAGGGTTGAAGATGTCACTTCATGGTAAACGCAAAGAGATCTACAAATACGAAGCGCCATGGACGGTGTATGCGATGAACTGGAGTGTCCGACCAGACAAGCGCTTCCGTCTCGCCCTCGGCAGCTTTGTGGAGGAGTACAACAACAAGGTAACGGTTACCTTGTAACGTTAACGAGACGATTACATGTAATGCAACTTCATTTATTATACTCCATCGCGTTGCGCTAAAATAAAGCACAGGGCCTAGTCTTGGATCAAGACTATCGTAGGTGTATTTGATCGATTTTTATATATTCGATAGTCTTGGGCTGTACCCCCCCCCTCCGGAGCGTCCTGGACTTTCACCAGTAAATCCCGTATTTCTCCGAACATGTACAGAATACAGATGCAAAATATAAGGTGGTTACCCGGTTGCTCCAAATGTTAACTCAGCATTCGGAGTCTTTGTGCAATGTATTAGTCTATATTTTTCAATAGATGTGTGTTTTAATCCCGACTGTGCCTGAACGCCATTCCCCCCCTCGTTTACTTCCTGTTTACATTGCGTGTAATACCGGTTTTCACCGGATGCACCCCGTCTCTACCGCCCATTGAGGAATACTGGGAATTTACGACAGAATCCCACACAGGCGGGATTAAAACGCATATTTATTGAAAAATACGGGCTAATACAGTGCACACGGGTTCCGTATGTCGAGTTAATACCCGGGGCTACAGGTTCAGCACTTTATGTTTTTTTTTTGTAAATGTACGGAGAAGTACGGGCTTGCCGCGCGGATGTCTAGTGACAATTGGGGGTGAAGCCCAAGACTATCAAGAGATACGAAAGTAAAAGTCAGACTCGATAAAATACATCTACGATAGTCTTGATCCAAGGCTAAGGGCCTACAAGATTGTACTAGTTCTTTTTTCTTTTCTTTTTTTGGCAAGCGACACCGTCGCACTAATATACGGAGTGTAAATGTAGCTCCATTAAGAACCTCTTACTCCGCTAGCTGAGTGAGAGGTTCTTAATGGAGCTATAGTGTAAATGATGCTTAACCACTCAAGCCAGCTCTATTCTTACTAGTGAATCAGACCTGAGTTGCAACTGTTCTTGGACCAATTTTTCCGTGTAGGCTACACCAAAAATAGCTCACGGTGAGCTTGTAGATTGTCTATTCTTGGATTATGTACTCATCATCAACATAACCTTTATTTATGCTCGGAAATACAGTTGAGGGGCAGGCCCCCATTTTCAATGTAGCCGAGACGACAACACAGAACACAATACTCAACAGTCATTCACATAAAGCAACATCAAATACATGAATCGGAAGACAGAAAACACACACAAAAAAACTCAATTTTCAAAAAATAGGTACAAGCTAAAAAAACATTGCCCTGTTGACCCAAAGAAGGATGTGAACTGATTTTAAGGACTTCTGGAGCTCATTCCAAGCAGATGGAGCACTGATAGAGAAAACTGCCCATCACCACAATATGGGTTCAAGTGGTTAATAATGCACAATCCGCGATGATCCATAACCCACAGGAGGATATTCAAGTCATAGACATTAAAATTAAATTAAATAAAGATCTGAATCTTTCTCTCATTTAATAAAAACATATTTTGCTCTATGATCTACCTTCACCACTTTTTGTGGTTTTCAAAAATCGTCCAAAACAGGGCCTAGGGCATAAGTGCAGACACACACAACACCATACAAAATAAAGGCATTGATGACCCTTCATTGTTGTTGTATTTCTGTCATAGGTTCAGATAGTGGGTCTGGAGGAGGAGAGCTCAGAGTTTCTCTGTCGGAACACATTTGACCACCCCTACCCGACCACAAAGATCATGTGGATTCCTGACACCAAAGGGGTTTATCCGGACCTGCTGGCCACCAGCGGAGACTACCTGCGTATCTGGAGGGTAAGCCTCATTTTGTACTTTGTTGTATAATTGACCATGTCACTCGCTGAATAAAAACGGGAAAAGTTATTTTCAGTAAGCGACATACGACAAAGTGATTCATAAATTGGGCTTAAAGGGTAAGACCACTTTGGTAGAGGTTTGGGTTGTGTAGTTACCTTGCCATGATGTAACTCCAAAGGTGGACAAGACATCAAAAATAATTGCTCCATTGATTAGAAATTGATCATTCAAAATATGCTCCCCATTGACTTACATTGTACAGTAAAACAGCTCTCAAAGTCGCTCTTTTAGCACATAAACGAACAAAAACTAAGTTGATTCAGATAATATAGAACATCATCAAACCCAGTACTGTTTCTTTTTTAAATAAAAATGTTAACTTCCTGTTGATTTAGCTATTTTTATTAGAAAGAAAACCTGGACTGGATCGGCGGATCCGGATCCGGATCTTCAAATAGTAAAATCATCAGGAAGTTTGATTTTTATTAAACAAATAAACAGTACTGGGTTTGGTGATGTTCTATATTGTCTGAATCAGCTTCGTTTGTGTTCGTTTACGGGCTAAAAGAGTGACTTTGAGAGCTGTTTTACTGTACAATGTAAGTCAATGGGGAGCATATTTTGAATTATCAATTTCTAATTAATGGAGCAATATTTTTTTGGAGTTACATCATGGCAAGGTAACTACACAACCCAAACCCCTACCAAAGTGGTCTTACCCTTTAAGTAATTCTGAATTCTGAAATCAATCATGTTGAAAATGTATTATTTACAAGCATATCTCTCTCTCTCCCTCTCTTGGGACATTATTTGGTCATTGTTGGAACAGTGTTTTTTACACAGTTTTATACACAAAATGCATTTACATGAACATAAATAATGTATTTATATAAACGTAATTCTCGATTTATTCGATTAATCGGAAAAGTAATCAATATTCATTAATTAAAGAAGATAATAGATAGTTGCAGCTCTACTTCTCTGCTTACTTAGGAAATAATACCTTCCAATCAGTTCTCACCTTTTATGTTCAGCTAGATGATAAGCAGAATAGCCCTGCAACTATTGATTATTTTACCTTTTTTTTGTGTCTATAATGATATGCCCAAAATAGGATCGATTATTATTAGTGATTTTCTGGGGGCCCTTGTGGATCTCTTATGGGCTCGGTTTTCATATTACTGCCTGGAAATATAAACGTGGTAGTATGATGTTCTCTGTTGGATGAACATAGAGGGTCATGTCTCTGTTTTTATTGGCAGGTGAGCGACTCAGAGACTCGTCTGGAGTGTCTACTGAACAACAACAAGAACTCAGACTTCTGTGCACCCCTGACGTCCTTTGACTGGAATGAGGTGGACCCAAATTTGTTAGGTGAGATTACCACACAACAAACATCCTGTGTGTTTGTTTGTGCGTGTGTGTACTCGTCTACTCGACTCTACTCTTACCTGCACTGGAGCTATCCTGTGTTTCACTCTTACTGCTGTTACTGCTGTGACACTTGAATTTCCCCGCATGGATAGTAAAACACACAAACAGACACACACAAAGTATAATAACATTGAGCAAGGACATGCTTTTTCCTTCCCTCTAGGTACATCCAGCATTGACACCACCTGTACCATCTGGGGACTGGAGACAGGACAGGTGTTGGGCAGAGTCAACCTGGTGTCTGGTCACGTGAAAACCCAGCTCATTGCCCATGACAAAGAGGTACATTTTGTGGGTGGATGAACTGCAGCTTCATGTGTTGTATGAAAATATTCTTTGATGGACACGTACCTATTTGTTTACCCCTGATTCCGTGTTCTTGGTTTGGTATCATTCTGCTGTATGTGTCATCATGGACAAGGAAAGGATATGCAACCAATAAAAATGCAAATGCAACCAACAAACAAGGCTCAGGAAGCATGAAGCTGTAGGTCATGCAGTTTTTGGCCCGTTTTTAATAAATAAAATGTTATCTTCATACATCATAAATACAAAATGTCTATTTGGTATGAAGATATTATGGGTTGAATGTATTACTTCATGTAATTCCTTATCATCCAATACATATTGGTTTAACAACTATTTTATACTTTGCCGTATAACAAAGTTGCACAGCAAAAATAGTTATCTACTCGCTCACAATCTGTGCATTGTGAGCTTGTATATTAGCTATTTCTGGAAGAAAAGATTTGCCTATAATGACATGCCCAAAATGGGGATGCCAGGTTGAACGTGATTAATGGAACATGCCACCTCTGTGTCCATATCCCAGGTGTATGACATTGCTTTCAGTCGAGCTGGCGGGGGCAGGGATATGTTCGCTTCAGTGGGGGCTGACGGCTCAGTGCGCATGTTTGATCTCCGCCATCTTGAGCACAGCACCATCATCTATGAGGATCCCCAACACCACCCGTTGCTCCGACTGTGCTGGAACAAGCAGGACCCCAACTACCTGGCTACCATGGCTATGGATGGGATGGAGGTGAGCAATTTGGCACTTGTATTAGCCACTTAAACGCTGTATACTTTGTTGACCGGGGTCCCCTCTACACTTGGTCCCGTCCTTTTTTCCCATCTACACCAAATCTCTTTGCCCGAAAATAGTGGATCTATAAGTTCACAACGTATCACAACTATTCTTGCAGACTGTGACACACACACACATAAAATAACAGTTTTGCGCATGTGGTATTTTGTTGACATACCAGGTGGTGATCTTGGATGTGCGTGTTCCCTGCACCCCGGTGGCCAGATTGAACAACCACAGAGCCTGTGTCAATGGCATTGCCTGGGCCCCCCACTCCTCCTGTCACATCTGCACCGCAGGTATGTTATTGAACTTGGGTTTTGATGCTCTGTCTCAGCTTGATAAGATATCAACATTATTTCTTGTTGTATTTAGGGCTGTTTTAATTATTACATAATCACCTAATCGCAATTATTTGTGGTAATCGCAAGCTCGTATAATCAATTTCCGCTATTTCTTTAAAACAATTTTAAATGCCCTATTTTGGCCATAGTACATTATTTATTTTGATTATTGGTACTGGTCAATGTCAGTCATTTCTTGGTAAATTTAAGTTATTCTGCTTTTTTTTATTGAATACTTTATTAGTTAGAAATGTAAACGGCATGTGGTACAATACAACATTAAGGCTGAAAGGATAACACAAAACAGTCCTGGGTACTGGGTTTCCATTGTGGTCCTATGTATTCAATTCATCAACATAGCATTACAAATGTACACAATAATGTCATCAACAAATACAAACACTATGTACAAAGGAGAAAAAGGAAAAAACGACGGCAGTGAATGACACTTCCATTCAATGGGAATTTACATTTACCGGTACCTCCCCTTGTGGTCTCCTGATACTTTTTCAGGCCAATTTGGAAAGAAGCCAGTGATTCACATATTTTAATATACATTAATAATACATTATTATTGCCCTCTATAAATAAAATAAAAATGTTACCTTAAATATTGTATTTGTTTTATAAACGTTTACTCAAGAGGGGCAATGCCTGTCGCAAGTTGATGATGTCATTTGTCCATGTGTTCTAGCCCTATGGAATTTATGGAATGCATGTGCAAAAAAACATTTAGAATATTGATTTGATGCTCAAATGAACCTGTTTTTTATTTGCACAAGCTTTCCATAAATCCCATAGGGCTAGACCACAGGGGACAAATGACATCATCAACTTGCGACGGGCATTGCCCCTATTGAGTGAAAGATGAAGCCCTTTTTTTATGTATTATAGCAAATAGTTTGGCTTATTAGCCAGGGATCCTTTTAATAGATCAGGGCATTGTCATATCTGCCCTGTGCATGTTTTGTTTACAAAGCCTACATGTAAAACAGAAATGTATATTAAAATGTTATATTTATGTTCCAATGGCCAGAGACGGTTTTGTGACATCATGCATGTAGTGGCATGAGCTGCGATTGCTGATTGGTCTACGTTTGAGGGCATACATACTTGCCGTACATGCCATAAAAACAAAACAACACTTTATAATGGCAATTTTTTTTAAGTAGACCTGTTTGTTTAGCTGTTAAGTATCGTTTCCTTTTTTGCTACTGAATGGATTACTTAGATCAACCCAAATGTGGGGGAAAAAACATGAGCGGTGTCTTTTATGGGCACATTAATGGTAGCTATTCATTTCATGTTCCCTGCGCAAATCCCATGTGGTTAGTGGTTACCTACTAAGTTTTTATCATATTTTTTGGTTAGAAACGGGGCGTATGTTTTTATTTTCACTGGTAAATTACTCACACTGACACGAGTCCCTTTACTGACACCAAACATCCTCACCTCCAGTTTTGTAACACTATAGTGATAACGCATTGATTTTCAAATGCTCCCAACGTAATGCATGCATTGATTTTAGGGTACTGAACACTAACACATACCGTCCCTCCCCTTTCCCCCCAGCGGATGACCATCAGGCTCTGATCTGGGATATCCAGCAGATGCCACGGGCCATCGAGGACCCTATTCTGGCCTACACAGCCGAGGGAGAGATCAATAACGTCCAGTGGGCTTCCACCCAGCCTGACTGGATCGCTATCTGCTACAACAACTGTCTGGAGATCCTCCGGGTCTGAGTTTGGGTTTTCATACTCAAAAAGGATTGTAAAGACAGCGGGACAAGACATTGTACAACTGACAACGTGTTTTCTTTTTCTTTTCCAAGTTGATTTGGAAGCAGCCAATGTGACTCTATGTCAGTGGAAACTCTGTTTACATTGAAGGACAGAAAAATGTTGAATCAGTGTGATGTATCAGCAGTGTCTGTATAATTCATGCTGGTATCTGCAATGTATGTAAGTGTTCTTAAAGCGCTTTTCAACTGTGTGAGAACTGAAGATAAAGATGACCTTTTTTTTTTGAGCGGGGAGAAATACCTCACTGCTTAACATTGTTTACTCCTCCTTGATACTATTATGTTCGGGACATTTCAGTACGTGTGCACTCCTGTGAGCGAAATCCATTTTGTACAGGCAAGGTCAATGAAGCACCACATAAAAGTGGAATAGGAGTGTTATTATAGCCAAAAGAACTTTCATGTACAGACACCTAATAATGTTCAATAGAATGATCCCCTAAGTGTTTAGCATGTTGTTTGATAGACAAATAGGTTTGCTAGCGAGATGGTTTTTTAATGTTCTATAGAATGCTTAGTTATTTATTTAACCTATACAATTCTCCCCTTCTATTACACTTTTTGACATTTTGAACATAAACAAAACTGGATTTAACAATTCTTGTCTTCAATTGTTTTATTTGTTTTTTACCACCTTTTTTTATTGAGGCTATATGACACTAAATATCAATTGTGATATGAAAAAATACATTATTTGCAATGCATTAATATTACCAGATTACGGTCTACTATATATATACACTTTAACTATATTAATAACGGTTTAATTTGACTAAATTCTATTCTTAGCAACAATTCTATACAGAATAAACAACCCTTTACTATACAGTGTATTAGTGTACACCATTATACAGAGGTTTTGTGTCAAGACAATTTTACATTAATTGTGTTTGTACACTGAGGTGACAGTCAAAACCACAGGATGATGAAAGGTCATTTTAGAATATCAGTGTCGGTCTCTCCAATGTAGATAATTTAGTCTGAATATGTAAACATTTTATCAACCAAAGATCGAAGTTAAGGTACAAACGACGACGTTTCTATGGATTTACTGCAATTGTTTTAGAAAAGTATCCTGTAACAAGGATCCTACGGGCTCAATAACGTGCCTCCTTGGTTTTCAAATTATGTGTTGGGTGAATGTCTACCAGATATACTTGATGCTAGTTTTGGTATCCTGATGTATATTGGTTTCTTGTTCACAGATGCTAAGCATGTTATTTAGACAGATGCTAGGTTTGATCTACTTGCTATCCTAGTTACTTTGCAGTACTTTAGTACCTTCCTTGGCACTCTACTTGACCACTTACCCTGTTGGTTGACTAGGTTGCTCTATAAAAATAAGATTTTCCGCTGAAAAACATGACTTCACATGACTGTTAGTTGAAAATAATTTTCAGCAAGTGTTCTGTCCATATGATAAAGTTCAAAACCAAACAAGCCTTTCTAAAACTCTTTGACTGAAGGTTCCTCAGGTAACTGGCAGCACAGGGTCGGAGAGATGTTTCTGGATCTCAGCCAGTCCTGGGGAGATGTCCAGGTTTCCTGGAAGTGAGGGGGAGCGCAGACTGCCACTTAGTCCAGGGGTCTCCAGGGAGGGCCCGGCTGACCGCCTGGGCTCCGGCTGTGCATGTGGTTCTGTGTCAGGGGTGAAGGGCACGGACACGTGGATGCCAGGCTGGGTTGAGCTCTGGGAAGACGGAATTACAAATAAATGGGCAGGCTTAGGTTGCAGGGCTTAATTAATTCTTCCTCCCATTATGTTTCAAAATATGGCGCGTACCTGTATTGTTGGGCGTCTGTCCAATGGTGGGGGGGAGAGGGGGTACATGGTGTGTAACACAGGTGTCCCAGTCCCGTACAAGCCAGGTGCGTCTGTAGGAAGGGTGCTAGATGATACGGTGCTGTAAGCAGGAGGGACGGGGGCAATCTGTCTCTGGAGCAGTTGGAGAATAACGTTGATGTCAGCCGCCATGCGGGTCTCCAGTCTGGGTAATTGACAGAGTGAGAAAGAGAAGGACAATGGAGCAATAGTGTAATATTTAAAAAAAAAGCAGATCTACAAGCTCACAACACCATGTGATGCCATGTGACCTTTCAGATTGGCTATTTTATAGCTATTTTTGACAATTTGAGACAATTTGGGAAATAAAATAAGGCTTAAGTGATTAAAAACACTTACACAGTTCAAAACAATTATGCCATCATGATAATACAATATGCCAATACGATATCCCAAACGATATCTAGTATCATATCAATATAATATTGTTATATTGTCATATTGTCATATTGTCATATTGTCATATTATCAGCCAAAAAGTTATCCTAAGAACTTTGAGTTGTGGATTCATTCATTGTTGCCAAGAAGTATGCTAAATCAGTTGATTTGCCTGTTTTCCAATGAATTTGCCTGGGGGGGAACATTACATTACACTCAATTGACACTCATGCTTTTATTTTATTACAAAGTTAGTAAGGGACAGCTGTACACAGTAAAATCCACCCAGAGTGTTCAAGGTTAAAATGAATTGAACACTACCATCTACTCACCTGTTGATCTGTGACTGCAGCACTTCTAGTCTAGACTCCAATTCCCTAGGTCTCTCCTCTGTGAAAGGAGGTGGGTGAGAAGAGGAACGCCAAACAGAAGAGGAACGCCATGTGTGACTAGTAGTCGTCGAAAACTGTGGTGAGCGGTCTGTCCAGTAGCACACATTGCGTGATGATGCTGAAAATGACAGAAAATATCCAGATAAGGAATCAGACCAAAAACATGACCATTTAAATATGATTGATTGTCATAGCAAAAATAGTAAGCTAGCTCATAACGCATCGCATTGTGACACATTACGCGTTTGTAGATTATATTTTTGAAAACTTGTAGTATGCCAAGTTGAAAGTGGTTAAAAAATATATATATATTAGGGTATGGAATTTGCCTCTGTTTTGGGAAATGAGTGTGCACAAAGTACTGAAATAGTAAATAACTAACCTTTATGGCCCCTGTCTAGTGCTGGGTCCCTCCCCACTGAGGCACCACCAGGGGGCAGCAGTCGCACCACAGAGGGAGAGTGGTCTCGCCTGTCATCCTCTGGAGGGAGGTCCACTTTGGCCCCATGGGGTTTACTCAGGTCTTCACTGGACTGGGAGCATGGTGAGCCACAGCTGCACTGGTCATCGCAGCTGGCATGGGGGGCCGAATGATGATGATGAGGGCAGGACTGATGAGGGTACGAGTCATCTCGGTCCATTCCATCTTTACACAATGAAAAGAAAATGTCATTTAGAAAAGAAGAATGAATCTATTTGCTTTACCAAGTTATATTATTAAGCTCTTCTTTGGATCTACCTCCAGTTTCCATTTTTCTTCAAGGTTGATGCTAATGTTATATTTCTAATATGTTTGTTTTCCAAGTTATGTACCGGATATTGGTATACTCAAGTGCCAGCTGACCTATTTACAACCGCGTCTCTCCCTGAAAGTAACAGATTTTCAGCTGTTTTCCAGTTAAATAGTTTATTTTCAGGGAACGATACTTCAAGTAAAAAAGAAGAACGGGTGCATATCTGCCCATTTGCTGCCCATGAGTTTCAGGAGTCACTTTCACCACTATGACAAACACAATTAAAAAGTGAACCTTTTTTTCTTTCTTTTTGTATAATTGGCCATGTCACTATTTCTCTGCATAACATCATATTGATTTTCAAAGTTACCAGGTCTGATTCGACAGTCCAAGGAATGTCCTCTGTGTCTTGTCTTGCGGTGAAAACCACAATCGTCACCAGAATCATCAGGTATTATTGGTGGAACTTGATCGGCCTGGTGAAAAAAATGAAAATTGTTAAATGTGAATTGGTCTGAATGATACCAGAACACCATTATGTAATGGACTCTTCAACATTTAAAAGTTTAGGTGTACATGAAAATCCTCTGTATTGAGTATTGACACTTGAGTTTACCAAAGAATTGAAATGTTTTAGCATTGTTTGAAGCAGAAATGCAAAAATGTTATTTCTCAGCTATCTAAATAATGTAGTTGTTGAAAAATGTCTTATTAATGTTGACCAAGCATCAGATTCTCCATTTTATATTTAGAAACACCAGATTTTCTCAGGTTCATCAAAGATTATAATCAGATCGAATTCATATAGTAGCCGAATGCTGACACATTACATCTCTAAGATCATAGGTGATCTCCAGGTTCCTCCAGAAGTTGTCTGCAAAGTTGGGGTAGATATCTAGGACCTCCAGAAGATCGTCCCTCAGGATGCGGTGTAAGTCACAGTATGTAATGGCCTTGACATCCGAGTTGGACTTCCCTGGCTCTTCAAACAGGTGGATAGGCTCCCCAATGGTGTCATGCTTTTCTGCAACGGAAAGACATGTTCTCTGGGGCTTGTATTGTAAGAATACATTATTATTGAACAGGGGTTCCTTTTCCATTTGTCTATTAGCAAAATAACTCAAGAACAGATGGTCGGATTTGTATGTAAAAGAAATATTGGAATGATCAGTAGGCTTCCCCCGAAAAGATGCTTAACGTTTGGGCTTGAAAGGTCAAATGTAAAGGTCACAAGCAAGGTCAAAGACAAACTTATGAGTGGATGGGTGGCTTTTTATTAAACTAGTTGGGGATGTAGGGTTCCCCAAAGAGATGATTAATTTGGGGGTTAAAAGGGTCAAAGGTCAAGGTCACATCAAGGTAAAAATGACATAATCAGTCATATGATGTCACTTACTCCGATCTAGAACTTTGTAAGTTGCTCTGCTTAATGCCTAAATTGTAATCTAAGGTGGAAATGGCATATCTTGACCCCCGCATAGCATTCTTATAGCATTTCTGTTATATTTTATATACATATTATGATAGCCTATGTGTTCATTAACTCCTTTACCCAATATGGCCACCACCACATCATCCCTGATGATCTGGATGGTGCCCCGAGAAATGAATAACAGAGAGTCCAGGATGTCTCCGTAGTGGATCAGAGTATCTCCCGGTGGAGCATGGACAGTCTTGAACCTCATAGCCAAGGCACGCAGACACGCTTGACTGCCGCCGCGAAAGGCCTTGCAGTTCTGTAGCAGCGATCGGTTCAAGTGCAAAGAGATGTCCGCCTGCAAACACTCTGGAAATCCCTTCAGAACCTACACATGAGAGTCATAGGAGACAACAATGGATATTCATCAAATATGACGTTGTAGTGATTTGGCAAAATGATACCATTGATATATATGGGAGCATCATATAGGAAAATAAGCCTCTGCAGTTGTCTAATTCACAGCTTACTTACAGGATTCATACTTACAGCATTCATGTCAATGCCATTAGTGTAGGACCATGCATGTTGGAAGTACTCTAACAGCCGTTGGCGAAGGCCAATTGGAATCTGGTGGAAGCGGATGAATTCCTTGACACGCAACATCTGCGTGTGGTATCGGGTCGTACCGGAGTACAGCCGCTGGATAATGGCTGACACATTCCCAAATATGCTGGCATACATGAGAGCTGAGGCAAAATCAACAATGAGGATGTCAGTGATTAGGCCTACATTGATTTGAGACCTACGGTAACACCTCACTTCCTAACTATTCTACAAGATCACAGCACACTGCGTTGTGAGTTTGTAGATCGGCTATTTTTGAAACATTTTGAAAGCATAAAACGAAATAGGGCTTAAATGTGGTTTTAATTTGTACTCCATCGCATGACGATAATAACTGATTTTCAAGCTAATCAGTTATTTTCGACAAACAACCCTGTCATACTATGGCGTATTTTAGGCTTGAAAAGGAGGTAATGAAAATAAATGGTGATGCAAATGATCTGGGAATGGTACGTAAAAAAGAAAGTGCCGACTCACAGCCAATGACCATGACACAGATGGAGAAGAGCTTCTCAGAGTTGGTGTTTGGAGAGACATTACCAAACCCCACACTGGTCAGACTGCTGAAGGTGAAGTACAGAGCCGTGACGTACTTGTCTTTGATTGATGGACCAGAGCTGGAGTCACTGTCATTGTAGGCCTTGCCTAGTTGTTCAGCCAGGTTATCAAGCCAACCAGTGCCAATCTCAGTGTAAGGCCTCTCCACAAAACCAATAGCATACCAGATGCAAGCTAGCCAATGAGCGATGAGCACAAATGTGCACATGAGCAGGAAGAGGACGGCAGCCCCATATTCAGAATAGCGGTCCAGCTTTCTCGCCACGCGGACCAGTCGCAGCAGTCGAGCTGTTTTCAGCAGGCCAATCAGGGTCGCCATCTTTGTCCAGTGAGAGGAAGTGAGAGGAAGATGAGAATAGAACAATTATTGTACTTTTTCTTTTTTACAGAATGGAAGTAGACATAAACATTGTTGACACAAGTTTCTGAATTCTGCAAATAAAGGCTTTATTGGAGCCAGAGTCAATAATTTGTTCTGACAACATATTAGAATGAAACCTGATTTTCACTTAAAAATCTTGCAACATAGGATACAAATATAAAATCAAACAATTCACATAAGAGGAGGATCTATATGTGGTGTATTTTGTATTATTATTATTATTATTCAGCTCAAGCAGAGAAGCAAGTCACTTACATCATCAGACCCAGATCTGAATATGAACAGGTCAAAGGGGATTGTTGCAAGGAGATCAATTGGAAACCAGCCTTTGATGTAGTGCTTGGCTATCCGGCTGGACTGCGTGACCACCTCATCGTTATGGTTCACGTAGGTGGTGCGGAAGTTGATGACTATATCCACAATGAACAGCACGTCCACCAGCATGTCCGCCATACTTAACGGATCACAGGTGTGGCCGCAACTCTCCTCGACTTTCTTTTGCACATTCAAGTGTTCATCCAAATGGAAAGCGGCCGAGTACGGTGTGAATACAGCCGTGTACAGGACCAGGAGCAGGATGATCCAATCCCAGAACGCCTTGAAGGGGCTGTAGTGAAGCAAGATGAACCATGTTGTCTCTGGAACCTGCAGTTTGTATTCTGGCAGCACATCTGACTCCAAGGAAAGGACCTGTAGTCACAAAGGCATTGTGATCCTGTGTCAGTTTTGTTTATTATTTAGGTTAACTGTATGTAATATTTTGTTTATTTATGTATGATGAAATGAGATTCCAACTGAATTGAAATTAGAAGTCATTGTGGTCTATACCAGACCAGTTGTCTTCAAAGTGGGGTCCGGAAAGCCCAAGGGCTCCTTTGAGAGGGTCCCTGGGGGTCCCTAGCCAAATTCAATTCACTTGCAATTATTACCATACAAAATGTATGAGTGACTATTCGAGCAATATGTGTCGTCACTGCAATACATCTATTTCTCGTTTACAATTGATTGATTCCATGTTTGTTTATTGTATGGGTTGTATGTATGGTTATATATAGTATGGGCTGATTGATGACACTCTGTGCCTTCGACCAGCTCCATTATCATTGTTACCTCTAGGCCATGCTGGGCATGAACTAGCCGGTTGAATGTCTAAACGGGAAGTACCGGAATTTGGTGGAATACCGCCCAAGGAAATGACGTTGATGCTTTACAAATCTGTTTATATTCTTTGTTTTCATAGGGATTATATGACAGCATTTGAAATGGGGGTTCATCGAGGCATGGACTAATGAAAGTCAATTTGGGGGGTTTGTGACATGGAAAAAGTTTAAAAGCTCCTGGTCCCTACTATAAATCTATCAGATGCATGTAGCTGAAAAACAATTTGTCTCTCCACTTACATAAATAGATTTATTGTATGGACTTAGTTTTTACACACACACACACACACACACACGCACACACACACGCACACGCACACGCACACACACGCACGCACGCACGCACGCACGCACGCACGCACGCACGCACGTACGCACGCACGCACGCACACACACACACACACACACACACACACACACACACACACACACACACACACACACACACACACACACACACACACCTGTGTGTATATATATCACAATTGTGCAAAGTGCAGTCTCTTGCAACATGCAACTTTCAAAGAAAACACTCACTTCATAGAACAAGCAATAACCATTTCAAACCACTAAATCAGCACAAAAACATGCTAACCCTCTCTGAAGTTATGTCAACTCACAGACCTTTCTCGCAGATGTGCTTCCCTGACCATTGTTATGGTGGAGGCTACATGGTCGGGCTTTCTGACATACAGCAGTTCCGTCGGTACAATCCTTGGTCATCCTGTCTTTTATGACTCTCAACGGATGCAAGACTTGGGTGACCATTTCTTCTAACAACTGCGTCCATCATGTCCAGGTAGTATCATAGTACAAAAAAGTACTAACAGCATCTCTGCTGCTATGGAGAGCGAGGGCGTAGACTCTATGTGATAGCTGGTTGGATTGTTCTAATGAATGAAAGCACTAATGAATCAGGGCATCCTGATCCTGATCACATAACAGTGTTCATTTCCTGCCTGAGTCCTCATGCTCTGGACCGTTCAATAGAACAATTGAAGCCCTGACTCCCTAGAGCCCTTGCACCTCACACCAACTATGCTAAAATAGATAGATAGATAGATAGATAGATAGATAGATAGATAGATAGATAGATAGATAGATAGATAGATAGATAGATAGATAGATAGATAGATAGATAGATAGATAGATAGATCGATAGATACAGTAGATTGTGTGTGTGTGTGTGTGTGTGTGTGTGTGTGTGTGTGTGTGTGTGTGTGTGTGTGTGTGTGTGTGTGTGTGTGTGTGTGTGTGTGTGTGTGTGTGTGTGTGTGTGTGTGTGTGTGTGTGTGTGTGGAGAGAGAGACTCAGAAAGTCAGAGACAGTACCAAAGAGATCCAGATCTGGACAGAAAAACCAGGGATCATCGCTTGGCCTCAAAAGTGGCACCAAGGTCACTACCACTGCCATTCCCTTGCGCTTGTCTCATACTTTCACACATTGTCACACAGTCAGCGATGCACAATGGCTTGCCCCAGGGCCCCAGCTATAACATCAGCAGGTTCAATGTGAACCGCGGCGTATAGCCACTCTCCACACGCAAGAGGAACACAGTCCCCACACCAGACCACAGACTAATCTTTCCACTAGTGGTTTAACCACATTGTCTTCCACGTGCACAAGCTTACAACATGTCGCAATGTGATGTGTTGTGAGCTTGTAGATTGTCTATTTTGACCATGTAACACCATCATACGACAAAGTATTGAATAGGGCTATGGTTCATTTCTAGTAGACATCCAAGTGTGATTACATCACAGTAATGGTTTGTGTGCTATTTCTTTGTTAAAATAAGTGTTAAACAGCTCTATATTCCCATAGTAATCATTGCTATTATAGCAATCAGGAGAGAGAACTAATAAAGGATACAGGATAAACAAGTGAAATTGGAAGTGAAGAAACAGGAAATTACACAATTAGAAATGGAAAATTATTAAATGTAAGCTGGTAATTGGATGATATTGGTGAACCATCTAAAAATGCATTTTCCGTTTATTAAAGAGCTGGAGACCTAACAACCACTATCAGCATATAGAGCTGTTCCCCCCCACAAAACAAAAAACGGTTTAGTTTTTACCCCAACATATCACTTATACAGCAGAGAACCTCACAAAGAGCATATATCAGATTGTGATCCAGTTCCAATTTTGTCTGCTCATTTATTGGTTTCATCATTTCCAGTTTCACTTATGGGCATATAGGGCTATTTAACACTTGTTATGAATGTACAGTACTATATAAATGGTGAATAGAAATGTGTCCAACTCTGCTGTCATTGTTCTGCTGTCATTCCTTTCAAATTAGATGTTTTGTTCTTGAATGTGCAACAAAGTGGCACGTTACCTATAGCAGCCAAAGTTTTAGCATTAATGACAACTACCGGTATCTAAAAAAAAATACATTTAAAAAAAGCAGACTGATGACGGGCCGTTGAGGCTCGAAATATCACTTGCTATGGTGGAAGCCAATACATTAAAAACTTTTGGAGCATGATCCAGTGTACAGACTTTATTGTTTTTTATTAAATCTTCCAATTTTTTAGCAGTGCCAGTTTTACACCAACAAATAGCCCAAATAAAATAATTTAAAAACAAAGCTAACAAGCCCGCTTCAAAAACAAAAAGTCTAAATTAAGATGCAAAACTATGATAAACTTGTTGGCAACAGTCAGTTTGTTGAGCTGCAAAGCGACTGCAAAACTGTTGAGATGAGGTTGCCTGTTTGTCTGAGTTTATGCATGTATGTATGTATGTATGTATGTATGTATGTATGTATGTATGTATGTATGTATGTATGTATGTATGTATGTATGTATGTATGTATGTATGTATGTATGTATGTATGTACTGTATGTATGTATGTACAGTATGTATGTACAGTATGTATGTATGTATGTATGTATGTATGTATGTATGTATGTATGTATGTATGTATGTATGTACGTACAGTATGTATGTATGTATGTATGTATGTATGTATGTATGTATGTATGTATGTATGTATGTATGTATGTATGTATGTATGTATGTATGTATGTATGTACAGTATGTATGTATGTATGTATGTATGTATGTATGTATGTATGTATGTATGTATGTATGTATGTATGTATGTATGTATGTATGTATGTATGTATGTATGTATGTATGTACGTACAGTATGTATGTATGTATGTATGTATGTATGTATGTATGTATGTATGTATGTATGTTTGTATGTATGTATGTATGTATGTATGTATGTATGTATGAATGTATGTATGTATGTATGTATGTATGTATGTATGTATGTAAGTATGTATGTATGTATGTATGTATGTATGTATGTATGTATGTATGTATGTATGTATGTATGTATGTATGTATGTATGTATGTATGTATGTATGTATGTATGTATGTATGTATGTATGTATTGTACTCATCATAGCACTGCATTTGAAAACTTGTCTAAAGTCATTTTCTAGGACACTGAGCAGGTCAATGAGCTAAAACAATGCACACCTGTAGGCTGTCCTTTGTTAAAACCCTTGTGTCCCTATTCTGGGCCGAACATTCAGCAGGAACAGCACATCTACATTGTGAACTTGTAGCTCGGCTATTTTCGGCGAAGGTATTTAGCGAAGAGCGAAAACAAGAGTGAACAAGAGTCAACCAAGGGTTTACGTGGTTAAATATTGGTCAATTCCACACCTCCAGTATACAAACCACTGAGACACACAGTTAGAGTATAGAGACTGAGGCCAGATGTTCTCGGCCCCGTACCTGAGTGACCTTCTCTGTGACGTTGTGCGTGCGGTCCTTCACCTTGGAAGGGCTGAGCAGCTCCACCAGTGGAGTAGGTGGGGACAGGTGCTCAGTGCCCCTACTGGCTGGTCCCCCACTCGTCATGAGGTCTGAGTCAGACATGGAGCTGTACTGGTCTACAAGTGCAGTGACAAGAGGTTAGAGGGGTTACAGGCAACCTTAGGCACGGGTGCCGACTTTGGCACAGGGGAGGGTGATCACTGGCACACTGGCATAAGTGTGAGAGAGAGTATAAAATATATTTTTTAAATGTAGTCAATTCCCTTACATCTGTATGCAAATGACATCCTGCACACAATTCTGCATTCATTCAAACTCTGACTGGGGAGGGAGTTTGGGAGATAGGTGGGTTATTGCTCTGTTGAGTGACTGAGTCTAATGATCATTACATCCTGATGTGAAACAAAATCTTTCAAAAGAAGAAGAAAATATGTATATGGACAATCAAGATATGTTGGAAATATTTTATTTTTATGTGTCATAATTAAACTTAATGTTCATATGGCATACTGACTATCAAGAAAATAAAAACATGGCACTTCATGTCAAAATGGTTGCCGACCCCCATGGGTTAGATTTTCACAACCAAAACAATTCAAATGTACTAATGCCCAAGCTTTTTATGTTTTATGTTTATCTGATTTCCATTATATCTGATGCATTTATTTAAATAATCATTTTTGTTTTATAATTCACTTTTTAATATTAATTTGTATAATGCTACTGGATTAGAAAAAAATGATTCAACAAAGACAGGTTTGGAATTTTTTATCTGACATTTTACATAGCTGCGTTCTAATCTCACTGAATTTAGCAGACATTAGACAGTACTGCCTAGTAAATTTCATGCTGTGCACCTCCCCTCTGCAGGTGCCTCAGGCTTCCTTTGTGTCAGAGGCACAGAGCGCTCATTAGGCTGCACCCTTCCCCAAAAAATACCACACCCCCCCAGGTTAAATGCTTCTTTTTTTATTTTTATTTAAAAAAAAGATCTCACTGGCACAAATGACAAAAAAGCTACTCTCACCAGCTGCTCAATTCTTCAACCAAATCCTATTTTCTGATAAGCAAGCCAACAACACCATACCTGATTTATAAGCTCAGAAGTCAGAAAGTCAGATCCCACTACAGGCCTCCACCGCTAGGCGTGATTGGTCCAATTCTTCATTCTTCAGAGTACTTTGTGGAAGTGCTTGTTCAAAATGTAGCTCATGTTTAGGCAGAAATGTTTTACTCAGTGTGTGTATGAATGCATGTGAATGCAGACCTCAGGGTCGTACCCTTCACACTGGCATAGGGCAGTGGTCTGGGCTGGTCTGGGTTAGCATGTTCATTAGCAACACAACATTCAACTGGGAAATGATCAATGGCATGCTATAGCAGTGAGCCTCTAAAAGGACAATCAATGGCAAATCATTGATAACCCTGAGGAAATGGGTTCAGTACCATCTCAGTTTTCCTATATCTCGTATGTTGAAACTATAGGTTCAAAATGTGTGGGCTCGTCATTAAATGAATCGTGCAGTGATGACAAAACACTAGGAAAATGGTATGACAGTCACTCAATATTGGCATGTGTACAGTTAATGTGGGAACCGTATTGACTGCAACGTTGACACTTATGCTAATATGAGGGGTAAATGACCTGTTAAGTGACATATGGCTCTAAATGTCCTTCAGTAACAACCTTCAGCTATCTTTTCCATATGTGCAGTCATGTACTGTGTTGCATTAGTTTGAAATCAAAATGTTAATTCTTGAAGGTCTTCTTCCATTCTTCATCCATTTTCAACCTGTGCTCATTATAAAATGGCACAATTTCTGACTACTCACTCTGTTTTCAATTAATAATAATACACATTAATACTTTTGTATTCATGCAAGAACAGTGGCTTCTATTCCAGCATGCTAACTTCCAGGAAGACAAAGGCTGTAGTTTCTACTTTCTATTAGATTGGAATCCCAAGCTAATAGAATAGAATCCCCATTGATAAAGTCATTAGTAGGCAGGTTTTTCAACTGCCCATAGCCCACCAATGAGTGCCATAAATGAGCATTACTAAGGACCAATTATAAGAAGATAAGGTTGAAAATGGATGCTCCCTTAAGTGTTGTGTAAACACTAAACAGTGTATGAACTACAGGGGCAGACATAATCTGACGTTAAACAAGAGCCGTCTCCAGATAATAATCCAGGTGAAAAATGTTATACTTTATTAAGCCATGATCCTCGACAGTTGAATCTCCACTTGCACAAATCATCCAAAGTGATATTTTCACTCTGGTAGAACATTCCCATTTTACCTAGAAGTTGATTTATGTACAGTACTACATGTAACTTTAGAGACCCCCAGTGACAGACTTGGGTATTTCAGAAAACACTGTTTTGCTCCCAATAATCAATGAATTGCAATCTCACCACAAGTCTCACATTTTTGGTGAGATTTAAAACTCTCTATTATTTCTCTTATACTGTATGTCCTCTGTTTAGCATCAGTATAGCATGTATAGTATCAGTCTACAGGGCTGAACATCCTGGACTTCTATACTATAGAGATGTTTGTTTTTAAATTGCACTGTCACTCTAAATATGGAACTCACGTCCCTTTTATAGAGAGCATAATAAATGGCCGATACACTTTCCATACGGGCAAAATATCTATTCCACAAGCCAATTCACGGCTCAAAATCCTGTGTCTGCCAAGTGTCTATAAAGAGTGTTCAGCTCTGTGCCTGGATGTTGTCCCAGACTCGAACCACATCATTACGGTTGTTGAGGGCTTCTATTAGGACTGAGGCTCCCTCCAGGTGGTCCTGATCCAGGGACACAGGGGTGTGGGCAACAAACTCCAACCCTGCTGACATGATTGGTATACCGAGCTCCTCCAGCGAGGTCCGCACCCTTTTCAGGTCTGTCAAATCACAGATAAACTAAGACAAGAAAAGAAACAATTACCAAAACAGTGGGACTCTTTATGTATGGTATAAGCTACTGTACATCATAGTTAATTAAGTGATGAAAATAATTCAGCACACACATGGGTTAAAGAAATATTGACAATGAGCTCCTTTTTCATCCTACAGCAGTGACACATTCTCTTTTAACCTCTTTTCATATCATTCTATTGCGAGGAGGTGGAATTCAGATCATTCAACTTCTCAATTTGTTCTGTGTGAGCTTCTGTATCGATTATATCATTAGTTTCCTCACAACAGAATGACAGGATTTAGGTTTAAATATGTGTGCCGATTCTTCTGCTCCTTCTCCAGGTGTTCAGTCTGACCTGTAGGACGGGTTTGTCGTCCTCGTCCTCCATCTCCTGGACGTCCTCGGCTCCTGCTTCTATAGCCAGCTCCAGAGCTCTCTCTGATGTGACGTCTCCAGCCTGGGCCCATATCACTCCCTTCCTGTTGAAGTTATGGCGAGCGCCTTCTGCTAGTGCCCCCCTGTGGACAGGCAGAGAATTGGCCACCATTAATCCCAGGAAATGTCTACAGAGTTTTAGTTACTATCAGACCAGGATGAAACTGAACTGGCAAATGATTGTTTAGAAATCTTTATAGCACCAGGAAATTGAAATTAGAGAATTGTGAGGCACAGGACATTATTATACGTTTATCTTAGACTCATACATAACCTAAGGGCATGAACTCCTCCGACCTGCTATTCCAAGGATATTGAATGCAAATTATTATGCACATTAAAGGAGTAGTTCACCCCAAACAAAATCTATCAATTGCACACCCCATGAAGCATTGAATTCATGAATTTGTTTTAGTTTTTGTCGCATTCCTAAGCAAATAATTTGATTACCGGAGGAAAGATGCTAATGTATCCGGTAGGAGACACAAAGTAGACCCTTTGTGTCTCCTACCTAAAATACACACGGTCATCAGTGTATTGGCTTAAGAATGCGACAAAAAAAAAAAAAACATTGGCTTTGTGGGGTGTGAAATTGATAGAAAATAATAAGTATATACTCCTTTAACTAATAAAGCCAGTGACTGTACAACCTCTGTTAAAAATAAGTGTTTGTTAAAAGTGGCAGTCAAAAAGGCACTGAGGCACTCTGATAAAGTCAAAAAATATATTTTATTGTAGCAGGGACAATACAATTAAAGTTTTTGTCCCTCCTATAAAAAAAGTAATTTTAACCTCATCAGAGTGCCTCGGATGCACTTTTTTGACTGCCACTTTACACATCCTTTGTAAAGGTTTTGTAAAGTCATTGCCTTTTATATGTTTATATATTTCATCATCCTTGAAGAGCACCTGGTTAATTTATTTACATAACAGTAACCTTACTAAAACAATAAGCGCCAAGAGGCTGTGGTTTACAGCAATTTTAGAACAGCTAAGGGGCATTGTTAGTCACGATGCAGAGCATCAGCCTTCCCAAACACTTAAGAAATTCCTGACCCATTCTTGTTGAGTGTGTGTTTGAGCTCCGGGAGGCTACGGTTGATGTTGTCGGTCAGGATGTCGATGAGCATTACACATCCACCAGGCCCCCGAGCTTCATAGGAGTGCTGGGTTCCTGATTTAGCTTTCTCCTGTGAAGACAGGACAGACAGTTAATTAGGAATTCATCTGTTCACCTGTGTTCTTACTCTCCCACTTCAATTACAAGGTATGAAGGGATTCCTTTTCTATTATGAAAATAAAATATATTCATGAGAATTGTACTGGGTGCCTTGTTTTGGTGTTGGGTTTGGGTGCATATCATAAGCCAGAAGGCCGGTAGACCGGTACACACCGGCAGGAGCGTTAATTTCGTGCACAAATAAAATCATACCTCCTGTATGAATGGAGGAATCATCAAAATAACCGTGTGATGTGAAATAATAGCGACACATTTCCGTATAACTTTCTTGTGTCGCTCCTGGTGTGTAATGACCTTAAGGCAACAAATGTGTAGTATTCAATTGAAAATACTATAATCTTCTTAGATATGCGTAAGGATTGCACACAATACAAAAAAGCTAGATGGATGAAAACGTCTTTTTCAATTCAAATTTGATAGCATAACGTACCGCACTCTTGATGGCAGCATCTACAGATGCTTTAGGCATGTTCTTGTTTCTGCATTGCTCCATTACTTGGGCCAATGCTAAATTAAGATCCGGGTTAGATCCTCCGTCTGCAAAAGACCACAGGGTTGGTTGATAATAAAGTAAGCCAAAGTGGGGAAAAAACTGGAAATTAACATTTTGTGAATATTTCTCATGCACAACATTTTGTGTTTTCCCCCATAAAGTTTACCTTTAACAGCTATCCTTATCATCATGCCAAACTTTGTGAACATTCTAGCTCGTGCTTCGTCTCTGGGTCCTTTTATATGTTTGACCTTAGACCATTTGTTGTGCCCAGCACACAAGTTGGCACACAGGTGTAGTGTTCTGACAGGTGAGACACTCCAAGGCAAAAAGTGATGTGAACTTGAAGGTGCTGCTGTTTCGGTGTGAGTATGCCATATCCTTCCGCCTACTGAGGAGGTAGTCCAGGCAATTCGGCGTGAGCAGACGTTCAACACAGCCCTCCGCACCATCTCTCCTGTCATCATTGCCCTTGAGATACAAAATCAAGGTTTAAAGTAGACAGCGGTGGATTATAGCAGTTCAATATGCAACAACGGTTGCTAATGCAGATATGCAACACAGCACATGCAGCTACAGAAAAAGCCTTGGATCAAGACTATCATAGATGTATTTTATCGAGTATCTATGATAGTCTTGGCCTTTACCCCCCAATTGTCACTGGACATCCGCGCGGAAAGCCCTTACTTCTCCGTACATGTTGAAAAACAACATATAAAGTGCTGAACCCGTAGCCCCGTATGTTAACTCGGCATTCGGAACCCGTGTGTACTGTATTAGCCCGTATTTGTCAATAGATATGTGTTTTAATCGCGTCTGTGTCGGATTCTGTCGGAAGTTCACCGTGTTCCTCAATGGGCAGTAGTGACGGGGCGCATCCGGTGAAAGCCGGTATTACACACACTGTAAACAGGAAGTAAACGAGGGGGGGAAATGGCGTTCAGGCACAAACGGGATTAAAACACATCTATTGAAAAAAACGGACTAATACATTGCACAATGATTCCGAATGCCGAGTTAACATTTGGAGAAACCGGGTAAGCACCTTATATTTTGCATCTGTACATGTTTGGAGAAATACGGGATTTACTGGTGAAAGTCCAGGACGCTCTGGGGGTGCAGCCCAAGACTATCATAGATATAAAAATGTCAAAATCGATAAAAAATACATCAATGATAGTCTTGATCCAAGGCTACTACAGAAACAAACTGTGTTACTATGTATGTCTGTCTCTTGCAAGCAAGCTATGTGACTTAACTGCTCTAACATTAGACATCACAATGTTCAATGAGAAAGGACTCGAGATCGTTTCAATATGCAATTTATTAATTCAAAGATGATGACTGAAAGTTACTGAAATGAAATGTTTTCTGTGAAAACTTACAGTTTGGCTGCAGTACGTTGTACAGTGTTATATCAACATGCAGCCTGCTGTCCATAGAGTTAAAAATAAGGCTGCTGTCCTTGTGAAATTGACACTTCCTGGTTGAGGTGACGTCAAAAGTACAGCTTTCAAAGTAAAAGCTCGTGTCATGTCAAGCCTACATTGAGATCTGAGGGAGAACAAATCTCACTTGTGGGCTAAAGTGAAGCAGTGATGGTAAAAGTACTCAAATGTTACTTAAATGAAAGTATCAATACCACCATGTAGAAATACTCTGTGACAAGTACAAGTGTGGTGTTCAGAATTTACTGGAGTAAAAGTACAAAAGTAAAAATACTTATTATGCAGAAATCTTCCATTTCATGTTTTCAAAATGTATAAAATCATTTGAAAATAGCAGATCTTCAAGCTCACAACGGGTCGCATCAGGACAGGTTGTGAGCTTGTAGATCGACCCTATTTTCAAATGGCCGAAATACGTATAGGGCTGAAGTGGTATAGTGGTATAGTTTTGTTAAAAATAATCAAAATCTACAAAGTATCTAGTAACTAAAGTTTTCAAATAATTTGCCTTTGAGATGTAGTGGAGTAGAAGTAAAAGTACTGGAAATTGGAAATACTCTACTAAAGTAAAAAATACCTCACAGTTTTACATAAGTACAGTATTTGAGTAAATGTACTTTCCACCACTGCTAAAGTGAGCATTGTGATTATTGATAATTATACAGTGCAATTATACAGTGCACCACCTGCAAGATTAGCATACTGTAGGTGTTCTAAATAACTGGCATATTTTGTCTCAGTCTGTGGCTGTGCATGTGATTTAAACGGATTATTGGTTACATCGTAGTCAGTTTAAAAATAGTTGTAGGATTCCAGTTCAAAAAACATGTTTTTGTAGACAACTGAATAAAATATTTTAAAAAATCAGCCTATATGGCCAAAGTTCATTAAACCACACTGCTTTTCAGGCTAGGAAGTAATCCACCTATTACCCATTTAGCATCTGAATTTGTATGTTATTGTTTGTATTGTTATTGTATTGTTATTGTATTATGTTGTCATGTAGGTCTGAGTCATTTGAAACCCCAGTCTGGTTACAGTAATTGTATGAAGAAAAACAATTTATCTTCTAGTGTAATTCATGAGAAACTAAACAGAGGGCAAGACACAATATAAGCAGTGGTGCAAAGTAACTATGTGCATTTTTGAGGTATTACTTTACTGGAATATTTCCAAATTTCAGTACTTTTACTTCTACTCCACTACACCTCAGAGGCAAATATTATACTTTTATTCCACTACAATTATTTGAAAACTTTAGTTACTAGTTACTTTGTAGATTTGGATTATTATTGCAAAACATACATTAACCAGTTACCACTTCAGCTCTATACACATTTTGTCCATTTGAAAATAGCCGATCTACAAGCTCACAACGCGTCGCAAAGCAACGCGTTGTGAGTTTGTAGATCTGCTATTTTCAAATGATTTTTATTTATCTTTGAAAACTTTTGAAATTAGACATTCGGAGTAATGAATACTCTCTGCTTTTGGTACTTCAAGTAAATTTTGATACCAAGACTTTTGTACTTTTACT
The DNA here is from genome assembly GCF_963280865.1 of Gymnoscopelus braueri. Lineage (NCBI taxonomy): Eukaryota > Metazoa > Chordata > Actinopteri > Myctophiformes > Myctophidae > Gymnoscopelus > Gymnoscopelus braueri. Next base: position 18,567,076 of record NC_137617.1, read on the forward strand.
CAAGTAAATTTTGAATTCCTGACTTTTACTTGTAACATTGCAGTATTGATACTTTTACTTAAGTGAAAAATATGAGTACTTTTTCCACCGAATATGTTCCACTGAATATAAGATAATGTGGGGGAATACTTGGTGTGATCATGTGTTATGGCTGTAGTGGTGTGTGTTTTCCTGTTGCCTGTTCTCTCCAGTCTCTCTCAAGGACCCCCCCCCCCCCCACAGACAGACTGATTGAACACAACACTTAAGCATTTTGAACAGCCTGATCAAGAGCAGGCTAGGACTAGAAAAATGAAGTAAAAAGAGACAACCTGATGGACATTATGAACTTGGACAGCCAGATGGGCACATGTCACTCCAGATTCGAAGAGAACAAAGAGTTAATTGATACAGGGGCAATGCTGCTGCTAACATTCAACAGTAGAAGGAATTGCACAGAAGGGGAAGGGGGGGGGGGGGGGTCCTTAAATGCTCCCTCCTCTGCACAGAAGCCCACTCACACCACAGATTGCTTACAAGGCAACATAAGCAGATCCTCCTACATGGTTCCTGGGCCCTGACCAGTGGTGCCCATTGATCCTCTGAGAACGGAGCAAAAAAAAAGAAGAGAGGAGAGAAGGTTTCGAGGGATCATTTCGACATGAAGAGGAACCATCAGGCGCTTTAGCACATCTTCCAAAGCGGTTTTACTGTTTGCAGATAATCTTAACTTCCTCAAACACATATCCATTCTGAACCTTCATAGCCTTCCAGTGGACTGTACACAACAAAGGCAAGAAGAGAAGAAAATGGGACCAGAGGAGCACAAGTATTCCTTCACCACACCCTGAGGAGAGCTTAAGGTGTTGCATGCTGTGGAAGGTTGTGTCTCTATTAAAGGTCTTGATCAAGTTGAAGGTCGGGTAAAAGTCATGTTGTCAGTAGGTGGAATGAGCACCCTGGTTCTCTTCCATGTACTGGTGACAGTAACGGCATTGGTAAGTACATCAACTTCATTCAGTGTATTTGATTAATGTATGAATTGATATATTAATGTATTAATTGGATGGTGAATGTTGGGATTTTTCTTCCTCATCTTGTATCGCCCAAAGGGGTTTCTATATTGCTGTCTTTATTGATTTGTTGACCAAATTTTGAAAAATAAATCATGTCATATGCATTTTATCTTTACTTTAATATTATGTTTTTTTTTTTTTTTAGAGCTTCACTAATTATTTAATATTCAATAGCATTGATATCTATATATAAAAGCAGGTATTCTCTATCACCTGTAAACATTTGTGAAAATTATGTTTACCAGCCTGACAATGATCTTTTCTTGTTCCCATACAATTTGAGATGTATTGTTTGACATTTGTGCTGATTGAACTTCAATCAAGTGCGTTATTATGGGGAACCATACATTTTAATTTTTATTTTAACCATGGAAAATATATTTTAAGCATGGTTTAGATTTTCTATCCGGTGCCATGTGCACAGTTTAGAATGCAATTTAAAATTTTAGTGTTCATGTTGAATGCAGACAGTAGTGGAAGTGTACCTTGGCCAGACGCAATATTTCCATACCACTAAACACCAGGCCAAATATAGAAAATCTCATGCATATGGGACTTTCTCTTTGACGGTTCACACTGTCGAGTGTGCAGACACATTTATCTTGTGTGTCAGGCAGCAAGCCAACAATGAACCCACAATGTTAACTCAAAAAGGATGCTGCAAGTTTATTTTTATCTCAGCCTGATGATGTGAAGTTGATGCTGTGCTGTCGAATCTGTCAACTATGGCCATGCATACATACTGTAGCTCCGACTTTAAATAACATACTGTACATTCATACAGTACGTAACATAGATACATCAAGAGAAGCATCAAATAAATGCCAGTAGCTGACAAAATAAATGGCTCACTGAAATACAGCCATTTATAACAGAGTGGCAGGTTGTAATGCCGATAGCTCTTTTGTCTTTTTAATAAAATCTCTTAAAGATTTCTGACTTTGAAAATTAAACCATAATTCTTTCATGACCGTGAGTTTATTCAGAAAAATACATTCCTGTTGACCATTGGTTCCATTACCACAAAAAGTTCTCCCTATGTCCTGACTTGTCTTGACAGCTGTTGTACTGCCAACACGCCTCAGTTTCCACAATCAGAAATCCCCCTGAGGTCTTGCTAACTTCAGAAAAATGGATTGGTTTGCACCTTTTAACCCCTTAAACTGCTAAAATGTGACCCCTCTGCCGTTAGCACTGGCCGCCGTCTAATCCCTGTGTTCAAACTCTCCATCTCTCAAAAATCGATCCTCAGGGTTGACCCCGGGAAGAATTACAACCTGCTGCTCAGTCAACCTGAAAATCACCCTGCACCAAACAAACCTAATTAAAACGCAATGACCAGGAGATGTCCAACCGTAATTGTTTTGTTTGTGTCTGTCAGCGAAAAAGGAAAAAAAAGAAAACACATATACAATGAAAATGGATGACGATGGATGGTCCATATTCGTCAGTCCCAGCTGACTTATTGTATTCGGCATGCCATTATGCTAATATTATATAACATGACCACATTTTGGTGGAAAATTAATTTTTAGATGGGACATTGTGTAGAAATTAAATGGTAGGAATTTAGTTTGGTGCGTGAAAAGAGACACTGGGTTACGCACGCACGCACGGACGCACGCACACACAAAACAACAAAACACACGCAGAGCACTGCAAGTATGTGTCCACAGTCCACCACACAACAATAAACCCTTAAGCCTAATTCATGTTAAGCGTAACACTTATCACTCATCCATAAATCACAGATTTGCATGGTTAATAACTGCCGTAAATAACAGATTTCAAGTCAAGCGACACAAATTGGCAGCTGAGGTGTCTTCAACGGTTTTGGCTGGAGGCCTCCTCCACCACACTAGGAGATGATGATAGCTGTGATAAATGTGGCAGCTGACTTCGGGTGCTGCATTATTTGAAACGCTACTCATCCATTGCCAGTTTATAGTTTTGGGTAATGCAAAGAATGTGTTAATCACCTAAAAAACCCTGTAACCTTAGTTGACCGGAGTCCCTCACGGCTCTATATTATATGCCCCCTCCTGTTTTCGCTCTACACCAAATATCTTCACCGAAAATAGCTGATCTACAAGCTCACAACGCGTCACAGCTTGTAGATCTGTGATCTTGCAGATCTGCTATTTTCGGCGAATGCTCACCCCAGAATATGGACACTAGGGTTCACGTGGTATCCAGATGTATGAGTTGTTCCTGGAGGGATCCGGTTTATTCAGTGACACTGACTGGTTTCCTTTAGCGGAGGCGGCCCCCAGGAGCCCTGTAAAATGTATGTACACAAATTTGTGAAAAAAAGAATATTATGCACACAAAATTCCCATCTGTGAAGTTGACGTAGTTACAGTATCTAGACTGTCCCATATCCTCTCTCTTTTTCTTCCTTTCATTTTTCTGTATTCCTTTCTTCCTTTCACGGCCTGTGATCTCGCTCCCTCTTTTTCCTCTCTCTGGCCAGCCATCTTCGTGCGAGGTGGCTAGCTGAATCGCTGCTAGTTTTGTTGTGCGGTTGTGAAATGTACCCAGGAACACAAAGCTACTTGTGTGGGGCTCGCTCTCACCCACAAGCCTGGGGTCCCGACAGACAAGGGCCCCGATGCGGCCAGCAGCAGCCCCGCCACTGGAAAACAGGGTTGGCGGGGCATCGCCACATACCGCACCCCCATACAACTATTTCACAACACCTGGAGGCAGCACATCAGATCGTTGGGAGTGAGTTGTGGTTGACAAATCACCCCTGTGGGAGAGGGAGTTTAGCGAGGCTGCAATTAGATCACCTTTAATCTCTTAAATAACAATAGAGGAGCTATAAAGTTTTTTTTACAAAAAGGCATTTGTTGTCTAATGTCGAAATCATATTTTGAATCTGAATTTTATATTGAATCAAGAGAAAGAAACAGCTATAGATGAAGCTTTTAAAATCGCAAACATTTGGGGGCATTTTGGGCGACAAAGTGGAATTAGATAGATGTGAAAGATAAAAGATGAGTCCTCATTGTACCATGAACCAATGCCAAGCCTCTAAAACATTACATTTTTCTGTCATGGTGCACAGTTTAAAGAGTTCTCTGACTCTCACTACTGCACTGACAACATAATAAATTTATTGTACATAAAACACTTGTATTTCTTGTTTATTATGTCCGTTCTAAATCAGTATTTTATTTGATGTTGCCATTGAGCCTTGTCGATTGCCATCTACAGATAGACGCTGATGATGTCATCACAAGAGACGAACAGGAATACCTTCTGATCGGGGCTCGGGAAAAGTGTGTGAGGAGTATCCGGGCACAGATGGCCCAACTAAAAGGTAGTATGTTCTGGTCTCTGTTCACAATGGTAACAGCCTATGGCAATGTCATATAACAGTCAATATATCATGTCAATATATCATGTATCCTTTCAAATGAAGCTGTCAAGACACTGAACTCCAGCTGACTCCTGCTTAGTCATTGTAAGTCACGATAACACCAGTAAGCAAGCTACATCCTTACATAAAAATATGTAACTTTTAATTTCATAATGGAAGCCAAAGGGGCTCTGATCGGGTTGAAACCTTTCCCAAATTTGTTGTTGTGCGTCATAGATATGTCATCATCATGCTGTCCACATGAAGTCTGACCACATTAGAATCACACCAATCCCATGTGGATCCCCATATCTACATGATTTGATTTTTGAATGTTTTGGTCTCTGATACTAGTCATTATACTTAAAAATCTTGAAACTTCTGTAGGCTACTTTAAAATCACGAAAGTCAACAGCATTATATGTTGTTTTACGTGAAAGTGTTCATCATTATAGAAGTCATAAAATCAAGGCAATAACCATTACATTAATTTTTTCAAGAATAAACTTTATTGTAACATCACTGGTTTACAGGTGTGAAGAAGTGGGTGAATTATATATATATATTTTTGCATAAGCTCCATCCATCTCCAAACTAAAACATTAAAGATGCATGTGATATCAAAGAGAAGCTTTTTTTTAAAAACTATTAATTCAACATATTGTTTTGGATAATTTTCATCATCGTTTCAATCTTTAGAGAACATCTAGACTACTGAGAAGAAAAGACATTTACAGTTCTACATATTAACCCTTTAAGACCGGGAACGCATCTGTGTCCTTTCAAGATCTACTTGGCTATTCAAAAATAGCAGATTTACAAGCTCACGGCACGGCACTCTGTGCCGCGCCGTGAGCCCGTAGACCCGCCATTCCTGAAAAAAACGTGAAAACCTGTGCAAACCTCCGAATACATATATATTTCTAAAGCGAACATTCCCAACTCAAATCCCCGCCTCTTAGAGGTCCCTGAAAGTAAATATTTTGAGATGGGGGTCCGCGGCCAAATACATGACATTTGTAGAATCCCTCAGAAGCAAAGATTTGAGCCCCAAATGCTCGCCCCAAAAACACACATATTCAAACATTTGCACAAACCTTCCACAACCTTTCCAAAAGAAACAGCAGACACACAAGCCCAAAGTGCAGCACTCGGTGAGCCTGTATATTTGCCATTTTTTAATTATCCAAAATAATCCAAGACTGACAGAGACGCGTTCCCGGTCTGAATGGGCCAAAGTAATGCAAAGACAATCCTAAACCTGGGTCTCAGACAAGGGAATCTCTTCAGTGGTTCTCCCTGGGTTTGTGGAAGTGTTGGTCTGAGAGAGCTCTTCAGCGAAGGCTTTCTCCAGCACCTTTAGGATAGAGCTGCGAAATACAGCCTTGAAATCCTGACCCATGAACACGTACAGCAGTGGGTTCAGGGAGCTGTTGAGAACTGCCAGGCCGGTGGCTATGGGGATTCCGTAGGTGGTCACATCAATCAGTGTGTCATTGGACTCATCTAACAACTCCCAATTCACAAAATCAATCTGATGCATGATATGAAAGGGAGCCCAGCACAGGAAAAATGCGGTGATAACAGTTGCTATGATTTTGAGGGGGCGACCTGATTGGCCGGCCAGCGAGCGATTATTCCTGAGCCGGTAGATGATGACAGAATAGCAGGAGACGATGACAGTGAAAGGGACCACGAATCCCATGAGGGAGTGAGTGATGATCATGGGGAGGTCAAAGTTGTAGTCGCAAAAGAGGTAGCGGGGCATAATAATTGTGGATTCCAATTGGATTGGATCAGATTGGATTGCTTCCCTAAAGATGAAGTTGGGGGACACCCAGACTCACCCAAGACGCCTTTCTGACACTGCGGTGGTTCTGGGCCCACACTGGACACACCACACATACACATCTGTCAACACTGATGACCATCAGGGTGTAGATGCTGGCATACATGTTCATGTAGAAAACAGTACCGTCCATTTTGCACATGAAATTGCCAAAAGGCCAGTATTCGTCCATAGCTGTGTATGTGATGGTCAGGGGCAGGAACGCTGTAACAAGGAAGTCGGCCACAGCGAGGTTGAGGTACCAAACGGTGTTGACGGTTTTCTTCATTTTGAAGCCCGTCACCCAGATGACGACTGCGTTCCCCAACACGCCGAGCACAAAGACCAGGCTGTAGATGACGAGGGACAGGATCCAGAGTAATGTTTCAACTTTATAGTTTACCCATATATCATCGTCTTCATCATCATCATCATCATCATTGTCTTCCCAGAAAGAACCATTATCACCAGACAGATCCATCTGTTTCAAAGTGTTGAAGAGAGGTCAGCCAGAAAAGTGTCTTGTTGTTCAAACTGTGGTCTGTGAACACTAAGGAGCTTCTTATAATACATGTAGGTGTCATATCGTCAGGCAACTCCTTGCAACATGCAACTACTTGCGTCTATACATGCGTCAGAAACCTCCTATCTCCGCATTTTAACTTTAACTTTTTTTAACAAAAAACCTGCGGACCTAGCCTCCAGGCCCAGTCAACTGAGACTTTTTAAGATCCAAGTTATTGGGCTTGCAGTATTATTTATCTGGTGCAACTCTGGTGGCAGCACAAGAAAACAGACAGGTCATGACTACAAGTGTCTGTACAAATGTAGAATCAGAGCACAAATAGCATTTTTCATCAGATTTATTATGGATCAGATAACAAATCTGTCCAATATCCTGTTGAGGAGTACCCCTGTTATCGCAAGGTGTTGAATTGAGGCGTTCACAATGCCAGGGCATTTATCATTGAGACTATGAAGCAAATGCTGATGACAGCCGGTCTTGATAGTTGCTGTCTCTGGGGCATTGGAGGAGGTGGAAGAAAACACGTTGTATTAAACACAGTTAACAGCATACAAAAATAACCCAGGCATGATATATTGCCATGAATGTGTACATGCGTGAACACAACACAATGGAGGTAACCAATGGAGACTCTGACCATTATACATGTTTTGACTTTAGATATGGTACACAAGTTACATTGATACAGTCAAATCCTCCGTTAACTCTGAGTGTAAAAATGGACCCAGGTGCATCCTTTTTACACTCTCAGAGTTAAATTAACACCAAGGACTTTACTGTGTAGCTACTTCAGACCCAAAGACAAGCTAAAATTATACAATTTGAGTAAAATATTTACGTATAGTAAAAGGGATATTTATACACACATTCTGTGCAACATGCACATACTGCACACAGATGGATAATATTTAGAAGTGCTATGACTAATGTACATACCTTAATTTAGTCTTATACTATAGTCGCAATTTTGTATTATTTTCATTATTGTCTCTTTCTTATTGTTGTTATTGCTGCGACAATGTTGAGGAACCAAAACTAAAGAAATGTAGTCTTGTGTACTCGTAAGATGTAACAAGAACAGAATCTTGACTCAAGCTGCTTAGGTACACTGCAATCAGGAATGTCAATTTAACTGCTGTGTAACATACGTACTGTAGCTAAAGCTAAACATTCTCTTGCTTGGGCAGGAGGCGAGTGCGAACCGGAATGGGACGGCCTTATCTGCTGGCCACGGAGCAAAGCCAATCAGGTGGTCTCAGTGCTGTGTCCAGTGTACATCTATGACTTCAACCACAGAGGTACACACAGTACATCTCTCATGATTCTTTGCATACTCTCAAATTGTGTACGTACGATACATCCACGCAACAGTTGCTTTGTTCTGGAATTTAACACAATCCCTGTCTTATTGTTGATACAGGCGTAGATGACCGTCTAGGGGAGATACATTGACTAACTCACTGATAATATTGAACTCCGCTCTACCTGTGATGCCATATTCCATCGCTTAATCCTTTGTTTCTCATGTGTTTTATTATTACTACTGCGTTCATTCTTTCCACATTTTTCAAAACATTTTATTTTTATTTTTGTCGGGGGTTTATCCCTGTGCATGAAATGTGCAATGCAAATAAAAGTTTGACTTGATTAAACGAAACGAAACAAAGCTAAACTAAACTAAACGTAACTCAACTATAATGATTCATATGGACCAGGCCAGGCCTACCGTCAGTGTGATGCATCAGGGAACTGGGAAAAGGTGGCCAGCATCAACCGCACTTGGGCTAACTATACAGAGTGTACCACCTACCTGACTTCAAACCAGAGGACCCAAGAGGAGGTATGGTCATCTGTCTTCAGTGTGTGTGTGTGTGTGTGTGTGTGTGTGTGTGTGTGTGTGTGTGTGTGTGTGTGTGTGTGTGTGTGTGTGTGTGTGTGTGTGTGTGTGTGTGTGTGTGTGTGTGTGTGTGTGTGTGTGTGTGTGTGTGTGTGTGTGTGTGTGTGTGTGTGTGTGTGTGTTTTAGTGTTTGCAAGTGTCAGCAAACCTTTCAAGAGTGTTTTTCTCAGGTGCATGTTACTGTAGGAATTAGGAAAGGGGTTATTTCCATACAATACTGAAGAGTGATAAGTGTAAACATTTACTCATAAGGGTAAGGGCAATGCATGATCTATGTACAGTATAGTAATATAATGACTGCTGTTGTGAAATATTACATGTATGAATGGGCCTAAAGCCTTTCATGTGCAGAAGAAAGATTTCATCATTGAGATACGGAATGAAATAATTGGAACATGAGTTGTGTTCAGGTAGCTGCAACGAACAACAAGAAACTGATGTTTCCTGACAAGTAGGTTGTTGAACCACTGTTGAACCTTTGTGTTTGTGTAGTTTTGCTGTGCTGACCAGACATGCTCTGGCTTTTGGTCTCATTACTTTGTGGAATTCATCAGTGCTCTGGAACAAACACTGACTCAACACACACACACACACACACACACACACACACACACACACACACACACACACACACACACACACACACACACACACACACACACACACACACACACATACACACAGTCTCTCTAAGCATGTTTCTGTTTTGTTTCAGAAGGTGTTTGAACGGCTCCATCTGATGTACACCATTGGCTACTCCATTTCTCTCGTGTCCCTATTGGTCGCAGTCTCCATCCTCTGCTATTTCAGGTAAGAAATGTCATAGGCAGGGTCTTTTATTGAGGCGGGTGAATTAAAAAAACATTTCTAAATAATACTGGGAATTCCAATAGCTTAATGCAAACAATGCGAGTTTTAGACTTTCAGACAAATTGCCCAAAACCTTTCAGTAGTACACACCAAACGTCCTCGAGTTGAATTTAAGTAGCTGACAAGTCATGACTCCATAATCATAGACAATCTTTTACAACAAACGCATCTAAATTGTGCACCAGTATTAAGATTGGGACTATTCCCAGAATAGGTCCTGTCCGTGTGTCTTATGTATGTAGATCCCATAGCAGGAGTCCTGACCTGCTCGCCTTGAGGCTGCACCTCGATGGGTATCGGTGCGCGCATGATGCACACGTGGACACGGTGAGCCTCTTATATAGCCTGAGGCTGGTCTGTCCATGGTTATCTCTGCTGGGATCAAGCTTGTCTGGTACTTTGTAGACTGTGCTTTTAGTCTGCTGCAGGGTCACAGTGTTAGTTACTGTGGTTCATCATGTGTAGTTCAGACCTGTTTTCGTGGCTGGTGATGGAGTATTGCTTGATTTAGGTTGCAGTGGTGGAAAAATAACTAAGTCAAGTATATTTACTCAAGTGCTGCACTTAAGTACAATTCTGAGTTACTTTTACTTTAGGCTACTTGAGTATTTCTATTTATTTTCTACGGTACACTTCTATTCCACTACACCTCAGAGGCACATAATTGTAGATTTAGATTATTAATACAAAAAATAAAGTATAATAAATGATGATGCATTATTATAGGTTACGCTATCCAGCAGCACATAAAGTAATTACAATCAGCCAACCGTCACCAGCTGCAACATTAAAGTGATGAACATGTATTACTAATTACAATCCAATAATATGATTATGAAATAGGCTATACGGCATAATGATACATTTTACGTTTGCATACTGTAACTTTATTTTGATGGCAGTATATATATTTTTTAAACCTTTACTCAAGTAACGTTTTGAATACAGGACTTCTACTTGTAACAGAGTATTTCTACATTGAGGTATTGGTACTTTTCCTTAAGTAAACAAATCTGAGTACTTCTTCCACCACTGTTAGGTTGGTGGGATCAAAAGGACGATGTCTCCAGGGCGCTGAGGTTGACTGTGAATTCTTACCCTCTCTTTTCTCTGCACACTTCTGCAAACACATACAAACACACACACACACACACACACACACACACACACACACACACACACACACACACACACACACACACACACACACACACACACACACACACACACACACACACACACACACATCACATCTGGCAGACGTCTCCACTGCACACGTGTCTACATCCACATAAACCTCTTCATCTCCTTCATGTTTCGTGCGGTCAGCATCTTCGTGAAGGACGCTGTGCTCCACTCCATGAGTGATGACAGCAACAAGACCGAGCTACACATGGTAAAGTACTGGAATCTGTTTACGCAATGCTAGTGTTGGCATTGTTGTTGTTGTTTTTTTTACTTTAGGATAAGTGTTAATATAGACCAGTGGTTCTCAAACTTTTTCATGTCAAGGACCCCCAAATTTGAAAAAGACATGTGCCAACATAGAAAAAAAAATAGCAGATCTGCAAGCTCACAATGCATTGCATCATGACACGTTGTGAGCCTGTAGATAGCCTATTTTGGAATAGGCGAAAAATAAAATAGGGCTTAAGTGTTTAAACTGTTCCTCGTTTTGGCCCAGACGGCTGGCGTAGTGATCCGGGCACCTAGGCTGCATTAGCAGCCTGACAGTGTGTCGCGGGTTCGAATCCCAATCCCGACGACCTTTGCTGCGTGTCACTCCCCATCCATCTCTCTCTCCCCATTTCCTGTCAGTCTACTGTATACTATCAATAAAGGCAAAAAAAGTCAACAAAACAAAATATCATAAAAGCATCCCTGGCAAATAAGCCAAATGTTCCTTAGTACATTATAATTGCCCTCTATAACAAAAATTAAAAACACCTTCAATATTTTATTTATTTTAGAAATAGTTCATCTTTTACTGAAGCCCGTCGCAGGTTGATGATGTAATTTTTCCATGTGTGGTTCAGCCTTGATATGGAATGTATGGAATGCATATGCTAATAAAATATTTTGGAAATATTGTTTTGACGTTCACATTAACCGTAGGAAGTATTACGTTTTTTTTTTATTAGGACATGCTAATAACATTCCATATATAGGGCTGGACCACACATGGACAAATGACATCATCAACCTTTAGTAAAAGATGAACCATTTCTTAAATAATAAAAATATTTAAGGGGTCTTTAATTTTACATTTTAGTTGTAGAGGGCAATTATAATGCATTATGGCATGTTTGGCTTATTAGCTAGGGATCCTTTAAAAAGAAAACTGATCCTCGTTTTGCTGGGGACCCACTGGAATGCTCTCAAGGACCCCTGGAGGTCCCCGGACTCCACTTAAGAACAAGTGGTGTAGGCAAATGATATAATTATATCCACATAACTGTATATCAACACATAATTTAGTGAAAAGTCAAAAAGATATAAGAAATGTCCATATCAGACTTTGTTTTACAGTAACACCGTTATTGTTTTTGTTTTTTTATAATCAGGTTGGCTGTAAAGTTGCTGTTACTCTCTTCCTCTACTCACTCGCTACCAATCATTTCTGGATCCTTGTGGAAGGACTGTACCTTTACAGCTTAGTCTTCATGGCCTTCCTATCTCACAAGAAGTCCCTCCTGTGGGTCCTCAGTATCATCGGCTGGGGTGAGAACTGCTGGCCTGAGCAATGCTGCCTGCATGTTCTCACCTTGTTGTGTGTATGCTCACCTCATTGTGTTGTATAACTGTGAGAAATTTGGGACATCCAAAGGTTGTCCAGAGACTGTCCCTCAAAGTAAAACATTCTCTTAGGCTTTTTGAGATAAAAAAGAAAAGAAAAAAGGATTTCAAATCCACATCAATAACACATATTAATGTCTGTTGCACAAACAGTTTGGTGTGAGGTTCTGTTAAGCCTGATACCATTATATGCATGGCCAATCTGCTATTTTCGCCACGGAACACTGGAATTCAATGTATACAAATTAAGAATATAGGCCTGGACTATTTGTGTGAATGACATCCGCCAAATAGGGACGCCAATTGTGCTTAAGTGGACAGGTTGAAGCATAACCCATTTTCCTTTCATTTCTCAACCTAATGCAACCCCATCTTTCCTCTCGTCACCAGGCGTACCTGCTGTGTTTGTGTCCGTCTGGGTCAGTGCACGAGCATCACTGGCTGACACACAGTGAGTCATGAAATCCAGTCATGTGTGCTCTGTCTTACACAGCAGTGGACAAGCTAACGTTTACACAAAGACCACTTATACCCAAATATACTCCTGACTCCCCTTTTCTCTATTTGCAGATGCTGGGACATCAGTGCAGGAAATCTTAAGTGGATCTATCAAGTTCCCATTTTGGCTTCCATTGTTGTAAGGCGATGATTAAACTGTTGAAAGATATTTGAGAAGCTCACATTTTATGTATTTTCTTCAGACTGGATTATTTGACGCTTGTTATTTCCCCCCCGGCAGGTGAATTTCTTCCTCTTCCTTAACATAATACGAGCTTTGGCCTCCAAACTGTGGCGAACCAACAGTGGTGAACTGGACCCTCGACAGCAGTACAGGTGATTGCTCTTTTTTCCTACCTACACTGTAAAAGTGTACAAATTGATGGATTGGGGCCTAGAATAATGGTTTTAAAGTGTCTAAAATGCAGATGTACAAGCTCACAACGTATAGATCTGTTACTTCTGTCACACGACACTGTTGTACGACAAAGTATAAACACTGCTTTAAAGTTTATGTTCCACTGGGTTCATTATCTACAGGAAGCTGCTCAAATCCACGCTGGTTCTCATGCCGTTGTTTGGAGTCCACTACATGGTGTTCATGGCTCTGCCATACACAGAGGTCACTGGGCTGCTGTGGCAGGTGCAGATGCACTGTGATATGTTCTTCAACTCCTCCCAGGTAAGACACAACACGCCCACATGCCTTCCCAAACACTGAATGAGAATGTCACGGTCATCATGAAAGCCTATAAAGTGCATGAATGGATGTATTTGTTTACTTTTATTTCTCTGCTTTACATTTCCAGGGTTTCGTTGTTGCATGTATCTACTGCTTCTTCAATGGAGAAGTATGTACAGCCTAATTCTTAATTTGGCGAATAACATCAGATTATTTCGTTTTTCCTGCTTCTGGTAAGAAAATTACTTAACCCTCTACCTTCATCTTCCATTCCCGTTCTCAGGTAAAGGCAGAAGTAAAGAAGTATTGGCTAAGGCGGAGCCTAGCGCTGGACCTCAAACAAAAAGCCAGGATGACCAGCAGTGGGGGCGGAGGCAGCTGTTACTATGGGGGCATGATGTCACACACTACCACCCACAGCATCAGCCTCTCCGCCACAAATCCCAAAGGACTGTCCCTCAACGGAGGTGTGATGGGTGCAGGAAGTCCCAGCGGTGGCGGGGGAGGGGTCAGGCCGCCACGCCTCACCTCCCTCCACCCCCTCACCAACCTGCCAGGCTATGTGCCCAGCGATACGGAGACTCCTGCTCCTCAACAGGAGCTGCCTCCAAGGAGACCTGCTAATGTTGTTGGCACTGGGGCTTTAGCCAGGGCCACTGAGGGAAGCCACGGAGGGGCCCCCGGGGGCCAAGGAGGGTCAGGGCATCCAACACAATCCCCAGGAACAGAAGATCCAGGCAGCGGTTTGTCTCTAAAGGAGGTGGAGACCGTCTTGTGACTGTTCTGATGTGTGATCAGTTGAACAATCAAAACCGCGTGTTTCGCCCGTCTAGACCAAGACAAACGCATGGTCTATTACATGATGGAGCTGATTAGAGTCCTGCACAGCTACACATCCTATGAATGATCTTAGCCACTTTCACCCTGACATGTTTTGGGCATGCCATTATAGGTGAGAAATTCAAAATACATTCAAAAAAATTCAAGCTCTTAACAAGCTCACAATGTGTTGCATTGCATCTCGACGCGTTGTGAGCTTGTATCTGCTATTTAAAAATATCTTAAGTATAAAGTCGGGCGTAAGTGGTTTAACACCGTACTATGGATGCTTTGCTGCATGGATGGTTCGAGGATTCACCTGGTTGTTGTTGTTAGGGTATTTGTCACTGTACATTTGCACATACGTGGAATTCAACCTACCGTATATTCCTTGTTGAATTAAGGAATGAACAGAGAATAGAAATATTTATTGAGCGAAGTTACTTTGAAAATAATCTTTATTTACGCATTGGGATGGTATTTTCTTAGTAGGCTGGTTCTTCCAATTCATGCCTCATGCTATCTCATATTTCCTTTTATGAAATGATCTGATGATGCACCTTTTTCTTTTAGCAAAATTATATTGTGCATTGTGTGTCCATAAATGAAATGCAATTCTTCCATATAGACTTTAACAAATAGAAAGTACAGTAGGCCTATACAGGAAAATGGATGCAGATAAAACAACTTCAAAACAATTGTATAAGCTAACATTCATTATAACATGCACTAGAAAACACCAGTAATTTATCTTGTATGTAGAATGCGTTGTAATCCATTGAGAATTATTGTCTTTCATAGGTTTATTTATGTTCTTGGCATCATTCATTGGTGCTATGGTAAAGCCATGTAAACAGTCCGATTTGAAAAATATCCTTTATATTTATTGTAAAGCATTTTAAATAACTTTTTATTAAAAATGAGGTTCTTGTGAAACAAGACTATTTTTCCTAAGAATATGAAAGACCAGTAACTATATAAATTGTTAGCTGATGTCAGTACAGAATCTGTGGAAAAAACAAACAAATGAAATGGGTCTCCATGTCCTCTGAGAGGAAAGTGAAGCTTTCTTATGATTTCCTCACCTCCTCTTAACTTCTCTGTGTTGTGTTTTCCAGATGTGCATGTGTGAATGGAAACTAATTTATATACTGCGTCGCACGACCGCAACACTGTTTTCTCTTGAAAATCAGTTATTTTTGGTGAGCGTGGTCGTATGACAAAGTATAAATTAAGCGAAGGGGTAGCATAGGTTTCAAACACACACACACACACACGCACGCACGCACGCACACACACGCAGTAGTTTACTCCACTTGGATTAAACTACAGAGGAGATATATTTTCCTATTGCCAGGTCTACTTTAGAGATCCTCTCCTTTCTGCTTCTGGCAAATATTAACTTCCATAATTCAGTCTCCATTTCCCCATGATTGCTCTGCAAAAGTGATCTCTCATGCTTCATAGCATTTCTCCTTTCAATCTTAATGAGAGAGGAAAATATTTTTTTCCAACTGCTTTTTTTTATTTATGTATAGCATTTGATAAAGCAATACATATTTCACCTCAGGCTTAATGTCACATTGTAAAGTTCTATTTAACCTGCTGCAGACTTTCGAGACAATACTAACTACACAGTAAAACCCTGATTGTTATTTAATTCGGAGGATTTCTCTTTGTATTTACTGTCTGGTGTCCACTGCCTCATTCACCATGTATCTGTCTGAAAGGGTCCAGAGAGGTGATGTCTGAAACCTTTCACCCCTGAAAGGTCAACCCTCAAGCACTTTCTCCCTGCTACCACTGCCCCAAACGCCCTCGCAACAGCATCCAGAATTTCACACAATGCCCTTAGGCCAAGTCTTGAAGCAAGAGGCATTTTGGGTTGTCTACAGTCCTTGAATCTGAGTGACAAAGCTGACTCACAAGCCACCAGTCACTCTTGCTGTCTGCAAGATAAACATCAGCCCAAAATGGTGGAGACATGGTTAAGAATATCCATTTTACAACAAAAAGAGCACTCAAGTACAAGTCATGGAGGATCTATGTCCAAACAAGATGTACATAGCTGGATGTTGCAACCATTTGGTTATATTTGTACTCTCAGACTTACAAATGGATAAATTAACAATGATTTTGCTGTAGCCTATATCTTGTGTCTACGGGTTCACAAGAAATTCTACTAATTTGTTGTTTTATTGTATGTTTTTAGAACACTGAATTGAAATGAATTTGTTGCATACCACTACAAATGAATATGAGAGGTGAACAGGCCTACTACAAAGTAAAAGCCTGGGTTGGATATTTGGTAAGGTAAAAAGAAGACGTTTTGATTACAGGCCATTCCACAATGCTGTCATGTACATATACTGTACATAGTGAAATAAAAAGGAACAATTCTCTGCAAAATGATTTTAAAAGATTATTGTTACCACAAACGCCATAGACCATATTCACACGGCGGCCATATTGGAATTTAACATTGAAAGTGCCGCCACCCGGGGTGGCTACTTTCATTGACTTCATAGAAACATGGCCGCCGTGTGAATATGGTCTATTCCTAGTGAGGTGTGAGGTGTATACTGTGGAAAACAAATTGATGCTTTTCTGCCCCCTGCTGTACAAATTAAAACATTACAAGGTGGAGTATATTATCCTTATTCTGTGATTTTCTCACCATAACTGTGAATGAGCATATCAAATTAAATCCATAAGAGCATCTTTAGGCTAATTGTGAATTCACTTTTGTAAGAATACAGTGAACCAAATAGCCCGTAACTTGGGTCATGGTGCAGGACAAAATTAAATCACAAAATCCAAATAAAAATGTAAAAAATGGCATAGTGCACCAATGCAATAATTCACCATGTAATAGTAGCTGCAAGCTTGATGTATAATTATTTCTTTATTTTTCCTTTATTTTTTAAATGGATAATCAAAGATTTGACCTATCTGTAGGATCTTTAGGCCCAGATACGGGCAAGCAGGCCTTACTCCCTCCCAGAGCCATAAGGCTCTGCTCCCTCCCAGTCAGACCCTAGAGAAGAACGGCCCTCTCTCTCCCCCAACTTATGGTGGCAGTGGCACTGGCACGAACCCATAAGGTTGATGACTGACTGTGTGGCCAAAGGTTGCCATTATAGCAGAATTCAGCTGGCTGCATGCTCAGGGTTCAGGAATTGGGTCTAATAACCTTTACAATGGGCATGTGTGTGTAGTGTGTGTGTGTGTGTGTGTGTGTGTGTGTGTGTGTGTGTGTGTGTGTGTGTGTGTGTGTGTGTGTGTGTGTGTGAGTGTGTGTGTGTGTGTGTGTGTGTGTGTGTGTGTGTGATGACATCACGCTAATAGTAGGCTACCTCAGCAAATTGCTATCAAAACGGTGACCCATTTACTTTCCTGTATAGTGACTCGTCATGTTTATAATCTGCAAGATGCGGGCTGAGGTCATGGTGAAGTAATAAAAATGAGGCGGGCTGAGAGAGAGGGAGGAGAAAACGGAACAACGGAGGGGAGGAGGAGGAGGAGGAGGAGAGTCAGGCGACAGACTGAGACAATTTATCACTGTTGGGGGGGGGGGGGGTGCTGATGCTGTGAGGGCATCATGTGCCATGGTGGGGCATCAACAATAACAGGCTGAGGGGAAGTTGCTAGACCAGTGGTTCCCAAACTTTTTAGTTCAAGCCCCAAAAGAGAAATTAGACGTTTGCCCCGGTACCCATACTAGTGAAAATAGCAGATCTACAAGTTCACAATGCAATGCTTCGCACTGTGTCCCATAAAAATTGGTCTGACCCAAAGATGGGTCCCGACCCACTGTTTGGGAAACAGTGTAGCTAGCTACGAAAGCAGCTGCTGCCTCCTTCACTCTTCCATCCGATATGCAGATAGGAACCGCCCCCTATAGGATCCACCCCCTATAGGAACCGCCCCCTTCCTGTGGTCTGCATCCAGACAGTCCCATCTCGATCCGAGGGACGCATGAAGACCGTCGTCGGCCGGTAGGGAGGGAGATCCAGGGAGGGGTCCCGCGCTCTCCTCCTGGATGGAGCCAGGTTGTGTGCATCAGGCAGCGATGGCTCGCATGGGAGATATCGCGAAAAACAAGGCATCCACTCGCAATGTGTCAGTGGAGCGGAGAAACCTGCTCACCGTCTGCAGGTGACCGATTCATGCTCATATGATTTTGTGTTTAACAACATCTCAGTTCTGTGCTTAAAATGTAATGTGATGCCTCTTGAACTATGACTGGTCTGGTAGCCTATTCTATTTTCCTCTCTGTAAGAGAGGAGCCGTGTAGTATTGTCAATGTATTGTGTGATCTGTCTGTGTATTGTGTATTTATGTGTTTTTTTTTGTATCCTGATGTCTGCTTGGTACAATACGAATTTCCGCAAGGACAATAAAGCATCTATCTATCTAATAGTTCAGTAGAAATTGAAAGGCCTGATCGCTAGTGCATTTTGTATGCGTTTTTGTTTTGAACAAGGGCGATCGATGTAATTTAGCGTAGCCTAATAATGCTGATTCCTTTATCTCATAAGCTGCTGATGTTTCGGTCTTCTTTGCTATATTGCAACGTCAATAGCTATGTTGTAGTGTCTAGACTCAATACTAACTTGCTTTTTGTGTTGGCTGTGGTGCCTTGTCTTGTCAAAGCCTCGTATTTACGAGATCCACGCTTACGTCATTCCATAGCAAGTCCTTATTTATGAACTCAGACATAAGGACAACGGGCAGCAAGGATACAGGGAGGCACACCAGACCGTTTGTGGGAAAATAACGATGTCTGGCTTAATTTTTGGGAATAGAAGCTCCCAAGACCGGCTTTTTGAGAGTTGAGTGGTCTGTGGTGTCATCATCACGCATCACGAGACGTGAGATTTTTTTTTCCTCCCTGGTGATGATGTGGTTGCTATGACGACAACCTTCCGGGAGCAAGGACGTACAGTAGATGGTACCCCAGGGAGCCAGGACATAGAGGCAGTAAGGCCTCATTAGCAGTGGTGTGGACAGTACCTAACAGTGGTGGAAAAAGTACTAACATTTTTTACTTAAGTAAAAGTATCAATACTGCAATGTAGAAATACAGTAAAGTAAAACATTACAAATTTACAAATTTAAGTAAAAGTACAAAAGTATTGGTATCAAAATGTACTTAAAGTACCAAAAGTAGAAAGTACTCATTATGCAGAAAGTTTTCAAATGTATGAAATTATTTTGAAAATAGCTGATCTACAAGCTCATGCGTCGCATCGCGACCATGAGCTTGTAGATCGGTTATTCTCAAATGGGCGAAATGTATGTAGGGCTGAAGTGGTTACTGTATGTTTTGTAATAATTATCAAAATCAATTAACTAGTGACTAAAGTTTTCAAATAATTGTAGTGGAGTAAAAGTACAATATTTGCCTTTGAGATGTAGTGGAGTAGAAGTAAAAGTACTGAAAACTGGAAATACTCCAGTGAAGTAAAATACCTCAAAATTGTACTTAAGTACAGTACTTGAGTAAATATACTTAGTTACTTTACACCCCTGGTACCTAAGCTATAAGTACATTTACTCAAGTACTGTCCTTAAGTACAGTTTTGAGCTACATTAACTAAAATAAATCAATACTTTATAGCTCTTATACTCCACTATAAGATGCAAAAATATTTTATTTATTATTCCACTATAGGCTAATGATTTGAACACTTTAGTTTCAAGGTACTTTGTATATTTAGATTATTATTACAAAACATACATTAACCAGTCTTATTTTATACTTCGTCTATAAAAAAAAATAGCCGATCTACTTGTAAGCTCACGAGTCGCATCTTGTCGATCAGCTATTTTCTAAAGATTTTGTCAAATTTTGGAAACTTTTGAAAAACAAAACAAAAACAACAACAGTGAAATGGGACATTCTGCATACTGAGCAGCACTTTCACTTTTGGTACTTTAAGTATATTTTGATGGCAATACTTTTTTAGTTTTACTGAAGTAAAATGTTAAATACAGGCCTTTTACTTGTAACAGAATGCGTACTGTGTATATCTACATTGTGGTGTTGCTACTTTTACTCACGTAAACAATCGGAGTACTTCTACAACCCCTGCTCATTAGTATACATCAATACTTAACATTATATTCAAAATCAGATTTCACTGACAACCACCTTCCCTTATCCTAGTTACAACCGGCAATCTGGAACTTGTTTTAACCCCCAGTAATCTGCACCACATTATAAACATTATACTACAGTAAATGGCTTTTGGTGACTGGCAGAAATTATGTAACAAATCACGTGTCTGTAGTTGTGTTATGATCTGATCTCCGGTACATGTAGCCTACAAACACATGCATGAATATTATATACATGTATAACACGCCGTTACGTGCACAAATGCATGCACGCACACACGCTCGCACGCACACACACACACACACACACACACACACACACACACACACACACACACACACACACACACACACACACACACACACACACACACACACACACACGTACATACACATACAGTACACACACACACACACACACACACACACACACACACACACACACACACACACACACACACACACACACACACACACACACACACACACACACACACACACACACACACACAATAATTGTGCAGGCGAGCAACATTGCACCTATTAGCCGGGCAGCTGGTGAGCCTATGAGTGCTGTACTGTGGCCCTGCTTTCTGCTAGCCCAGGGGGGTGTAAGCAAATTACTGTCCAGGATCTGATCCAGGGTCAGATCCAGGATCTGACCAGGGTCAGACTAGCTGAAGGAGGCATTGTTACCCTGAGAACAATGGAGAGTGAAATCACTTGCCTAGCTGGCTTTGTTCCCGAGCCAGTGTTAAGATAAGCATTGTCTTAATGGAAAAATGCACGCTGGCACGCGCACATCCACACGCACACGCACACACACACATGTGTGTGTGTCATTATGTCACGCATGTTTTTATGTCTCTATTGTGCCATTTGTATGTTCGTGTACACAGTATATACAGTATGTATGCCCGAGCTAGAAACAAACTGTGTCTACCAATTCTAAAAGAGTGATATTTACAATAATCAATCATATAACCATAACCTGCTGTGTGATATTAATCAAAAATGTGTATCTAAAGATATGTTGCTCTATATGGACTAATATAGTGCACATCATCTACAGATTTGATATGTACAATGAATCACTAAATGTCCAGTAGAGGTCAGCTGATCATCACGCAACATTTCTCCATCTCATTGGACAAAGCGGATTTGACAGGCATGTTCTCTACGAATGGACTTCCTGAATTATTTAGTCTCTTAAGGACATAATTGTGCACTCAAGCTACGTTTGTTTGGTTACCACAGCACATGAGTCAGCTCAGTTCATTTCCAAAAGGAAGTAGGAATGTTAGTTAATGTAGTTGTATCTTTGTTATGCTGAAGTTGACAGCGATGATGTGCATAGTGAGTGACTCAGTGTGATCCTCTCTAATCACACTGAATGACTGACAGTTGGTGACTGATGTTTTAAAATGGAAGCATACTAGTGTGGAGTGTGGATATGGTCTGATCCTCTCGTCACACTGGGGTATTGTCACACCCTCATTTTGCATGTAAAATAAGGTTTTGTCCCCAAAAGCTGGAGCAGTCTTGGGACTTTGGTTGTTTCTGCTTTATACTCGTGAAATTGACATGTCACATGTAATGAATGATTACACCCCTGTGTGGTAAAGTGGATTGGCTTCTTGGAAATACAGAAAACTCTCTACAAAGCCTTCCTCACAGTAAAAGGTTGACACCATACACAAGTGTAGAGGTAGCAGCCCATCACATGGAGCCATGGTAAAATGCACGTGAGCCAAATGCTTATATCCTATCCACACAAACTTGCCCTTGCTTTTATGATGAGAGGGATCTCATACATTTAATGATACTAAGCATTACTCATTTATTACAGACAGCTGGCAACATTACTGAATTACTTCATTTCCGGTTTAGATGCATGATGTCAGTATGCATGATGTCAGTCTAATCAGACCTTTGCTGATGTGAAACAAGCTTGAGTTTGTGGATAAATTTGATCAGCGAATTTCCCGTGATGACTCGATTACCAGTAACCAAACTCTCTCTCGCTCTCTCTCTCTCTCTCTCTCTGCTTCTCTGTCTCACACGCCATCCTCTGCAGGTTCTCAGTGAAGACACTTTTAGAGAAGTACACAGCAGAGCCCATCGATGACTCATCAGAAGAATTCATCAACTTTGCAGCCATCCTGGAACACATCCTCAGCCACCGCTTTAAAGGCAATGACTATGATGAGGTTCTATGATGAGGACTATGATGAGGTCCAAAGGACAGACTATAGAGTGTATATATATATATATATATATATGCGTGTTTTTTATACCGGCAATAAATAAATTATAAAAACAAATCAATGCAAATACTGCATAGCGAATAGTCTGATTTACAGTTTAAGCCCTATTTTATACTTTGTTGTAGTATGTACAAAAATTGCGGAAATAGCCAATCTACACTTTGCGATGTAATGCGTTGTGAGTTTGTAGATCTGCTATTTTTTAAAATGGTATATTTTATTAGAATTGATTAAATAATTAACTGTTGCACCTCCCACGTGACCAACTGTATGGGATAGCAGATACAGGGGCTGCACGAGTGTGATTGGAATTGGCATAATTACTAAATTGGAAGAAAAAGGGAGAATAGAATCTATTGTTCTTTTAACTCATAAATGTTACTACTCAAAAATGTATTCAAGTCGTTATTGTAATTAATAAATAAATGATATTTATTCATACATTACTGTTTTCAGGCTCAGGGAGCTGGTTTGATGTCCAGCGTAGTTACTGGGACTTCATCCGTCTGGCCTGTGCTAAAGTCCCAAATAGCTGCATCAGCAGCATTGAGAACATTGAGAACATCAGCACTTCCAGCGCCAAGGCAAGTCCTACATTCTGATCTGCTTATTCATTTATTCTGCAATAATACTTTTGAAATGTTTTCTAATGAAAGACGATAGTCGTCTTTTAGTGTGTGTGACCAGTGCTCTTCAATATCAGAAGAAGAACACACTGGAGCAGCTCGGACAATAGGCCTCTTTATTAAGGTGCTTCTAAGTATAAAAACTAAGACTTGACTAACTTTAAGCGAGAGCCTGTTTGTGAGCTTCAAGGGTACGAGTGAACTGAGCATTAAGATCTTCTTTCTTAACTTTGTGTGTGAACTTTCAGGGTCGAGCCTGGATGAGAGTTGCTCTAATGGAGAAGAGACTGTCAGAGTACATCGCCACTGCTCTGAGAGACAGCAGGACCACCAGGTTAGAAGAACCAGCACACCTCACCATGTCATAAGCTTTGACAAGTGCTAATTGACCATATTCAGAAAGTGTCCATTTTGCCTTAGTGTAAGAGCTGTGTGAATATGGTCTAGTAGTCATGTCATGTCAGAAGCACGCTTTTCTGACATTGATTGATTGTCGTTTTAATTGGCGAATTTCCATATACATGAACATATATTTTATTTTATTTAGAAATTTCTGTTTCATGCATGCATCATCTCGTTTTCGTGATGTACACCTCTTTTGTTATTTTTACACATCTGTCAAAAGGGTATGTGTGTGTGTGTGTGTGTGTGTGTGTGTGTGTGTGTGTGTGTGTGTGTGTGTGTGTGTGTGTGTGTGTGTGTGTGTGTGTGTGTGTGTGTGTGTGTGTGTGTGTGTGTGTGTGTGTGTGTGTGTGTGTGTGTGTGTGTGTGTGTGTGTGTGTGTGTGTCTGTCTTCATGTTTTAGGAGGTTCTATGGAGAAGGAGCCATTATGTTGAGAGAGGAGGCTACTGTCCTAACAGGGATGCTCATCGGCCTCGGAGCCATAGACTTTAGGTATGTAACGTGGCATTTTTATTGTGAAATTAATCAGATCTTATCTTATCTTTATCAGATCAGATCGTATTTATTTGAATATCACTTCCTGTTGCTAATTCTTAGCAGAGTGCACTGTATTGGTCATTTTTACATTTTGCTCATACATCACATTAACCTCTGGCGAGGTGCGGTTTCCCACCGCCCGAGGTTTGACATAAGAGCAAAATGGCCACCATTTGAATATGGTAGAAGAAGGTATAACACCGGCACACTGGTTTAAAGCTCTCAAAACGTATTCTATTTAACGGTGCAACGTTTCGACCTTATAGGTCTTCATCTG
The DNA here is from genome assembly GCF_963280865.1 of Gymnoscopelus braueri. NCBI lineage: Eukaryota > Metazoa > Chordata > Actinopteri > Myctophiformes > Myctophidae > Gymnoscopelus > Gymnoscopelus braueri. The sequence goes on from NC_137617.1 coordinate 18,591,644, forward strand.
GCAAATATATTGAATATTTGCCTAATATATTTGCGCCATTGAATAAAATATGTTGGGAGCTTTAAACCAGTGTGCAGATGTTTTACCTTTTTCTCCTTGATTCTTGCCTTGCCTGTCCAGCACCTGGCCTAAATGCAGGTACAAGATATTGATGTACACACAATCTCGTCTGTGCACTGCACCATCTGAATATGGACAATGGTTTCTTGGTGGATTTCATGGTACTCTCTGTCCGCAGTTTCTGTCTGAAAGGGGAAGCCTTGGATGGCAAATCAACGTCTGTGATTGACTATACACCATACTTGAAATTCACACAGAGGTAAATATTAATGACATGTGCTGATGCCACCGTTTCACACACAACACAAATTGTCAATGTAAAACTTGAAGTGTCAGCTAAATCACTTTTTGATCTGATCCATTACTCTTACTGGAGATTCAAGACTAAATAATAATTGTACAGTTATAGCAGTTTCTAGGAATTTGTCTCAGTGTGTTCAAAGTCCAATTACAGAATGGGACACTAGGTTGACATTTAATTATACCCTCACACAAAACCAATCAGAGTTGTGAGCTTGTAGATCGACTATTTTGATATATGGCGTAGAGAGAATATGGAGCCCTGGGGGACCCCAGTCAAGTAGTTCATAAACCATCATGATTTTTTAATACAAGGGCAGCATAGGTTGTCCTTTTCCATTAAATCCCTTTAAGAGGCACCTGCAGCGTTGCAAATAAACATAAACTATTTGTGTATAGCACAAGTTGTGGTGGGATTCTCCCATTACATACTTATTACATATTTATATAAATCTGGTTAAACTATTGACATTTGTATCAGTCCTTTCATTTAAAATGTATTAAGTTTCAAAACAAATTGGATTTCAAGGTTACCATAGTATTGCCCACACACACACACACACACACACACACACACACACACACACACACACACACACACACACACACACACACACACACACACACACACACACACACACACACACACACACAATTCCCCTATTCAATTCTCAATTCAATTTTCTTTAAACCTTCATGTAAATATTATTTGTCCGCATCACCTTCAGCTATGACTACCTGAGTGACGACGACGAGGACAGACATAGCGTTGACAGCAGTGCAAGTGACGACAGTGTCCCCGAGCATCCCTATGTCCCGTTGGTCCCTAATGAGGAGAGCTGGAGCACCAAGTGCCGCAAAATGGAGCAGAGATTCAAGATTGTCTACGCTCAGAAGGTGGGCAGCCGTCTTTGGTTTAATAAAAAGCTCAATAGATGTGTTGTTTGTTTGTTTATTTCAGATGTCAAACAATTAAGATACAACAATTTGTGTTGGAAATGTGAAGGAGATAAGTGCTGTAAAAACCCTTCAGGGCCTTGAGAAGTGGCATTCTCCAGGCAGCATATTACAGTAGAATTACAGCAATGTGGAGTATAATATAGACACTCATTTGTTACACAAGACTAAAAAACATTCATAATCATGAGACAGACACATACAGTAAAGAAAGGAAGAAATTCCTGTCTGTATATGCAAAATATACCAAGAAAGGAAACAACAACAAAGAAACAATAGCATTATTAGTTCATGTTAGAAGAGAGAGGTGAAGTATATAGATGAAAAGTTGAAGATAATATTTATTGATATCTCAAATACTGCGTGACTCAGCATATAGCTGTGTCAGGCATATGCAGTACATACACTAAGTGAATGTATTCTATTCATCCATTGAGAAATTTAGACCCTGGTGTCAGGTAGGACACCTGTCAATAAAGTTTTTTGAAGCATACGCCACACTGGATTGGCCACTAGATGCAGCACCATCTTTATTGTAGTTGAGACATCGTTGCAATCACCTCTCTCCATTGGAAGAGGGAGACAGCTATATACAGTATACAGCATATAAGCAGTTGAAATGAGTTTTCTTAGACGGGTGGCTGGAGTCTCCCTTAGCCAGGGGGTGAGAAGTTCAGTCTCCTGGGAGAGACTCAGAGTAGAGACACTGCTCCTACACTTGGAAAGGAGGTGGTTCGGCCATCTACGGATGCCTCCTGAGCGTCTCCCTAGGGAGGTCCTCTGGGCACGTCCCACTGGAAGGAGGCCCCCAGGCAGACCAAGGACCAGATGTGGGGATTATATCTCCACACTGGCCTTGGAACTGGCCTTGGATCCCCCAGGATGGAATGGCTAATGTTGCCCGGGAAAGAGAAGACTGGAGCTCAGATAGATGTATGTAAGTGTGTGTGTGTGTGTGTGTGTGTGTGTGTGTGTGTGTGTGTGTGTGTGTGTGTGTGTGTGTGTGTGTGTGTGTGTGTGTGTGTGTGTGTGTGTGTGTGTGTGTGTGTGTGTGTGTGTGTGTGTGTGTGTGTGTGTGTGTGTGTGTGTGTGTGTGTGTGTGTGTGTGTGTGTGTGTGTGTGTGTGTGTGTGTGTGTGTGTGTGTGTGTGTGTGTGTGTGTGTGTGTATTTATGTTGTATACACACAAACATACATTGGTATGTGCTGTCAGGGCTATCTGGAGGAGCTTGTGCGTCTGCGTGAGTCCCAGGAGAAGAACATGGCGGCAGAGAACAAGAAACTGAAGGCCAGGTTGGAGGAGCTAGAGAGCCAGAGCCAAGAAGAGAAGAGGGAACTTGAAGCCATTGTCTTAGAGCTACAGGAGCAACTGTGAGTGCAATACACAAGTATTCATATAACTGCATGTGAATTGCATACCTAAAGATGGTGGCCTCTTGGCCATGCATCATTTCGTGAGAGGGGAGAATGCAGGCCAGCATCTGCATGCCTCTCGTTCATTAATGCTTATTGAACCACCCCTTTCATTGCTTGTAACAACCTTAAAAGACCATTAAAAGACCATTGTCAATCAATACATGTCGTAAATAAACATTTTCCCATACATTTTGGTTATTGTGTTTGTTTATATTTTGTTCAAAATAACATAATTCCGTGTTCAGTAAGGATGTTTGAATTTTGCTCATAATTCACACTTTTATTGACAGACTATTTTCAGCTAGAGTTTCAAATTAATAAACACATTAAAATGTATTAAAACACAATGATAACATAACTTTGACAAAGAATAACCCCCAGTTATATTTAGCATATTGGGTGAACCATCTCAAGCAGTTGTCAAGTAGCTTCAAGTAGATTTTCACGGCTATGAACTGAATCCAAAGGCTTCCTCAAAAATGTATCAAACCACTGTATGCTTTGGAAGATGGTCGGCAGTAATGTCGTTATACCACAGGTAATAGTCAATGGGTTAAACATGCCAGACCACCAGTATGGCCTTTTCTAATTATGGTGATACAGTATGTGTAGGTCAGTTCAAAACATTATTACACTTCTTACCAGAAGCTTTAAAAGAAAAAAGAAAAAGACAAAGACAAAAATTAATTAATGGGAGATCTGGGTGGCTCTGTGCTGGGAGACCTGACTTTGATTACATTTGATCCTTGTGTTTTTCAGGACAAGCCTGATTCCATGTGACTCTAACCATTTGGCCAAAAACCTTACAATCCCCTTGGTCAACCAGTGGCCAACACTCCAGCCCTACAACAACCATGTGGACAACAAGCTATTCCGCAGGTACAAAACACCTTACTTCTTTGGTGAAAATAACTGGGGTAACAAAATGATAAACATTATTTTCCCCTTCCAGTTTTTTTCTGTCCTCATTCATTACATTAATAGAGAATAACCAACAGTGTGTGCATTCTGCATTGGGACAGACCACACTCATATTAACAACTTTAGCCTTGTTTATATTTAGTCATATGATACTGTCGCACAGCAAAATCTGGTTAAAAAAAGAAGAAGCCTATAATGACATGTCCAAAATAGGAACGCCAGGTTGAAAGTGGTTAAACCAGGTTGCAGTTACATTGTTGACCATAGTTGCTTTCCTTTGTGCACCTGTAGGAGGAGCTTCCCGAGCACTGAGCTTCTGTCAGTGGAAGTCAGCCTAGATTCCGACTCCCAGAGGACTGAGGGCAAACAGAACGGAGGAGCCTGGTGCACAGCAGGTACAGCAGACATACACGCCTTCTGATGCAGTTATGCGGTGGTCGCATGATCTGTTTTCGTGGAATGACCCATGAACAAACACACACAAGCAGGCTAGCATGCATATTTGCATGCATCATTGATCCTCCTGTGTATATGCCTCCCTCCCATCCAGATAAGGACTACACAACTTCTATGATGGGGCTGTGTGGATCCTTGGCCTCCCTTCCAAGCTGCAAGTCTCTGGCCAGCCTCAAGTCCAGTGAGTGCCTGGTCAACATCAGCACAGAGAACAGCCCTGCCCTCTCTCCCAGTTAGGGGGCGTCAGAGAAACACTGCCAACCACCCTCAGACACTGAGACAGTTCAACGTGAAAAAAAACAAAAACAGACTGCCGTTGGTGGAAGGACAGATGCTCTCTCTTTTGTGGTCCATTTAAAAGTCCCTTTACAGTTTCTCTCAGAGCCCAGCACTCTGGCAAGTTACAAAACACTGTTCTGCAAGGACTCTCTCGGTTTACGATAGAGTACTTCTCTATCTGGGACTATAAAAAAAGACAGGAATAGCTGCAGTACTGCCCAACGACCCCCTTCAGTTTCACTGTCTTTCATTGTTGTGACATGGTTACTGACCACAAACCAGTGGATGTTCGCCCTCTCTTGCTTCATGCTGCTCATTCTTACAGTATGTGATGTGATTGTCCCCACTGACCTACGCATTTAAACTCCCTCTACACAGTTGTAGTGTATGTCCATTTGTCTGTCTTATCAGTCTGCTAGTGGTATCTCATTCTGTGCACTGTATGCACTGGCAGAGCAGGACAAATGAACCGTTATAACCTTTTAGGAAACATCCAACGTAAGCAATGTTATAAACAGACTGTTTAATTGATGTAAGAGAAGTGAAGGGGTCATTTGTCTCATAAATTGTACTGTTGGGTTTTACGATCGTGTGCATGAGTTGAGGTGGCTTTGTGTTCTTAAGATCAATGAGGGGTTAGGCCTTATTCAGTGAAAAGTTGGATTTGGATTTCCAGGATGTGGCATGCAAGTCCTGCTGCGTACAAAGGTTTGCAGAGAAAACATCCAACCCAATTACAAATAAATGCAAAGGTGCATTGCAACTATGCAGAGTTTCATGTGACTTGTCCCACAAACCTGGCTTTATGGAGTCGTTTGTGCTGGACTGAAAATGAGAATTTTCTGTTTCTGTGTGTGTGTGTGTGTGTGTGTGTGTGTGTGTGTGTGTGTGTGTGTGTGTGTGTGTGTGTGTGTGTGTGTGTGTGTGTGTGTGTGTGTGTGTGTGTGTGTGTGTGTGTGTGTGTGTGTGCGCGCGCGCGCTTGCCTCTGTCTGTCTCTGTGTGCGCAAGCTGTTAGTTACTTGCTCATTTTTGTGTGCTATATTCTTTTTATACTATCATTTATATCATTACTTAATTGTTTTGTTGAACTTCATTTCAATTACTATCTCATGCAATGGAAGTTGGGATGGATCATGATATTTAAAACTGCAATAAACCTGCTTTTATTTTTTAAACATTATTATGCATGTGTGCTTTGGTTCTGTATTTGCAGTAGAGTATACACACATACATATACTGTACATACAAAATGATCCAGTGTATGTTTAAGAAACTCATCCCACAACCATTTAGATTTAAGCTGAGCACATTTTCGTATCCAACCCTTACCTTTGTAGCTTAACTTTGTGAACCATCACATCCTTCTTCAAATGTCCACCAAACAGTACAAAGGCTGTCCGAGGTCATAGGTTAATGGATTCATTAATTAGCACAGACAAATACACAGAGCTACACAAACAACAGCTGGAGGTTCCTTGTTAGTAGCTGGAAATAGATAATGCAGGAGACGCATTCCACATCGACATACTGTCCAATTAACTCCCTGGCTGTAAATGAATGGGTGCCTATGGGTCAAACAAAGTTGGGTCGACATTGTCTGGCTTTTGTTGTCTACCATTTTGTTCCAGTGACATCAATTGTTTGTGGCAGCTAAACTAGACAGATGAGCAAGGTGGACTCATGCTTCAATGCGTTTCCCTTTGGTGATAACGCTCATTCACTCACTCCCATTTCAAAGAGGCTGACGCAAGAGCCTGTTATCTTAGTGTAGGTTGAGGTCCGACATTGGGCTGGACATTATGGGCAGTCTGCTTTTGTGCCTCTGATAGATGAAAAGGACATTTGGACCCTCAATATGGCTCTGAGGTCTGTCTTTACAAGTTAGCTGCAACTGCATGTGTTATCTCGCCTCTCTTCTCCTGTCTTGGCTTTGGCACTCCCTTAAACTCAGTCTTAAGGACAGTTATCTCCCACAAAGCACACCGTCAGATACATGCACACACACCACCCAGAAGCAGCCCATGTTGGAGATACAGTACATCTCACAGTTAACCCTCAAATCCCACACACCCAGATAAGAGGATTTAATGTCCACCACAATGGCACAATGACAGAATTAATTAGCCCTTGAGTAAGTGAATTGATAAATGAACTACAAGCAATGTATTTAATCAGAGTACACAGATGAATGTCAAATTCATGGAATGGTTGATGAAGGCATACTTTTTAGTGTACTATATAGACTAAATAAGAATAAGAATATACTGTTTCCATGTACTGCCAAAGAATGTACATCACATCTCAATAGTTGATGTATGCAAGAGTCATTAATAACACAAAAAGCTGAAATCTTAGCTTTATTAACCACTTAAACCCAGCATCCTTATTGTGGGGAAGGCTTTCGCAGAAAATAGCAGATCGACAAGCTCACAACGCGACACAGTGAGCTTGTCGATCTGCTATTTTCAGCGAAAGCTTTCCCCACAATAACAGAAAACAGAAAAGACACTAGTATTGAGCCCTGAGGGACTATACCCATATGGAGTTTAAGTGGTTAACATAGTGGGGCTTGGCAGAACGACTTTTTCCTCAAAGCACCCAAACACTGAAAAAAAGAAAAAAAAAGAAAAAAAAATCAATCAATATGACGTATGTATTAGGGGGCGGAGACTGCAGAGTGCAGCTGCCTTCATTGTTCAGGTTTTGATGGATTGATGGTGAGCTGCCCAATGGACTGAGGGAAACAGATTTCACCAGCCAACCAAAACACAGATTCAAAGCTGGACCCACCCCCGACATAATTTAATTAGCGTTGCCATGTCCGCTTATTATAAGCGACTTTGGGCTTTGTTTTTCTGTAAAGTCGCTTGTAAATATTGGTAGCTGCCGGGTTGCGTTTTTTTTTGGCTTGTTTCTAAAATGTACTTATTTTGGGCTTGCTGTGTATGTTGTTTAAACCAGTGGTTCTTCATTTTCATGCCATGGACCCCCAAATTAATATGTAATTATCCAAGAACCCCCCCCCCCCATCTGAAAATATTTTGTGCCAGGGACCTCCCATACAAGATTTGTGTTGTTAAAATGTTTCAGAAATATTCTACATTCTTCACTCTTTTTGAAGATTTTTTGAAAAGAGCAGATCTACAAGCTCTGTGAGCTATTTTCAAATAGCTGATGATGTATGTAGGGTGTAAAGTTCTCGTGTGGCCTTCTTTTGTGCTTGTTTTCACAGACCGGGTTCAGGGTTGCTTGTTTCTCTCCCAGAATCTGGCAACACTGAATTAAATCCACACGAGCGTGGTGCTGGTGTTGGAAGTGTTTGGAGTTTCAGAGTAAATGAAGAAAAGCTCCAGCAGACAGAGAGCTCCAGCACAGTGACAGACAGATCAGACCACCTCCTCTCTCAACCTTGTGGGTGACCAAAAAAATAACTAGAATGAAATATGAATTCATTGTTGGTATTAGAGGACTTTAGGGCGTGAGTTCACACACTTTTCTGGGGGTTCTGAGACTGGAGCTGCTTCCTTGTTCGTCCACAAAGAGGTGAACTAGCTCAGTGTATCGTCACAAAGAAAGTTTTGCTCTGCTAGGCTCTGCTGCTAACTCGCACGAGCCAGGGTGCTGGTGGTGGGGGTGGGAAGGAAAGGACCGGGCTGCTATATTATTAACGTCCAGACTATCACTATTATTGACATACTGGTTTGTGGTAGTAGTGCGTATTCACTCGGAACCGGGGATTTGTTGGACAAAAAGACATTTTTTTTTAAAACATTCCTTTCTGACATCACAAACAAGACAAAGTAAATATAAATGACGATCCCCGACAGTCTCTATAAGTTGACACAAACTCGATGAAAGACCGACACTTGCAACTATTTTCGAACCGTCATCCTGGGTGAAAGAAGAGTTGCAGCTGGTTGTTGTAGCCACCACTCTCCTCCACCACCACTAGGTTCACCCCTAGAAAGACTTGGTTCTTGTTTTCAGCTCATCCACCGTTCAGTCTAGTCTGGGCTGGACTGGCCCCAAAATCTGATCAGATCTGTGGACGATGTCTGGCCGAAGTGGACTTGTTGGACAGTCGACCCGGGATCGAGCAACTTTGGGTCCACAGCCGCTCAGAGCAACAGTTCCGTACCAGCTGCACAACAAAACACGACAAAACTCAAGAGATCATGGCAAGTCAGGTACTGCAGCTGCCTTGGATCAAGACTTATCATAGATGTATTTTTTTTAATCGAGTCTGTCTTTTAGTCAGACTCGATACAATGCATCTATGACTATGATAGTCTTGATCCGAGGCTAGTATTGCAGCTCCAGTGTAACGTGTGGTGTACATTTTTATTATAATGCTATTGGGGTGTCTGGATTGGAATGAATGGAATCTTGTTTGATGATATTAAATCACAACCCAAAACTCGGACCATTTCACAAAGTCGGCAAAGGGAGTCATTAGCCCACCTTGATTAACATTTTTGCATTGATCCAGTAAGTTACAGCTAAATATTTGATGTAGTTCAACAAATAAATGAGCATTCAGAGCTTAAAGCTTAAAATAGCTGCCAAATTGCTGCCATGTTCCATTATTGTTGGACACCTTTTAGAACTCAAATTGTCTTTGCATGTTTAAGAAATAAGGTCTGTTTCCTGTTGACAGCAGGGAAGACCAAATCGCACCAGCTGAGCCCTGGCATACGGCGGACAGTGTCTCTGGATGCCATCCTCGGGCCCTACCTGCAGGGCCACTGGCCTAAAGAACCAGAGGGTCAAGGCAGCCTGTCTCGGAAGGACAAGTCCACCCAGGTCAGCTCTAAATGAGGGTGATCGTTTTTAGTCAGTTGGCATTAAGTCTAATTTAAAGGACATGCTATGCTTCACTACTGGTATTCCCATAACCAGCCAGTGTAACAAAACCACTTCTTTCTTCTTTTTTTGAGGGGTGGGGGGACGGGTGGGGTGGGGGGATTGTTGTGTCTGTGTGTTGCTAAACTAGGGTTTGTTTCAGGGCCTTGTGGCAGAGTATTAGGTTGCAGAGAAAAGCCTGCAGAGAGAGGAGAAAAAAAACCCTGAGAGGAGATGGAGGGAGGGAGTATCTGGTGTTTGGGTTGCTCTTACAGAGTGAGAACCACAGCCATGTGAACAGGCCTTGAGTCAGCTGACGGGGCCATTTCGGCTGCACCCATGCTCTCTGTGCAGGGCAGGCCATTGCTTGCTGCAAGCCCACATCCTCCCATTCTGTGTCTGTTTTCCATTCTCTTTCGTTTTTTTTAAGACTGAAAATCAAAATCAACTTTATTGTCACATCACAAGAAGTGCTGAAATTCTTTTTGTGTGCTCCATCATTTTTGTAGTTTTCCATGAGAAGGGAAAATACTAGATATACTGTAGAGCAGGAGAGAAAAGAAAATGCAGGATAAAAACTAGATATACTGTCGAGCAGGAGAGAAAAGAAAAATGCAGGATAAAAACGGGTCAAATAATGAATATATATATATATATTTTGTTTACAGATGTTTATTGTGTACATAAACGTACCACCATGAGGCAAGGCATTAAAATGTAGCAACAGGTGCAGTGTTCCAATATCAAGCTGCAATGGCTTTTTTGCAACCTTAATTTTGAAGTTTAGGGTAAAACAGAGGCTGGTTGTGTCTCAGCCAACCATCCTGTCGCCTTGGGCTATGGGATTACACAGCACTTGCAAACCGCGAGGCAGAGTGAGCGAGAGGGGGGCAGTGCCAAAGAATGTTTTATGTTGACTGCACTGCCTATTTCTCACCTCAAATGTTTTCAGATACGTTAAAGGGATACTTCACTTTCACATAAAATAAACATTAAAAATATATATAAAAAAAAAATGAAAGAAGTTATGGCAAAATAAAGGCCCCCTCACACATTAGTAGGACACTCTAATGCGTGAGGGGGCCATGAATTTTCCATTACTTTTTTCATTTATTTTTAATATATTTTTTAAATGTTTCCCCCCGCCGAAAGTGAAGTATCCCTTTAAGTACTTTAGTGTACTGTTGATATTTAAAACAGGAACATTTGTAATGTACCGTCTGGCCCGGCCCCTCATCTTGAATTAGATTCACAACAGAGTAGCAGCCCTTTGTTTCCATAATGATAATCAACTGCATGTAGGGGACACTGGGCTATGGGAATCACACAGGTGAATATAATAATGATTCATGATTATTCATAGGGGCTTGCTGATCACAAGTTTGTTTTTGTTTGACTTTGTCAAAGTAATTAAAATCAGACTTTTGACATAATACTTTTTTGGGGCATTTATTATATCCATTATTTATGACCACAGATATGATCTAAAAGTGTGCAAAGCCAATTTTTCATTTCAGCTGGTCTTTATGGGTGAAGTTTACAAAAGTGGTATGTAGGCGTGGATGTTTAAGTTAGTTGTACATCAGTCTCAACACAGTGGAATGGTTTAGATGTTGCGATACCATTTTTCCTTTCCTTTATGGGTTCCTGTGTTGAACATATAGCTCTGTACTACTAACCCAATATAGATGTGATATAATTGCTAGCATTGTTGTATAGCTTGGCTCAGGTGAAACCCTTTGTAAAACGTGAACAAATGCATACAGAAAATCAATGCCATTTTGACAATGCCATTTTGCTAGCTCTGACTAACGTTACATACTCCACTAGCACCGCCCGTGTTGTCTGTGTAGCGTAAATGAGCCATCTTCACGTTATAAATTGCATGGTATCAGATTGGTGAATCAACTTGTATACTCGCTGATACCTGATCCAGCATTTTAGACTGTATTGTAGGCATTTCCAATACTGGTATCAGAACTCTTAATTTTGTATGTCTGACATGTGTGCAGATGTGATGTAATAATGCGACTTGCTCCACATGCCCCCCCCTCTCTCTCTCTCTCCCTTCCTTACATCCACGTTTTAATTTTAGCAAGTTGATGTTGCCATGTCCCAAAAACAAAGCTCTAATATAAGACATCCATTGCCGGGTTGACACATCAGTAGGAAAAGAAGATGAGGCAAGCTATGGAACCCTTGCAAAACATGAATGTTTCTTTTATAGATCTTGATGAGTTCTAGAAGGTACATTTGTGGTACATTGGAGCAAGTATTCACAAGTGCTCTTTCCTTCATTTGTTAGTGTTAAAATGTCATCCTTGTGCCGGCTTCTTGGCTGACCATGTTGTGTTCTCTTCAACTCTCCAGACCCCAGACTCTTGGTCGGACAAAACTCAGAGCAGGAAAAATGGCAATGGGCACAAGCGCTCCGCATCATGGGGAAACTCAGAGCAGCTACGGGAGGTAAGTTGCCATCCAAACATTTAATTTGTTAAACAAATTTCTTGTAACTGGCAGATTGGCTAGGACCTGGGTTGAGCTGAACTTGAGTTGGGGTGTTTGTATTGGGGGAGGGGGTGGTGCATGAACTTGGCAAAGGCAAAAAATTCATGAACTTGGCAAAGGCAAAATGTTTTGAGTATTTTGAAGGCGTTGAGTAACAGGGGACCTAGTGATCTTACCTCAGCAGAAGAAACATTTTTCTGTTTTCACTAAAGCTACAGTCCAATTTCATGTCTCCGTTATCCAACCCACATTACTGTATTGCCACCCCCACAAACAAATCGACCACGGACCCATTGACAGCACATGGTTGCAAAGTTGTGTGGCATGCTGCAGTTTTAGCTCGGCACTTCCTCTCTGTGAATGTGTGCATGTGCTGATTGACTGACAATAACCCCTGCTCATCAGATTGCCAAGCTGAAACAGCAGCTGCAACAGCGTACCAAATCTGTCGTCTCAGGGGGCCATGACAAAGACCGCCAGCATGGCTCTCCTCCAGGGAGCTACAGTCCAGGGACTACACAGGTATATTTCCTCTACCACATCTCTTAAAGGTATCACCAGTAGGATTTCCCTATAGAGTCATAATAATCCCTTTTAGTCATCACGTATGGTCCCAAACTGTGGTGGTGTCTGTCTGTATCATAGACTGTAAAAAAGAATGGACACACCCACAGCATTGGTTTCTACAGACCGTAAATGAAGCCGATTGTTCAGGAATTTCAAATCCGCCATCTTTCTAAATCGCGTCATATCCTGCAGAATGCAACCAGACCAGTATTGGTTGTGTAGCTTGTCAATCAAATCATCCCGCCCCTCCTAGAGCATAACCTACTTTATCGTCAATTTTGAAATAAATGGGGCCATAATTTACCAAACGCATATCATGATGATTGAAAGAAGACTTTAAGCTAGTGACTGGAAGCATATAGTACTTATGACAATGTTTATTAACTCATTCACTACTAGACTTATTTCTGGCTGCGTTTGCCCACTGCCAGAGATTTTTCATAGTAAAAATAAAAGTACACCGGAGCCGAGATACAGAATTTTTAAGTAATAAGTTAACCAGGAAGTGGATAGGAGTCTAGATCTTCGAAAAATGATAACTCCTGGGTCTGTGGTTTTTTTTGGGGGAAAATTTTAAATTACGTTTTTTTTACGTTCTTGGCAGTATTGGTAATTGGAAATAAGTACGTTTTTTACGTTCTTGTAAGAAAATCAAGTCTAAAGTTCGTCAAAAACCCATCCGCTTGCATTAAAGGGACATATTGCCGATTTTGCATCAAACCCCTATTTTTATCTAGGTCTAGGACCCATAAACATGATCCTGGTGTTTATTTTGTGTTTTATCTGTATTTTTAGATTTTTATCTATATCCTCAGACTATGAGTCATTTGACTCATAGTCTCTTTATCTCACCTTATTTCCTGACTACAATGTAGACCACACCCCCACGCAGCCTCCCCTCCCCACAAGGAAGGGCAGTGCCCCAAAGCATTATGGTCATTGTAGTAATGCAGCAGTCCAGTCAAACCCCATTCAAACACAGACTTCTATATTTTTCTGGCCATAGGGTGCAAATTTCAAATTTTGCTACTGTTATCTACTACAAATATTATTAACATTGAGTGACTGTAAGTTCTTCCAGGGGGGAAATGCTCCTAAGAGAAATTCTTTCTGACACCAGCAGGGGTAAAACAGTGAAACTACAGGCCATTCATATGAACTGTCACTTGAACTCTCTTCCTATATCGACTCAATTTCAAAGCAGGAAGCTGGGCCCTTGGTCTGTATCTGTAGAGACCTGTCCCTCTGCCTGTATTTTCTCATTTTACTTGGTTTAGGATGTTTCTGGCTTTCAACTTTTGGGCAGATGTTGGCATTGGTGGTGTTGAGCCAGGAAGTAGGGGCCAGCTTTCGATGTTGTGTTTATAAACAAATCCTACTTATACCTCAAGTACACACAATATAATGATATATACTAAAACTGCAGTCGTTGCTTATTGTTTGCATATTAAAAGCTCATATGTGTAATCAATTGGTTATGCGTTGACTTGATTGCTGTCTTAAAAGGATCCCTGCCTAATAAGCCTTTATATGCCTTAATACATTATAATTGCCCTCTATAAGACAAATTTAAAACATCTTAAATATATATTTTTTTACTCAAGCGGAACAATGCCCGTTATTTGTTCATGTGTGGTCCAGCCCTATGGAATGCATGTGCTAATAAAAACATATTTAAAATCTTGTCAAGTATCAAGTTGTTTTTTAGTTATGTTTAGGTACACTTGTTTATTGCTGGACCACACATGGACAGAGGACATCATCAACTTGTGACGGGCTTGTCCCCCTTGAGTAAAAGATGAACGATTTCCTTTTTAAGAGATTAGATCAAACTTCATGAAAGCTATTTAAACTTGCATGCAGCAGCGACATGTATTATTACGACTATGAATATAACACGGTCAACACACATTCTGAAATGCCACTCGCTAATGTTGGACCCACAATTCCTCAACAGTTGGACACTGACATGATGATCGCACTGCATTCACTTACTAGAGTAGCCCATCACAGGAAGTGACTCTAAATGGGCCACTGAGGGAACAGGAAAATGACCATATCTCATGTTGCTTCTGCTTTACAGCACAGGCACACACTTCTGCTTCTGGGCCCAGCTGGTTACTTAATGTATTGTGTCACCCCTCACTGATTTAGTTCCCTTTCTAGATCAAAGTGCAGTAACTTGACAAACAGAAAAGAGTTAATAAGCCCAACTTAAGAGATAATTACCATACCAACATTGCTCATGCTGCATACAGAGTTGCCATACCTAATCTTTGATAAATAGTTTGGTGCTACCTGAGTATCAGTGCCAGGTCAACGTGCTGACTCAATTGTGAAATACGTGCTGAAAATGTGTGCATGTTAACCAGTTTCTGTTGGATTTGGTTCAGATTGTGTCTTGATTTTCTTTTTTTAATGCATACATTTGCTTCAGTTTTATTTCTTTGGATAAAGTCTAAACTTTGAATTAGATCAGACCTCATTTAAAGTGAATTTGAGTAGAGGTAGAACCTTGGATTGCGTTGCTACCTGGCTATTATATACGCTACTGTAAGTCATTTATCTGTTTCTATAGTAATTTCAGTTGCTCATTGCACTGTTAAACAAGTCTCAAAACATATGATTTTTCCAATATACATAATATTATGTATTTTTGTCCTCCTGGTACATAATTTTGGTAAAGTGAAATCGCACTATATTCATGTTATGTTACCCTTGACACAGGTTCTCAAGCACAACAATAATTCATAGGTCACTAGATTAAATGAACTTGGCAAAAAATAATACAGGATTATTTCTTTGTATATATTGGCAGCTTGGTTTGAGTTGTGCTTAAATGATTTTGGGCCATTTCACCATACTATGAGAGTGAATGGAATCACTACTTCTTTATATCTATATTTATATATATCGGGTTATTTGATTACAGAAGCAATGGCTAAAGATGGTCAGTGTATCGACTTAACTACGATGTATGGCCAGGTTTCAAAGTTCAACATTGCTTTAACCTGTGTGTGTGTGTGTGTGTTTTCTCAGACTCAGCCGGTTACCACCCCCCTCGCTCCACTGTACGGTCTGGCTCCTCGTCTGCGCCGTAGTGTGGAGGGTCTAAACCAGGAGCTAGAGGGCATGTTCATCTGTCAGCCACCAAACCATCAGCGTGGGGTAACTTTGCCACCTGCTCCCCTCACTACAGCCTTCTGAAAGTGATAGGACAGGATTGTCTTTTCATTGCTTGCATAATTGCCTGAAAGTCAAGGTTCTGAAATGGCGTAGGCAGTGAATATGTGGAAAGGGAGATAACCTGTGGTTAACCCCTGTGTGGGCAAGGTCGTGGGTGATTGGTGCAGCAAAACAGCCTGGGGTTTTATTGCTTGTTTTCTGTCTTGAGGTGATATTTCATTTGGGTAAAAGGAATGTCACTGTTGCCACACACAGCACTTTACCCCCAACATTAGCTTTCTTGTGGTCTTGTATCATTTGGCACCCCCACACCTTGAAAAACAGATAAGCCGAACTTCTGGGTAGCTCAGTGGTTGGCATTGTTCCCTCACAGCAAGAAAGTCGTTCGCAGCCAACTAGGGCCTTTTTGTGTAGAGTTTGCATATTGTCCCATGTTCATGTGGGTTTCCTCCCACCAGGGACAGTACATGCCACCTTGACCAAAAGGCCCTGGCCTTACAGCTGAAGAATCAGAATCTGAATCTGAAGCTGTTCCTTGCCTTGTGTGCCGGACAGTGGCTGCCTCCTGTCCCATTGCTTAGGATGCATTGAGTGCAAGGATGATTTCGGGAATGTGAAAATCTATTTGATGATTAAATCAAATGCAACAATAAAAAATAACATAACATGCATGCAGTGGTGTAAAGTAACTAAGTACATTTACTCAAGTACTGTACTTGCGTACAATTTTGAGGTATCTGTACTTTACTGGAGTATTTCCAATACTTTTGCTTCTACTCCACTACATTTCAGAGGCAAATATTGTACTTTTACTCCACTACAATTATTTGAAAACTTAAGTTACAAGTTACTTTGTGTAGATTTTTATTATTATTACAAAACTTACATTAACCACTTCAGCCCTATATACATTTCGGCCATTTGAAAATGGCCGATCTACAAGCTCGCGACGCATTCTGAGCTTGTTGATCTGCCATTTTCAAAAGATTTTCATACATTTGAAAACTTGTGAAATGGGACATTCTGCACAATGAGTACTGGTACTTTTGACCTTAAGTACATTTTGATACCAATACTTTTGTACTTTTACTGAAGTATTTTTTTTATTTCTGACCTTTACTTGTAACAGTATTTCTACATTGCAGTATTGATACTTTTATTTATGTAAACATTTTTTACTTTTTCCACCACTGCATACACGCTACGTGGAGTAAAGGGTGTCTTGTGGTTTCAGCTCCTAGAGGTTCCAGACGGCCATCGGGCTCCAGTGCCTCCCCAGAGCTGCAGCAGTGGATCCCAGAGTGACCCCTGCACTACACCACCCTCTCACGTGTGCTCTTCTTCATCTTCTGCCTCCTCTTCACCCTGCTTCTCTCCATCCTTCCTCTCCACAAATTCCTCTGCTGTCGAAGAGGTACCCGTGGACCTGGACCACGGTCAGTGTACAATAATGCCATAAAATCTAGAATGCCGCCTTTAAACAAAGCACATTTGGAGACCATCGGGGTTTAACCACTTATACTCTCTTTTACACTTTGTCGTACGACGGTGTCATGCAATGAGAATAGATAGACTATCTACAATTTCACAATGTGTCATGACGCCTTGTGAGCTTGTAGGCCAACATTTTTTGCTATTAAAAAAATAAAGAATGTCGCCTATAGCATGCCTAAAGTAAGGACACAAGGTTGAAAGACAGTGGTTAAAGTTAAATCTGTTGTCCGAGCAGTGCCACGTAATAAGACAGCTTTTTTTTACTTTCTGTAACGCCAAGCATTTGCACATTTTTGAGTATCAACAAATAAAGTGACACTAATCAAATCTTATCAAATTTCCATATCAAAAGTGTAATAATTGTTTCCTATGAGTTGTATTTTGTCGACAGTGGCTTAATATTTCCTCTCAATGTTTATTTCTCAGAGCTGATAGAGGGTGCAGAGTACCTCCTGTCTCCGTTGTCCTCCCATAATGATGTTGACGCCACCTTCCCCATGCTGCTGTCCTCTTCTCCACGCCCCAACAAGAGTTACTGCTTCCAGAGAGAGCCCCCAGAGGGCTGCGAGAAAGTCCGCGTGTTTGAGGAGACCAGGTAGGTTTTTAGATTTCACGTGTACATACACACACACACGTCACCCACAATAATAAGCGCCGACGACCCAAACCAAGATTGAAAGCTTAACTCGTGTATGTATTCTGCTTATGTACTGAACGCATTCAAACAAGTCCAGTCTACAAACACAAAATACAGTGTATTGCATAATGGAATGGAATAAAACTAGAAAAAGTGCTCCTCGGAGCACAGGTCTCCGCCAGGTCAGGTAGGCTATTGTGGCCTATTGGTGGCGCTATAATAGGCCAATGTGAAAAGGGTGCCATTTCTTAGGCCTTGCACGACAATCGGACACTGACTGCATTCATAGTTTGAGGCATTTTGTTAAAAACATTTGTTTTGCTAAATTAGACCTGCTGGTGGCGCTATAACAGGCCAATTTTAAAAGGGTGGCATTTGATCCTCAACATAGTGTAAATGTGCGTGCAAAGTTTGACCGCAATCGGACGGTGCGTTCATGATTTGCGGAATTGTGTTCAAAACAAGCCAATAATGCAAACTTTTGATGTCAATCTTAGCCAATCAGGATGGAATATGAAAAAACTGAAAGACCCGTTTCGTTTAATGACTATAGACAAATCCACAGACGCGCTGCCTGTAGGCGGCCATTGCTGCGGTGTCGCGTCTGCGGAGCGTTGACACCGCAGCAATGGCTGCGCGCAGGGCAGCGCTCCGTGGATTTGTCTATAGAGATACTGTGTACCGATTTGCGTGATTTTTGGACAAAATTTGTAGGAGTACTGTCAAAAAATATGTTTTGCCCAAATCGGCCTCCTGGTGGCGCTATAAAAGGCCCATGAAAAGAATTTGGGGCAGAGGTTCTGAATTGGCATCCAGGGAGTGTGTGTGCACAGTTTCGCTGCGATCAAGCCAACGGTGCCGGAGGTTAGCTGGTCACGGACGGACGGACGGACGGACACACGGACGGACGGACAGACAGGGGGAAAAACATACTCTCTCGCTATGCCTTTCGGCCTGGCGGAGACGATGACTCTACTGTTAAAAGAAATGTGCTTGAACTCAAATTACATTGGTGCATGTGTGCCCTCTAGTGGTGGATATTCTCAATGGGATTTTATTAGCCCTATTTTATCATCTTTCAAAAATACATTGCAGAGGGTTGAGCCAGTAATCTTTCAAAATGTTAAATTAACTTTTGAAAGCATTCAATAAACACTAGATCTTCACCCGGGTGCAAGGCGCTGGTCAGTGCTTTTTTTCCCCTTTTTGGATCGTTTTTCAGCTGACCCATCACGATAAATGTCGTCCGTCTTGATATTGTGCAGTTTTTTGTTGTTGGTCTGTATAATAACACTTTGGTTTGCTTCTGTCAATTTAAATGTGCTCTATAAATACATTTTGAGATCACTGGCTCAACCCGCTGCAACAGACACGGTTGTGATATGCCCCGGTCCACTGTCTGCCGCAGAGGATGAGATGAAGGAATACAAGGCTATAAATATGGACAAATGCAAAGCCACCAGTCCTAGCTGATGGTCTTAGACCGGGAGCCAGGCCCAGCCCTCAGGATGTTCTCTGCTAACTTTTTGTCACTATTATTTCCTGTTTGCATATACCTTGGGCCATCACAAGTTCATACTGAACACCACCAACTCGGGGCTGTTTGGTCTCAGGGGCCCCAAAACCCCTTTTTGGGGCGAAATTCATGTTAATGGCAATATAAATGTACTAAAATTACATAAATTGTCTTACACATATGAAATTCGGCATGGACTATCCTGACACATAGGGGTAAGTAGCAAAATAGGATTCTGGTGCTTGCTACCATTGTATTTTTAAATATGACCTACAACATCCCCAGAAACACACACAAAAAAACTGTCTGCTTGACAAATAACAACAAAGATGATTATTTTCCAGCACTTTATGGTGAATATCACTGCCTCACTTGTATATAGAAAACCTCCCATGTCCCTTGATTGATTTGATTAAAATTTGTATTAGGCAAAAGAATGTAAAACAACAGTTACATTTATAATGCTTTTGTCTAAAAGGTCCGGCCAAAAAAGTCCTTGCGGACTTGTTTCCGTTGGGGTCCTTGAGTTAATTTCATAGACATATATATATAGTAGCAACCAAACAGTTCAAATATCAACATGAAAATACAGATAATACAGAAAAAATACCACTATGTACAAAAAAAGCATTTAAAAAATATATGTACAAAAAAAAGGGGGGGGGAAGCATGGAAAAATAAAAATTATATACAAAAAAAGCATGAGGAAATACAAAATATGTACAAAAAGAGGAGGGGGGGTCGTCTGTCTACAGCTAAGCTTCAATTTGAGCCCAAGATGACCTTTGTATCTTGAAAAATTCTCTTTCTGTAGCCAAAATTCTGCACTATACATCAAATCGGAGAAAATTTAATATTCAGTCATAGTAGAGGCCTTAGGAGGGGTCCACGTGTGATTGCTTATTATCTATTTTTCTAGTTTGGATTTTTGGCATCCAGGACCTCTAATATAGGGATTTTGATCATCCCAAGAAAAAAAGTGTGTTTTTTTCAATGTTTTATTACCCCTATGAGACCTGTGGGATTGCTGGCTGGAACGCCGGCGAGACTGTCTTTCGGAGACTGTGGCACGCTCAAATTTAGACGTAGCCCAAAGATAGAGATCCTTTGATTCTAGACAAGCTCAGGTTTCCAATGGGACCAACCTTGTCATGCTAGAACACATTTTGGCGAGGGGAAAAACAGCCATCACCACTTTCCAAATCTCATTCAGTTTTGGGCAAGAACCATTTTGCACGCAGTACAAATATGTATATTTGTACTGCGTATTCTGCCTATTTTAAAAAGGAGACCACTGTACTGTATCTATAGCTGTATGAGACCACTGTACTTTATCTATTGCTGATATGAGACCACTGTACTGTATTTGGACCACTGTACTGCATCTATAGCTGTATGAGACCATGACTGTATTGCATCTAGACCACTGTGCTGCATCTATATCCCACTGTACTGCGCATATATAGACCATTGTACAGCATCTTGAGACCACTGTACTGCATCTATAGACCATTATACTACATCTTAAGACCACTGTACTGCATCTAGAGACCATTATACTACATCTTAAGACCACTGTACTGCATCTAGAGACCACTGCACTGGATCTATAGCTGTATGAGACTACTGTACTGCATCTATAGACTAACTACTGTATCTATAGACCACAGTAGTGCATCTGTAGACCACTATACTGCATCTGTAGACCGTTGTCGTGATCTGTAGACCACCACAGTGCATCTGTAGACCACGCTAGTGCATCTGTAGACCACTGTAGTGCATCTGTAGACCACTATACTACATCTGTAGACCACTGTTGTGATCTGTAGACCACTCAACTGCATATGTAGACCACTGTGGGGCATATATAGACCACTCTAGTGCATCTATAGACCACTGTAGTGCATCTATAGACAACTGTAGTGCATATGTGGACCAATGTACTGCATCTACCGAGTCTTTGCGGCGACCGCCCCCCACTGAGGGCAAGCTGTTCCAGAGCCTGGGCCCCCCCCAGGCTCTGTAGACCACTGGACCATTGGTCTATAGATGCAGTACAATGGTTTATAGATTCAGTACAGTGGTTTATAGATTCAGTACAGTGGGATATAGATGCAGCACAGTGGTCTAGATGCAATACAGTTATGGTCTCATACAGCTATAGATGCAGTACAGTGGTCTCATATAGCAATAGATGCAGTACAGTGGTCTCATACAGCTATAGATGCAGTACAGTGGTCTAGATACAGTACAGTGGTCTCATATCAGCAATAGATTAAGTACAGTGGTCTCATACAGCTATAGATACAGTAAAGTGGTCTCCTTTTTACAATAGGCAGAAATTACATATTTGTACTGCGTGCAAAAAACTGCATGGTTCTTGCCCAAAACTGCATGAGATTTGGAAAATGGTGAGGGCTGTTTTTCCCTCGCCAAAATGTGGTCTAGCATGACAAGGTTGGTCCCATTGGAAACCTGAGGTTGTCTAGAATCAAATGATATCTCTATATTTGAATAAGCAATCGTGCGTGGACCCCTCCTAGGGCCAGTGATGTGTTCTACCGTGGTACGCTGTGTACGCAGTATGGCCTGCAGATTTTTTTCGTCGCCACCGTATACATCCAAAAACGGTTCGAAACGGCGTATCTGATACGTTGATACGCATCTGATACGCTGCACCCAGGAGTGGCTGGGCTGGGGGGCAGCAATACAAACAGCAAGAATGTGGTCTGACCGTCTGACTAGTCTAACTCTGAGGTGAAGCCGTGAAGGCAGCTCCGAAGTGGTTGAGTTACAGGGTGATTAACATTAGAAACAGTAGAAAATCAGTATAAAGCATATTGTAAGTGTACTCAGTGTTACTGTGAAACTGGGCCTGAGTGGGCCTGGCCGAGTTTGCGGGGAAGAAACGCGCGCGGAGCGCGAGCAATTTTTTTACATTCATTAATTATACACGCGTGCGTGCCGTGCGTGTGGGAGGAACTAGGGGGGGAATTGTTATAGTATACCCTCCAAACAAATCTAGAACACCACTGCCTAGGGCCTCTACTACATGACTGAATATTCAATTTTGAGGTATAGTGCAGAATTTTGGCTACAGAAAAAGTAATTTTCAAGATACAAAGGTCATCTTGGGCTCAAATTGAAGCTTATGGACATGGGAAGTTTTGTATATACAAGTGAGGCAGTGATATTCACCATAAAGTGCTGGAAAATAATCATCTTTGTTGTTATTTGTCAAGCGGACAGTATTTTCTTTGTGTTTCTGGGGATGTTAGGTCATATTTAAAAATTCAATGGTAACAAGCACCAGAATCCTATTTAGCTACTTACCCCTATCTGTCAGGATACTCCATGCCGAATTTCATATGTGTAAGACAATTTATGTAATTTTAGTAAATTAATATTGCCATTAACATTAATTTCGCCCCAAAAAGGGGTTTTGGGGCCCCTGAGACCAAACGGCCCCGAGTTGGGGGTGTTCAGTATGAACTTGTGATGGCCCAAGGTATATGCAAACAGGAAATAATAGTGAAAAAAAGTTAGCAGAGAACATCGTCAGGGCTGGGCCTGGCTCCCGGTCTATCTGACCCCCCCCCTTTTTTTCCTTTTCAGCACAAAAGGTGCTCTAGGCAGTGTTTTTTTCTGCATAAGGCAGACTGTGTGAACACACCCTAAGTAATGTGTAACTCACAAATGACATGAAAACTGATAGAACGCTCGCACACTGGGCTCCAGTTGCAGAAATTATATATTTTTAACTAACAAATGACAACACCTGCCCCCATCTTCTTCATCTCTCTTCAGTGTTCCACATCAACCCAAGGCCGCCCTCATCTCCTCGTGCCCAGACCCCAACAAGGTGAACTTTACCCCCCACGGTGGCTCTGCCTTCTGCCCCGTCAGTCTCCTCAAGCCTCTTTTGCCCTCCATGGACCTGCTGTTCCGCAGCTTGGCTGTCTCCCCAGCAAGTAGCAGCTCTGGCCTGGTCACGGTCTCCTACGAGTCGACACCCTCCACTGGTAATCTTGGTCCTCACCCAGATTCCCCCATCTCCACTGCTGTGTGACGAGGCCAAAGGCATTGGAGAATTTTCTTTCTGATTTATTCCAAAAGCAGGTGGTAGACCATTTTGCTTTGAATAAAGCATTCATCATAACGACATCTTACCGTTTCTCCCACCTGACTTCATCTGAAGCCTGAAATCAAAATTCGGGGGCCATCTGGAATAATTGCCGAACCACGTTAATAAATAACGCCTAACCTGACTGGAATGACAGTGAGTGAGCTGTACCATGGTCAACATTAGCCAAACTACCTATCACTGCCCTTTTTGGTTAACATTTTTTTTAAACAAGCACTGGTAGTTATGAGGCGTTTCATTCCAGTGGCACTTACTGTAGCAAGTTCTAGTTTTTAATTCCAGTTTATTTTTCTACAGACTGTTACTTGATTCCAGTTGATTATTTTGCAAGATGTGGAATATGCTGTCTCCTCAAAATGGCTGTTTGGTCCACAGCTTACTATATTTGAGAAACAGAACAACAATCTGCAGACCGATGACATCACTGATGGCTGTATGTTAGAAAGCTTTAATTAGTCTGATGTTAAAATACCTTTAGTATTTTAGGAAAGTGACTATTCCGTTTAGTTTTTTTTAATAAGGAAAGAAATATGGTTTAAAAAAAGTAGCAGTGTAAGAGGAAGTAATCTTGTCATCTGCAATCAGAAAAAAGTATATAATTTTTATGATATAAAAATATTTTTGGGCAACTAGACTTTCTGAAGAGCAAAGACTTGGTGTTTATATCAATTCTTGCACCAAAGAAGTATTTTTGGTCACACATGCTGGTTAAGAGTGTGCTGTATCTGAGTATTTTATAATTGACATTATTCGAACCACGGTCATATAGCGGGTTTGGGTGTGAGCAAAATGGCGCCTGTGTGAATATGGCCAATAGAACTTCTCTCTCCAGTCTTATTCTATAGGTGTAATGAAGTTACACAATTTGTTGGACGCGTGTTCGTGGATAATCTTTCACTTGCGCAGTGAAGTTTGGATTTTTCTTGAAAGAAATGTCATGTATGACTCACAACTTTGATTTAGTCATTCTGGAGAAGACTGGCTGAACCTGTCATTTCAATACAAAAGGTTTTGGGTTCGATTGAAGCTATCCAAAATGGAGGAAGAATGTGGTCGAATATAATGGCTTTTAGTATTTAAAGATATTTATCTACATTTCAACTGAAAGAGAATTTTGTTTTTAACCACTTTAAATATGCAGCAAACACATTATTTGAAACGCACAAACGCATGAGGTTTATGGTTTATTTTTATGCTTGCATCCTTGGTGTCATTGAAGAACAAAGCATGACAAATCAGTTTGGTACTTTTTAATGAATGGAACATGTTGCTCCGTTAAATTACATTTTGATTTCATTGAAAAGCTTTTTTTTAAGGAAATGTTCCTATTGTTGGACTTGCAAGTCTACCTTAAGGATGAAACTAATGCATTCCTTAAGCCTGTAAAGAATTTTCTGTTATCTTGTGATGTATTTCCTATTAACTTGCAAAATGGCAACTTGTAAATATGTTAATCGGACAATGTTGATATTCTTAGATTTTCTAGTTGCGTGCTTGTGTGTATTTTCTTATATATATATAATAGTTTTGTGAGGTCTCACAGCTAAGTTGACTACCTAAATCAGTTTAAGAGGTGTAGACTTGTCATCCTTAATGATGAACATTTCTCTGAAGGTATTCCATTACTTTTTCTCCACTAAGCTGACGAGATGTTAAAAAGAGAGGTGGAGGAAAAAAAGTTTGTCGAGTAGAAATGTATGCACAAATTGAACAGCTACTTTTGAGTCACATTTTATTTTTCTACTTCACTTTTTTTTGTACTTTTTTTTTGGGTAACTAAGTGTTAATATGTATCATTTTCTACTCTCTTTTCAATTATCTGCAACATAAGCTAAAAAGAAAAAAAAAATCTGTTCTGATGTTACTTTAGTTTTGCCCCCTGTCGGTAGAATATCAGACTGGGTGTAACGTGAACATTGTATTCAGTGTGGATTTTTATGCACTTCAAGAAGAGGATTTTATGTGGTGGAGGTTTTTCTCTCCTACATCGTTATTGAATCATTGTCCTGGGGTGGTTGTCTCTGAAAATAGTTTCAATGTGTGTGGGAACTGTCAATGGTAGGATTGTCTAATCTTTTGACTAATCCCTAGTGTATTAGTAATGATGAGACTGCCTTATCCTAGCAAGCCACAGCTGTCGGTATTGTGGGAAAAGCTATTAGCTCAGGTTCTTTTTTGTTTTTTCTATCCACATAAACATGAGAAATTTGAGAAACTTTGTTTGCGATTATTATACATAAAATCATGCTGCATAATTTGATATATATATAAAATGACCAATGCTAAGGTAGCCTATAAAAAATATCTTTAGGCCTATTTGAAAATGTAAATTAAAAGCTTGTAGGCCTAGAATAAAGATCTACTTTGGGGGGGGGGGATATTTGGTAATTCTTTGAACATTTTAAAAACATATTTTTGAATAACATTTTATGTAGGCTAGGGCTTAAAGTGTTTAACGTGTCTATATCATGTGCAGAAATGTATAGCCTACCAGTGGCATGTACAGCTGTTGTGTCGTTGCACTGTGTGATAGGTTGCCTCCTAAAGGGAGGCAGTCTTTAGTGTCTATAGACTCGCAGGGACAGTGCTTTCAAACGGACATCATCTACTTGCTCGGGCGTACGGTATTTTATTCTAACACAATATTGTGAGGGGATCGTTGACTATGGACGTCTTAAGACAAGTCGGCAAACAGCTCAAGAGCCATCCAGCTGTAAGTTTGTCTTAATTGATGTGATGTGAATAGTCTGACTCTGAGTGAGTCAAGAGTTGACATTGAAACGTGCGCTCCAGCCCACCGTGTGCGCGCCACCGCCACCGGTAACTACGCGAGCTTGATCTCTAAAAAAATTCCCCATCCGTTTTAAATGTAATCCTATTACGATAGCATATGATATTAGATCGGTTAACGAGTTCCTTAACAAGATAATAGTCCTTCAGATTATAAATGAGGTGGATGTCATGTGTACCGTAAGGTAACCGGAAGACTCGCCCCAAAACAGCGGTTCTTGTATTCTTGTATTTGGTTGACTGAGGATAAGATGAGTTTAGAACTTAGTTTGGGGTTAGGCATAGTGTTACTGAGGTTAAGTTTAGGAATAAGGTTAGGTTTAGGCATAGTTTACTTTGGTTACGTTTAGAAATACCAGGTGGTGAATTCCGAGGTCACCTCATTTGCCCCGGGGCGACTGTGTTTTGGGGCGAGCGTTTTGGTATTCCTTCAGTTTAGGCTACTGTTGATAGAACACCTATTGTTGACCCCAAATACATTGATCGGCTATTAGCTTTACATTGTTGGATGTGTAGCTGTAAAACAACGCTCTTTCAGATACTGTAGGTTAGGGATGGTATGCCAGAGATAGTGGCAGATCATTGTAATGAGGTTCAGGTTATACTTATACTCTATTGTTTTATTTGTACACGGCCGTGGGTACAGGATGTGCACAGGTTGGTACACGATGTGCGCATCTTAAACTCAATAGATTCACGTCTATTTAAATCAATTTAAGACCTTATTCAAATAGCTGTGTCAACTGTTCGATAAAAAAAGATCAGGAAATGAGCTAGACGTTTATGATCTATATTTTTCACATGGGCTTTTGTGATTAAATAATTTTGTTAAAATTATTAAGACGTTTAATATTGATTGGAATATTGATTAAACGAACGTCAAGACCACATAATTTTCTGAACATTATGTTCACCTCCAACCATTCATGTATGATGTAAGCTGGCTGGCACGTAGGTCTAGCCTACACAACAGCACATGCGCAAAGCGAGGCAGGCCATTCTATAGTGTGCACAACATACACATGTGAAGGGCGACGGGGTGAAATCACAGGGTGGAATGGGTGAAACAACTTGCTTTACGGCAGCTTCCATACATTATGGCAGTGGTTCTCAACCTGTGGGTCGGTACCCCACATGATTGTGAAATGACAATTTAAGGACTTTTAAGACATTTTTAATACCTAAAAAACTAAAAGAAAAAGATCATTACTGCATCAAAAGTAATCAACAAACAATACTATAAAACATATTGCCAAATTGTAAAATAATATAAGGAAGAGGCAACATTTGTGAAAATAGTAGATCTACAATCTCACAACGCCTATCAACGAGAGGCGTTGTGAGCTTGTAGATCTGCTATTTTCACAATATTTATCTGTGGAACCGAGTCAAACAAAATGGGGGGTCCCCAGTTCCCCAGTTCAAATATGGGGGCCCCCAGTTCAATTATGATTATTTTGGCGGGTCACGACCTGAAAAGGTTGAGAACCACTGCATTATGGAAGGTATGCCCATGGGTATGCCTATGTAGTATTGAAGACCTACGTTAAGTAGCCTACATTTTGAGTACTTTTACCTGAGTGTCAATTTTTCAGTATTTTATACTTCTACTAAACTAGCTACATCTCACTCAGATGGGCTAATATTGTACTTTTTACTCCACTACAATTACGCTATTGAAACTGTGTGTCTGGGGGGACTTGTGAAATGGGACATTATACATAATGAGTGCTTTTACTTTTGGTACTTAATACTTTACATACTTTTGTACTTATCTTGAATGCAGGACTTTTACTTGTGGTACTGATACTTTTACTTAAGTAAAAAATGTGAGTACTTCTTTCACCACTGATTGTATAGGGGGCATGTCCTTAGGGCACTTGTCCTTGACTTTTATTTACTGTATGTTTCTTCTTTTCCTCCAGCTGATACCTCTCTTCGGCTTCATTGGTATGGGTGCTGGCATGTGTTTCACATATGTAATGCGGCTAGCCCTGAAAAGCCCTGAGTGCTCGTAAGTATCTTTATCTGAGCAAGAAGGTTTTCAACTGGTGGTCTGTGGACCACTGGTGGTCCGTGAAGGTATTGCATGTGGTCCCTGACCATGCATTTAGTTATGTAGGAAAGTGAAGAATTTTATTTTATTCTATGTTATTTTATCGACCACTTGTTGAGAAA
Organism: Gymnoscopelus braueri; assembly: GCF_963280865.1. Lineage (NCBI taxonomy): Eukaryota > Metazoa > Chordata > Actinopteri > Myctophiformes > Myctophidae > Gymnoscopelus > Gymnoscopelus braueri. The sequence continues at coordinate 18,619,895 of NC_137617.1, forward strand.
CAGTGCAGTAAATTACTTGGTGACGTATGATGACGCGCCAATGTTGTCAGTTACTGGGAAGTCGGATGTCAAGAACTTCCACAGAAATGGGAGTTGGAATCTCAAGGGAAACTGTACCAGATTGCTTGGTTGAGTCACCATTATAAGGAAATGTGCCCATAGGTTGTAATGAATCAGTGAACATGAGTTTTTTTTAGCTCTGGACCGCTAGCATATCTCAGTTAAATAATAACTGTTAAGGGCTTGATTTAATTCACCTCAAATTAACAAATTAAATTAAGCCCTTCACAGTCATTATTTAATTTCAAGCTTTCCCCCCACACCATGCCCATATCACCCCTCCCAACACAACAGTGGTCCCCCAGGTTGATTCTCAGTCAGGGTGGTGGTCCCTGGTTCATAATCAGTTGAAAACCCCTGCTATAAACCATAGTGGTTCATAACATTTTCTGGACAAAGGCCTACTTGAAAATCTTGAAAGAGTTCGCTGCACCCACCTGACCACTTAACACAAGTGTCCAGGTGGGTGTGATGAAGAAGAGTGGGCACCTCGATGTAATATTTACATTTTTTTTTCAAAATGTTAAAAAATGTATTGAAAAATGGTCTGAACTCTGAAGTAATGTGAAGTGTACATGATGTGAACATGCACGGTACATCATTATCAGACTTACATTTACCCTTCAACTTCTTGTTTATGCCCAAAATGATTGGATATACAGGTTTTGTAGCAATTTGTAGCAATTGTAGAAATATTAGGCTTTAATTGTCAAATGTTCAATCATGTTCTAATCATGTATACTTTACTTGGCTTGGATCAATGGAACTAACGTAGAATACTTTATGTTCCTATTTATCTATATCACAATGAAAACTTTTTTTTCACAGTAAAAGATTAATAAATTAGGAATATATATATATATATATAATATTCCTTCATTACACCACCACTGCATGTGGGAGCTGGGAGGTAATGTCTGCAGTGTTATCTGTTGGCAAATTATAATAGAGGTCTCTTTTTGTCTTGTCCTCAGATGGGATCGTAATGGCAACCCCGAGCCCTGGAATAACATGGATCCCACTCATCAGTATAAAGTAAATACATCTCTATACGCCTTATACACAAATCAGTTCTCCAACTGTATGTTATTTAATTGTCTCCGCCAGGCCGAAGGCATGGAGTAGAGTATGTTTTACCCCCTGTCCGTCCGTCCGTGTGTGTGTGTGTCCGTCTGTCACCAGCTGTGATTGGCTAGCGAGACACATGATGACATGATGACATCACTCATATCATACCTACCTGACCTGGCAGAGACCTGTGCTCCGAGGAGCACTTTTTCTAGTTGTCTCCGCCGGAGGCTGAGAGTATGTTTTCGCTTCGTCCCGCTGTGTGTTCCCCCCCCCTAGCCAAGCTAACATTGGTCAAGCTCCACGTGACACGTGACAATATGTTGACACCAATGCTTTTGATTGGCTAGAGGGACGCATGACGAAATAAAATCCTATGAATAGGTGTGTCACTTCAAAAAGCCATTTATGTTTTTGAAGTGAGGTAAGACAGGATCAATCAGTCTTGATTGGAACAGTACCTTCCAGTACAAATCACCCGTCCGTGCGTGTGTGTGTCCCTCTGAGAACACCTAACATTGGTCAGTTTCACGTGACATCACAATATGTAATATAAATATATAAATAGCTTAGACAGGAGAGGCTGAGATCACACAATGAAACTAACTCCCATTATGCAAACTGAAGAAGCAAATCATCATCTGAAACCTGATGAAGAAGCAAAGGCGCAGAAGGCCAAAGCTAAGAAACAGAGAGAAAGAACACTAAACAGAGACAAAGAATCCCTAAATGACAAAAAACGAAGATATATCTTTTACCCATTTCTCATTAGATACAGTAGATACATGTTCTATTTTAAGTAAGAATTAGAACATTCCTAGAGAACTATGGTTAAAGATAGGGTAAGTGATTTCATTTGATTAAAATAGCACGGGTCTGCTGGCGGAGACTTGTGCTCCGAGGAGCACATTTTCTAGTTTACTTTGATTTTATTTTATAATAAGAAAACATGCCAACTTGTTCATGCAAAATACAGTAGATTCACACACTAAGTATAGGTCTATTCTAAGATAGGAACCATATATCTTGAATTAAAAATGATTAGTTTCATGGGGCCCTGACATGAATGCTTAATTTATACTTAATCACGCTTTACTTTCGACCAAGTGTCGCTCAACATGAATTACAGTATGTATTTTCAGTTGAAACGATGTCATTTTTTTCAAGCAAATGGTCATACATGCAACTAAGTACAATTAGCGTTAACGTGATAAACATGCAGTTTTACAGTCTAAAGGGCCTTGTGATGAGTCTTGTGACATCACTGATTATGCATCCTTCCTTGGTGTCTTTATTCTAGTCATATCTTTATAATTGTCTCAAAGTTCACATCTACCTTCTCAAACTGACTGTGTGTGTGTGTGTGTGTGTGTGTGTGTGTGTGTGTGTGTGTGTGTGTGTGTGTGCGTGTGCGCGCGCACGGGCATTTGCGCATCTTCAGCTATTCACAGTCAACATGGACTACACCAAGATGAAAAAGGACAGGCCTGACTTTTAAGCCAAGGATGTACCTGCCACTTCTCTCCCACATACCTGCCACTTCTCTCCCAACATCATCTTCAGGAGCCGGTGCACTTCTTGCCTAATACTATAGCACTTACAGTAATACTTCAGTCATTGTTTCATTTCCACCTGACAGTTGGAAGGGATTATAAAGTAAAACAGGCAACCACCTGTTTTAGTAAAGGATTGATATATTTTTGGATGTCATCAAGTTGTAAATTATTTAATGAATGATGTCATTTAAAAACTAATTCAGTCTTTGTGAGTTTTTTTGTGCTGGTTGAGACAGTATCAGTGTTGCTTCACTATGAATCGAAACCTATTCATTAGGCTACAAGTAATAGTTTTTAGTTAGAGTTCAATTAAAAGTGTTCATCATTACTTTTTATTGCACAATTCAAATGGATGTCAATTAAGCTAAGGGGACACTGATGATGAATTGAGTACAGTGGACCACAATGTAAACAAGCCCCTAGGGCTTTTTGTGTTATCCTTTTAGCATTGCTTGTTCAATTATACTGGCCATACCGTTTTCAATGTGTTAATAAAGTAATCAATCAATCAATCAATCAAAACACCATGGTTGTCACTCCTGCCTCACAACAAAGAGCACTTCCTGCAGTACAAGCCTTTTCTCTGTGTAGATTGCATGACCGTGTCATGTCAGTTTGCTCCAGTATTCTACCATAATTGAAGATCTGTTCAGTGTCTCCCTTTCCCACCCATAACATGCTCTCCAGCCCATCGAGATTATTATTTAATCAAGAATACGCTGGTGAGGGCCTGAAACATTTTGTTATTTATAAATTAGATTTAAGCAATTTAAAATGAGAGAAGATTGAGTGCAAGATTAAATAAAGCAGATTGTGAAGGGTTTTTGTTGTTGTCATTCACCAAGCAAGACAGCATTCCAGAAAGGTCCAACTAATCTGCAATGTTTTTAATTAAAGTGATCCTTAAACAGGTTGTAGAAGACAAGAAAAGTATAGCTCACTGTGGTCAAAGCCTCGCCATCATGTTTTTGCTCCTTCATCTAGGCCCTGAGGCCCAATGGCTGTGCAAGTTGGAAAGCTCACTGTCCGAGTTGGCAAACTGTGGTGAGATGGAGAGACCGACTGACCGATCATCGATCCTGTGGAGGAAACTCATTTGTCAATGACAGTTAAAGCAGTAAAAGAGACAGAAAAAGCACATACAGCTATTTTACTTTTTGCTAATCATATAAGAGTAGCAAGGGTGGAAAAAATACTGATAGTAAGATAAAGACACAAAGAAAAGGGTCATCAGGTAACAGTCCACTGGGGCTAGGAAAGGAGTACCAGACACCAGGTTGTAGCCTACTGCAAAACAAAACAACGACTTGACTGGCTCACTGCACTTGGACTATTTACAATAAAGAACAGTGTATGTACAGTATTGACATCCAAATGTAAGTTACAGCAGCAGAGTAAAAATAACAGAACAATAAAGATACATGAATAATAATAAGTAACCAAATTACTTTAGCAGACTAACTCCCAAATAGTCCAAGAGAAAAACACCACAGTTTTGAGACATTAGTTCCTGGACCGAGATGCTGCAGCAGCAGCATTGAAAAGCCTCAAGGTTACCGGCACAAAGGACTGACTGACCAAGTCTTTTGCTCTTCTGTGTGGGGAGGATGAATCTTCCACTACCCACCATGGGTCTAAGCTTCCCTGTTTTCACATCTTCCACCACCTCACACCGTCCAGTTAAGCACCGATGACAGAACCACTTTCTTCACCACCTTGTTCAACTTGTTTGTGTCCCTAACGTTGCTGTAACCCCCTGCATGCAACTGCAAAGAAAGAGGGCACTGGGCACTACGGATTTGTAGATAATCTGCACTGCAGCATCTGCAGGTCTCCCCAACAGTTGGGCCTCAACTCTGTGATAGTGAACAGAAAATGCATTGGATACCAATTTCATCTAAACAGGAGAGAAAACTCATTTGATATAGGACCACACTAGCTCTGGTCCATAGCCATAAGGAGCTAGGACCACACAGGATAGACAAGTGGAATTGGAAGTGATGGGGGAAAAAGAGGAAAGAAAGAAAGAAAGAAAAATCTGACACTTTTGTCCGCAACATTATTAAATTGAAGCTGATAAATGTGTTCTCTCTCATGATTGGATTAAATTGGTGTCCCACCTGAAAATGTGTGTTCTGTCTACTAAAGAGCTGGAGAGACTGGAAGGCCCCTGTTACGGAACAAACACTCTATAACAATGAGCTACAACTTTTTAACAAAAAAAATACTTTTTTTTTAGCTTTAATGCTTTAATGCTACTAGACTTGAGTTTAACATTTGACAAACTATAGTTAATGCAGAGATGCTTGCAGCATCTTCGACTAAAATAAGTATTATATTACACTAGTGCCTGCATGGTCCCAAAGCATCCACCAGATGGCATTAACTCATCATTTTAAACTTCTGACTGCAACTGTACCCGTAGCCTACTGCCCGTGTTTGCCATTATCAAGTTCTTGCACGCAAACATTTTGCAAACATGCATTGAAACCAGTGGTGGAAAAAGTCAATATTCAGTCAATATTCCGATGAATCTGATCTGAAATCCAACATCGAAAAGGAACACGGATTTGAGAGAACACTATGTGGAATGGCTTGGGCTGAGTTAATTGATGAGCACTGAGCAGTGGTGTAAAGTAACTAAGTACATTTACTCAAGTAGCCTACTGTATACTTAAGTACAATTTTGAGCTATTTATTTTTACTTTACTGGAGTATTTCCAATTTTCAGTACTTTTACTTCTACCCCACTACATCTCAGAGGCAAATATTATACTTTTACTCCACTACAATTATTTAAAAACTTCAAAGTAACCACTTCAGCCCAAATACATTTCAGCCATTTGAAAATAGCCGATCTACAAGCTCACAGTGCCTTGCGATGCAACGCCTTGTGATCTGCTATTTTCAAAAGATTTGTACACATTTTAACTTTTGAAATGGGGTTAGGGTTAATTAGCTAAATGAGTACTTTTACTTTTGGTACTTTCATTATTTTAACTGAGTCCACTGACTAGGAAGAATAGTGGATTCGTGGAATGGCTTGAACTTGAAGCCTGAGTTAATTGATGAGTCCATAGATTAATTCCGTCTAGAGACAAATGAAACAAACCCTTATCCGTTATCAGTCTTTGCGCTTTGATCTTGGCACGTCGTAATTAAATCACAGCTATAACTCATCCATCCTGGTGATTAAATTAAGATACATTTAATAGCAATTAAATTAAGCACTATAAACCACTATGAACCATGTTGTTGTATAACCTGAAGGTCGTCATTCGCAAACCAACTGATGCAAATATCTGTTCTGGTGGTGGTTCATGTTGTGTGTCATGTAAGCAGTGGAGTAAAGTAACTAAGTACAGTACTTGAGTAAATGTACTTAGTCTAAGTACATTTACTCAAGTAGCCTACTGTACTTAAGTAGAATGTTGAGGTACTTACTTTATTAAAGTATTTCCAATTTCCAATACTTTTTCTTCTACTCCACTAAATCTCGGATCCAACTATTGCTACTTTTACTCCACTACATTTATTTGAAAAACTTTAGTTAGTTACTTTGTAGATTTTGATTATTACAAAACCATACACCAATTCAGCCCTATATACATTTTGATCATTTGAAAATAGCAGATCTGATCTACAAGCTCACAATGCGTGTGATGCAATGCATTGTGAGCTTGTAGATCTGCTATTTTCAAAAGATTTTGTATACATTTTAAAACTTGAAATAGGACATTCTGCCTAATGAGTAGGGCTACTTTTACTTTTGGTACTTTAAATATATTTTGATGCCAATAATTTTGTAATTTTACTCAAGTACATTTTTAATACGGGACTTCCACTTTTAACAAAGTATATCATATCTACATAAAAAAAATCCACCACTGCTGTCACGTAAGCAAGGCGTGAGATCGATGTTGTCACGTCACTCCAGCGCGGCAGGGGGCGCTCCAACCGCAACAACATGGTCGACACTGCCAGCTCTCCACACTCCACCACTCCAGCAGCAGCTACCAGCTTAGCTTTGGATGCTAACAACAACAGAAGCTCCCCTACACACACAAGTAACGATACATTTAAATGTAAAGAGGTGAGTTGGGACGATAAACATAACAGCAGTGTGTTGCCATGCTGGCTGTGTGGTCAAAGCTACAGTGTAATTGGTGCTGTATTGGTTTCTAACGTGCATTGTGTTGCTGCCATTTGACGTTCTGTGTTTTTGTGTGTGTGTATGTGTTTGCTTCAGCTTCAACCTCACGACAGGGCTAAGTAGCACCAACACAGGGGTTAGCTAACCCATCAGCAGTGCTACACGTTATTTTCAACTACTGTTGCTTCCTGACTGTGTGCATGGTTAATAACAGTCAATTGGCAGATTTAAATAGACAGCCCATGGTTTAATACAGTGGTTCTCAACCAGTGGGTCCCCACATGATTTTCTTTTAGGGTGGGGGGGTCCCCAGATGACAGTAAAGTGGCAATGTAAGGACTTTTAAGACCTTTTTAAAATACAATAAAAAAGAAGAAATTACAAAAGACCACCACTGCATCAAAAGTGATCAACAAACTATACTATAATAACTGGTCAAACATTGGCCAAATTGTCAAATAATAAGAAAGAGGGAAAAATTGTGAAAATAGCTCACAATTGTGAGCTTGTAGATCTGCTATTTTCACAATATTTATCTGTGGAACCAAGTCAAACTAAATGTAATGCCCCTGCTCCTACAATTCCAAGTACTTGTCAGGGTGGGGGGTCCCCAGTTCAAATATGATTATTTGGGGGGGGGGGGGGGGTCACGGCCTGAAAAGGTTGAGAACCACTGGTTTAATAGACACATAGTTGTCAAATCAAATAGAAAGATTTGAAATGTATTCCTCATTGAGATGGTTTGACATGTTGGAAAGAGTTGGCAGTCAGTTGACTCAAGCCCAGCTATAAATGATACCTGTTTCGTCCTGGTTCAGAACTACTACTACTACGAATACCATAGATAATATGCAGTACTAGTAGCAACACGGTAGCTTAGAATGTCTTGGGTATCAGCAGTTTAAACACTGTATTAGTTGCTTATATTGTACTGGGTATAAGCAGTGTAAATATAGTAGTTTATTGTATTGTTACTTGTAGCAGCAGTAGCTTACTAGCTTAGAATGTATTGGGTGAAAAAATACACAGTACAGGTGGCTTAGAATTAGAATGTATTGGGTATGTGTTGTTGTTGGGGGGTGGGGCCATATTGTAGTCATGATGAATGTGTCAAAGTGTCATCTTGTCCCACAGCAGAGACGTAGATGTTAGTGAACCAATAGTCTACATTATTGTTGAAACATTTGAAAAAGAACGCTGGGGTGGTTTTGATTCTAGTTGATAATATGAGTGGATAGTGTCACCATGTCCCCCGTACAGTGCTACAGTATGATTTGAGAACTTGGACTGAAAAACCCCCCCAGATCATTTGATATAACAAATGTCTCTTGTACAATATGCCATGCTATCTTTTAGTCATTGTAAAATTCAGTGACACTGGTTGATTAGATTATATGGATTTGGACATAGCTGATTTAAATTACAAAATGGCAAACATCATCTAAGTTTTAACAGAGAGGATGTGGAATGGTTGTTAAAAATAAAGGTGGTTGGTAGTAGTTTGCATAGATTTACATGGGTTAGTGTGCACAGTGCCCAAGAAATGAATTGAAAGCACAGCAGAACACACTTTGCAAGTTTGCATCCATCTGACCTGGATTTTAAATAACGAACTATCTAATTATAAATTGCTGGCATAACTGGTAACATGGTTCAGTAGTTATTCATTCATAATCTATGGTATAACTAGACATGAGTTCTTTCTCATACTAGACAACATTACAATATATTTCAATGGGAAGTATAGTGTTGTTGACATTTCAATGGGAAGTATGATGTTGTTGACTGTAATCATTTACCAGAGCTTCAATTGTATTGTATTTTTGCAGTAAGCATTTCAGTGGTTTTGGATTCACTCCAGTAACTGTGGTGAAAACGCTTTCCCTCGTAATAGACTCATTTAACTAACATGAACCCTAGCATCCCTATTCTGGAGCAATTTGTCCAAAATTGCAGATTTACAAGCTCACATTGCGACGTGTTGTGAACTTGTAGATTTGCTATTTTCTGCAAAGATGTTTAGTGTAGAGTGAAAACAGGAGGGGGCCTAGTATAGAGCCCTGAGTGACTCTGGACAACTAGGGTTTAAGTGGCTAAATCATCTATGGCTGAACACTTTTTACTCAACTGTTTGGTTTTAAAGCTATGTTCTATTTAGCACATTTATTCTGATTTTAGACTAGATGTTGTGTTAGGTATATGTATTACTTAAGCATCTATATTGCTCACTGCTGTTGTACAGGTAATATGTCAGATTGGACACTTTTAGCGTACGTTTTCACACTGTTGATAATTTTAATTTGAGGACATTTGTTTTGAAGAGTATATCAGCATCTCTGCTTTATTTTGATAGAGACAGGTAAGGCGGGAGAGAGAGAGGGAGACATGCAGGAAAGAGCCTCGGGTCGGATTCGAACCCGGGCAGGAGTTTAGTCTTGTTTATGTGGTATGTGCTCTTACCAGGGGAGCCCCTGTGAAGACATTGGTTACTTTGTTTGCACAGTTTATACTACTGGATTTGGCACTTCTGTAGATATATTAATAGTACATGCACTTACTAATCCACTATTATGTATTACTACACTGCACTGGCGATATCTCATAACCCAGCCTGATCTCCAGAGATTACCGTAACATTGCACGGAACGAGTGCACTTCATTCCGTGGATAGCCGCCTCGGAACTCCCGAATTGCGTGCATATGTACGGCGAGTCCCACGGTGGGCGTAACCAGTCGCAACCCGGAAAAACCCGGAAGCAGAGCAGTCCCCACAAAAAAAATTACGATTCTGTGCCTATCGGTACATAACTCAAACGGCGCTGAGTAGGCACAGGCGAACGTCCCACCGTTCAGGACGGCAACTCGGTCGCCTTAGCTCCCTCGGTGGTCCTTCACGGGGTGACAGTTCGCCTGTGACTGCGCGCCTCCGAAATGGTTTTGTCACAAAGGGAGCGCCGTACATATGCACGCAATTCGGGAGTTCCGAGGCGGCTATCCACGGAATGAAGTGCACTCGTTCCGTACAATGTTACGGTAATCTCTGGAGATCGGGTTGCATAACCAGAGCAATACTGATGTATATTTGTCTCATGATGAAGGGAATTCTGCACAATATGTCACTGTGTATAAGTACTGATTAATTGTGTTCATTATACTGATTGGGCTTGATGATCAGGTTATTTTTATGGACCGTTATGCATCCATCTGACCTGCATATATCCAATGTATCTTGATTCTTGACTGCTGTAATGATTGAATTCTCCCTGCTCGATCAATAAGGTGCAATCTTAATCTCTTATCTTATTAGAAGAATGATGAAGAGGTGGTAGTGTATCATTACATAGAAAGATGTTAACAATTGCATAACAAGTAAGATTACCTGACCACCTCTGGTGCGTTACCCATTCATTGTGCATAAGTATTGCCTTCCCATTGACCTCAAGTAAAGCCTGTTCTGTCCACTGAGGATTTTTGCTTACAGATAAGGCGACATTTTTTTTCTATGACTGGTCCATCACAACTCTTGAGTGTAAGGAGAATGTAAAGTCATTCTTGTTAAAGAAGGGAGAACAACTTGCACACCTACACATAACCAAAAATAGAAATTGCAAGCACTGTCAGTGTAGTGGTATTTCTACCTCTCCCCACATAGGCCCAAAGATTCGTTTGCAGCTTTATTTTAATAACTAGACTAGTGGCAGACAGTGAGCTTCTGCCCATGGAGGTCAATTCGGAGGTCAAATGTAACATCTTGCTGAAAGTTGGCCTGTTGGTGGTAATAGTATCATATAGAAGGTGACTGGAGACATTAGATATTCATTGAAGTCCCTCCCTTCCCTGTCCTGCCCCACATTGTGAGGTGAAGGGGATTTAGCAAGGAAGTACAGGCAAGAGGTCAAGCTTCGGTGCTAATGCTTTTTTGCCCCCCCTCAAATCCCCTTCAATGGAATTGTGGGGCTGCACAAAGTCAGGGAATGTGGAGGAGGCACACTGATCACGGTAGCAAAATCAATAGTTCATACCGCTCTGAGATTGAGTTTTTAGGAAGGGAGGAGGACAACAAGCAAAGGCAGAATATGAAATCGCTCTCATAGAGGCCCAAGCCACGCCGTGCAATCGATCCCTGGCCCCTGTACCAATTATAGTTTTAAGGTTGTGTCCATGGCTTACCTCAGTCCTCGAAGACCAAAGCCTTGGAGATAGACATTGTGTTCGCTGACACTTAGACAGGGGTTGCAATTTTTTCGTTCCCCCTGGAAATTGCCACCTGCAATTCCTCTTTATTTTCCACTATTTAATCTTGAGTAGAGATTGATTTTTGAAATGGCAATTTGTCCCCAATTTATTGCAATATCCCCCCAAATTGATACAGTGCCACAAGGTATTCTGTCTAGATATAGGATCATTTGCATTGTAATTACTGTATAATTTAATAGATGTAGTGAATCAGATATCCCAAACAATCTATTCCATTTTTATTATTTTTTTATGTACAGCTCCGGTTCTTTTTTGATGATTCCTGTAGTCTTGCTTTTCTTTCCATTTGTTAATTCCTGTTTAAGTGTGTGTCTTCAGATCACATTCTGAAGTTTGGAGCTGCTCAACATGTCAAAAATGGGCCTAGTTCCAGTTTGTCCAAAATGTCACACTTGCAAGAAAGACTTCCTGATATCGCAACGTGACATGTAGGTAGATTGAGCGTGCAACATGCTCACAAGCTTGCGCATGCAACATGCTCACAAGCTTGCGCATTGCAACATGCTCACAAGCTTGCGCATGCAACATGCTCACAAGCTTGCGCAATCTAAATCTTGCTCAAAACTGCAACTATGTAATTGGTCGATATCTGTGGCCGCAAAAAAGACCTAGCATGTATTGATCTGAAGTAGCCGATGTTGCTGTCGAGGTTCTGTCTGCTGATTCTTAACACAATCAATATGTTCAAGCTGAACTGTCTGGAGCATTGTTATTTTCATAGTTGGTCTTCCTGGAATGTGCAATTGAAATATTTAATTCAAAGAGGATTTATTTGTCACTCACTTATACAATTACGTGCAGTGAAATGTTGTTGTGATATGCTCTGCAGACTGTACAAATGGTGATATATAAAATTACCTTGTCCTTTTTAACCCATTTAGACCGTTTTGTAATTGTTGAATAAATATTTGAAGTGAAAAACTTAGGTCAGAATTTAGAAGGCGTTTTTTGGATTGGCCTCAGGCCTAAATGGGTTAAAATATGAATCGTTGTCAAGAGGCACTAAAGACAGTTTAGACATTTTTCTCTTTAATCATTACTGGTTTGCCGTCTGAAAACTGACCACCCTGTACTCCTATATAACCTACTATAGGATCTTAATGGCTAAATACAGCAGTTGGTTATGTCAGTATACAGTAGACTCTTCACAGCAGACATTTTGATGGATAAACACAGCTGAAGGTAATAGCAGGAATTTTGTTTAGATGTTACTGTGTGCCAGCATGGAAAGCTTGTGCCCAGTTCACTTCATACTGGCATGCAGAAAGTCCCAAATGACACATATCCACATGTAACGTTTTTTTCCTTCAACTGGGTTTACCTGTCAAAATGTCTGTGAAAATAGTCCATTAACTTGCCTATGTAGATCTAATGTTTTTGGTTGTTGTTGTTGGCCCAGAATAAAAGATACTTCAGGCATGTTTTCTGAGCTGGATATGGTCATATTTTCCAGTATGCCCATATCTGCTTATGACCGGAGAGAAGAGGTGGAAAATAGTTTAATAGTTTTCCACCCCACAAGCCATTTTTTTGTGGCAATGGAAGATATTTCTCCAGCACCCCCGCTGTCGTTGACCACTTGTTCTCAAATCAGTCTTTGACATTTCTCCCTTATACATTTTCTATCTTTCCTCCTCTTGTTGCAATGATTTCTCCCTCATACCTTTTCTATCTTTCCTCCTGTGGTTGCAATCTCTTTCGATTTCTCCGCAGACCAGTGGGCCATCTTTTATTCCCCATCTGCTCTCCCATTCGCTGTCTTTTACCTTACGTTTAATTTCCTTCCTCTGTCGCTCGCTGCCTCTTTTTGCCATCACTTCGCTCTGTCTTGCCAGTTGGCGATGGCCAAGAATCAGGAAGACCCATCCCACTCCACCACTTTCTTATGATGTTTTCCATTAGATTTATTGAACAGCTATTGTGCAGCTATTGTGCAGCTATTTTGGGTGAGAGCATGGTATGAATCCGGTAACATTGTTCAAGAAGTGATAACTTCCACTGGTCAAGTTGGATGAGCCTAAATGTCCGGACATAAATTAGGGTGAGACGTTGGACACACACTAGTATACACACAGCTTGGCTGCTGTAATGCAACTCACCTCTATGTCTGTCTGTTGGCCTTGCTGTCAGTGCGGTGCTGTAATACAACTCACCTCTGACTGTCTGTTGGCCTTGCTGTCAGTGTGGTGCTGGCCCTGCAATGCAATCATCAGCAGGAGAAAGCCCCAGCTCACTGCTACCAGAATTTATCACCCTGCCTTTTGACCTAAATTGAATTTATGGATGAAGAAGTAAAGGTGTGTGTGTGTGTGTGTGTGTGTGTGTGTGTGTGTGTGTGTGTGTGTGTGTGTGTGTGTGTGTGTGTGTGTGTGTGTGTGTGTGTGTGTGTGTGTGTGTGTGTGTGTGTGTGTGTGTGTGTGTGTGTGTGTGTGTGTGTGTGTCAGAAAGAAATGGAGCTGAGCACTGTAGGATGGTGGAAAAGATTGGCCACAGATTGAGTGTATGAGAGGACAGAAAGAGACGGACTGGTGTTATATAGAGCTGATATTTCTTTCTTTTTCGTTAAGTGTGTGCGTGGGTGGGGGACACAATCCAGTCCATCACTTAGCTACCGACCTTGCTGCAAAATGAAAAGTGCTCATAAATCTGGCATTGTATTGAGACCATGTGCTGGACCGGGTCATTTGTCCTTGTCCAGTTAGAACAGTGTAGAATCAGGGCTATGTAGTAGCTGTACACCTTTGTCGCCAGATGAGTTAACAATGACTCTGAATTATGTGTCTCGTAACCCTGGGAATGACACTTACTTTGGCCAGCATTCAAATCTTATTGTAACCCTCAGAGTTGCTGTGAAATGATAGGTCTGTGGTAGTAGAGGCAACCATTTAGCAAGAGACTGCCTTTTTAGCCCCAATACGTTTGGTCTAGGGCTGCATATTTGTTGCTTTTTTTTTTTTTTTTTACTTTCTTTTTATTCTTTTTTCTTTTTTTAGAACAGGTAGGTCATGTTGGGCATCACATTACATTAAATGAGTACATTTCAGGTACGGTATATTTAACACTCTTATGTTGTGGGCTATTCAGTCCAGAGGAGAGGGATTGCATATTTGTTGCTTAATGTTGCTTTGTTGAAATGACCCTTTTCTTAATGTCTTTGTTGCTCATTGTGTTTTTCGATGTCAGATATCTTTGGTCAAACGGCTTCTGTGATTGTATTGTGCCTCTGTGAGCCTGAGATGGTTTTTAACCCTTTTGTAACCTTGGATCCAAGCCTTACTTTCTCAGAAGAAAGCCTGGAGAATGTTGAAGTGAAAAGTGGATGGACTTGGATAGGGGCCGCTGATGGTATGTTTAGGACACTTTCCATAGCGAGGTATAGGAGCTCGCCCAGGTGCTCACATGTCCATACTACTACCCAGTGAAACAAACATGGCTACTGCAGCAAGTAACGTTACGCCAATAAAAGCTTGTTGATTTCTGCCATTTTTGTTTATTTTGTGGAATGCACATAACTCAGGCAATACATTTGTCTTTCACTTTTGCTGATGGATATACATTGTTTTATTTTGGTTCACACACATTCTGAAAAACACAGAAGGACTCTAGTCCTGTCACCACTCAATCACAGTTTAGCCACACCCCATGAGTGAGCTGCTCGTGCTGGCTAATTCTATCCACTGATTCCAATAGCCAAATTCCAAATATTCCAATACCTTAATTTCTCATCAGAGTTAAAGTTGACACTTTAAAATATAGGCTACTGCAATTGGCTATACAGTATATCTCTGAATAACAGTGATCAAAGCTGCTGAAGCATTTTTATTGTTATTGTAATTTCAGTTTGTTATACACAGTTCATGTTTTTATTTTATGAATAAAACATAGCTTGCCCTCCCTCTGTATTCTTCAGTTTTCTCACAAAATGCACCTGTATTATAAACATTTGAACATGTGATACACATTATTACAAATTAAATAATGGTTTGATCTTTATTACACAATCCTGTGGTTTGTTGTGCATGGGTGTAGGAGAATGCATATCAAACGACTTAATTCCTAAGCATATTGGAGGGAAATACAGTGTCCAATGAAATCTGGAGGATGGAGGTGATTATTGGCACTGTTGACTATTTAGAAAAAGCCTTTTCTATAGGCATTTCATCCACATGCAAACTCGCTTTTGTTTGACTTTTTGGAAAACTCCGGCCACAGTGAAGATTTGGACAAGATTTTTAGAGTTTTAGGCTGCCACATCATAGTATGCGTGCAGTGTTTTTTTGCTTGTGACCTCATGTCCTCAGACTCCTGACGCCATTATCACCTTTGTTTACATCAGGATTACATAATGGTGGCCGTGGATAAAATAGTCTATTAGTGTTGGTTCTAACATTACTAACAGGACTTTTGACACGTTTACACATAAATATACAGTTACTATTCCATTTAGGCACAGATGGTACAGACGTCAGCGGTTTTATTCTGGTAGTGGACTGTGACAAGGCTACATAAAGGAGGACAGCGATAACATTACGTTAGGCATTGGGAGGCAAACTGGAGCTGGAATGTATAGTCATTCAGAGCCGATTAGACTAGTGTATTAATAAACACTATTTGAATGATTGCAAACTTAAACTTGGTCAAATAATCGGTTCAAAATAAAATAAGACATGTCACATATTACATATTGTTCTCTGATCTCTTATTATTTGTAGTTCACATCATATTATAATATTAACTCTATAAACGCCATTGACTCGAAAACGCGTCAATTGCTACTTAATCCACCCCCGCCGTCGACGCGTTAGACGCGTTGGACGCGTGTTCATTGTTTAATCTCTGATTGCGCTATGCTGCTTAACTCTTTCAGTGCCATGCTTATTTATGGAATTTTGGTTCTGAGTGCCACAACCAAAATTAATTGTAAAAAAAAAAGTGCTTAGGAGCCGAGATACAGCCTTTTTCAGTAAAAAGTTAAACAAGAAGTGAATGGAGCAGCAAATCTTCAAATCATCATATCTTGGGTTCTGAACATGTTTAAAAAATAAAAATAATAATAATAATCTTTTTTTTTTTTTTATGACGTATTTGACGTATTGTGGCACACGGGGCGTTAGGCCTCATGACGTATTTGACGTATTGTGGCACTGAAAGAGTTAATATTCAATGTTATTTTCGAGTTCCACTTACTTCACCCACATCTGCATCCGGTTTCATGACCTGGGTTCCGTTTCCGTTTTTTGATTCTTTTTCCCCGGTCATTTTCGTCCAGAATAGGTTAACACACGGTTTTTCACACGGTATAACAAACGAACGGACAGGTTCTCTTCTATAATCTATGGTCTGGGTGACGATCAGTCATCGCTGTCGTGTATCACATCGTAATTTTGGCCGATCGGACAATCTGAGACCACGTCACATCCGTTTTGATTCATTTCACTGTTTGACTGTGTGTGTGAGATGCGAGTGGCTCATTGAGCTGATCAAGCTGTCATGTGCTGCTCTCTAGTGGCGGATTTGTGCTCTGTCTTTAAAAAAAGAACTCTGATAATATATTTTCATGAAAAATTACAAAATATAAAAACAAAAAACACGAAAATTGCTGGCAATGGGGGAGTACTTTATGAAAATACTCTGGCAGTCAAAGAGTTAAGGTACATGTATATCCAAGCCCGTTCAGTGTATCTGTGTAGATACTGTGTATATCTCATGATGACATGCAGCCCATGTCTAGAGATTAGAGTTTTTGACCGTCTGTCAGTAGACAGTCTCGTGATGATTGATAGCTGCATTTTTTTAGTTTTAATGTGGACAGAGATTTTTTTATAAACGTGCTCGTGTTGATGGGAATTTTCTTGATTTTTTTTTAAAAAGTACCTGTGTACGTTTGGGCATAACCTCAGTCGAACCTGTCCTCGCAGTCGCATCCAATCCTCGTCTCCTCACTCGGAGGCGGGAATAGGGTGCAAGGAAACGACGCAGATGGAAGTTTATTGAAATTTGGCTAATGAGAGTTTCTCTAGACCTCTATTCGAGTGAGATTGGACTAACCCTTTTTGTAATTGTGAGGAGATGAGGGCAAGGTACAATAGCACAAATAATGTGGTTGAATTAAGTGGTAAATTTCATGATTACATGATTTTGGTGGAAGACGGGGCTTTTATTGCGAACGCAGCGGAAGGAGGCGCGCCGAAGGCGCGCCTCCGCGCAAGTGGAGCTTACTATGAAACCGTGCTCGGGTTGTGTGTCTCTCTCTCTGCGTCTCTGTGTTCATGCTCTCATTGGCTCATGTGGCCCATGTGACTCACATGCGTGCACTGCCTGTAAGCAGCCTCCAGAGTGCGCCAGAGTGCAGGAATTTAGACAATGCACACCAGCCTGCCCCCCCACACACACACACACACACACACACACACACACACACACACACACACACAGTTCTCTCCACATCACGGTGAAATAACACGGATTACAAGTCCGTAAATACACAATATTTTCGAGCTGCGTTCGCTTCCAGCGTTCGCGCGTCTTACTTGTTTTAGTAGTCTCATGCCTTGACTAGGCTGAGTATATCTGCTACTGTCTAGTCAAGTAGAGCTGGTGGCTGGAATGCAAGCTTGGGATAGCCTAACTTTGAAACTCCTTAAAGTTTGGCTGCTGGAGAAAACCGTTTGTGTGCATGTCAACATTATTTTTTCAAAGCAGTTGCACTGCAGCTACACAGTTCCTAAAAAGTGTGAGACTGTGAGAAATAGTTGTATAATTACCAATACTGTAATGGTTGGTTAGTCGGACAGGGACCATTTGTCTAGCTACAGACCTAGAGATGTTTGTGTAGTGATGAGAGGACTTAAATTCAGCTTTTACTTTCATTGACTTTGTCACTCAAAGGCCTAGGGTTCATCATCTTACAGGGAGCATGAATGCACACAGTGAGTTTCATGGCAATCTACCAATTATATTTTAAGATATCTTGTGTTCAAATTGTAGGCTAAGGGTGGTGCTAGAGGAAAAGCCATGAGGTCAACAAAATCGGTAGGCATGAAGGTGCACAGCAACTTCTAAGGCAGTCAAACCAGTAGTTTGAGTGTTGGGACAAAAGTTTTGGACTGACCGACATACCGACAAAACCATCCTTAGAGCTCTGACGGTCACCAAAACAAAAGTCACACTACTCCTAAAGCAGTAGTGGCTAGTGAGTATCAAATAGCCCAAGGCTAAGCTTTAGGTTGTATAGACTCTAGAGTACTTGTGGGCCTAGAGATGGGAGGCAGACATCTTTGTCACCAAAATAATAGTTAAACTAGTTATCGTGTTAAACTCCAGGTGAGAAAAGTTTTTGCTCTTTATCAGTGTTATAGCCTACATGAGTGAACCAGTTTCCAGTGTAAGGCTATTATTATATGTCCACATGTTATGTAAATGGTTATAAAAAATGAAAAAGTATAATCCATATAATAGGTAATTTGTAATTTTTTCTCACAGCTTACCAAAGTGTAGCCATTGTAAGTTTTTAAATTGTATTGGTACTGTACTGGCCTCTTTGAATTGATATTCCTGACATTTCCTATTCCATTCTTGACTTATTTTAATCATTTAAAGTTGAACAGTGAACTTTGTGCCACCATGGAGATACTGAGCAAATCAGGTGCACCCAAGTGGTGTTACTGTATGTAGCATGCACATGAGCACGCGGAGGACATGGAACACACATTTGGGAAAGGGAAATCGATTCCTTTTACTTAAATTTCCCCAAACCTCAAAGTTCCAAAGCATTCTGTGTTTATCTGAATTCTTTATTATTCTTTGACTCAAACTCCCACACCAGGGAGATAGTTGGAAAATTGTATGTGTGTGCGCATGCACACGCACATGAGTTAATTTACACAACTCTGTTTAGCAGACCTGTGTGTGTGTGTGCAAAACATTGTTTCCATAGGCACAGAATTGGTCAGTCATACACGCACACACGCACGCACACACACACACACACACACACACACACACACACACACACACACACAGACACCTCCAACGAGCCAGTTCTCCGCCTTGTTTATTTACAGTTAATTTGGGGACTTAATTGCCATCGCGGCGGCTATTGATCCTGGAACGGTTACGGGCCATTGATTGCCTGCTGTCCCCCGGTGGGTCAGGGACAATTCATCTAGCCCGAGCCGAGCCCAAAAGCCGCTCAGTAGCAGGCTGAGGCCACACACTCTGTCTCATTCACTGTTTGCCAAGATGAATTGAAATGATATTGAGTCTGAACTAGATTAATGAGATACACAGTGCCTGCGTCCTGAATCACAATGAGTTTTGTATTTTCAAGAAAAGTTCAGGGAACTCGTCTGAGGCGTTGGGCAAAGTCAGGCCACATCCCTTAATTTCCTGTGACTTGTTTTCAAATCCTAGTGTGGCGGGTTACTCAAAATGTCATCCCTTTTCCAGGGTGAATCCCGCTTCCATCTGGCGTGATCGTGACGCAGGTGGGTGGGTGGAGGAGTGGACGTTGCTGCCTGGAAGCGAAGGATTCTCCTCCTAGCCCTCTAACAACCCCCCCACCCCATTTACACACACCTGCTGTCACCCTGGCGATGTCAAGAGTCCCGAGTCCCCCTCCCCCGGCGGAAATGTCCAGCGGCCCCGTGGCCGAGAGCTGGTGCTACACTCAGGTGAGGCAAACGCACGCGTGACCCCAGTGCACAGATCCGTTTTCAGAAACTTAGTACACTTAACCGCTTAAGCCCTATTAAAAAAATTGCAAAAACAGGCGGTCTTCAAGCTCACAGCGTGTCGTGATGCGAAGCTTGTAGATCTGCTATTCTTGCTATTTTAGATTTTCTTTTACATCTTTTCTTTTCTGTCTATTATGACATGCCCATGTAAAATGTATTAGAGCATCACAGAAATGTAGGAGTAATTAATAATGTTCACCCATTTTATTGACATTCTTCTTCTTTCTGACCTATATCTCACAAATTCTCTAGATTTGATAGCCTCGAATGTCTAAATGTGCTGATATATTTTGGATTGTGCTGGTTTTTTTTTAATGGTGATCAGCAGTTAGCTCGTCAGTGACGCTGCTGTCATCAACTAAGATTCCTTATTCAATTTATACTTTCTCTAAATGTAGGAATGTTGTGCTCTCCATTTGTTCACCCCCACCCCCCCCCCCACAGATAAAAGTGGTAAAGTTTTCCTACATGTGGACCATCAACAACTTCAGTTTCTGTCGTGAGGAGATGGGAGAAGTCATCAAGAGCTCCACCTTCTCCTCTGGGGCCAATGACAAGCTTAAATGGTGAGTGACTTTCATTATCTGATGGAGCCTTCTTTGGTTTATTCTTTCAGCTTTGAACATGATATTCCATCGCATAGAACATTGGTTCTCAAAATGGGTTCCAGGGGATCCCCAGCATAATGAGGAACAGTTTAATTTCACTATTATTTCACTGGCTAGTTAGCCCAATGTATAAGAATACCTTCAGATGATACGTTTCACTTTCAACACTGTTATCGTCTCATCTACAGTACTATAGATAGTAATAGAATTCTGGACGTATGGCTGTCCCTGGCACAAAATATTTTCAAATTTGTGTAGGTCTGGCCTAATAATTCAATTTATTTGAATCAGGTGCACCTGGTGTTATACACTTGGGGGTCCTTGATGTGAATGTTTTTTATAGAAAAATTGGCATAGACGAAAAAATTTCTTCTGATTGTCATGCTAACCGAGAGCCTATGGCTGTGATGTAGTGGATTACAGGCAGACAGTTGAAATCAGCTTACAGAAAGTGCAAGGCTCTTAGCTTGAGTTAATTAGAGTGAGAGGCAGAGGTGAACCTTCAGCCAAAACAAAGCCTCCAGAAAACCTTATGAGCCCCCCAAAAAATGTCTCACTATTATGGTTAATACCCCCAACATTTATCGAGTAAGTAAATGATGTGTCACTGTGCAGTACCTCACTGGCCAAGCAAACTGGTTGTAGCAGCACTAAATGTTTGTCTATGAAATTGTAAAACACTGTTCAAAATGTAATCTGGACGTTCATGCCACTTCAGCTGTTAATCATAACCCATTACTGCCATTCTGCTGAAGCCTGATTTATGTATATGTTACAGAGAAATTGGCATTCCAGGGAAATTGAAAGGGGTACGCTTGTTTTCACCGCCCCTCAGGCAATTCTGTAGAATCAACGCTAGAGGGCAATGCAAGCCAGACATGAGCCCCACACCACACACGCACGGACAAACGAGCACGCATGCACAAACGAGCACGCACACACGCATGCGCACGCGCGCGCGCACACACACACACACACACACACACACACAGCCTCATTCCATGCAGTTGAAGCACAAGGGGGCGGGCCTGGCGGGCTATGTTAGTGCAGTGAGTGGCACTTGGGGCAAACGCAGTCCCCACAACATCATTTACGATTCTGTGCCTATCGGTACATAACTCGGACGGCGCTTAAGTCGACTAGCAGACCATCGGCCGGTCGTCGCGGGCACTCGCGCCTGGAGGCGCTCGGGCGCGACTCCTCGGCCTCAAGGTCTGCTAAGTCGGCGCGCCTCCGTCATGGTCCAAAACTATACTTTATCAGCGAAAAAAAAGTAGTCCGCGGTTGTTTGAAAAAGTAATGTCCCGAGCGGGAGTCAAACCCCGGCTCCCAGTGGTAGTGGGTGGGGAGTCCAATGATTATCGAAGTGCGCCACTGAGCTTTGTACTAGTGGTGTAAAGTAACAAAGTAGATTTACTCAAGTACAATTTTGAGGTATTCGTACTTTACTTGAGTATTTCTCTCATATTATCCATTTTATTTTCAGCGTTCCCCTAGCGTAGCTTCCTGGTTGTTATATTGTTGTTGTGGTCGTCGTCCTCGCATCAAAGCCCCGCCTCGCAGCACCGCCCCGCGCCTATAAAACTAGCGCTCCCCTGTCAATTTCCCTGGACTGCCAATTTCCCTGTGACATATACGCTGGTGGCACGCACTGAAAATGGCAGATGTATAAGCTCACAATGCGCTCCGACACATTGTGAGCTTGTATATCTACTATTTTCGGTGCTCAATTATACTAACTCCGGCTTAACTATCTTACTCTATACACCCCACCCCAGGTGTTTGCGTGTGAATCCCAAAGGTCTGGATGAAGAGAGCAAAGACTACCTGTCTCTTTACCTGCTGCTGGTCAGCTGCCCCAAGGCTGAGGTGCGCGCCAAGTTCAAGTTCTCCATCCTCAATGCCAAGGGAGAGGAGACTAAAGCCATGGGTGAGTGAGTCATTGTGGGTTGGTACTAGTTTCTTTATTTTGTCAGGGTCTTAGATGTTATCTACTATAGAGCAGTTATTTGGGTCCAAATTGATTAATTGTTTGGGTCCAAATTTAGTTCGATTTCAGTAAAATGTCGACATAAAAAAATAAAAGGAAGAAAATAATAATTGAAATTGCAATAAAACTGGTTGTTTTAATCTCTCAATAAGGACTTAAAATGTTATGCTTAGAACGCTTACAAGTGTCGTGCCTCTGGTGCCATGGAGTACATTGTTCAAGCTGTTGTACTGGAAATAAACTTTTGAACGATGCAGCGAGCTCAGTCTACAGCGAGTGGTGATGACCGTCACGTCTATGCAGTAGCCTTCATGAAAATAAGTCCCATATTTCAATTTTAGATGTTTTTCAATGGTATTGTTTAGTTGTTTTCGCATCAGTTCAGGGAACTGGGAGACTCTAATCGCACAGATTTTTTTAAATATACATCTTCTTTACAAACTGCATTTAAAGAGTTGCATAGATTTATTTGAATGCTCCTTTTTGTGTGTGTGTTTTTCATACTTGCTGTGTGTCTTTGTCTTTGTGCACAGAGAGCCAGAGAGCATATCGCTTTGTTCAGGGGAAAGACTGGGGCTTCAAGAAGTTCATTCGCCGAGACTTCCTGTTGGACGAAGCCAATGGTCTTCTACCAGACGACAAGCTCACTCTCTTCTGTGAGGTAAACTCTGCCAACCTTTGTGTAGATTGAAAAGCTTTATTCAGACTCTTAGCAAGCTATTCAGATATGCAGAGAAATGTGTGTACTCTTTGTTCTGTGCTGGTGTTTTCTCAGCCTAATTCATATCAATAGTTGATGCAATTTAGTTCCCTTGCTTTATTATCCATTTTGCTACCGACTTTGCCAGCGCACTAAAGCTTTAAAAAAAACATCTAGGTGCCCCCTGAAAGTTAACGATTTGAATAGTCAGTCGAGAGACCCCTTAGTCGATAGAGATTCTTTGATTCAAGGTGTTTTTTCTTTTCAATGAATAGTTTAGCTTTCTCCCCAATAGCATCAAGTTAAAAATGTAACTGGCCTTCCAGTAGGTAGACTTCAAAATAAAACCTACTTTCATCTTTACTATATGAAAACCATGCTTGTTTGACCTACACAATGTATATGTTACAGGGAAATTGGCATTCCAGGGAAATTGAAAAAGGAGCGCTCGTTTTCACCGCCACCCCAGGCAATTCTGTAGAACCAACACTAGAGGGCAATGCAAGCCACACTACGTGCATAGACGTGCATAGACATGAACGTGCATGCGTGTGCACGCACGCACGTGCGTGCGCACGCACGCTCATGCTTTCAATTTGGTTTATTGAAAGCATGACTGTTAACTCTTTGACTGCCAGAGTATTTTCATAATGTACTCACCCAGTGCCAAGCGATTTTCGAGCGATTTTCGTGTTTTTAGTAGTTTTAAAGTTGTCATAAAAGTTTAGATCCATATTTATCGATCGATTCACTGTGTGTTTCCGGAGCAGGAGTCTCTGACTATTGCTCCGGAAGCAAAACATTGCATCCCGAGCTAGTGTCCCCTTCGCTACAGGCCGTTGGAAACACGCGTCTCCTCGGAAAAATGGACAAAAAAAAGAGAACAGAGATACAGGCGAAAGAAAAAAAAATACAAACATGGAGTCGACGGGAACGGAATGACATTAAATCCATTATTTCCGTATCCGTTTGTGCTACAGTTTTACTGCTCCCTTCGGATTCAAGATCAGACCGTGACGGTCTATAAAACAACATTAAGTAAAAACTCGGGATTTCTCGTTCTGGCACTGAGGGCATTCAGAAAAAACTCGGGATAACTCGGGGCACTGAGAGAGTTAAGATAATTTTATTGTGTTCTGGCTTTTAACATTTGTTTTAGTTTATCCACGACACACACGCACACGTGGATAATAACCCATGAAAAGATCTATTCTCACCCTATCGGTTTACAACTCGGACGGCGCTGATTTGACTAGCAGACCATCGGCCGGTCGGCGCGGGCACTCGTGCCTGGAGGCGCTCGGGCGCACCTCCTCGGCCTCAAGCTCTGCTAAGTCGGCACGCCTCCGTCATGGACAATAACTATTATCACGTGTGCGTGTGAACGCGTGTTCAGCGTTCCCCTAGTGTAGCTTCCTGGTTGCCATGTGGGGGGGAACAAGAAAAGCCAGGTCCGCCTCGCATCAAAGCCCCGCCTCGCGCCTTCTCCTCCTCTCGCCGCCTCGCATCAAAGCCCCTCCTCCTCCTCCTCGCGAGGAGGAGCGCCTCGCGTTAAAAACCCTGTCTCGAAAAGCCCCGCCTCGCGCGGAAGCCCCGCGCCTAAAAACAAGCGCTCCTTTTTCAATTTCCCTGGAATGCCAATTTCCCTGTGACATATACACTCTGGAAATGTATTCTCTTTCGATCTCCGTAGCTGTAGATGAGTCGTTTTATTTCATGGTTGCTATGGTAACATATGGTACAGAATCACACAATCTGCATGCAGTCTAATGCACTGTCGTCAATTAAAATAAGCCGTCTGTCATCATATGCAGTTGCCTTAATGGATATATTGATTTTAAATGCTCAACAGATTTTCATATGACTTAAAACGTAGGTTTGAATCCGACTCCTGGCATCTCGTCTCTCCTCTCTCACTGCCCTCTTGTCTCTCTACACTCTCCTATCTAATAAAGAATGACTATCATTTGTTAATTATAAACTAAATATGAACTAATGGTTTGTTTATGCTATTAAAAATGAGTGAATTACTGTAAAGTCGTCATGTAATGACTTAATGAAACTGTTGCCAACTTTATATTGAATTATTCCAAGGTGAGCGTCGTGCAGGACTCGGTCAATATATCTGGCCAGAACACAATGAACATGGTGAAAGTACCTGACTGTCGGCTAGCTGATGAGCTGGGGGGCCTTTGGGAGAACTCCCGTTTCACCGACTGCTCCCTGTGCGTGGCCGGCCAGGAGTTCCAGGCGCACAAAGCCATTCTGGCAGGTACGGACAACATACAGAACCACGTCTTTCAATGTCTCTCTTTGAAAAACAGAAAGACTGCTTACAAAGATATGTGGTTTATGTATTCACCACATTGGAAACTATCTTTCTGTTTTTCTTTCCCACTGACACTGACACAGACACACACACACACTGCGCTCGCACACACGTTTTTGCATACCGTGTCATCTTTCCCTGTTGTTCTTTTTCAGCACGTTCTCCTGTTTTCAGCGCCATGTTTGAGCACGAGATGGAAGAGAGCAAAAAGGTGAGTCCGTGCGGACACCAATCTCCTTCTCTTCTCTTACAGATTAATTCTCTGTTTGCTCTTCAATGGTTCAATTACAAAAGTTTCACTGTGTTGTTGAGGGTGAATTGAAGTGAGTTATGGGTTGTGTGTCTGCGGAGGTAGAAAGGTATTTGGTGAAAGCGAATGGGAACGCTTGCGAAATGAAATCATCCCGTCATACAGCGAGGATGGGATTCATCCTTTTGCTGTCAAACCTGCCGAAGCACAGAATTGCTTTTCTCGTTTGTGCACTCCTAACTGTGAGAAATGAAATTGCAGGAGATGCTACTGAAATGTTCTCCCAAATCCAAGGGCAATCCCCCCCCCCCACCTCCTTGTAAAGTTAATGTTTTAGAACTAAAGAACAATGGGAAATTGATTTGTAACTTTGTTTGGATGGGATTCAGTTTTGGGCTTGTTGAAATAAAATAATCTCCATTGTAGCCATTTTGCTCTTACGTACGAGCAAAATAGCCACCATTTGGATATGGTCAATTAGTTGATTGCTTATACTTTGTAAATTGTACTGGCCTTATAAATACTTTCGTTGTTTCTTTTTACTGTGTTGATTTCTGTACAAAAAAGACGACAGTTGCAGCACAAAACTATAGGTGACACTTAATGAGATGATGAGAAACCAAAGAAATGTTTAGGCTACAATAGCACTAACCCTTTCTGTCTACTCTGATCACTCCCAGAACCGTGTGGAAATTAACGATGTAGAGCCCGAAGTTTTCAAAGAGATGATGTGCTTCATTTACACTGACAAGGCTCCCAACCTCGACAAGATGGCCGACGACTTGCTGGCAGCAGCTGACAAGGTAACATGAAATGTAAACTCCTACAAAGCATACAGTGTCTCTGCACATGTTGAAACGAGTCATGAATACTATCATATGTACACATTGCAGACCGCACCTGGCTGCAAAGTTGGTGTTGATGACAGACACAAAGATGCCGGAGAATCTAGATTTAAAAATTGTGATAATGTCATGTGGGTCTCACGCCTCCATAGACGATGCATGAGAGAGTGATTTGATATGGATTCACGTTTCTATTAATGAATGTAAATACGATTTCTGTTTTGCGATCGTGGTGTAATTTATTATTAGAGGTGTAGAAATCAACTCTAAGATGTGTCGCGATGTGGACGATTCTGCACAGCGGTAAAAGTACTTGTCCCACCTAGGGCCATGTAGGAGTGTAGGGCTTCAAATCCACTGCAGTGCGCCCGGCTTACCGAGAGTCTAAACGAACACAATTGGCCATGTTTGGTGGAGAAAAGCCAGGCGGGGAGGGTGATATTTGACACTGTGCGTACTCCTACGGGCTGGGGTTGTTGAACATTCCCCGCTTATGGAGTAGAATGGAGGCACTACATCCTCCCGTTGGGGGGCTTCTCATTGGCAGCTGAGGCAGTATAGTAGAACAGCAGTGACAAGCAGTGGGTGGATTTAATTGGCATAACGGCTAAATTGGGAGAAAAACGGGGTAAAAATAATTGGCTACCCTAAATAAATAATTAAATAACTTTGCTGAGTTTCCTGCGAGGCCCGGATTCACATCTGACTCCCGGAACCTTAAGGAACCATCACAACCACCCTTTCCATCTTCTCTTTCATTTTTTAATTCATACAATTTTTATGTGTTTTTTCATCTGATACCCACAGAAGTTCCTTTCTGAGAAATTATGCATATCATTAGTGATATCCTCATTAGGATCCTAAATCTTTTTCTCTATTTAACGTTATTTGTGAGGCGCCATAGAATTTAGCTACTTATGTTTAGGAAATGGTTTAAGAAGTGTTTCTCGTGCTACTCTGGCCCAGTATGCTCTGGAGAGACTGAAGGTCATGTGCGAGGACGCCCTGTGTACCAGTCTGTCTGTGGAGAACGCTGCCGAGATCCTCATCCTGGCTGACCTGCACAGCGCCGACCAGCTCAAAACACAGGCCGTCGACTTCATCAACTAGTGAGTTCTACCAAGCAAAGCATGAGTCACCGGCACTTAATGCATCTTCACAGACTGTACCCATCTGTCTTACGTGTCCTCTTTTGTATGCTTTCTCAATCTCTCTCTCTTTCTTCCTCCCAAAAACATTTAATCTGTCCGTTCCTTTGTGGGATGGTCTTTCTGTTCTAATTAAATCCTGTCCTGCCTTTTGGAAGGGACCAGGACAACCTGACTTTGTTGGGTCTAGTTGTACTTCTTTTGCTAACATAGGATGAGTGAGTGATAATTGTTCACACCGTATCTAGTTTTTTTTTGTTGCCCCTTCTCCATTTTTCTTGATATATCTCTCTCTCTCCCTCTCCCCCACCCCACCCCACCAAACAGCCACGCTGCAGAGGTGATGGAGACGGCAGGTTGGAAATCCATGGTGGCGTCCCACCCGCACTTGGTTGCCGAGGCCTACCGCTCTCTGGCCTCCGCGCAGTGCCCCTTCCTGGGACCCCCACGCAAACGTCTTAAACAGTCCTAACAGACACGCAAGCATCTCCTCTCGTACACATACATACACTCTCACACCAATTTCCCCGCCCCTCCTCCCCTCGCACACGCAGGGACAACCTCTCCCCGAAGCTGTTACCTACCCAACCACCTTGCTCCTCCCTCTCTATCCCGTCCGAAACCTGCTGTATTTAGTCTATTCTAAAGATGGAGGGAAGAGGAGGAGTAGACGGAGACGCAGGAGAGGGACAGGTGGGACCGTTAAGTGGATGTTTTGTCGTTTTTTTACGAGGACTGCGACCCTTCCTTTTTGTCCTTGGCTGTGGCTTAGCGAGGTCTGATGCTCTGTGTGTATCTGTGTGACAACGTGACCTACATTCTTTAGACATCCCACCAAGCTCTTGCCTATGGAAGTGGTAACTGTCTGGAGAGGTTTGGAGGAAGAACTGGACATGTCCACCCCAACAGGAACAAATCGTTTGGAAGTTCAGAGAACTCGGAGAACATTAAAGTAGCTTAATGAAGCACGGTCTCTAAATGTCTAGTTTAGCATATTGCCTCCGTTTGTCGGCTCGATTCTCCGTTTTTGAAACTGAGGTCGATGTGGCCCCCCCAAACCAAAGGGCGAAATGAGGCCTACGAGGGACTGAAGACACAGGCCCATTAGCTCTGTACTAAAACCCCAAAAGAAAGATGACCCAGAGGGCTAGTCAAAATGTAGACAGGATGACATCATAGAAAAAAGCAAAGGAAAAAAATTAAGTTTTCCCAATGAAAGTTGGGAAACATTGCACTAACGTCAGAGGTCACCCATTGTCAACCCTTACCAGCAGTGAAGTAGAAGTACTGTGTAGGCAAGCACACATTGAAGCAAGCTTTGTGGACTGTAAAAAGAAAAGAAACCCAGTTGGACCACCAAGAACAAGTACCCTTTAAGCTGATTTACCTGCAAGTGACAAAAAACCCGACAACAAACGCTCACTCATTTAGAAATTTACTTTATCTGCGTCTGTTTCTCTTTTATTTTTTAAATAGCTAAAAAATAAAATGTAGACAGAGGTCAGAAAAGAAGAAAAAAAACAGTGCACAACAGAATGTCATTCTTCAGGAGATGTATTTTATGTGTGGATCTTGTCTTTGTAACAACACAACGTCTTGTGGACAAACAAACTGACACAGAACTAAACAAAGTGTCACGCATCGGTTACAAATGACATTCAGATTCAATCAGGCATATTGTTGAGGTTCTTCTATGACAGCTTTCATATTTGTTTTTCCTCAGATCTGTCCTTGTTATTTTTCATAGGAATTTGTACAGACACCAGTGTTTTTGAAGCTATGTAAACAAAACATTTTAAAACATGTATTTGAAAGGCATATGACAGATGTTTTCTTTGCAGGCTTGAAGACTGAGTGAGGGAAATAAAAACACACACGAATGAACACGTTTTAATGTTCAGAAAAGACAAAAACCAGACACACAGGCAAACCGTATCAGCTACATTTGGACTTTTTGTTTTAACATGGCGGAAAATGGACATTGATTATAAGAGCTATTGCTGTTTTTCTTTCCTGTAGATATTGCTGGTTATGAGAAGTGACACTTAGTTGTTGCCATTTTTGTTCCCAAAGGAATAAACCACATCTATTTTGTATTGATTGCAATGCAAACTCTGGTTCATTGTGTGATTATTTTCACATGCATTTTGTATTCCACATATTTTATTTGAGCCTTTCAGTAGTTTCTTTTTTCTTAGTTTTTCAGATATGGTATGCACAGACATTTTTAAAAGATGACTGCACTTGGGGGAGGGTCTTGAAAGAAGTTGAAGGAATGCTAATGTAACAGCCAGGATTCAAACTCTGGTCTCCCGAGTGGGAAGCCAAGCCTCTACCGCTCAAACAAAGGGGAATTGGCCCTTGGATCATGGGCGAGATATCATGCAGGGATAATCCGTTACATTCAGCCTCCTTTGACCTCAGGCAAGATTACTCACTGTTACACTAAGATGTTATCTGTTGTTGTTCCGTGCTGACAGCCCAGTGTCTACCTGGTGACTCATAAAAGTTACCAAAAAGATCAGGCCTGAAGGATTGTAGCATCCTAATGTCCTAATGGTTAGGACTGGTTATTCAGTATATTGGCATCACATATTGCATGCATTTTAATATGTAACAACTACATCCACAGGTTATGCATATGAATAGAAACAGATATATGACTGACAGCAGTTTTTGATCAGTAAGTGGTATCAACAGATATACAGTAACAGATCACAGACAGAATGATTTTAATAGAGGAATGTTGTGTACATTGTGAATATTTACTTAGCATTCTTCAAGTTCAATGGAAAATACATGTCCAATTGCGAAACCCAATTATTGAGAACCAATGCTTATAAGTACAATGTCAAAAGTATGAGGAAAGTAACTTGGACTTAATTTGTCCCCTTTGAAGAACGAAGAGAGTGAAGCACCTTTCTGCACATACAGTATTAGAGAATACTTAAAAGGATAGAAGGATCTTTTGATGTGGTGGTTTGGAACCTTTTTCATTCAAGCATTAATTCTCTTTCAATAGTCATGTTGCTTTCTTCATGTGTGTTATTAAAGACTAATTCATGCTTCTGTGAAAAGTGTCAACGTAAGCCATTTTTATTGAGTAACATGTTACATGACACTGTCACCCAAGCATAAATTAGGCATAAGGATTTGCAGCATCTTACATTTACCTCTGTACCAAATGAGTGCATCTCCTCCTCTGCACTGTAAACATAGGCTATATGCATGCATGAGGCAATTATGGGAAGTAAAATCCCATGGGACACATTTTGTGGCCTTGACAGATTGCTTATGAATCTACGGGTCTCATGGTCACTTTGTGCTGCTGCTGTGACACTTTCTGAGGAACTCCCCAAAGAAGCTGCACCACTTAAACCTTGTAATTAGTTGACCGGAGTCCCCCAGGGCTCTATACTTGGTCCGCTCCTTTTCCCCTCTAAACCGAATCTCTTTGCCTTAAATGGCTGATCTGTAAAGCACACAGCACGTCGCAATGTGACATGCGTGTAGATCTGATATTTTTGCCGAATGTTTGTCTTCTCTTGGCTGGGTCACAGCAGGTTGGCAGAGGTTTAAGGTTTTTAAGACTTTGAGGGCGACCTCAGACATGGAACATAATGGGCCCTCTGTATCCCTGCTCTTGTGTCAGAATAGAATTGAGATTAAACATCGGCAAAGTGGCCATTTGATAGTACTTTCACTGATCGTGTCCCAATTTTGTTTTAAGTAGTAGGCCTAATACTGCTTTTATGTGGTAAAACAATGGAGGTGAAAAGGAAACGGTAACATGCCAGATTGAAACCCACAATATCTTGTCCATGCCTAGCATCCTGAGCTATACAAGGACACCTGATAACTCACAACATTCTCTATTTCTCTTTGTCATGATACTTCTTGGCAGCCCAAACTTTTGTTCTTTTCATCATGGGGTAAACTAAAAGCATACTTTGTCACATTTAGTTAGAACTAGGTGGCACCATCCATCATTTTAATGAGCACCAGAAAGCCATGTAATTAAGACGCTCGGTGATTTTACGATGAGCCTGCAGGGCTTCACTTGAATTCAGCCTTTTGCCTAATTGAAGAACGTCACTGCATCAACATATTTCATTTTAAATGCTAAACTGGAAAAGGATCCTGCAATTATCCATAATATTTTCAGACTTGCAGATTTCAGATGTGGTATTTAACCCATTAAGACCGGGAACGCATCTGTGTCATTTTTAGATTTCTTTGGCTATTCAAAAATATTTTTGAAAAATCAAAAAGCAAATCTTTGAATATATAATATATATATTAATTTTTTTTTTAAGCGAAAACTTTTAACTCAAATCTTTGCTTCTGGGGGATTCTACAATTGTCTTCTAACATTTTTTTTTGTTGAAAAAACCTATGCTGCTATAATATCAGTGGTTCTCAAACTGGTTACAGAAGCAAAGATTTGAGTTAAAAGTGTAAATATATATTCAAAGATTTGCACACTTTTTTTGTTTAAAAAAAAATAGCAGATCTACAAGCTCATAGCGTGGCACTTGGTGCGGCGCTATGAGCTTGTAGATCTGCTATTTTTATTTGGCCAAAGAAATCTAAAGTGACACAGATGCGTTCCCGGTCTTAATGGATTAAGATTGAGTCTATGCACTATAAACGTTGCCATTATGAAAGAATGCATTGCAAACTGCTTGCAGCATTCCACTTCATAGTCTCGAGCAGTTCAATTAATCACATTTTGTGACATTTGAGATTCACTTTTCCAAGTTCTTTGCTCTTTTATCTTGTCCCCAGTCTCTCTGCACTTTAAATGTGTGGGTGAGGAACATGGGAGCATTCTGAATACAGTGCTGAATTTAAAGGTGCTGCAAGTTATGTTTTTTGGCTAAAAGAAAAATATTTTTGTCAAAAAGTTAAAGCTCTATATTCTGATAGTAATCATTGCTATAGATTGTTTATTCTGTGGCAGCGGCGTCCACATCTCTCCTCATATCTGCTCTTAACAGAAAATACAAATTCCTCCAGTCAAGAGAGACCCATTTACCAGCTTCACATTCTTTCTGTTCCAATTTTGTCTGCTCATTGTTTTTGTTTGAGTTGTTTGATTGGATGAAATTTGTATCCTGACCTGAACATAGATTTTTTTATTTACTAAAGAGCTGGAAAGACAGGGAGAGACCCCTGTTACTGAACAAACTATGCAATAGCAATGATGAGTAACAGAATATGGAGCTACTTAATTTAACAAATGAAGATAATTTACACCGAATAATACTCCGTCTACTGTATGCCCTCCCCCTTAATATATATATATTGCTGACTATAAGATGGTGAAAGAAATGTTCACATTACATAAGGTGATCTGTAGGGAGATATCGGTTATTTGATCCTTTGAAAGATTATTAAATATCCAGTGCAGGGCAGTAGCTTGTGGGTATCTCCACAGCTTTCAGAACGATTTAGCTCTTATGTAGGTAAGCAGTTTTCTTTCACCATGTACTTTGCTGGGTACCTTGACAAAAGCTACAACTGAAAATAAAGCTACAGCAGATAAGGGTCAGACTTTATATTATGGTTGGGTCTATAATGCGTTATAACCACATTCATAATGCACTTATAAGTCATTATAGCACTTGTTATAAAGGTTTATAATTACGCATAACTTATAACAACGTTTATGAAATATAACTTACTATAATAATATCATTTATAAGTGCTGGTCATAATGCATTATAAACTCAGTGGAACAGCACATTACAAGTAGCCTGGTAAACCCTCCCTCCGGAAATCTCAGATATCCGGAGGGAGGGTTTACCAGGCTACATTACAAGTGCCAGGTAACACTTTACTTAAAGGTGCTGTTTGTAAAGTAGGTTGCCCAACACTGCATATATCAGCCCTTTTTCTTTTGGCTAATTCCCACCGGGGTCACCACAGCAGATCATCTGTTTTCCAAGGATATATCAGCCCTTAACAATCCATAACCTCATTCAAACATCAGTGGATCAGGGGGACAGTTGTCAGTGAAAATGCCTATACAGTATAGTGTAGAATTTAGTAGTCTACTACAAGCAAGACTTTGCCAAACAAAGAGGCAGATATAGGCTATTATAAATAATGTATACAGTATGCAGTATAGCCTACCATATTTTGTTACGCAATACTCTTTAAAATACCTAGCAAACTCTTGGAGCATCCCCATTGCTTGACTCAACATTGCTTGAGCACTATGCAGTATCTTGTGGGCTTAAAGCTTAATTCTTAAATGTTCTAACTTTGAACGTGCAATTAACCTGAGGCTAAGTAGGGAGCTTGACTATGGTAGTTGTAATCTGGACACACTTTCTGGACCAGCCTGTAATCCGTACTGTAGAAAGATACATAGATACAGATGACCTGGAAAGGTTTGGAGCACATCCAGTTGACGTGGCTCTGGGTCTGCTCCTGGGCACAAGTCTTGGATGGGTCATAGTTGCATGGCGTCACCTTTTTGCTCCGTTCCACCTTCTCATAGTCCACTCTGCAGTTGAACGTCTTCGAGTCTTTAGGGTGGACCACACTCTGGCGTTCCAGGTCAAACTCCACCTCTTTCATGGGTGGGACAAGGCTCACGGACACGTTGCCCTCCCCCGTGGAGTTGTGGCGGAAGTACACTCCAAGGGAGCCATTTCCATGATCAACGATTTTGCCCATGATCAGCAAATTCAGTTTGACCGTCTTGATGTTGGAATAAAAGTCACCCCAACTGAACATCTTGGAGAACTTTGATGTTCCGTGAACTTTCATGATGGGACGAAGGTTTATCTGTACAGAGGGGTCAGAATTGCTGTGGACTCCAAGCATTTCCCAAAATTCCTGCTTTGAGAAAGGGATGGATGAGTGGACAGAAAGTTTGGTGTTCTGGTTCTGACTCTTGGTGTGGAGCGCCCAGTGCTTCTGAGTGGAAGGTTCTTGCTTTCTCTTGAGTTTCTCAGTCTCAGTCAATGTTCCTTTGCCAATGGTATAATTGCCATGGGTCTGGTCTTGGCTAAGGACCAACTGCTGAGAGGAGATGGGAAGAAAAGAAGACAAGCTATACAATTATAGAGAAAAGAGATATTGGCCAAATTAAAAGAAAACAAGAAGTAAGTATGTATGAATTTTGTTGAGTAATTTGATATGTTTGCCCTCCTATACATATTTAATTGATAACAAAGATGCATTATAACTTAGGTACATCCTTCCTTTCAATTACATTGTTGGCATACTGACATGTGCATTCAGAGTCAGGTGGGTATGTGTAATCCAGAGTTTTAAGTGTACATTTCTACCCTCAATAGTTAACACTGGATTTTACTGTGTAGTTGTAGATTCACTTACCAAATAAACTGTTCCTTTCAGGAGTATCCAAATGAAGCACAGCCTGGCGTGTATCTCCATAGTGCATGAGTACCCGTCATAAAATCCATCCACTCTCACCTATGGTCGACACTGGCAAAGTAAGTTATGGAAAGATTTAGTGTTCCATGTTAGGTAGAAATATCCATAAAATGACTTGTCCTGCTGAAGTACTCCCCAAATGATGGACAGGACACTACTGTGGTTCACAATCACCTCACAGCCTGACTCTTCAGACAATCTGAGAATTTGGTGTACTGTATGTGAAACACTCAGAGCTGTAGATTTTAAACAACCACTCATGCACTACCTGCCTCCCCTCCCTTCTCGCTCTCTCGCTCTCTCTCTCTCTCACACACACACACACACACACACACACACACACACACACACACACAATGTACGTCACTGCCTTGCAGTGGTGTAGTCAAGACATAGTTATTGAAAAGCACCCCTACCTTCTCTTTGGATACAGTGTATGCACACCTTTAAGCTATAATTAGCTATTTTATGACAGAGTATACAATACACAATAAATGAGCGTGTGATATCAGCAACATAGTACTTCAAGTATTAATTCTCTTTCAATAGTCATGTTACTTTCCAATGATGTGTGTTATTAAAGACCAATTCATGCTTGTGTGAAAAGTGTCAACGTAAGCCATTTTTATTGAGTAACATGTTACATGACACTGTCACCCAAGCATAAATTAGGCATAAGGATTTGCAGCATCTTACATTTACCTCCGTACCAAATGAGTGCATCTCCTCATTTGTACTGTAAACATAGGCTATATGCATGCATGAGGCAATTATGGGAAGTAAAATCCCATGGGACACATTTTGTTGCCTTGACAGATTGCTTATGAATCTGCGGGTCTCATGGTCACTTTGTGCTGCTGCTGTGACACTCTCTGAGGAACTCCCCAAAGAAGCTGCACCACTTAAACCATGTAATTAGTTAACCGGAGTCCCCCAGGGCTCTATACTTGGACCGCTACTTTTTCCCTCTAAACCGAATCTTTTTGCCTTAAATGGCTGATCTGTAATGCACACAGCATGTAGCAATGTGACATGCGTGTAGATCTGATATTTTGTACGTCACTGCCATGCAGTGATGTAATCAAGACATAGTTATTGAAAAGCATCCCTACCTTCTCTTGGGATACAGTGTATGCACACCTTTATGCTTAAGTATAGCTATATATGACAGAATATACAATACACTATATACAAAAAATATATATATATATATATATATATATATATATATATATATATATATATATATATATATTAAAAAAATTAAACATTGCATAGGTAATCACTGCCATCGGCTAACCCTTTATATGATAATTGTCCTACCACTTGTCTTGACCATGGACCATAATAGTTTATTTTCATGGAGTGTGTATGGGTCATACTGTATCTGTGTCTGAGCGTGTGATATCAGCAACATAGTCATGCTTTTGCTGCCATCTTGTGACCAGAAAGCCAATTACAGTCTGAGAGAAAAAAAGTCAAATACTACTGTGATCATGCAGCTAGCCACTCAGTCGATTGGTCCAAACGTCTCCAAAGGCCCAAAAGTGCCAACTGGTTGCAGTTTACTATGAATTGTGTGCTTTTTATATATAGCTCTAAATCACGTTTTTTTTACTTTAGGAACCACATTTGAGTGTACCGTCCTAAACCACTTGTTTTTTTTCTCTTTAAAGGAAAACATAGTGTGTGAAAATTAGAACATTCAAATAATTATTCGTACTGGGGGAATTTCGAAATGTTTATCAATAATCATTATATTGTACAGTAAAATATAGGGACTTAACCCTCTATTGTTGGTTATAAGCTTCAGATCTTTCAGAACACTGTTATTTGTCTTTCAAATAACAAATGAATTATTCAGTGATCTCAACAGATGTAAAGGACTGTGGAAAAACTCAAAATACAGAATTGAAAACAGGACACATACTATACTGTAGTGTAGTAGGCTACTTGTAACAAGTACTAAGTAGATATGGGAGGATGTAATCTTTTATCTTTTATCGTGATGAAAACACTCAAGATCCATTATCAACATCATCGTGAATATCCTGAGTGTCAGACTCATCACTTACTTTAAAATTTGTACTTTTGAATGCTTAAATATTTGTAAAAGCAAGTACTCCAGTTGTAACAGTCAGTATATGTAGGCATATGCAATGCCAGTTGGTACCAAAGGTGGTGCACTGCTTCCTTTTGTTTTGCTGTTCTTCTCAGTGTATACAATGTATTTGACTTCACTTCCAATATATTCTCTGTTGTGTGTTGGCGCGCAGAGTAAATGCACGGTGGTATGTTCCTGTTATTGATAAAATATGTTAGTACCGTGAGATCTGGCTCGATATGTCGATGTTTACATTATAGGCTGCTAAATAAACCAGCTGTATTGAAGTTGTTTTCTGTTCTCTGTCAGTTACCTGGACTAACTGTTGGACCCATTCTAGTCTTCTACTACTGTTCCCAACACATTACACAGTTTAACTCAAGTACAAATTTCACAGAGAAACTTTCACTTGTAGTTGAGTAATCTATACTTTCACTCAAGTAACTCTGGGGTTGAGTAACCTACTTCGGCCACCACTGAGTTGTATTTTGTGGAGTATTGAAAATGTGCAGGGTTCCTTGGTGTTTACCATTCACACCTAGTGTGGTATTCTCCGCACTTGAATGTTTTACTTTTTACTGTGGGATTCAACAGATCCTCACTTTCTTTTTGCCCTTGCCAGGCCGAAGACATGGCTGAGACTATGTTTTGCTCTTTCAGATTTTCATATTCCATCCTGATTGGCTAAGAATGGCTTCCAATGTTTGCAGGTGTGTGTTTTGAATAAAATGCCTCAAATCATGAACACAGCGTGCGATTTCTGTGAAATGTTGCACGCACATTCCCACCAGGCCGAGGAAGAAATGCCACTTAAAACTTTTCAAATCAGCCTCAAGGTGTCGCTATACCAGGCGAATTCACGGTACTGCACGATCTGTGTAAAACTTTGTATGCACACTCCCTAGAGGCCAAGGAAAAAAATCTGCGTTTTATAGCGCCACCGGGAGGCCGACTTATGTGGAACACATTTTTTGAGCGGTGTAGCCGCTCCTATAAGTGGGGTTGGGAATTTGTCTTTCCCTCTACTGTGATTGGCTGACTCTATTCACACCCTTTTCGCCGTACCGTGATTGGCTGACTCTATTCAGACCCTTTGCTTTGATTGGCTAGCGAGACGCATGATGAAATAATAACCTATAAATAGCACCACGCACTTAAAAAAAAATAATATTTTTTTAAAGTGAGCTTCCATCACTGATGACCACTGTTGTTTCTAAATAACACCGCTCACTTCACACTGGTGACACTGATTTTTTTATATTACTCATTCAGATTGTATCCAAATATCACGCAAATCAGTACACATGATCTTAATAGTCGATCAAGATGGATGTGTCCAATTTTTCATATGCCATCCTGATAGGCTAAGATTGGCATCTAAAGTTTGCAGGAGTGGCCCGTTTTGAACTAAATGCCTCAAATCATGAACGCAGCGTTCGATTGCCGATTTGCACGAACATTCCCACTACGTTGAGGAACAAATGCCACCCTTTTCACATTGCCCTATTATAGTGCCACTAGGAGGCCTATTTTTGCAAAACATTTTTTTTATAGCCTATTGCTTCTACTCATTTCCAAACATCACGCAAAACAGTACACATTATTATCTCTATGATCATGTGAGCGAGACGGATCTGTCAGATTCTTCCTAGAAAATAGCAGATTTACAAGCTCACAACGCATCCCTTGTAAATCTGCTATTTTATTACTTTATGATAATTTTATGCAAGCTTAACCTGAGCCTCTGTATCCTTGCTAGATGTGGGGCCACAGATGGACTGTAGAGGACTGTCGCTTCAAAGAGGAGTACTCACAGCTGTGTAGCATCATCACCAACACGACTGGCCCGTTCAACACCTGCCACCCGCATTCTGACCCTCAGCCATTCTTCACTTCCTATGTCTATGACCTCTGCCTCCAGACACCGGCCAATGGCATGCTGTGTAGCGCTGTCTCGGTCTATGAGAGAACCTGTGCAGTCTTGGGGCTGGAAATCCCCCAGTGGCCTGCTGATTTGCAGTGTGGTACGTATTGATGAATAGCTAAGATAACACAAAGAAAGACGACTTCTAATTCGGATCACATTATATAACTTATTTGTTTGGTTTTTCTGTAGTATTGTGTCCGGGAGACTTCCATCAGGGATGGGCAGTTATCAAATGAGACTGGCGGCTATGGTTTTCCCTACACCGGTGAAAGTAACATGGAAGTGAAAATAGACCAGAGGATGTACATCGGGGTGCGATCGGAGGGAGTTGACATACAAAAGATCGCCACTGATATGGACTCCTGCTGGGCCGCAGCCTTGCTACCCTGGCAACCACCAAATAAAACGCAGGGAGCTGTCCTATGACACTGCTGGGGTCTCAATGGGACCATTAACCTGGAAGAGTCACAGTGGAGGTACAGCTCTCTTATTTTTATTGATCTGAAATCATAAAATACCATATACTGTATCTATTATATACCTTTGTGATTTAATAGTACTTCTTTTTTTCCTTTTCCAGGTGAATGGCTGGTGAGGTCTGGAGTGGCACTCCCAGTCACTTTGCATCCCTGCTGATCCTGGTAGTCACTTCACTGACTGTTGTAACCCTGTTCAACAGGCAGACAAAATAGGTCTACATACAAATATCTGCTATCGTGTACATTTAAAAAAATAAAATAATTGGGGACAAAATATGAAATGAAACTATGATAATGGTGATGATGAAGAAAGCTAAAGTTGTGATAATTCTGTAACGTGTACCTGCCTGTGAAGGGAAAGCAACAGTAGGGGGCAGCACAAGATGAAGACAGCGTTGCTCTTTTATGCCTTCATATGATGATGATAATGCATCTGCTCAGGTCATGTGACTTGTGAAGTAATTCTTCTTAAGGGAATTCCTAAGTGATTATCAATAGTTATTATAAGGTATATTGTAGGCCCTTAACCTCTTAATTATAAGCTTCAGATTTTCCTGAACACGTTCAAATAACTAATAGATTTATTCTTCAGAGTGAAAAATAAAATGCATTTTAATGATAGTTATTCATTATCACAGTAAGTTTTGGAGCACTCAACAGATGAGTATGGAAAAACTCAAAATACGGAATTTAAAACATGACTCATACATGTAAGTAAGGTTGGAAAAATATATTGAAATGGTTAAGATTATTTGATTGTTTTCTCCACCAGGCCGATTATGAGATTATGTTTTCGCTCCTGTCTATATGACTGTCTGTCTGGACAGTTGGACCGATCTGCGTCAAACTTTGCATGCACACCCCAAATCTTTCAAATCGACCTCATGGTGACACTTTAACAGGCCGCATTACGATTTCTGAACCGTAGGTCGTACAATAAAAACAATTTCTACATTTACAACATATAAATAATTGCACCATGTGAATCTTTGGAAAAAAATCCCTAATATTTATTTAGTTTCTCTTGTCATTACCTGCTGGGTGTTGTCCTATGATGCAAGACTTTTAACCACATTTTATTTATTTATTTATTGATGATTATCATGACAATATCGTAAATCACAATCTTTTTGGCTAGGATAATCAATAATCATGACATGAAATTTTCATATTGTCCCTTGCCTAGTAACAACTAGAATCCTTGATGTATAAAAGCTCTCATTTGACATGAAAGAGCCTGTCAGTTATGGAAATTAACAGTCCGCTTGAAAGCGAGTGCATTCACAGATTGACCATATTCACACAACAGCCATTTTGCTGTTCCATCATACTCAACCCCACCCCTGAAAATCCATTGTTTTTTTGTCACTTGCCAAAAACGAATTAATTCTTCCTTGCACAGTGTCAGACACTGCAATGAAGAATGAATTTCACTTTAACATCTCTATTTGTCTATGAGGGCAGCTGAAGAGCTAAAATAACTATGTATGGGGGTCAGGGTGGGTTTAAGCAGGACCCAAACACAGGACAAATAGGCAATATTCAAATACTGTATGTCACTCCCTTCACAGATGAGTCAGTTGGATTTGTTCACTGGTAGTTTATTTAAGCACTCTTGCGGC
This sequence comes from Gymnoscopelus braueri, assembly GCF_963280865.1. NCBI lineage: Eukaryota > Metazoa > Chordata > Actinopteri > Myctophiformes > Myctophidae > Gymnoscopelus > Gymnoscopelus braueri. The sequence continues at coordinate 18,661,139 of NC_137617.1, forward strand.
TCCATATAAACCAACGTCAAACTGTTGATAAAAGTAAATAACGATCAGTAAGATAAACAATAAACATGTAGCATAACAAAAGAAAATACACTTGAAATAGACATGAAATTACCTCTCTGGCTGCATAGTGCTTGTAAAGGGAATGAGGTGCAGTCCAAGGTACTCAAAAGTTATCAGCGCCACGCTGCTTACAAACACACACACACCCGTTCACACGGGAGCCATTTGACTGGGACACCATATATGGCCAAATGTCCGGAATACTTAGAAAAGCCACTTCCGGTACAACAATTTCAGCATAATAACTAAACATTAACAAATAAAGAAAACAACAAACAACTAGAACAATAAATGATAATGCCAGCAGCTACACTCCCCACCAAATCACTTCTGGGATTTCAAATGACCTTTAAACTCCTTTAACATAAATATATTAGAACACAATATTTCGAAAGCCTCATGAACCTTGATTTCATCATAATACTTTTAAATTGAAATAATTCATCTTCTTTCCAAACTTCTGCTTCTCCTTTGTACAACCCTCAAATCATAAAACTCTTCAATATAACAATTCAAATAAACTTCAAATATGCCAACATTGTGACTGTACAACCTTTTGACCTGGTTTGAGACCTGTGAACAAGGATGAGCAAAAGTAAGCTTTAGTCAGGTGGTCGACTGTTTTTGCCTCCCACATTAGCACATCTTATGAGCCCTTTTTTCCTGTGCTCCTTAAAGTTCATCCTTTTTTTCCTTTTTCCTCTCCAGTTCATGTTATGCCCTGGATCCTTTCTGGAGCTCTTGGTAGCCTTCTTCAGGCGTTTAGCTGCTACTTTCTTTCCAGCAGGCTTCTTGGTTCTCTGTGATTTCTTTGTGGTTGCAGGCTTCTTTGCTGCCACCTTCTTGGCTGCAACAGGCTTCTTCACTTGAACCGTTTTCCTAGTAACGGGCTTCTTTACCATAAGCACTTCTGCAGTCATGAAAGAGCCGGAAGCACCGGGGCCTTCAGCAACCAAGCTCATTTCTGGCAGAGCTTGTGCGGCTAGATTTTCAAGCGCCTCCAAGTGCTCAAGTTCTTGTCTGATCTGCTCACTATTCTGCTTCTGTATGAGGGCGTCATATCGCAGTACATCCAGCTTCACTTGCTGCTGGTCCTGCTCTTCCACGAGCCTTAGAACTGCCCGAATGGCTGCTAGCTCAGCTGTGGCTTCTCCATTATCAGAACACTTTAATGCTTCCTCTGTTCCTAGCATGTGAGCTTTATAGACATCACTTTGTGTGACTAGAACACATTTGTACAGCCTGCGACGCAGATGACTGTTTGGCTCTTTCAATTTCCCAATATCCATTGTAAAGGGCATTCAATTCTTCTAGATCTTTCCAAATAGTATGGACATATTCTAGCAAAATACTTAGTGGGGCCTTGTTGATGACAACTGTGTCAGCTGTCTTGCTTTGGACTTTCCAGTGTGCATGCACACAATCAAACTTGTATAACAAACCCTTTAAACTTTTGGTTTGTAAACTCTCTTGAACCTCTTTAATTGGGTACATCTTTTGGATTGGTTTTTAAGCTTGTGCAGGTGCCTTGTTTGTGCAGGTTCTTTAGATGCCCAACTCACTTGTTTGAGTTGTTGCTTGTGACATCTTAACTTAACTTTAAACCTACACACTTTACATAACCATACACTAAACCAAATCCAATGAATGTGTTTCTTGCATTTAATTAACACCTTTAAACATTATGCAACACTTTAAGACTATCAAAACAAAAGCCACCATTAATAAATGCTCTAGTCCATTCGGGACTCATTTGCATAACAATGCGATTTTATAGTAGCACCACAGTCAGTTCCTTTACGACTGTCGTTGTGCACTAACTTGCTGTACTTCTTGTCCAACGAAACCAGCGTGTCTTTGTTGGCTAACGAGCAACGTTGTGAGATGGGGGGGGGGCGTTCAAGGGATCCCTGCGGCTGCGCTTCCACCGAGCAGCTCCGGCTGTGGTAGAACGGAGCGGGCGCGCAATACCGTGGAACGGTAGGGGAGTCGCATCGGCCCGCTTGGTCGCGGTTCTGCTGGACTGCTGTCGTCTGATAGACGGTAGACCTCTCAGCGGCGCAGGGTGGCCTTGGACTGCAGTGGTTGTTATGCTAGAGTTTGACTCCACGCAGGTAGAGTACTTAGAGGTGCGACGAGATGTCGTGGCTCCTCTCAGCTCAGAGTTTGACTGTCACTCCCTTCACAGATGAGTCAGTTGGATTTGTTCACTGGTAGTTTATTTAAGCTCTTGCGGCTCCATATAAACCAACGTCAAACTGTTGATAAAAGTAAATAACGATCAGGAAGATAAACAATAAACATGTAGCATAACAAAAGAAAATACACTTGAAATAGACATGAAATTACCTCTCTGGCTGCATAGTGCTTGTAAAGGGAATGAGGTGCAGTCCAAGGTACTCAAAAGTTATTGCTTACAAACACACACACCCCTTCACACGGGCGTGTGGCACACACTGCCGCTTGGGAGCCATTTGACTGGGACACCATATATGGCCAAATGTCCGGAATACATAGAAAAGCCACTTCCGGTACAACAATTTCAGCATAATAACTAAACATTAACAAATAAAGAAAACAACAAACAACTACAACAATAAATGATAATGCCAGCAGCTACACTGTAGGCAATATTCAGGTCATAAAAAAGAGTCAGCCAGTGCTGGAGCACTTGCCTTATTGCCTTCACAGGATAAAGTGTCCTTTTTATGCCTACATAATTTATCAATGTAATGTAATGTATTTCTTGCTAAACCAGTTGCCCTCTGCCCTGCTCACATTCAATACAAAGGCTAGGCTAGGTCATAGCATTCTTGTGTAGACTCCACCCAGGACCCTTTCCTGTGCTGTGAGGGTCCATGTCTCAGCCCCATACAGCAGCACTGATTCCACTGTAGCTAACAGCCAGTTTGAAAACCCACCTCTTCAGGAAACACTACCCTTCCTCTCTGCCTGACCTACTTGTTGTTAACTAGTTGTACGAACGCTTGTTTTCTATTGTTGTATTGTTTATTGGATCTTGTTTAGTCGATACACTTATTTGTTTTAGCTCATGCTCATTTGATTTAGCTATTTTGTCTCATCTGTTTAAGGAAATAGGTAGCTGATATATTGCACTTTTACGTTAGCGCTAGGTATACTCTTGGTTGCTTGTTTTTGCAGAAAGTGCACTAAAGACTTCTGGTAGTTTTCGTTCCCTACCTATGTTGAATACACTTATTGTAAGTCGCTTTGGATAAAAGCGTCTGCTAAATGACTGTAATGTAATGTAATGTAATGTAACAGCCGCCTCTTGAGGTCTTCTCCCATTATGTCTGATTTCCACATTATCCTCATCCCGTGCAAGGCATTCCAGGCAAAGAAACAAGTACTCAGTAAACAAAAGTCTTCAGAGTATGATGAGTGCCGACCCAAAGGAAAAAACAAACAAACAAAGCGGCAGATGCGCCTCAGCCCTAGGCCTTTCTCAGCATTTCTTAAGACATAAGTGTGAAGTCTGGTTTGAGGACATTGCTAGCACATCTATTTCCTGCATGTCACACCCAAAATATTTAATTTGCTAGTTTCCATAAATAGGGTACGGTATTTAACGTGTTAATCTATAATAACCCTTAGGGCTTATCTACATTACCATCCATATTTTTTACTAATATATAAAGTATGTGCACTTTTGCTTAACTGGGTCTAGAAGCTTCTCTAGTTACTAAAATTGCTATTGTCCTCTATGCTATTTTGTTTATTAAGCTTGCTTATTTATTAATAAAACGTTTTGCATGTGTGTAGGGAAGATTCAGATATCTTGGAAGTATATTCAGATGATGTAGAATGGATAGCATTTGTTTTGCAGCCTGGCAAAATGGAATCTTACTCTCGCAGTAATGCTATTTGCTAAGACGTTTAGCTCTAATAACCCAGTGTCTACCTGGTGACTCATAAAGGTTACATAAAAGATTAGGCCTTGAGAAATGAATTGTATCATCACAATCTCTTACTATACAGTAGGACTGGTTTGCCCTCCATGTAAGCAAACGTATGCAGTATATTGGCATCACAAACGGCATGCCAAACGGCAAGCTCACTGTAGTGTCAAAAGTCCTGTACTTCTGGCACTACTGGTTGCCGTCGGCTAGGGTTGTTTTCAGTGGCGGAACAACTCAAAGCCGGGCCGGGAGGCACAGCACAGTGATCAGGCCCCCCCTGCGCATGCACGCACGCGCGCGCAGCCAAACCGTCCGTGAAGTTCATAACAAAAAAGGATTTATTCTCTGTACTTTGGTCGGCACTCCAGCATACAATAAAATAAATACAATTAAACATAAACACTTATACGCACAGGATATAGACCAGCTCTCTCAAACACAGTCAAAAAACCATTGCCTCCCACCAGTAACATCTGCCCTTGATTACAGACCTGGTTAAATACCTTGGAAACCTTGGCCTTGACCCAGCCCTACGTCATCAAAATAGAAACAAGTCATAATGGCTCTTACACGCAGCCCCTAATTGCTACTGTTAGGAGACAGAGCAATTCTTAAAAACAAAATTCACAAAGAGCCATAAAAACAAAATCTAAATACAAAAAAACTTTCTGGACTTTCTGCTCTGCCTGCATCTCATCAGACTCAATTCAATCACCACTGGGACCTTCCTTTTATTCTTCTTCTGGCCTTTTTCCACAGAGGAAGAGAGCACTTCAACAACTGGTGGGCCATCTGCATCACTTTGATGTTTGACCTCACTGACAGCCGCTGCCCTCTGTTTCTTCCTCAGAGCCTCAGCCTGGTCACTCTGTGCCCTTCTCAGCACCTCGGCCTGGCGAGCCTGCTCCTCCTGTGTCCTCAGAGCCTCAGCTTGCTCACTCTGTGTCCTCCTCAGAGCTTCAGCTTGCTCTCTATGTGTCCTCCTCAGAGCTTCAGCTTGCTCTCTATGTGTCCTCCTCAGAGCTTCAGCTTGCTCTCTATGTGTCCTCCTCAGAGAATCAGAATCAGAATCAGAATCAGAATCAGTTTTATTGTCACATCACAGGTTTACAAGGTAAAAAAGTGGGTGAAATTCGTTTTTGTACATCGTTCCCATCGCAACGTTAATTTCCATAGAAAGAAGAGGGGGGGGGGGGGGGGGGAGAAGAAGATGGGTGGGGGGCAAGTGGGAAGGAGATCAAAACAAGAGAGCAACAGAAGGCCAGACAAGTTATCTACATATTTACAAAGTACCTGAGATAATAAAAAACTAAGGTGCCTGAGCATAGCAGCAATGTATGTATACTGTGTATGTTATACTTATACTGTGCAAGCTTCAGCTTGCTCACTCTGTGTCCTCCTCAGAGCTTCAGCTTGCTCTTTATGTGTCCTCCTTAGAGCTTCAGCTTGCTCTGCATGTAGCATTTATGTTTTTGTTACATAATACACACCCATGAATTTGCAAAACATACATTTAGCCTCATTTGCCTATTTCTCATCATTTACCACCAAGTTTAGACAACAAATTCACTTTTTTTCACACTGCCCCACCAGACTCAAGTTCCACATCATTGTCATTCTTTGACAGTTCTTTGTCAGCGCAAGCATACAATTGTCTTTAAAGGTATTGTAAGTGATATTTTTTTGTTAAAACAAAAAGTTTTTTGTTAAAAGGTTAAAGTACTATATTCTTATAGTAATCATTGCTATAGAGTGTGTGTTCAGTAAAAGGAGTCTCTCTGTCCCTCCAGCTCTTTGATAAACAGCAAATACATTTTCAGGTAGGTGACACAATTTCAGCCAATCAGGAGAGAGTACCCATTTATCAGCTTACTTTTTTTTTAATAGTGTTCCAGTTCCAATTGTGTCTGCTCATTTCTTTGTGTCATCACTTCAAGTTTCACTTGTTTAATCTGTATTCTGTCTGAGTTCTCTATCCTGATTGGGTAAAATTTGTATTTTCTGTTTAATAAAGAACTGGAGAGACTCCTGTTACTGAACAAACACTCTATAGCAATGAGTACTATCAGAATAAAGAGCTATTAAACACTTATTTTAACCAAAGAAAATCACTTGCCCTACCTTTAAGTAAAATTGGTAGTGTATGTTCCCAGGTTCCTATGTTCCCAGTGTCAACCCTAACCCTAATAGGACAGTGAATAAGGCATAGGTTTTGGGAGGCTATGGTTATAGGATTAAGGTCAGGGTTATAGGCACAGTAAACACTGACGCGCGCAATCTAGCAAGGCGAGCACTCCCTTACCCCCGTTCCAATCCAGCCAATCAAAAGCTGCGTCGTCGTTCTAGGAGACAATTATCGCCTACAGTATTGTGCATGTTGGCTCACTGGAGAGAGAGAGTGAGAGTGTTTTGGCACTAAGAAAGTATTTAGGGCCCTACACAGTGGCGCCCTACACATTGCTATTTTCCAACCATTGCACACATTGCATTTGTCATTTTTACACCCAGGGCCCACATTGTCTAAATACCAAATGATTTGGCACCTATTTAGCGCCCATGGTATTGGTATTAAAATGATGAGTGGTCTGGAGCAAACAGGGCACACTGCTATCTTACGAACAGAGAGAAGCAGAAGCTTGTGCAGCTTTTAGTTGGTCTTATCAGCCAGTGTAGTGATTGATTGAGCAGATAATGGTATCCCTATTTAGACTAGTGGTTCTCAAAGTGGGGTCCAGGGACCCCCAGAGGTCCTTGAGGGGGTTTCAGGGGGTCCCCAGCAAACTTAGTTCATATAGCATCAAAATCAGTTTAACCGCTTTAACCCTGCATACCTACAAGATGCATTGTATTGTGAGCTTGTAGATCAGTTGTTTAAAAAAAATATGAAACATTAGGAGTAGTTTTATACTAATAGGATAATAAAAATTGTTTGTACAATGTATAAGCGTGGCATAACACCAGAATGTATCAGTAGCTGCCACAGTACCTTCTACAGTATATCATCGCTGTCCAGGAGCAACCAGCTAACTTAATTTTCAGCTTCTTTTCTTTCTTCATAAATCAACGCTATTGAACACCCTTTACGTCTGTGTAAAACATACATATTTTTTTACCAATGAAAAGTATTAAAAAGCGCCTTTGACAAAACCTCCCAACTCCATTGGATCCTCAAACTGTCCGTCAAAACCATGCAACTCCCCCCCCTCTCCTCTCTTGCTGCTGTTCTACAGCTCAGAGCACAGCACACTGCGCAGTGAGTGAGTGCACACAGACAGAGGAGCAGCACATAGTCTGTTAAAACTATGCAGTGTACCTGTTTATCAAACTTAGCATTGACGCTAATGTTATGAAAACAAGTAATTCTATTTCTAAAATCTATGAAGTGTTTAATGAGGAGAGCATTGTGACAAGAAAGGAGTTCATAGTATTTCTGTCGCGCTAGTTCTACTGAAACTCCAACTCTGTGAACTCCTCTTTGCAGAAGTTATTGTAATATTTAAAGTAATACTGTCTCCTAGATACTAGTAATAGTATCCTACAATTTTACCTACTTTATTACTGATATAATATCTTCTCTTCTAGTGATGAGCGGGTCGACCCGTAACCCGCGGGACCCGCGGGTCAACCCGCGGCGCGGGTAGGTCGAGTCAGGATTTCAGAGAAAATTATGCGGGCTGAGGGTGAGCGGGTCAGCCGCTCTCCACGAAAAAAAAAAAAAAAAACCCTATTTTGACCAACATGCTTGTTTATTCAGCCCATGACAATGTTGTGCTACTGTAGACATGTAAAGGGACTTTGGGTACTTAAAAGAGCGCTATATAATATATATATATATTCCCACCGCGGGTCGCGGGGCGGGTTGAGCCATAGATTTATATATGGGTTCGCGGGGCGGGTTGAGGCGGGTCGCGTTCCGTCGCGGGGCGGGTCATGAAAAAACCCGACCCGCACATCACTATTCTCTTCTCATCTCATCCTGTAAGAATGCCTTGAACCCAACCCAAGGACGCAGACAGGGTGTTCAATAGGGGTAACAAAGCTAGTAAAGAGTAATTTGTTACAGAGAGAGATTACCATTTGAGATTGGGCTATTTTTGGTTACACCTGTAGTACATACATTGTTTTTAAACAATGACCTGTTTCCTTATGAGGGCTATTGTGGGACAGGTGAGAGGAATGTGGAGTGGCTGGACAGCTTCATGAGAAAGAATGCAAGACAATATAGACAACTGCAGTTGTGAGTATCGGTGCCATCCCATGGTTTTTGGGGGCCCTAAACCAAAAGTCACTTAGTTATGTAGCTGTACATGCATGCTATGGATCCAGGGGTCCTTGAGGGGGTTCCAGGGGGGTCCCCAGCCAAATTAATCAGTTAAACCACTTTAACCCTACTGTATATAGACCATCTGAAAATACCAGATATACAAGCTCACAACGCATCGCATATTGGCACGTTCTCTATCTTGAAAATGTTGGACAATTTTTTACAGAAACACAAATCTTGTATGAGGGTCCCCGACACAAAATATTTTCTGATGGGGGTTCATGGACAAATAATGTGGGGGTTCTTGACTTGAAAAAGTTTGAGAACCACTGTTTTAGAAACAAGTAATGACATCATTACTATCTCAGAGGGCAGAGTGGCCGCTTGGGAATCGATGGTTCCCGGTTCAATCCCCGGCTCCCCCTGGGTTCGTGTCAAAGTATCCTTGAGCAATACACTGAAGTCCTAACTGCTCCTGAAGAGCACGTTGATGCCTTACATGGTTTCCTCTGCCGTGTGAATGGGTGAATGTAATGCACTTTGTAACGCTCTTTGGATAAAGGCACACCATTTACCATGTTAAAGGGATATTTTGGGGGGGGTTGTTTGGGGCAATTTTAACGTCTACTCAGGCTTTTGTGAGCACCCCAGACAATTTTTAAGTTGCTTGATTCAGTATTTAGATATTTCATATCCATTTTATTAGACACGCCCCTTTCCTACTGTATACAAACCCATTGTAACTTGAAACTCCATTTTAACCATGTTAGACCGGGCCAACCATACCGGAGATAAGCTACGAACGGACGGAGACGGAACGACAAATGGACGGACACGGTGCAAAACATAGTCTCTGCCATGCTTCGACCTGGCGGAGATAATAATGAAAAAAGTAATTGAAAAAACACCAAGGACGGGTGTTTTCAATGAATCTAAAATGGAGCTTGAAGTTGCAATGGATTTATACTGGAAGAGGGAGTGTCTGATAAAATGAATATCAAATATCCAATTACTGAAGTACTTGAAGCAACTTACTCATAAAAGCTTGAGTAGATGACAAAATTACCCCAAACATGTTTGAAAGTGAAATATCCCTTTAAGTTTCACTAATAAAAAAAAGTTAAGCTAATTGCACTTTGACGTTTATTCTTATATTGCCTTGCATTTTATTCTTTCCACTCTTTATCTTTAATGCCTTTTTTTTAATCTCCGCCAGGCTGAGGGTAGAGATTGTTTTCACCCCTGTGTGTCTGTTTGTGTGTGTCTGTCTGTCCGTTGCTAATCTTGCAAATTACTAGTCTGATCAGAACACAATTCCCAAATATTATTCAGATCGGTCACTGATCACTACAGTTTTTGTGAATTTACAATCTCAGACATCCCTCCACCTAAACTTGCCTGCAAACATTAAGTCGACATAATTACAGACCTCAATACAGTATAGACAGCACGCTTATACAATGAGTGCAATTATGTATACTAATGACTTTCACAATGTTGGAAAGCAACATACTTAGATTTGAACATTATACAGAAGATGGAAGTGATTTTTCTTTGAATCCAAGTTAAGTTATACATCATTAATCCCTGTGGGAAAATTTGTCCACGTCATTTGAGCCACTTCTTAAGAGCTAATTATGTATAATTATGAATGTTCTTTGTCTAAATGTTATCTCTCCACGAGACGGCTTAGCACTTACTTATAAGAAACCAGTTCAGTCACTTGGCTGTATTCAGGTATGTAGACCGGTTTTCCCATACTCAATTACCGGTAGATTATCGGCACCAGCAACATACTGGACTTACTGGATTTATAATGAAATAATCATTACGTAATATACTTAAGCATCTAAGTATTTATTTATTATTATTATTATTATTATTATTATTATTATTATTATTATTATTATTATTATTATTATTATTATTAACAACATTTCTTCAGCTGATAACCCCTAGACCTGTGCTTGGGGAGGTGCCACTCGCCACTTTACACAATTTAATATAGTTGACCAGCAGGGAGGCCCCCCTTCCCTTATGAAAATTGGCTATTTTGCCTCTCATGACTGACTTGAACATCAAACATGCCTGTCACATACACTAGCTGTGATCTGCAGGACAGAGAACTCTGGATCCACATTAAAGCAGAAGAATGAATACCATGGACCATGAACACATGGGTCTTCAACAGGGGTATCAGGGGTCCTAACTGTGAGGACCAGAGTTTTTTTTACATTACATAACTTGAATCCAGAATCCCTATTCTGGGGGTAACACTCACCGAAAATAGCCGATCTACAAGCTCGCAACACATCACACTGTGACGCGTTGTGAGCTTGTAGATCGGCTATTTTCCACAAAGAGGTTTGGTGTGTAGAGGGAAAAAAAGAGCAAACCAAGAACAGGTTCAGGCACATCAAACGCAGCACTGAAACCTAACAATGCAGTTCCCACCAGCATAGAGGTATCTATAGCTCTAAGCCAGTCATCAGTCATCTTAAACACTGGAGTTTATCACAAAATCATAATGCATTAGTAATATTAATAATGATATATTTGTATTTGTATTATTACCAAGGTAAATGACAAGTAATTACCAGTTCACACTGCTGTCTGTCTGTCTGTGTGTGTGTGTGTGTGTGTGTGTGTGTGTGTGTGTGTGTGTGTGTGTGTGTGTGTGTGTGTGTGTGTGTGTGTGTGTGTGTGTGTGTGTGTGTGTGTGTGTGTGTGTGTGTGTGTGTGTGTGTGTGTGTGTGTGTGTGTGTGTGTGTGTGTGTGTGCGTGCGTGCGTGCGTGCGTGCGTGCGTGCGTGCGCGTGCGTGCGCGTGCGTGCGCGTGCGTACGTACATACACTCATGTGTGAAGCCTGAATGTTTTAATACTACTCATTATCTACATTCACAATCTAAATTCCAACATCCATGACACTATGTTAACACATAACATAATATTGTTTTTTGTAAATCATGATCAAAGAGAATAGCTGGTTTACAAGCTAACCTAGAATCAGCCCTTAGAGGCATATATTACAGGCTTTGGTTATGACTGTTGTGTAATAGTGATCATAACCAGTTGTGGAAGATGTGATCACATCAAGTAAAAGTAGAAATATCAAGTAAAGGCCTGTATAACAAGCTCATAACGCAATGCAACACGTTATGAGCTTGTATTTTTTAATAGCCCAAGTATAATGTAGCGTGTAGAGTGGTTAATGCATTTTTTGTATTAATAACCTAAATCTGCAAAGTAACCAGTAACTAAAGAAATCAAGTAACCGTAGTGGAGGGGAAAAGTGCAATATGCAAATATTGCACTTTTTCCCTCCACTACGGTTACTTGATATCTGAGATGTAGTGGAGTAGAAGTATGAAACAGTATCAAAACAATTGAAATGCTCAAGTAAAGTAAAAGTAGGTACAGTAGGGTAAGTGATATTGTTTGTTAAAATAAGTGCTAAATAGCTCTATATTCTGATAGTACTTGTTACTATAGAGTGTTTGTTCAGTAACGGGAGTCACCCTGTCTCTCCAGCTCTTTACTAAACAGCAAATGCATTTTTAGGTCGGGATATACCAATTTGATCCAATCAGGGCAGAGAACTCACACAGGATACAGATTAAATATGTGAAATTGAAAGTGATCACACAAAGAAATGACCGAACAAAATTGGAACTGGAACACTATCAAATGTAAGTTGATAAAGCTGATCGCAACTGTTCATAACAGTTAGCAAGATACCCTTTGGATGATGACATATTACTTGAGCCGCTTTCATTTGAGTGCAATCTTACTGTACTGTAACAAGGGCTGAGAAGTGCAAGATGTCTTCAGTTACGGATACAGGTTTGGAGAAGTGGTTAATTAATTGAACCATTATGTTTTGATAGCACATAAAGTTGACACATATGCCGAACGTACCTTTTATCTTTGAGACCACGAATACCATGAATAGAGTTAATTGTCGGGCATGGCAACTAGTCATACACTGTAAATGTTAATTACCTATGCTACCGAGAGTAGCAAAGGCCAAAGGGCTAAGTCAGGTAAGACTTCTAATTGGGTTTTGTTAACTGGTGTAACAACATGTTTGTGGATCTGTAGCATTCCATCTCCTATTATAAATGCCCTGACAGCTCAGTGGCTCTGAGACTCTGACACACTCAAAGATTCATCAATACAGGACACAGGAGACAGAGACACAGGTTATCAGAAACAGGTGACTGCTCTATTCATTATCTATTAACTTGAGAACAGCTAATTAATTGATGCGTTTTTGTTTTTATTGTTGTTGTTGGTTGGTGGTGTTATTATTATTCAATGTCATATTTTGCAACATTTGAGGCCTGATGAAGGTCCGAGTGACTCTTACTTGAAGTAAAAGTAGCATTATTACCACAATGTAGGAATACTTTGTTACCGTTACCACATTTTACATACTGTAAGTACAAAAGTATTGGCCTCAAATTATACTTACAGTACCAATGTAAAAGCAATTGGATTGTAATTAGTAATGCAACATTTGTTCATTACTTTAATATTGCAGCTGATAAAGGTGGGGCCATACATTTGCCTCTGAGATGTGATATCAAGAAATGGATATATTCAAAGTAAAAGTACCTCAAAATTGTAGTTAATTTCCACCACTGTGCATAGGACAAACTAGTAAAAGATGTAAACTTAATGTACTGTATAGTCTACATTATATTAAGGGACTAATTTATGTGTCAGTAACATACTGTACTAAGTTGGATTAGACCGCTAAAGAGCCATAAACCTGAGTTCCCCTTCTCCAGTGTTTTTTTTGTTGTTGTGTCACATACAGTACACATACTGTACATAATGCTATTGTTTTTTTTTACTTTGAAATCAAGGCTTGTTTCAGCTTTCAAGCAGAAAAAAGCAGCTTGTGGCTGCTAAGTTTTTGCCTATTGGATTGTGGTGAAATTTTATGAATGCCTATGACATAGTGTTCCTACTTTAGAAACACTATGTCATAGGCCTACTGCTTTGCGAACAAATCCTTCACATATTGCGTATTGTATGAATTGTCAGTCAACTTTGACCATAAGAGTCTAAGACACATTTGTATTTGTTTGTATAAAGCTATCCTGGGGCAGCTATCAATTTACATAAACACATTACTCATTAATTGGAGTAATGGATTGGATTGGATATTACAAAAGTCTTATGTTTCCGCTTTGAGAACTGAATTTGTGAAACATGCTTTGAGCTATGGCGGCCCATTCTCTTGAAGTCTACTACAAAACAATTTGAATCTAGACTTGCTTGTTGGAAATTCTTATTTTAACAAAACAAATGTGGACCCCTGCTTGCCATGGAGTGCTCATGTCTTTAAATTCCCTACTTTATTATCTATCATTATCTTGATTTTGTTTTAATGTTGTTTATATGTAAAACTATATACTGTATGTTTGCCTTCTTGAACAGGGCCCATTTGAAAAAGAGATGACAATCTCAATGTGCCTTTAGCCTATTTAAACACAGGTTAAACTAGAAAAGTGTGCTCCTCAGAGCAAAGGTCTCTGACAGGCCGTGTTGCCTACCCAGGGCCCGCAAAATTTGGAAGTCAGTCATAGCCTATTGGAATGGAATCTGAATGATCTGACACATTACCACTTGACCGACCCCAGAGATACTAGCCTGGCTCCACCCCCTGAATCGTTTGCCTCGCATTCAGGGTCTGGTGACCCTGTCGAAGACGGGTGTTTCTCGGTTGAAAATCTGTACGACTAATCGGGATCGGGATAATCCAGTATGAACCAATCGCCAAAGAGTCTTTGAAAAAAAAACTTTGGCCATGCCCCCATCTCAGAAATTGGCTGCATTGATAGGGCTTTCAGACTGAATAATGGAGTGAAACGAAATGAAAATTCAGGCTGAGTGTCAGGCTACAGAGATACAGTAATGTGTATCAATTTGTGTGAATTTTGGAAACAATCTGAGTGGTAGCAAAAAGTGTGTTTTGAACAATACATGAAATGCTGGAAAATGTATTATGGCACAAATGGCTGCATGGGGCCTACAGTATATGGAGAGTTTCGTCATGACTCATGATCCATGAAATCCAGGGAAAACAGGCTTTTTGATTTTGATTGTACGACCTATGGTTGAAGAGTTATAGGCCAAAATGTGAAGTGGGCTGTTGTAGCATCACCATGAGGCCGATTCGAAATATTTGGGCTGGAGGTTCTTCCTTGGCCTACTGTGAGTGTGTATGCAAAGTTTCACGGCCATTGGGCTCCGTTCATGATTTGTGGCATTTTGCGTAAAACGGGCCACTCCCGTTAACTTAGGAAAACAGTCGAGGCCAATCAGAATTGAATATGAAACAGATACGTCTTGATCACGTGACCATAGAGATAATACCGATTTGCGTGAGGTTTGGACAAAATCTGTAGGAGTAATATAAATGTTTTGCATATTGGCCTCCTGGTGGCGCTATAACAGGCCGTAGTGAAAAAAAGCTTTCTTGGTTTCCCAGAAGTGTGTGTGCAAAGTTTCACGCCGATTGGTCCAATTAGCTGCTCACAGACAAACACACGGATGGACGGACACACGGACAGACAGACATGAGCGAAAACATAGTCTCTAGACAATTGAAAATTAATAAATTAACAATTCTGTTCTCAGCAGGCTGGTGAGGAGAATCCTGCCACCATGTTGCCCGTATTGCTTTTAGCGATAATAAGTAAGTAGATAATTGTCCCTTCTGTGTTGATATATCTGAAAATGTAACCTACAGTAACTACATTCTGTGGTTATTGTGGTGTTTTCTTTTCAATCTGTGTTTGTATGCATGTATTCATTTATTTATTTTACTTACTTTGCAGGTATGGTGTGTACTACTACCACACCTACACCAGGTTCTACAACCGCAGTTTCTACTGGTCCTGGTCCCACAACAGGAAGTACGACAGCAAGAGTTCATTGTTCTATTTTAAGCGCTTATAGACAGGTCCACATCTCCAACCTGTAAATTGGACGGATTGAGTATTGTTTCACCTTTTTAATAGTACAACCAAAATTTTTTGATTAGACAATTACGGTAGCATTTTAATCTCTGTGTGTCCAGGTATTGCAACTGAAAATCAATCAGTATTCTTTCACCCAGGTCCGTGCAGAGATCATTAGAGGGTCAGGGCTGGTTCTCAAAGTAAAAAGAAAACCGCATAACCTGCATAACCTGTTGAAATAATGCTCACTTTGGCTGTGGACGGTTAAGTTTCCAGGTCTGGTTTTGTGCCAGGAGTGTCAGGAGTTCTGACTAGAGCAGGGATCTATCTTCAACGCTTTTCAGACCAAGGACTCCTAGCTGAGAGAGAGATGAAGCAGGGACCCCCACTACATATTGTTTAAAATAGTGTTGCAGTTTAAACTTATCCTAGATTTCATAGCTTCGTGGGGCACGGTGGCGCAGTCGGTAGCGCTGTCGCCGCACAGCTAGAAGGTCCTGGGTTTGATTCCCGCAGGTGATGCTGTGGGCGCTGGGGGCGTGTTCTCTCCTCCGCGTCATCAGTGCCCATACCCTAGGTGGGGTCGGTGAAAGGGCCTTTCTGTGTGGAGTTTGCATGTTCTCCCTGTGTTCCCTAGGGTAGGTACCCTCACAAAAACATGCAGTAATCCTGGTCACTATACTGCCTCCCCCCAGCCGGGGCGCCTGATGGAGGGGAAAGGAACTGGTTGGAATAACGTGTTCCTTCCACGCGCTACGTCCAACCAGGGAAACTCCCCCCTATCAGGTGACAAGAAGGTCAGTTGGCTCTCATGCATTGAAGGAGGCATGAGCTCGGCCCTGGCCTCCCTAGGTTGGCAGAGGGAAGGTAGTGCCCAGGATTACATACTGGGTGTAAAAAATGGGGTTACAAAATCGTGGGATAAAAAATTAGCTTTCATTGACTTGAAAAAGTTTATCTCTAGCTTTATTTTATCTGAAAGGCCTGATCTTATTATAAGTCCTTATCTGAATTACACAAATTCTGGTATATCTATCTGTGGAGTCTGTCTGTAACAAAATGGGAGATCAACATTTTTTTTAAATTAGGATACCAATTGAATTTTTGTATCTGTGTGTCCAGGTATTACAATCACAACAGAAAGAGAAGGCCTTTCTAGCAAAGCTTTTATGCTCTTGTTCATATTTTACTATGTGTACAGTCTGCTTTAGTACAGTTCAGCTATACTACGGCAATAAACCTGCAGCTAATGAAAGTTTTTTCTACCTATTGTGCACCACCTGCAGCCACAACACCTGCTGCTGCAACTACAGTGGGTCCAACTACAGCCGGTCCAACTACTGCTGCTACAACTACAGTGGGTCCAACTACAGCCGGTCCAACTACTGCTGGTGCAACTACAGCCGGTCCAACTACTGCTGCTGCAACTACAGCCGGTCCAACTACTGCTGGTGTAACTACAGCCGGTCCAACTACTGCTGGTGCAACTACAGCCGGTCCACCTACTGCTGCTGCAACTACAGCCGGTCCAACTACTGCTGCTCCAACTACAGCCGGTCCACCTACTGCTGCTGCAACTACAGTGGGTCCAACTACAGCCGGTCCAACTACTGCTGGTGCAACTACAGCCGGTCCAACTACTGCTGGTGTAACTACAGCCGGTCCAACTACTGCTGGTGCAACTACAGCCGGTCCAACTACTGCTGGTGCAACAACAGCTGGTCCAACTACTGCTGCTGCAACTACAGCCGGTCCAACTTCTGCTGGTGTAACTACAGCCGGTCCAACTACTGCTGCTGCAACTACAGTGGGTCCAACTACAGCCGGTCCAACTACTGCTGGTGCAGCTACAGCCGGTCCAACTACTGCTGCTGCAACTACAGCCGGTCCAACTACTGCTGGTGCAACTACAGTGGGTCCAACTACTGCGGGTGCAACAACAGCTGGTCCAACTACTGCTGCTGCAACTACAGCCGGTCCAACTACAGCCGGTCCAACTACTGCTGGTGTAACTACAGCCGGTCCAACTACTGCTGCTGCAACTACAGTGGGTCCAACTACAGCCGGTCCAACTACTGCTGGTGCAACTACAGCCGGTCCAACTACTGCTGCTGCAACGACAGCCGGTCCAACTACTGCTGGTGTAACTACAGTGGGTCCAACTACAGCCGGTCCAACTACTGCTGGTGCAACTACAGCCGGTCCAACTACTGCTGGTGCAACTACAGCCGGTCCAACTACTGCTGGTGCAACAACAGCTGGTCCAACTACTGCTGCTGCAACTACAGCCGGTCAAACTACTGCTGGTGTAACTACAGCCGGTCCAACTACTGCTGCTGCAACTACAGTGGGTCCAACTACAGCCGGTCCAACTACTGCTGGTGCAACTACAGCCGGTCCAACTACTGCTGGTGCAACTACAGCCGGTCCAACTACTGCTGGTGTAACTACAGCCGGTCCAACTACTGCTGGTGCAACTACAGTGGGTCCAACTACTGCGGGTGCAACAACAGCTGGTCCAACTACTGCTGCTGCAACTACAGCCGGTCCAACTACTGCTGGTGTAACTACAGCCGGTCCAACTACTGCTGGTGCAACTACAGTGGGTCCAACTACTGCGGGTGCAACAACAGCTGGTCCAACTACTGCTGCTGCAACTACAGCCGGTCCAACTACTGCTGCTGCAACTACAGTGGGTCCAACAACAGCCGGTCCAACTACTGCTGCTGCAACTACAGCTGGTCCAACTACTGCTGCTGCAACTACAGTGGGTCCAACTACAGCCGGTCCAACTACTGCTGGTGCAACTACAGCCGGTCCAACTACTGCTGCTGCAACTACAGCCGGTCCAACTACTGCTGGTGTAACTACAGCCGGTCCAACTACTGCTGCTGCAACTACAGTGGGTCCAACTACAGCCGGTCCAACTACTAATGGTGCAACTACAGCCGGTCCAACTACTGCTGCTGCAACTACAGCCGGTCCAACTACTGCTGCTGCAACTACGGTGGGTCTAACTACAGCCGGTCCAACTACTGCTGCTGCAACTACAGCCGGTCCAACTACTGCTGGTGTAACTACAGCCGGTCCAACTACTGCTGCTGCAACTACAGTGGGTCCAACTACAGCCAGTCCAACTACTGCTGGTGCAACTACAGCCGGTCCAACTACTGCTGCTGCAACTACAGCCGGTCCAACTACTGCTGGTGTAACTACAGCCAGTCCAACTACAGCCGGTCCACCTACTGTTGCTGCAACTACAGCCGGTCCAACTACTGCTGCTCCAGCAACTGCTACGGTTGCTGCCACCACTGTCTCGACAGATGCTCCTACTGCTGATGAAGACACCATAACTCTTAAGTTTAGTCTCGACCAAACCTTCAGCTCTGATCTCTCCGACTCATCTACCACAGCGTTTAAGACTTTGGCTGCCACAGTGGTCTCACAAGTAAGACAAATGATGTGCTCGTTGTACTCAAGCAAGAACATTCTAAATTCTAACTTATTATCAATATGTAATTCAGGCAGGAATGGAGCTTTTACTATGTATTTACTGTATCTAATTTAAGTCAGATGTGAATTGATTGATTGATTGGATTGATTGATTGAATACTTTATTAGCAGTTTGCAAAAGGTACAGGTACAATAATGCTAAAAGCATAACACAAAAAGCCCTGATGGCTTGTTTCCATTGTGGTCTTTCAAGTAAATCATGGAATTAAGGCCATTTTTCAGTGGATGGATATTTCTTCGGTTTGAGTTTGAAAGTTCTTTTGAGTTCAAAGAAAAAGAAAATCAGTTCAACACAATAAATGAAAGAGAAAAGGGTGGGGGGGGATAAACTTTACTAAACTTCACAGCATTGCAGTGCAGGTTAGCATGTTCTTGTTGGGACAATATTTCCATCAGCAATTGAGCTTAACCAATTGGCATTCTTCTCTTTCAGGTAAACACGATTTACAGCAGCAGCAGCAGTGGCACTACAACTTTCAAACGCTGTATAGTCGACAGTTTCACGTAAGACAGAGTTTTGATCAATTGCTTACTTTCCATTATGAGTTTGTAATGATTTGCAATTTAAAAGTCACATTCTCTTTCTCACACATTACAGGTCAGGATCAGTTGTTACACAAATGAGTCTGGTGTTCCCAAAAGACTCAGTTCCTTCTACAAGCACAGTAGAAACAGCTATGAATACTGCAGTTAGCAGTGGTTCCACCTCCCTGAACGTCATCTCTGGCACCGTTACTGCTGCTGCAACTACAGTGGGTCCAACTACAGCCGGTCCAACTACTGCTGGTGCAACTACAGCCGGTCCAACTACTGCTGGTGTAACTACAGCCGGTCCAACTACTGCTGGTGCAACTACAGCCGGTCCACCTACTGCTGGTGCAACTACAGCCGGTCCAACTACTACTGCTCCAACTACAGCCGGTCCACCTACTGCTGCTGCAACTACAGTCGGTCCAACTACAGCCGGTCCAACTACTGCTGGTGCAACTACAGCCGGTCCAACTACTGCTGCTGAAACTACAGCCGGTCCAACTACTGCTGGTGCAACTACAGCCGGTCCAACTACTGCTGGTGCAACAACAGCTGGTCCAACTACTGCAGCTGCAACTACAGCCGGTCCAACTACTGCTGGTGTAACTACAGCCGGTCCAACTACTGCTGGTCCAACTACAGTGCGTCCAACTACAGCCGGTCCAACTACTGCTGGTGCAACTACAGCCGGTCCAACTACTGCTGCTGCAACTACAGCCGGTCCAACTACTGCTGGTGTAACTACAGCCGGTCCAACTACTGCTGGTGCAACTACAGTGGGTCCAACTACTGCGGGTGCAACAACAGCTGGTCCAACTACTGCTGCTGCAACTACAGCCGGTCCAACAACTGCTGGTATAACTACAGCCGGTCCAACTACTGCTAGTGCAACTACAGTGGGTCCAACAACAGCCGGTCCAACTACTGCTGCTGCAACTACAGCCGGTCCAACTACTGCTGCTGCAACTACAGTGGGTCCAACTACAGCCGGTCCAACTACTGCTGGTGCAACTACAGCCGGTCCAACTACTGCTGCTGCAACTACAGCCGGTCCAACTACTGCTGGTGTAACTACAGCCGGTCCAACTACTGCTGGTGCAACTACAGCCGGTCCAACTACTGCTGGTGCAACAACAGCTGGTCCAACTACTGCGGGTGCAACAACAGCTGGTCCAACTACTGCTGCTGCAACTACAGCCGGTCCAACAACTGCTGGTGTAACTACAGCCGGTCCAACTACTGCTGGTGCAACTACAGTGGGTCCAACTACTGCGGGTGCAACAACAGCTGTTCCAACTACTGCTGCTGCAACTACAGCCGGTCCAACAACTGCTGGTGTAACTAGAGCCGGTCCAACTACTGCTGCTGCAACTACAGTGGGTCCAACAACAGCCGGTCCAACTACTGCTGCTGCAACTACAGCCGGTCCAACTACTGCTGCTGCAACTACAGTGGGTCCAACTACAGCCGGTCCAACTACTGCTGGTGCAACTACAGCCGGTCCAACTACTGCTGCTGCAACTACAGCCGGTCCAACTACTGCTGGTGTAACTACAGCCGGTCCAACTACTGCTGCTGCAACTACAGTGGGTCCAACTAAAGCCGGTCCAACTACTAATGGTGCAACTACAGCCGGTCCAACTACTGCTGCTGCAACTACAGCCGGTCCAACTACTGCTGGTGTAACTACAGCCGGTCCAACTACTGCTGGTGCAACTACAGCCGGTCCACCTACTGCTGCTGCAACTACAGCCGGTCCAACTACTGCTGCTCCAACTACAGCCGGTGCACCTACTGCTGCTTCAACTACAGTGGGTCCAACTACGGCCGGTCCAACTACTGCTGGTGCAACTACAGCCGGTCCAACTACTGCTGCTGCAACTACAGCCGGTCCAACTACTGCTGGTGCAACTACAGCCGGTCCAACTACTGCTGGTGCAACAACAGCTGGTCCAACTACTGCTGCTGCAACTACAGCCGGTCCAACTACTGCTGGTGTAACTACAGCCGGTCCAACTACTGCTGCTGCAACTACAGTGGGTCCAACTACAGCCGGTCCAACTAGTGCTGGTGCATCTACAGCCGGTCCAACTACTGCTGCTGCAATTACTGCCGGTCCAACTACTGCTGGTGTAACTACAGCCGGTCCAACTACTGCTGGTGAAACTACAGCCGGTCCAACTACTGCTGCTGCAACTACAGTGGGTCCAACTACAGCTGCTGCAACTACAGCCGGTCCAACTACTGCTGGTGTAACTACAGCCGGTCCAACTACTGCTGCTGCAACTACAGTGGGTCCAACTACAGCCGGTCCAACTACTGCTGCTGCAACTACAGCCGGTCCAACTACTGCTGCTGCAACTACAGCTGGTCCAACTACTGCTGGTGTAACTACAGCCGGTCCAACTACTGCTGCTGCAACGACAGTGGGTCCAACTACAGCCGATCCAACTACTGCTGGTGCAACTACAGCCGGTCCAACTACTGCTGCTGCAACTACAGCCGGTCCAACTACTGCTGGTGTAACTACAGCCGGTCCAACTACTGCTGGTGCAACTACAGCCGGTCCACCTACTGCTGCTCCAACTACAGCCGGTCCACCTACTGCTGCTGCAACTACAGTGGGTCCAACTACAGCCGGTCCAACTACTGCTGGTGCAACTACAGTCGGTCCAACTACTGCTGCTGCAACTACAGCCGGTCCAACTACTGCTGGTGTAACTACAGCCGGTCCAACTACTGCTGGTGCAACTACTGCTGATGCAACAACAGCTGGTCCAACTACTGCTGCTGCAACTACAGCCGGTCCAACTACTGCGGGTGCAACAACAGCTGGTCCAACTACTGCTGCTGCAACTACAGCCGGTACACCACCAACTAGACCACCAACTAGACAACCGACTACACCACCAACTACACCACCAACTACACAACCCACTACACCACCAACTAGACCACCAACTACACCACCCACTGCACCACCGACTACAGCACCGACTATACACACAACATCTGCACCACCAGCAGAGACAAAGATTGTGTTGGCATTCAAAATAAATCAGAACTTCACAGCAGAACTTTCAGATAAATCCTCTGATTTATTCCAGGCCTTATCGGACGAAGTAACTTCAGCGGTAAGTCCATTATCATGCTTCATGTTCATAACAGCAATTCAGTGTACTGACTGCAAACAATAACGCACAGGTAATATGTGTAACGCCTGAGATGCAAAACTGGGTATCTGACTTCAACTTTATGTTTTGTTTACAGATGAACATCGTATATTTTGAAAGATTTGGTGATACTTTCAATCGCACTGTTGTAACAGGTTTCAGGTAAGCATTAAGGGTCTTTATTGTATTACTTCGAAATGCTTTACTAATCGATTAGCAACGTTAATGCAGTGCAATAAATAATCCTAACAAAACACAACTTTTCAAAATCACTTTTATAGCTCAGGATCAGTGAAGGTAGATGCTGAATTAATATTCAACCCAGGGAATGCAACACCAAATACCACTTCTGTGCGTGAAACTCTTGTGGAGGCTGCCAACAGCTCTAACTTCTCCCTTCCTGTGGACACCTCCTCAATTGGTAAGAGTTTCTGATTCAATAAATAAAACCTGAGAATCTTCCTTTTTAAGTACACGTTTGATGGCAATTACATTTTTCTGTGCCTTCACTTACTGATATGAATGTTTTACCTTTACAGTGGTTTTGCCTCCGGCTCCAGCAACCAGCACAGCAGCACCTTTAACAACAGTCACTACAAATTCACCACCACCTACACCACCCACTACACCACCCACTACACCACCCACTACACCACCCACTACACCACCGACTGCACCACCAACTAGACCACCAACTACTACACCACCCACTACAGCCGGTCCAACTACTGCTGGTGTAACTACAGCCGGTCCAACTACTGCTGGTGCAACTACAGCCGGTCCAACTACTGCTGCTCCAACTACAGCCGGTCCACCTACTGCTGCTGCAACTACAGTGGGTCCAACTACAGCCGGTCCAACTACTGCTGGTGCAACTACAGCCGGTCCAACTAATGCTGGTGTAACTACAGCCGGTCCAACTACTGCTGGTGCAACAACAGCTGGTCCAACTACTGCTGCTGCAACTACAGCCGGTCCAACTACTGCTGGTGTAACTACAGCCGGTCCAACTACTGCTGCTGCAACTACAGTGGGTCCAACTACAACCGGTCCACCTACTGCTGGTGCAACTACAGCTGGTCCAACTACTGCTGCTGCAACTACAGCCGGTCCAACTACTGCTGGTGTAACTACAGCCGGTCCAACTACTGCTGGTGCAACTACAGCCGGTCCAACTACTGCGGGTGCAACAACAGCTGGTCCAACTACTGCTGCTGCAACTACAGCCGGTCCAACTACTGCTGGTGTAACTACAGCCGGTCCAACTACTGCTGCTGCAACTACAGCCGGTCCAACTACTGCGGGTGCAACAACAGCTGGTCCAACTACTGCTGCTGCAACTACAGCCGGTCCAACTACTGCTGGTGTAACTACCGCCGGTCCAACTACTGCTGCTGCAACTACAGTGGGTCCAACAACAGCTGGTCCAACTACTGCTGCTCCAACTACAGCCGGTCCACATACTGCTGCTGCAACTACAGTGGGTCCAACTACAGCCGGTCCACCTACTGCTGCTGCAACTACAGTGGGTCCAACTACAGCCGGTCCAACTACTGCTGGTGCAACTACAGCCGGTCCAACTACTGCTGCTGCAACTACAGCCGGTCCAACTACTGCTGGTGTAACTACAGCCGGTCCAACTACTGCTGGTGCAACAACAGCTGGTCCAACTACTGCTGCTGCAACTACAGCCGGTCCAACTACTGCTGGTTTAACTACAGCCGGTCCAACTACTGCTGCTGCAACTACAGTGGGTCCAACTACAGCCGGTCCAACTACTGCTGGTGCAACTACAGCCGGTCCAACTACTACTGCTGCTGCAACTACAGCCGGTCCAACTACTGCTGGTGTAACTACAGCCGGTCCAACTACTGCTGGTGCAACTACAGCCGGTCCAACTACTGCGGGTGCAACAACAGCTGGTCCAACTACTGCTGCTGCAACTACAGCCGGTCCAACTACTGCTGGTGTAACTACAGCCGGTCCAACTACTGCTGCTGCAACTACAGTGGGTTCAACAACAGCTGGTCCAACTACTGCTGCTGCAACTACAGCCGGTCCAACTACTGCTGGTGTAACTACAGCCGGTCCAACTACTGCTGGTGCAACTACAGCCGGTCCAACTACTGCTGCTGCAACTACAGCCGGTCCAACTACTGCTGGTGTAACTACAGCCGGTCCAACTACTGCTGGTGCAACTACAGCCGGTCCAACTACTGCTGGTGCAACAACAGCTGGTCCAACTACTGCTGCTGCAACTACAGCTGGTCCAACTACTGCTGGTGTAACTACAGCCAGTCCAACTACTGCTGTTGCAACTACAGTGGGTCCAACTACAGCCGGTCCAACTACTGCTGGTGCAACTACAGCCGGTCCAACTACTGCTGCTGCAACTACAGCCGGTCCAACTACTGCTGGTGTAACTACAGCCGGTCCAACTACTGCTGGTGCAACTACAGCCGGTCCAACTACTGCGGGTGCAACAACAGCTGGTCCAACTACTGATGGTGCAACTACAGCCGGTCCAACTACTGCGGGTAAAACAACAGCTGGTCCAACTACTGCTGCTGCAACTACAGCCGGTCCAACTACTGCTGCTGCAACTACAGTGGGTCCAACAACAGCTGGTCCAACTACTGCTGCTGCAACTACAGCCGGTCCAACTACTGCTGGTGTAACTACAGCCGGTCCAACTATTGCTGCTGCAACTACAGTGGGTCCAACTACAGCCCGTCCAACTACTGCTGCTGCAACTACAGTGGGTCCAACTACAGCCGGTCCAACTACTGCTGGTGCAACTACAGCCGGTCCAACTACTGCTGGTGCAACAACAGTTGCAAATGTTACGGTCGCTCCCACCACAGTTGCAACTGCTACGGTTGCGGCCACCACTGTCTCGACAGATGCTCCTACCGCTGATGAAGACACCGTAACTCTTAAGTTTAGTCTCGACCAAACCTTCAGCTCTGATCTCTCCAACTCATCTACCACAGCGTTTAAGACTTTGGCTGCCACAGTGGTCTCACAAGTAAGACAAATGATGTGCTCGTTGTACTTAAGCAAGAACATTCTAAATTTTAACTTATTATCAATATGCAATGCAGGCAGGAATGGAGCTTTTACTATGTATTTACTGTATCTAATTTAAGTCAGATGTGAATTGATTGATTGGATTGATTGATTGAATACTTTATTAGCAGTTTGCAAAGGTACAGGTACAATAATGCTAAAAGCATAACACAAAAAGCCCTGATGGCTTGTTTCCATTGTGGTCCTTCAAGTAAATCATGGAATTAAGGCCATTTTTCAGTGGATGGATATTTTTTCGGTTTGAGTTTGAAAGTTCTTTTGGGTTCAAAGAAAAAGAAAATCAGTTCAACACAATAAATGAAAGAGAAAGGGGTGGGGGGGGGGTAAACTTTACTAAACTTCACAGCATTGCAGTGCAGGTTAGCATGTTCTTGTTGGGACAATATTTCCATCAGCAATTGAGCTTAACCAATTAGCATTCTTCTCTTTCAGGTAAACACGATTTACAGCAGCAGCAGCAGTGGCACTACAACTTTCAAACGCTCTATAGTCGACAGTTTCACGTAAGACAGAGTTTTGATCAATTGCTTACGTTCCATTATGAGTTTGCAAGGATTTGCAATTTAAAAGTCACATTCTCTTTCTCACACATTACAGGTCAGGATCAGTTGTTACTCAAATGAGTCTGGTGTTCCCAAAAGACTCAGTTCCTTCTACAAGCACAGTAGAAACAGCGATGAATACTGCAATTAACAGTGGTTCCACCTCCCTGAACGTTATGTCCGGCACTGTTAGTGCAACCGTTGCCACCACTGCTGCACCATCTACGGCCGCTCCCACTACCGTTGCCACCACCGTTGCCACCACCGTTGTCACCACCGCCGCTCCCACCACAGTTGCAAATGTTACGGCCGGTCCAACTACTGCTGGTGCAACCACAGCCGGTCCAACTACTGCTGCTGCAACTACAGCCGGTCCAACTACTGCTGGTCTAACTACAGCCGGTCCAACTACTGCTGGTGCAACTACAGTCGGTCCAACTACTGCTGCTGCAACTACAGTGGGTCCAACAACAGCTGGTCCAACTACTGCTGCTTTAACTACAGCCGGTCCAACTACTGCTGGTGTAACTACAGCCGGTCCAACTACTGCTGCTGCAACTACAGTGGGTCCAACTACAGCCGGTCCAACTACTGCTGCTGCAACTACAGTGGGTCCAACTACAGCCGGTCCAACTACTGCTGGTGCAACTACAGCCGGTACACCACCAACTAGACCACCAACTAGACCACCGACTACACCACCAACTACACCACCAACTACACAACCCACTACACCACCAACTAGACCACCAACTACACCACCCACTGCACCACCGACTACACCA
Source organism: Gymnoscopelus braueri (assembly GCF_963280865.1). Classification (NCBI taxonomy): domain Eukaryota; kingdom Metazoa; phylum Chordata; class Actinopteri; order Myctophiformes; family Myctophidae; genus Gymnoscopelus; species Gymnoscopelus braueri. Next base: position 18,687,991 of record NC_137617.1, read on the forward strand.
CCGACTATACACACAACATCTGCACCACCAGCAGAGACAAAGATTGTGTTGGCATTCAAAATAAATCAGAACTTCACAGCAGAACTTTCAGATAAATCCTCTGATAAATTCCAGGCCTTATCGGACGAAGTAACTTCAGCGGTAAGTCCATTATCATGCTTCATGTTCATAACAGCAATTCAGTGTACTGACTGCAAACAATAACGCACAGGTAATATGTGTAACGCCTGAGATGCAAAACTGGGTCTCTGACTTCAACTTTATGTTTTGTTTACAGATGAACATCGTATATTTTGAAAGATTTGGTGATACTTTCAATCGCACTGTTGTAACAGGTTTCAGGTAAGCATTGAGGGTCTTTATTATATTACTTCGAAATGCTTTACTAATTGATTAGCAACGTTAATGCAGTGCAATAAATAATCCTAACAAAACACAACTTTTCAAAATCACTTTTATAGCTCAGGATCAGTGAAGGTAGATGCTGAATTAATATTCAACCCAGGGAATGCAACACCAAATACCACTTCTGTGCGTGAAACTCTTGTGGAGGCTGCCAACAGCTCTAACTTCTCCCTTCCTGTGGACACCTCCTCAATTGGTAAGAGTTTCTGATTCAATAAATAAAACCTGAGACTCTTCCTTTTTAAGTACACGTTTGATGGCAATTACATTTTTCTGTGCCTGCACTTACTGATATGAATGTTTTACCTTTACAGTGGTTTTGCCTCCGGCTCCAGCAACCAGCACAGCAGCACCTTTAACAACAGTCACTACAAATTCACCACCACCTACACCACCCACTACACCACCCACTACACCACCCACTACACCACCGACTGCACCACCAACTAGACCACCAACTACTACACCACCCACTACAGCCGGTCCAACTACTGCTGGTGTAACTACAGCCGGTCCAACTACTGCTGGTGCAACTACAGCCGGTCCAACTACTGCTGCTCCAACTACAGCCGGTCCACCTACTGCTGCTGCAACTACAGTGGGTCCAACTACAGCCGGTCCAACTACTGCTGGTGCAACTACAGCCGGTCCAACTAATGCTGGTGTAACTACAGCCGGTCCAACTACTGCTGGTGCAACAACAGCTGGTCCAACTACTGCTGCTGCAACTACAGCCGGTCCAACTACTGCTGGTGTAACTACAGCCGGTCCAACTACTGCTGCTGCAACTACAGTGGGTCCAACTACAGCCGGTCCACCTACTGCTGGTGCAACTACAGCTGGTCCAACTACTGCTGCTGCAACTACAGCCGGTCCAACTACTGCTGGTGTAACTAAAGCCGGTCCAACTACTGCTGGTGCAACTACAGCCGGTCCAACTACTGCGGGTGCAACAACAGCTGGTCCAACTACTGCTGCTGCAACTACAGCCGGTCCAACTACTGCTGGTGTAACTACCGCCGGTCCAACTACTGCTGCTGCAACTACAGTGGGTCCAACAACAGCTGGTCCAACTACTGCTGCTCCAACTACAGCCGGTCCACATACTGCTGCTGCAACTACAGTGGGTCCAACTACAGCCGGTCCACCTACTGCTGCTGCAACTACAGTGGGTCCAACTACAGCCGGTCCAACTACTGCTGGTGCAACTACAGCCGGTCCAACTACTGCTGGTGTAACTACAGCCGGTCCAACTACTGCTGGTGCAACTACAGCCGGTCCAACTACTGCTGGTGCAACAACAGCTGGTCCAACTACTGCTGCTGCAACTACAGCTGGTCCAACTACTGCTGGTGTAACTACAGCCAGTCCAACTACTGCTGTTGCAACTACAGTGGGTCCAACTACAGCCGGTCCAACTACTGCTGGTGCAACTACAGCCGGTCCAACTACTGCTGCTGCAACTACAGCCGGTCCAACTACTGCTGGTGTAACTACAGCCGGTCCAACTACTGCTGGTGCAACTACAGCCGGTCCAACTACTGCGGGTGCAACAACAGCTGTTCCAACTACTGATGGTGCAACTACAGCCGGTCCAACTACTGCGGGTAAAACAACAGCTGGTCCAACTACTGCTGCTGCAACTACAGCCGGTCCAACTACTGCTGCTGCAACTACAGTGGGTCCAACAACAGCTGGTCCAACTACTGCTGCTGCAACTACAGCCGGTCCAACTACTGCTGGTGTAACTACAGCCGGTCCAACTATTGCTGCTGCAACTACAGTGGGTCCAACTACAGCCCGTCCAACTACTGCTGCTGCAACTACAGTGGGTCCAACTACAGCCGGTCCAACTACTGCTGGTGCAACTACAGCCGGTCCAACTACTGCTGGTGCAACAACAGTTGCAAATGTTACGGTCGCTCCCACCACAGTTGCAACTGCTACGGTTGCGGCCACCACTGTCTCGACAGATGCTCCTACCGCTGATGAAGACACCGTAACTCTTAAGTTTAGTCTCGACCAAACCTTCAGCTCTGATCTCTCCAACTCATCTACCACAGCGTTTAAGACTTTGGCTGCCACAGTGGTCTCACAAGTAAGACAAATGATGTGCTCGTTGTACTTAAGCAAGAACATTCTAAATTTTAACTTATTATCAATATGCAATGCAGGCAGGAATGGAGCTTTTACTATGTATTTACTGTATCTAATTTAAGTCAGATGTGAATTGATTGATTGGATTGATTGATTGAATACTTTATTAGCAGTTTGCAAAGGTACAGGTACAATAATGCTAAAAGCATAACACAAAAAGCCCTGATGGCTTGTTTCCATTGTGGTCCTTCAAGTAAATCATGGAATTAAGGCCATTTTTCAGTGGATGGATATTTTTTCGGTTTGAGTTTGAAAGTTCTTTTGGGTTCAAAGAAAAAGAAAATCAGTTCAACACAATAAATGAAAGAGAAAGGGGTGGGGGGGGGGTAAACTTTACTAAACTTCACAGCATTGCAGTGCAGGTTAGCATGTTCTTGTTGGGACAATATTTCCATCAGCAATTGAGCTTAACCAATTAGCATTCTTCTCTTTCAGGTAAACACGATTTACAGCAGCAGCAGCAGTGGCACTACAACTTTCAAACGCTCTATAGTCGACAGTTTCACGTAAGACAGAGTTTTGATCAATTGCTTACGTTCCATTATGAGTTTGCAAGGATTTGCAATTTAAAAGTCACATTCTCTTTCTCACACATTACAGGTCAGGATCAGTTGTTACTCAAATGAGTCTGGTGTTCCCAAAAGACTCAGTTCCTTCTACAAGCACAGTAGAAACAGCGATGAATACTGCAATTAACAGTGGTTCCACCTCCCTGAACGTTATGTCCGGCACTGTTAGTGCAACCGTTGCCACCACTGCTGCACCATCTACGGCCGCTCCCACTACCGTTGCCACCACCGTTGCCACCACCGTTGTCACCACCGCCGCTCCCACCACAGTTGCAAATGTTACGGCCGGTCCAACTACTGCTGGTGCAACCACAGCCGGTCCAACTACTGCTGCTGCAACTACAGCCGGTCCAACTACTGCTGGTCTAACTACAGCCGGTCCAACTACTGCTGGTGCAACTACAGTCGGTCCAACTACTGCTGCTGCAACTACAGTGGGTCCAACAACAGCTGGTCCAACTACTGCTGCTTTAACTACAGCCGGTCCAACTACTGCTGGTGTAACTACAGCCGGTCCAACTACTGCTGCTGCAACTACAGTGGGTCCAACTACAGCCGGTCCAACTACTGCTGCTGCAACTACAGCAGGTCCAACTGCTGCTGCTCCAACTACAGCCGGTCCACCTACTGCTGCTGCAACTACAGTGGGTCCAACTACAGCCGGTCCAACTACTGCTGGTGCAACTACAGCCGGTCCACCTACTGCTGCTCCAACTACAGCAGGTCCAACTGCTGCTGCTCCAACTACAGCCGGTCCACCTACTGCTGCTGCAACTACAGTGGGTCCAACTACAGCCGGTCCAACTACTGCTGGTGCAACTACAGCCGGTCCACCTACTGCTGCTCCAACTACAGCAGGTCCAACTGCTGCTGCTCCAACTACAGCCGGTCCACCTACTGCTGCTGCAACTACAGTGGGTCCAACTACAGCCGGTCCAACTACTGCTGGTGCAACTACAGCCGGTCCACCTACTGCTGCTCCAACTACAGCAGGTCCAACTGCTGCTGCTCCAACTACAGCCGGTCCACCTACTGCTGCTGCAACTACAGTGGGTCCAACTACAGCCGGTCCAACTACTGCTGGTGCAACTACAGCCGGTCCACCTACTGCTGCTCCAACTACAGCAGGTCCAACTGCTGCTGCTCCAACTACAGCCGGTCCACCTACTGCTGCTGCAACTACAGTGGGTCCAACTACAGCCGGTCCAACTACTGCTGGTGCAACTACAGCCGGTCCACCTACTGCTGCTCCAACTACAGCAGGTCCAACTGCTGCTGCTCCAACTACAGCCGGTCCACCTACTGCTGCTGCAACTACAGTGGGTCCAACAACAGCTGGTCCAACTACTGCTGCTTTAACTACAGCCGGTCCAACTACTGCTGGTGTAACTACAGCCGGTCCAACTACTGCTGCTGCAACTACAGTGGGTCCAACTACAGCCGGTCCAACTACTGCTGCTGCAACTACAGTGGGTCCAACTACAGCCGGTCCAACTACTGCTGGTGCAACTACAGCCGGTACACCACCAACTAGACCACCAACTAGACCACCGACTACACCACCAACTACACCACCGAATACACCACCGACTAGACCACCGACTACACCACCCACTACACCACCAACTACACAACCCACTACACCACCAACTAGACCACCAACTACACCACCCACTGCACCACCGACTACACCACCGACTATACACACAACATCTGCACCACCAGCAGAGACAAAGATTGTGTTGGCATTCAAAATAAATCAGAACTTCACAGCAGAACTTTCAGATAAATCCTCCGATGTATTCCAGGCCTTATCGGACGAAGTAACTTCAGCGGTAAGTCCATTATCATGCTTCATGTTCATAACAGCAATTCAGTGTACTGACTGCAAACAATAACGCACAGGTAATATGTGTAACGCCTGAGATGCAAAACTGGGTCTCTGACTTCAACTTTATGTTTTGTTTACAGATGAACATCGTATATTTTGAAAGATTTGGTGATACTTTCAATCGCACTGTTGTAACAGGTTTCAGGTAAGCATTGAGGGTCTTTATTATATTACTTCGAAATGCTTTACTAATTGATTAGCAACGTTAATGCAGTGCAATAAATAATCCTAACAAAACACAACTTTTCAAAATCACTTTTATAGCTCAGGATCAGTGAAGGTAGATGCTGAATTAATATTCAACCCAGGGAATGCAACACCAAATACCACTTCTGTGCGTGAAACTCTTGTGGAGGCTGCCAACAGCTCTAACTTCTCCCTTCCTGTGGACACCTCCTCAATTGGTAAGAGTTTCTGATTCAATAAATAAAACCTGAGACTCTTCCTTTTTAAGTACACGTTTGATGGCAATTACATTTTTCTGTGCCTGCACTTACTGATATGAATGTTTTACCTTTACAGTGGTTTTGCCTCCGGCTCCAGCAACCAGCACAGCAGCACCTTTAACAACAGTCACTACAAATTCACCACCACCTACACCACCCACTACACCACCCACTACACCACCCACTACACCACCCACTACACCACCGACTGCACCACCAACTAGACCACCAACTACTACACCACCCACTACAGCCGGTCCAACTACTGCTGGTGTAACTACAGCCGGTCCAACTACTGCTGGTGCAACTACAGCCGGTCCAACTACTGCTGCTCCAACTACAGCCGGTCCACCTACTGCTGCTGCAACTACAGTGGGTCCAACTACAGCCGGTCCAACTACTGCTGGTGCAACTACAGCCGGTCCAACTAATGCTGGTGTAACTACAGCCGGTCCAACTACTGCTGGTGCAACAACAGCTGGTCCAACTACTGCTGCTGCAACTACAGCCGGTCCAACTACTGCTGGTGTAACTACAGCCGGTCCAACTACTGCTGCTGCAACTACAGTGGGTCCAACTACAGCCGGTCCACCTACTGCTGGTGCAACTACAGCTGGTCCAACTACTGCTGCTGCAACTACAGCCGGTCCAACTACTGCTGGTGTAACTAAAGCCGGTCCAACTACTGCTGGTGCAACTACAGCCGGTCCAACTACTGCGGGTGCAACAACAGCTGGTCCAACTACTGCTGCTGCAACTACAGCCGGTCCAACTACTGCTGGTGTAACTACCGCCGGTCCAACTACTGCTGCTGCAACTACAGTGGGTCCAACAACAGCTGGTCCAACTACTGCTGCTCCAACTACAGCCGGTCCACATACTGCTGCTGCAACTACAGTGGGTCCAACTACAGCCGGTCCACCTACTGCTGCTGCAACTACAGTGGGTCCAACTACAGCCGGTCCAACTACTGCTGGTGCAACTACAGCCGGTCCAACTACTGCTGGTGTAACTACAGCCGGTCCAACTACTGCTGGTGCAACTACAGCCGGTCCAACTACTGCTGGTGCAACAACAGCTGGTCCAACTACTGCTGCTGCAACTACAGCTGGTCCAACTACTGCTGGTGTAACTACAGCCAGTCCAACTACTGCTGTTGCAACTACAGTGGGTCCAACTACAGCCGGTCCAACTACTGCTGGTGCAACTACAGCCGGTCCAACTACTGCTGCTGCAACTACAGCCGGTCCAACTACTGCTGGTGTAACTACAGCCGGTCCAACTACTGCTGGTGCAACTACAGCCGGTCCAACTACTGCGGGTGCAACAACAGCTGTTCCAACTACTGATGGTGCAACTACAGCCGGTCCAACTACTGCGGGTAAAACAACAGCTGGTCCAACTACTGCTGCTGCAACTACAGCCGGTCCAACTACTGCTGCTGCAACTACAGTGGGTCCAACAACAGCTGGTCCAACTACTGCTGCTGCAACTACAGCCGGTCCAACTACTGCTGGTGTAACTACAGCCGGTCCAACTATTGCTGCTGCAACTACAGTGGGTCCAACTACAGCCCGTCCAACTACTGCTGCTGCAACTACAGTGGGTCCAACTACAGCCGGTCCAACTACTGCTGGTGCAACTACAGCCGGTCCAACTACTGCTGGTGCAACAACAGTTGCAAATGTTACGGTCGCTCCCACCACAGTTGCAACTGCTACGGTTGCGGCCACCACTGTCTCGACAGATGCTCCTACCGCTGATGAAGACACCGTAACTCTTAAGTTTAGTCTCGACCAAACCTTCAGCTCTGATCTCTCCAACTCATCTACCACAGCGTTTAAGACTTTGGCTGCCACAGTGGTCTCACAAGTAAGACAAATGATGTGCTCGTTGTACTTAAGCAAGAACATTCTAAATTTTAACTTATTATCAATATGCAATGCAGGCAGGAATGGAGCTTTTACTATGTATTTACTGTATCTAATTTAAGTCAGATGTGAATTGATTGATTGGATTGATTGATTGAATACTTTATTAGCAGTTTGCAAAGGTACAGGTACAATAATGCTAAAAGCATAACACAAAAAGCCCTGATGGCTTGTTTCCATTGTGGTCCTTCAAGTAAATCATGGAATTAAGGCCATTTTTCAGTGGATGGATATTTTTTCGGTTTGAGTTTGAAAGTTCTTTTGGGTTCAAAGAAAAAGAAAATCAGTTCAACACAATAAATGAAAGAGAAAGGGGTGGGGGGGGGGTAAACTTTACTAAACTTCACAGCATTGCAGTGCAGGTTAGCATGTTCTTGTTGGGACAATATTTCCATCAGCAATTGAGCTTAACCAATTAGCATTCTTCTCTTTCAGGTAAACACGATTTACAGCAGCAGCAGCAGTGGCACTACAACTTTCAAACGCTCTATAGTCGACAGTTTCACGTAAGACAGAGTTTTGATCAATTGCTTACGTTCCATTATGAGTTTGCAAGGATTTGCAATTTAAAAGTCACATTCTCTTTCTCACACATTACAGGTCAGGATCAGTTGTTACTCAAATGAGTCTGGTGTTCCCAAAAGACTCAGTTCCTTCTACAAGCACAGTAGAAACAGCGATGAATACTGCAATTAACAGTGGTTCCACCTCCCTGAACGTTATGTCCGGCACTGTTAGTGCAACCGTTGCCACCACTGCTGCACCATCTACGGCCGCTCCCACTACCGTTGCCACCACCGTTGCCACCACCGTTGTCACCACCGCCGCTCCCACCACAGTTGCAAATGTTACGGCCGGTCCAACTACTGCTGGTGCAACCACAGCCGGTCCAACTACTGCTGCTGCAACTACAGCCGGTCCAACTACTGCTGGTCTAACTACAGCCGGTCCAACTACTGCTGGTGCAACTACAGTCGGTCCAACTACTGCTGCTGCAACTACAGTGGGTCCAACAACAGCTGGTCCAACTACTGCTGCTTTAACTACAGCCGGTCCAACTACTGCTGGTGTAACTACAGCCGGTCCAACTACTGCTGCTGCAACTACAGTGGGTCCAACTACAGCCGGTCCAACTACTGCTGCTGCAACTACAGCAGGTCCAACTGCTGCTGCTCCAACTACAGCCGGTCCACCTACTGCTGCTGCAACTACAGTGGGTCCAACTACAGCCGGTCCAACTACTGCTGGTGCAACTACAGCCGGTCCACCTACTGCTGCTCCAACTACAGCAGGTCCAACTGCTGCTGCTCCAACTACAGCCGGTCCACCTACTGCTGCTGCAACTACAGTGGGTCCAACTACAGCCGGTCCAACTACTGCTGGTGCAACTACAGCCGGTCCACCTACTGCTGCTGCAACTACAGCAGGTCCAACTGCTGCTGCTCCAACTACAGCCGGTCCACCTACTGCTGCTGCAACTACAGTGGGTCCAACTACAGCCGGTCCAACTACTGCTGGTGCAACTACAGCCGGTCCACCTACTGCTGCTCCAACTACAGCAGGTCCAACTGCTGCTGCTCCAACTACAGCCGGTCCACCTACTGCTGCTGCAACTACAGTGGGTCCAACTACAGCCGGTCCAACTACTGCTGGTGCAACTACAGCCGGTCCACCTACTGCTGCTCCAACTACAGCAGGTCCAACTGCTGCTGCTCCAACTACAGCCGGTCCACCTACTGCTGCTGCAACTACAGTGGGTCCAACTACAGCCGGTCCAACTACTGCTGGTGCAACTACAGCCGGTCCACCTACTGCTGCTCCAACTACAGCAGGTCCAACTGCTGCTGCTCCAACTACAGCCGGTCCACCTACTGCTGCTGCAACTACAGTGGGTCCAACTACAGCCGGTCCAACTACTGCTGGTGCAACTACACCAACTACATCACCAACTAGACAACCGACTACACCACCCACTACACCACCCACTACACCACCCACTACACCACCAACTAAACCACTAACTAGACCACCGACTACACCACCGACTACGACACCAACTAAACCACCCACTACACCACCCACTAGACCACCGACTACACCACCCACTACACCACCCACTACACCACCAACTAGACCACCGACTACACCACCGACTAGACCACCGACTAAACCACCAACTACATCACCAACTAGACCACCGACTACACCACCCACTACACCACCCACTACACCACCCACTACCCCACTAACTAGACCACCAACTAGACCACCCACTACACCACCCACTACACCACTAACTAGACCACCAACTAGACCACCGACTACACCACCGACTAGACCACCGACTAAACCACCAACTACATCACCAACTAGACCACCGACTGCACCACCCACTACACCACCCACTACACCACCCACTACCCCACTAACTAGACCACCAACTAGACCACCCACTACACCACCCACTACACCACCAACTACACCACTAACTAGACCACCGACTACGACACCAACTAAACCACCCACTACACCACCCACTAGACCACCGACTACACCACCCACTACACCACCCACTACACCACCAACTAGACCACCGACTACACCACCGACTAGACCACCAACTAAACCACCAACTACATCACCAACTAGACCACCGACTACACCACCCACTACACCACCCACTACACCACCCACTACCCCACTAACTAGACCACCAACTAGACCACCCACTACACCACCCACTACACCACTAACTAGACCACCGACTAAACCACCAACTACATCACCAACTAGACCACCGACTGCACCACCCACTACACCACCCACTAGACCACCGACTACACCACCCACTACACCACCCACTACACCACCAACTAGACCACCGACTACACCGACTAGACCACCGACCAAACCACCAACTACATCACCAACTAGACCACCGACTACACCACCCACTACACCACCCACTACACCACCCACTACCCCACTAACTAGACCACCAACTAGACCACCCACTACACCACCCACTACACCACTAACTACACCACTAACTAGACCACCGACTACACCACCGACTACGACACCAACTAAACCACCCACTACACCACCCACTACACCACCAACTAGACCACCGACTACACCACCGACTAGACCACCGACTAAACCACCAACTACATCACCAACTAGACCACCGACTACACCACCCACTACACCACCCACTACACCACCCACTACCCCACTAACTAGACCACCAACTAGACCACCCACTACACCACCCACTACACCACCAACTACACCACTAACTAGACCACCGACTACACCACCGACTACGACACCAACTAAACCACCCACTACACCACCCACTAGACCACCGACTACACCACCCACTACACCACCCACTACACCACCAACTAGACCACCGACTACACCACCGACTAGACCACCGACTAAACCACCAACTACATCACCAACTAGACCACCGACTACACCACCCACTACACCACCCACTACACCACCCACTACCCCACTAACTAGACCACCAACTAGACCACCCACTACACCACCCACTACACCACTAACTAGACCACCGACTACACCACCGACTACGACACCAACTAAACCACCCACTACACCACCCACTACACCACCGACTAGACCACCGACTACACCATCGACTAGACCACTGCCTACCCTACCCACTACCCCACTAACTAGACCACCCACTACACCACCCACTACACCACCGACTACACCACCGACTACACAACCCACTACACCACTAACTAGACCACCCACTACACCACCGACTACACCACCCACTACACCACCCACTACACCACCAACTAGACCACCGACTCCACCACTAACTAGACCACCGACTACACCACTAACTAAACCACCCACTACACCACCAACTAGACCACAGACGACACCACCAGTTCCAGAGACAGATTCTACAACCAAAGTTTCTACTCATCCCACAAAAAGTACGACAGAAAAAGCCTCCTAATTTTCTTACAAGCGGCACAGCACAAGTATTCCACAATCCACATGATATATATTATGAAATTGCAGATAATGGAAAAAAAATATTTTGGTAAAGAGGACAAGATAGTGTAGGCTAGCTAATCTACAAACCTTGTAACCATACCATACACTATTATAGTAGGCTTAACTAAATGTTCCTTAGATGCTGAGTAGTTTATCTTAAAAGGTACTACTACTACTATTAATAATATAACAATAATAACAATAACAACAATAACACATCAGACTCATATACCGCTTTTCTAAGTACTCAACAATACTTTACAGACAACAAAACAAAGATGTTTATGTTTATATTAAAGGTAAGGTGTCCATTGGTGTTGGAGTAAGGTAATACTGTAAGGTGCCGTTAATACTATCAATGGTAAGACATTGATTGTATTAACGGCAACCTGCCATATGAACATCTGTCAGGTGTGTAGAACACATGCATATAATTTAGCCATGAACAAGGAAATAATCATCTTATACCTCTAAATATGTTTGAATTAGGTAGAGTAAGTTACCGCATAGATTTGAGCAAAATCAGAAGTAGGCCTATATATTACAGATAGTATTATATGGAGCCTCTACAAACACAATGCTTGTAAACTTGAATATTTGTAATTAGATCATTAATAGTGATATTACCTCATTGTTGTACACCCTAGGTCCACTCTACCGTAAAAATGGAACCACAGTGGTCCGAGTGAATGATGGGAGCTCTCCGGCCATTCACCTAAAACGACCGTTTGACTACTTTGGACGTAGATATTCTCAGATATACGTAAGTATACAATTTTGCTGTTCACAACATTAATTTCATGTATGCGACATACTGAGTGACATTATTAAAAAAGTGACATTATTATTATTATGTTTTCTTTGTGTATTAAATGTTTACAGCTGATTGGCAAACAAAGCAACTTCCTGTACTAGAATTAGGTTGCGAAAATATATAAGTATATATATACATACCTTTTTTGTACATATATATATATATATATATATATATATATATATATATATATATATATATATATATATATATATATATATATATATATATACATATATATATATATATATATATATATATATATATATATACAAAAAAGGAAATAAAGCTCATTTTAAATAAATGTGCAGTAGATTTTGCTTTACTAATACTAATACACTTTTTGACCGTCAGTTGTAGGCAGTATACACTGCAAAAGCATGTGCTAATGCAATGCTGAACATGTAAAAGATTTTGTTTTTTATATCTTATATCTTTGATTATAATAACACAGCCACAACTGCCAAATATAGTTTGTAAAGTTTGTTTTATCCACTTATTTGTTTTCAGGTCAACACCAATGGACACCTTACCTTTAACAATCCGTTGCGTGAGAATCGACCTCACAAGTTCCCAGCATTTGGGCCTATAGATATAATTGCTCCATTCTGGACAGATTTGGACAACAGTGGAAATGGTGAAATCACATATAACCAATACACCCATGGCAGTATCCTTATTCAGGCTACACAAGACATTAAGCGGTACTTCCCAGGCCTTGGTTTCTCTGCCCAGTGGGTGTTTGTTGCGACGTGGTATGAGGTGCCATACCATCGATCTCGAATGGCCCGGTCTCTTGACCTCCGGTCAACTTTAGACCGAACATCAGTAAGTAATTTTTTTTGTATTGTCTCAGAACAGTAAAAGTCATCCTCCTCCTGTATCAATGGTGCATTGTTTGTTTCTGTTTCATACTGTATGTAAGTGTATGTGAGTTAAATAGTATTTATTTTTATTATTTTTTCAGCGTACAACTTTCCAAGCAGTGTTGATCTTTGGAGACCGGTACACATTTGTATTGATGAATTATGGCAAAATAGCTTCAACATCTCTGGACATACAGGTGAGAACATGTTAAATATTTTTTGAATGATAACAAACGTATCTGCTTTCACAGATGCTGTCACAAACACATGACCACGTAATCTGCGATTTGTCTTGTGCGCACAATTGAGACATACATTCACCTGTACAAAACTATTACCCATTGACATTTCTTTGTGTTTTTCCAGGCTGGCTATGACACGATCAACTCCACACATCATTTCACCATTGGATGCTCCTTCCCCGATCAAACCAGCGACTGTTCAAATTTACGCACAGGCAGCAATGTAAATGTCACTGGCCGTTGGGCTTTTCGCGTTGACGGTGCACAAGGCTGCACTTTTGATGGTAAAAACACACAAATACAACGTTCAACGTCGTCTTATTTGCACAAATAGCTTAGCTGAAACAATGTATGCATGCACTTCTCATGGTTGTGCTAACACTTACAACTCAACATCAAGTAAATGACCGGGTTGTTACACACGGCCGTGATCTAATGAGCTCTCAAAACATTTAACTAAGCATACTGTGTACACAGGGCATAGCCCAAAGTCTGAAAATACTTTGTGTGCGCACATCCCCGGGTATTGACTAGTAATATGTATTCTCAGTTTGTCACACCGCAGAATAATGTGTTATAAACCATCCAGACGAATTTTAATGATAAAAAAATTGGCAAGTACAGTATATAAAATTTGTTTTAGCAGTTTGAAGATTATCTTCAGGGAGACACACACAGGCACAATAATAATAATAATAATACCATTACTGCGTCAAAAGTAATCAACAAACTATACTATAAATTGTCAAACATTGGCCAAATTGTCAAATATTACCTTTTGGACATTCATTTTTTGTATGCATTTATTTTTAATTAATTGTGAAAAAAGACAATCTACATGCTCACAGTCACAACGCCTTGCGTTGTGAGCTTGTAGATCAGCTATTCTGTGGAACCGAGTCAAACAAAATGTAATGCCTCAACTCCTACAAGTGCTTGTCAGGGTGGGGGGTCCCCAGTTCAAATATGATTCTTTTGGGGTGTCGCGGCCAGAAATGATTGAGAACCATGTGTAGAGGACCCTCAATATGTGATTTTGGGCCTTGTATAGACGGCTGGCCTCCAGCCACGTTGTAAAACTATGTGATATGTTGTCATCACATCACTGTAATATCACTCCAGCACTTTTTAAGTTTTGGCCAAAATCTGTTTGAGCAGCAAAACCCCTGTTTAAATACAATATTTTTTTTATGGTTCAAGACTCATAGGCCACTAAATAGAGTGACTTTTTATAGTGCCACCATGAGGCCCATTTCGAAACTATTCAGAAGTTGAGTTCCTTGGCCCACCGCCAGCGTCCACAACTAATTTGACACTGATAGGGGTAGTAGTTTGTGAAATAGTCACATAATTCCGGCCCTGTCTTTCACACGGAATATCCATCTACCCAATAGAATGGTGTCTGTTACATGATTGGCCTCATCCTGTCCTTTTGATTTGTTTTCAAGGTTCCCCTGTCCAGTTGGGTGACTCCTTCTGGAGTGACAGCACTTGCCATCAGTGGTGCAACTGTACCTCAGAGGGCCTGCAGTGCCACAACAAAACCTGTAAACTCTCCCAAATCTGCCGTCGTGATACTTTCCAGTTCTCCTGCCAGAAAGCACCGATACGGACACCGACACGGACCTGCACTGTGTGGGGGGACCCCCACTATATCACCTTTGATGGTGCACTGGCTCATTTCCAGGGCACGTGCTCTTACATCATCAGTGAGAGTGTGAATCGCATTGGCACTGAAACTGAGTTCAGAGTGGTCGCGACTAACAATCACCGTGGCAGCAATCGTACGTCATTTGTGTCAGCAGTGGACATATACCTGTCAAATGAAAAAGAGACAGCCTATATCAGGATTGGAGCCAACAGGATAGTGAAGGTAAATTCATTGTTAAGGTGAACTAATCCAACCCATCTAATTTTGCTACCATCTAAAGTGCTAGACTGAGCTTGGGACACAGGAACACAGGTGCAGCTAATAACATAAATAATGGGTTTTTGGATTTAGCTGTGCCAACGTATTGGCATTGGCATGAACATTATTAATTGTATTAGTTGCAGCTGTGTGGCTTACATCACAGTGCACCAAGGTCAACCTTGACCAAGCTTGACACTCATATTTTCTTTTTTAATGGGCGTGGCTAGAGATTCAGGGGCTGGAGCCAGGCTAGGTCAACTTTAGATGATTTTTAGCCTTTAGATGGCAGAAAAGTCACATTGGGCGAGGGTTTAATTTCCCTTTAAAGAGCATTATTTGGGTATTTACATTTATCTACGAACACTTGTATCAGTAGAATTAGCTGTGAATTATATAATAATAATTCTCTTTCTCTCTCTTATATTCCAGGTTAACAACAGTGATGTGTCTCTCCCTGCCACTGCAGGCAGTCTAGCTCAGGTGGAAAGTGCTGGATCTTATGTAGTCGTCAACGCCAGCAATGTTATTGTCCAGTTTGATGGCCATAGCACTCTGTTGGTCAGAGTGGGTCAGAACCGCCACAACAGAGTTGTTGGCATGTGTGGTAACTTCAACGGTGACCCTGCAGATGACAAAGCCTTGCCCGATGGCACAGTAGCACCGAATGACAACGATTTTGGTGATGGCTGGAAGTCTCCCAAGAGCCGTTCTGGGTGAGTCAATGAAATATTTAATATTTTTATGTTACATATTACGTCATGAGGAAAACCTTGAAAGAAAATCACTGTATCCAGAATGATGTTTGACTTTGTACATTTAAGAGTCCAACAAAAAGAACACACTTTTTTTTTTGTCATACAACCATGTCCTCTCCAAAAATAAATTATTTTCAACTGAGAACCGTCATGTGTTGTGTTACTGTCGCATGAGCGATGTGACCATACAGCAAAATATTAATTAAGCCTGAACCTCCCGATGTCCTTGATAGATGTGGGGCCACAGATGACCGTAGCGGTGGCGGCGTAGAGAACTGTCACTTCAAAAAGGAGTACTCACAGCTGTGTAGCATCATCACCAACACAACTGGCCCGTTCAGCACCTGCCACCTGCACTCTGACCCTCAGCCATTCTTCACTTCTTGTGTCTATGACCTCTGCCTCCTCACACCGGCCAAGCCGGCCAATGGCATGCTGTGTTCTGCTGTCTCGGCCTATGAGACAACCTGTGCAGTCTTGGGGCTGGAAATCCCTCAGTGGCGTGCTGATTTGCAGTGTGGTACGTAGACACTGTATTGATGATGAATAGCTAAGATAACACGAAGAAAGACGAATGTTTGGAAAAAATGTGTAGTTACTAGTTAGCCACTTGTCATAGATGTGAATAAAGGTATTTTCCCCTTTCTCTTATTCTGTCTTGTTTATTTTATGTCTCCAGCGGAGACAGACCCCTGTGAGGATCTGGACTGTGTCGAGCATGAGTGGTGTGGGCAGAAGGATGGCGTCTACGGCTGCTTCTGTGATGAGAACCACCATCGCCGCAACAACGAGAGCTACGGTACGGTACTGGTCACACTGAACATATATTTTGAAACTGGTCCGTCTTTCAAGATATAATAGGTTAACAGGTCTGTATATATTTTCATTTAATTACATGAATGCAGTTGCTTTGACAATGGAATGGTTGCCGTTCGAATTTGCCAAAGTCCTTATCATAGTTATCGTTATTGGTGTATTGCATTATGAAATATAATGTGTATTCTTATCTCTCCTCCATAGATTCATTTGTCTCATGTGCCAGTAGTGCTGGCAACATGTCCCTGTCCCGCTGCCAGCTGTTTGAAGCTGGCTTCCATCCTGAGGTCCTCCACCTCAAGGACTCATCCTGCAAAGGGACTCTCCAGGACGGAAGGCTGGTGTTCCACTTCGATAACAATGCAGAGCAGTGTGGGACAGTTCTCATGGTAAAAATGTCCAAAGTCTAGAATGATTTTGTGTTACAGAACTGCTACAAATATCAACACAGTAGATACCTGTATATAATTACAGCTGTATAATTAATATTGTTTCTTTTTAACAGTTAGTACATGGACTTTATTTCAAGTCTGTATGGAATTGAGTTTTTGCAGCAAAACACAATGGATGTAGACAAAATTAACAAAGAATCTATTGAACACGTTAAATTAACCTAGAAATAAAGAACTCCAGCTCACAACTTCACACTTATTGCTAATTCATGCTTTGTCGGATGACCCTTTTGACAAGTATAGCCAGATAAGTGTTGGCCGGACACTTTTAAGTATGAATTAGCATTTACATCCCTAATACTATTGTGTCATCCCCCCTGACAGAGCAATGGGACCTACTTCAAGTACGAGAATACCATCCAAGGTGAGGTGGACCCCCATGATGATTCCCCCATCAGTCGCCAGAGGAGCATCCGCCTGCCTTTCAGCTGCGAGTACCCTCTGACCCAGGCTCTGTCTATGAATGTCGGCATTAAACCAATAGAGAGGTGAGAGCCTCACCATGCCATTGCCCCTTCCCAAAACTCATTCCACCACAACCCCCTTATTTCCCATAAATCCTCCCATTAGAAGGTGGTAAGGTATTGTAGTGGTTATCCTGTCCTATATAGACAAGGTCGCACAATTACTTCTTTCCCTTTTTGTATATTCTTTGAGTCTTGAATATAAATGGTGATAGCAAATAATTGCTGCTAATCTTATGTTGAATCAAATTATTTCGCTATGGTTTAAAATAGCCTGTCTCTTCTAATTCTGATCACGTTATATCACTTCTTGTTTGTTTTTTCTGTAGCATTGTGTCCAGGAGACTTCCATCAGGGATGGGCAGTTATCAAATGAAAATGATCCCATTCTTGGACGCCGGCTACCGTTTCCCCTACACCGGCGAAAGTAACATGGAAGTAGAAATAGACGAGAGGATGTACATCGAGGTGCGATCGAAGGGCATTGACAAACGACAGATCGCCACTGTTCTGGACTCCTGCTGGGCCACGCCTGTCCCCAGCGCCGACAGTCCTGTCCGCTGGGATCTCCTTGTTAGCGAGTAAGAGAGATATTGTGTGATTTAAAGTGATGAGTATTAACACTGGAAACTGATCCCAGCATCTACACAGCAATTCCTCAGTGTTAGCTTAACTCTTGAGACTGTTTATACAGACATAGACATTAATTGGCATTTTTTTGCTCATATAAACATTAAAAAGAAAAATGTATCTTCTCCCTTACCTTTCAATCCTATTGCTTACGTGATAGATTGCTTTTTAATTACAATTGTCTTCCCTGTGGTCCAGGTGTCCTAATGAAGAGGACACTACAGTAGAACTGGACAGGAATGGTGTCTCCGACGTGGCACGTTTCTCCTTCAGGATGTTCACCTTCACCAACTACTCCACTATCTTCCTGCACTGCCAGATCCACTTGTGTGTGCAAGCCACACAGGACTGCGCTGCTGTATGTATCCGTGTGTGTGTGTGTGTGTGTGTGTGTGTGCACGCATCCGTGCGTCCATGCGTGCGTGCGTTGTCCTTTGAAATTGACAATCAATATTATGAACTGTGTATGTTTCAGTGTCACTGAAATTAACATTGGCTTCAAATAACCATCAACAACTTTCTGGGATTTAATAGTATTGTGAACTAATTTGACCCTCATTGTCTAGGCTGTTGAAGTTTTGATTTGACTGTGAAATTGTTTATTCACTTGGCATTTACAGAATACAGATATAATGCGATATGTTTTCCCGAACTTGTGACAGCTTCTCTGGCCAGCCTCTGCCTTTGTTTGCCAGCATCCTCTTGGCTAAACTAAATAAAACGATTATGTTTAGGGGAAAACTAAAGGGTCCTTAATATTGTCCTTGCCCTATGAGTATCCACAGAACCCACTCACTATTCTGTTATTTTAGTCAAGTGACACATTTGTATGACAAAGTGTACAGTAAATTAGGATTAAGTGTCTTTGTGCATCAGCTGTGTCTCAAATATAAATGTCATTTCCCTGCAGCATTGCTACCCTGGCTACCACCAAAGACGACGCAGGGAGGTGTCCTATGACATTGCAGGCATCTCAGTGGGACCATTAACCTGGACAATGCAGAGTGAAGGTACAGTTATCTTATCTTTATGGTGCATTTGGTCACTTCCATAAACTCAGAGATGGCATACAGCAGTGGTTGGGGTACTTAAAGAAAAGTGTGTGTGTGTGTGTGTGTGTGTGTGTGTGTGTGTGTGTGTGTGTGTGTGTGTGTGTGTGTGTGTGTGTGTGTGTGTGTGTATATATATATATTCATTGTAAATTCACCCCAAAAGCTGCCACACAGCATTATGAATTTATAAATTCCATATACTGTATCTGTTATTTACCTGATTTGATACTATTTTGTTTTTCCTTTTACAGCTGCTGCACGGCCGGTTAGGTCTGTGTTGGGGAGTGGCACTACCAGTCTCCAAGTCTCCCACTCCACAAGTCTCCACAAGTTTTCATCCCTGCTGATCCTGCTAGTCACTTTACTGACTGTTGCAACCCTGTCTTAAGAAGAGAACGCACCCACGCACGCAAACACACAGTTACTGATGTACTGTATCATGCTTAATATGAAGTACAAATATGATAAAATGAAGTACAGATATGATAAATTATTTTTTAAATCATTCCAATACGGTTATTTTCAAACCTGTTTTTAATTTGGGAGAAAATGTGAAATGAAATTGTTGGATGATGATGATGATGTTGATGAAGGAAGTAAAAGTTGGGATTATTCTCTAATTGTTACATCATTTAAGTAGCTATGACTATTATGTACTTGTTTCATGAAGGAAAAGCAACAGTAGGGGGCAGCACAAGATAAACCACTGAAGACAGCATTGCTCGTAGTGGTTATGCCTTCATGCTAATGATGATATGATATATCTGCTCCATGCTTTTGAAGTGATTCTTTTTACTCAGGAAATGTCTAAATGTTTATCAATAGTCATAATGTAAAAGACACAACTCTTAATTCTAAACTTTTGATTTCTTTTTCTGAACACAAGTGAATTCTTCAGTGTGAAAAATAAATTGCACTTTTAACTTAATGAGCCCTAGCATTCCTATTTATTTCCAAGCATGTAATAATAAAATGAAATGATATTTGCTTTAATATGAAAATAGGCAAACATTACATGAAAATTGCTGATCTACAAGCTCACAACTTGTCACAAAGTGACACATAGTGAGCTTGGAGAGATTGGCGAAGAGATTGGGTGTAGAGCAGAAAACGGACAGGGGGTTGACAAACTATTCAACAAACTATAAGGTTTTAAGTGGTTATGATATTTATTAATTACTTTTTTTTTGTGGAACACTTAACAGATGGAAATTACACGAGTATGGGGAAAACTAGGGACTAGGGATGGGAGGATATAAGATTTTATATTTTATCATGATTAACACTCAAGATCATTTTGTTGAAGTGAATTTCAGTTATCGGGATAGTAATATTCCCCTATGCACGAGTGCTTTGAAAAAGCTGTGTCGCTATTGATTCTCTGACTTCTTTTGAATTATTTAAGATTGTGGTTTTTGGATTCTGTCCTTGTTCTGTCTGTGTGAAAACAAAACAAGTTATTAATTTACAACATAACTAATTAAACCATGTCAATGCTTGGATATCCTGACCTGAGACCTTGGTTGTTTAATCTCTCAAGAACAGTTTCAGAGCTGTAAAAACAGCAGAGGGCGCTGTTTTTCCTTTTTTTTTAAACCTGGGTTCCCAGATTGGTTTATCACTAAAAAAGGATGTTCACCAAAAATGTGTCCTTGCATTTTCATTTTTGACGATTATCATGATAATATCATGAATCACAATTATTTTTGAAAATCTTGACATTCATATTTTCCTATTGTCCCATAGTAGTGCCTAGTGCCTAGTAACCAGAACCCCAGAGGCCTAACCATTGATGTACAAAATCTCTCATTAGGTTTTCATGTCGGCGGCACACTGGTAGAGTAGCCTGGGCACCATTCCTTTTCGGGTATATGATCCGGTCGGGAGCAGAAGTTAAAAAAATAAAAAGTGGATGGGCCGAACCGGAAAAACGTCTCACCCCAAAATAGGTCCGTCCTAATAAAGTCCTTGATGCGGCGTAGTTTAGCTTATTTTTTAAATGTAAATGTGCGTGCACTATCCGGTGACTATTTAGCGTCTGTATTATCCCACGGGGAAATTCTATTCCATTTAAATAGGGATTGGGGAACCAAAACAAAGCGGCACCGCAAAACCGGATGGGCAGAATCCGGAAAGATGATTCTTTTTTCTTTTTTCCCCCCACTTTTTTCTTTTTTTCCCCCAGTAGGCGTGGCCTAGACCGGATCATATGGGTCTTTAGTAACAGAGACCAGGCTTTCCTCCGAGGTGGAAAGACTGGTGATGCGAGGTTACTGGTAGAGTAGCCTACCCCGTATCTGCGAGTCTAGGGGATCGAGTTCACTGTGGTGCATCTGTTTTTGGTCAATATACACAGTCTATACAAACACAATATTGGTCATGTTGGGGAGGTATAAGCCCAGATGGGGAGGGTGGTCTTTGTCGCTGCACATAATCCTTACAGTAGCCTACATTTAAGAAATCAGTATGTTTACAAATGTTCTGGCGGGTCTGTACATTTGAGAAGAATCTGACAGCTTGTCAGCCACGTTGAACGGGGAGTAGGATAGAGGCGCTGCATCCTCCTGTTGGGGGCTCCTTGCTGGCAGGTGAGCCAGCCGAGTAGGGCACAACAGCAACACAAAAGATGTGTGGCGTAATTCATTAGCATTATATCTAAATTGGGGAGAAACATAAGTAAAAAATAATTGGCTAAGATCTGTAAAGATCCTGGGCAATTTTCATTAGGGCTGCCATCCAAATTAGGTGTTCTAGACCATAGAAGAGCTAAGCTTCTTAATAAGCTCCTCTGTGTGGCCCGAAAATCCATTTTATTCAACTGGATTCACGAGAAACCTGAGACTCAGTGTTGGTATAGAGAAATATATAGAGTACTTCCGATGGAAAGACTCAGTGCTAAAATGAAAGGGAGGGAAAATAACTTTATGGATATGGCAGCCACTGATAGATTACTTCCCTTATAAATATACTTTGATTTATAAGGGAAGTGATTCTTTGGATTGGAAAGCCCTGGTTGTACTCTTACAATTTGCCTTTTGATGTGCTCTTGTGTGTTTCTTTTTATATATGAATGCTTAACTGCGTGTGCATCTATAGTAATTATGTCATTGTACTAGTATGCTGCTTGCCCTCCCTTTATTTGTTTTGTGTTTTTGGTTGTTTCTTTTTTGTGTTTTTGTTTGTTCTCCATGTATTGCATGTCTTTATATTATCCCAGTTCGTTTATTTGAATACAATTTATGTCAAACTTTCTGTGAAAAAAAGTGATTAAAAAAAAAATTGGCTACTCAAAATTAAAAAATAAAAAGGAAGATAAGGTAATAAGCAAGGGATAATGAACGGTGAGCATTAACACAATGGGTCGTTGAGAAAAAAAACCCGGGTGATTAGACGCCGGCGCAAAGCCTGGATATGACCCTGATCTTGGTCTCATTAGAGTGGGAGGTCGTCTTAAGGGCGGAGTCCCTCGACCATGACAGCATCCATCCAATCGTATTAGATCCTAAACATTGCATACTGTAACCAAACTCATTATTAACGGTTCCTTGGTGGTTTGTGGCTGCAGTTTGAACTTCAAATCTTAACAACCTCCCTCTCTATCTGACAGAGGGAAACTACGGCTGTGAAATAAGGCAGAAGAGGAAAGGGATATGACAGAAGGTGGTTGGTCAGAACAAGCTACCAGGGAATTGGTCAGATTTCCTGCATGACCGTTTGAACAAGCAATAGCGCTTTACCTTAGACTCCGGGAAGATTGCAAGCTGGTCTTCATTACATCTGGCATCACAGTGGTCGGCACAGACACCAGCCACTCCATGCTGCCATGTAACCATGAAGAGGCCGACACCAGGATACTGATTCACCCTGGAGCATGGCTGTTCTACCTGCTTGGTACTCACTATGGATACAGAGTGATCGTTATCCAGTTCCATGCCCTGCTCACCAAGTATCATCATGACATCATGACAGCAAAAACCACAAAGACATTTCAACAAATAAACAACATACTTGGTCTGTAATCCTCCCCTGTAACTTTATCTTTTTTCCTGTATGAGGATGTACAGTAGAAAGAGTCGCCTGTAATCATGGCATTACAATTGATACAATTGTGACACAGGTAAGGTGAACAGGAAGTGTTTGGGGTTGTAGTAGGTATCGTTTACTCTCAGATTTTTTGCACGTTTATTAGCGAAAATTGGATAAGTGGAAAAGGCCTTACCAACCACAGGATCACTTGAAAGTATATGCCAGCTAGTGCTTCTAACTACTAGAAGTTCGGGCCGCTTTGCGGCCCTCACATCTAGCGTTTACCTCACATCTCACATCCACCTCACAGCTACATTGCACCAGTGATCCAACTGATATTGCCATATATGGAGATCTCTATCTGTCATTCCTTGTCCGTTTTATGGGCACATATGCTGACTGATTTGTTAGGGCCTGATGCCATGATGACACATTGAGGTTAGACACAGTCCATATTTGTCTGTAGCTGCATTGCAAAGTCCTTATATGGTTATGGCAGATGAGGGTGACATGAGCTTGACAATATGGTTTGTACGTCTGCCCAGCCTCCCTTAAGGAAATTTTAATATAGGAAGATGTGTGGAAATATTGGGCCTTAAATGTACTGTAATTAAAAGATTACTGTTAAAAGATCAGCCGGCCAGGGTGACGGCTTGTGTTGGTAACCGGAATACTCGCTCCAAAAACGCCCCCATTTTTTTGGCGGACCAGCGGTTCTTGTATTCTTGTATTTGTTTTACTGAGGATAAGGTTAGAAATAGGTTTAGGTTTAGGCATCTTCTTCGGCCAGAAGAACAAAATGATGGAAGTTTGGAACACATTCCATCAACTCAAGATTCACTGCTGCAGCACGTGAAGCGAGTTGCCTACCAGTCTGAGATCTGGGATCTTCGATTCCTTGAGATCTGAGCCTACAGATTTCATGACCTGTGGCATTAAAATGCCTAGCAACCAGAGATTTTTCTAACCTGACTCTGCCAGATGGGGCAGAATTGAGTTCACAAGTTCACAATACAGCCTCCATCTGGGATCGTTCAGAGATTGGAGTTTAAACCGACCCAGGCCCAGTCGAACCAATTAGCGGCAGCTATGGGCGGGATCTTGGCGAGATCGGGTGTGACACCCTGAAACAAGTGTGAAGCAAGCTTCTTGGAGTCAGGTTAGGACATAGCAAAAACCACAAGGACATTTCAGCACATAAACAACATACTTGATCTGTCCTCCCCTGTAACTTTATCTTTTTTCCTGTATGAGGATGTAATCATAGCATTACAATTGATACAATTGTTACACGGGTAAGGTGAACAGGAAGTGTTTGGGGTTGTAGTAGGTATCGTTTACTCTCAGATATTTTGCACGTTTATTAGCGGAAATGGGAAAAGTGGAAAAGGCCTTACCAACCACAGGATCACTTGAATGTATATGCCAGCTAGTGCTTCTAACTATGTGCTTAATAGATTGAGAGGTAGGTGAAAATGTAGTAGACAATAAAATGTATTTGCCACACAGGATTTCTGAATAAAAAGGCTAGTCCTGTCCACAGTCTTAACTCTAGACATGCAGTTGTGTAGTAGAGTCTTTTCATCATACCCCTTGCTAATACCATAGCATAGGGCTTGTCTTTCATACTCAGACTCAGTGCTACAAATGATTTTCAATCTTAACAATTGACTGTATGGTAGACTGTAAGGAAGGGGGACACCTCTGGTTACTTTAAAATAATATACTGTGTAGCTGTCCCAGAGTTGGGTTGAATTTTGTGGTATTTTATTTTTCTGAAAATTGTGATTATATTTGTTATTTTGGGTAATATACTGTATTGTATGTGTATGGAGTATGGTGATATACTGTTGTGCCTTCTACTGTTCTCTGCATTGTGGCCTGCTGTAGCAGATATCACGTGACACTAATCACAGCAGCATTGAGTTCACCTGTTGGGTTTGAGCAGGGCAGAACAAACATTTTCAGAGGTGAAAGACAAAGGAGGTCTTTCTGCCAAGAAGAGTCTACAAAATATGAATACAGATAAATGAGAACATAACACTCCTAGATATTCTGTGCAGAAGGCGCACACGGTATGTCACCTGTTAATCTTGTTGGTCTGTTCAGTCATTGTTATTGTTGTTTGTGTTGTGTGTGATTATGTAACTGCGATATGGACATTTCATTGATAGCCTAATACAGACAATTCATGGACGCTTAAAATGAACATGGACATTTACAATTCATGACGTTTATAATTCATTGTGGTTAAAAAATATTATTTGGTTTTATGTAATTTCATTCACAGTTTTTCACGGTGTCTCTCTTGGGAGAAATAAAAAGCCCTTGTGAACATCAGTGAACGTGTGGTTTACTCTGCCTCAGAAAAAGACAGTTTAGGAGCAGTTATATACTGGTTGAGGCAGCGAATATGAACTAGATTCCGGTCAGAGAATCAGGGGAATCTGGAGAAGGGATTTCCAGTGATTTATTGTACATATAGTGTATGAGTGGGTGGGGTGAACGTGTATGTGTGTGGTCTGAAATGAATAACAACTAGAAAAAGTGCTCCTCGGAGCACAGGTCTCCGCCAGGTCAGGTAAGTTATTGTGGCCTCCTGGTGGCGCTATAATAGGCCAATGTGAAAAGGGTGGCATTTCTTCCTCGGCCTAGTGGGAATGTGCGTGCAAATTTTCACGGAAATCGCACGCCGCGTTCATGATTTCAGACATTTTGTTCAAAACGGACCAATCCTGCAAACTTTGGAAGCCAACCTTAGTCAATCAGGATGGAATATGAAATATCGGACAGATGCGTCTTGATCACATGACTATAGAGATACTGTGTACCGATTTGCGTGATGTTTGGATAAAATCTGAAGGATTAATATCCAAAAATGTATTTGACATAAGTCGGCCTCCTGGTGGCGCTGTAAAATGCAGATGTGAAAAATGCAGTGCAGATGTTTTTCCTTGGCCTCTAGGGAGTAGGCGTGCAAAGTTTCACGCAGATCGGTGCAGTTATAGTTAAAAATGCAAATCGGCCTGTTATAGCGCCACCATGAGGCTGATGTGAAAATGTTTAAGTGCCATTTCTTCCTCGGCCTAGTGGGAATGTGCGTGTGCAATTTTATGGAAATGGCAAGCTGCGTTTATGATTTGAGGCAGTTTGTTCAAAACGGACCAATCCTGCAAACTTTGGATGGTAACCTTAGCCAATGAGGATGGAATATGGGAAATCGGACAGATCAGGGTTGATCACATGACTATAGAGATACTGTGTACCGATTTGCATGAGGTTTGGTTAAAAACTGTAGGAGTAATGGGAAAAAATGGGTTTTGCACAAATCGGCCTCCTGGTGGCGCTATAACAGGCCCATGTGAAAAATTTGAGGCAGAGGTTCTGAATTGGCATCCAGGGAGTGTGTGTGCACAGTTTCGCAGCGACCGGGCCAACGGTGCCGGAGATTTGGTGGTAACACACAGACAGGACACACGGACGGACGGACACACACACAGACACACGGACGGACGGACGGACAGAGGCGAAAACATACTCTCTCGCCATGCCTTTCGGCCTGGCGGAGACAATAAAGCAAAACATATTAGCATTAACATGAGCTCAAGCATTTTATGATGCAATGACTGGCATGTATGATGCAATCCCTAACAACAGGCTATCTGCATAGTGTCATAAGGCAAACAATAAACACTCACTCGAAAAATTAAACACCAAACTGTCCAAATATCATAAGATACAGTAAATAAACTGTAAAGTAAATAAACGTCATCACATGAGTACCAAAAATACACCATAAAGGGTTTGCAAACGAACTGCAGGCAGTGGGGAGCTAAACAGCACTAGCCAAATTAACAGGTGTTGCCAATTAAGCATATAAAGTCACATAAAGTAATATACAGAGTGTCAGATATAATATAACTTACGGAACAACACTTAGGACCTAAAATAATGTACTTAGGCTACATAGTTTCATGAACGCACAAATCAAGAAGTCAAGGAACAAGAACAGAAACACAGAGAGAAAGTCGTGTCTAACTGGCCCTGCATGTGTCAAACCAGCCTGATCGCCAGAGAATTAGTATACATTGCACGGATCCAGTGCATGTCATTCCGTGCATAGTCGCCTAGAAACCCAGAAATTCCGTGCATATGTACGGCGAGTCCCATGGTGGGCGTAACCAGTCGCAACCCGGAAAAACCCGGAAGCAGAGCAGTCCCCACAACAAAATTTACGATTCTGTGCCTATCGGTACATAACTCAAACGGCGCTGAGTAGGCACAAGGGAATGTCGCAACGTTCGGGACGGCAACTCGCTCGCTTTAGCTCGCTCGGTGGCCCCTTACGTGGCGACAATTCCCTTGAGACTGCGCGCCTCCGAAATGGTTTAGTCACAATGGGGGAGATGCGAGGCGGCTATGCACGGAATTTCAGGTTTTCCAGTTGTCTATTCACGGATTTTCAAAAACGTTCAAAGAGAACGTTTCCTCTGGCGATCGGGTTGGTCAAACACTACACTGACTAATATAAATAGACTTGTCAGTGGGTAATACCGTGCCAGGCCACTAGGCGTAGCTGACAGGCTTTCTTACACAGCCGCCCCCGATGTCTATCTATCGGTTAGTTCAAATAGCCGATCTACAAGCTCACAACGTGTGGATGTAGATCGGCTATTTTCACTATTTTAAAATGTTTTTCAAAATGGTAAAAAAATGCCAAAAAAGTTTAGGCATAAGGGGTAAGATAGGGTGACAAGGGCGTCATGTCTCCAATACTTCAGAGTCAGAACAAGCTATTTATGGCTATCTGCGATGACCCTTGCTGTCATCTGGGCTTGTATGGCCTGCATGTTCCTTTGCAGGTGGCTGGACGGTACGATAACCTGGAACTAGCCTGACACTGGCCAGACTGATCACGTAACATGGAACTAGCCTGGCACTGCATAGATGCATAGATATAGAAACCTAGATACCTCATTGGCCTCTGCAGTTCGTTGGCGCAACTGGTATCGTGGCCGCCATTTTAGAGGAGGCAAGCTACCATACAAAGTGACTACTGGCCAATCACAGCATGTTGACTACTGGCCAATCACAGCGCATCTAACTGACTTTTGCTGCGCGGCTGCCTCTTACGAAAAGACCCGCCCCCACCTGCCTCTGATTGGCCTACCGAACGCCCCCTTCTGTGACACACGCGGAAGCTTTCCTCTGGTGCCCGAGATACCAATGCCTCAGAGCCAAAGGAGGCGTCTACCTTTATATGTCTATGCTGGCCAGACTGATCACGTAACCTGGAACTCAATCTGGGAACCCAGAGCCAGTGAGAATGAAAAACAGCGCCCTCTGCTGTTTGTACTATCTCTCACTGGCTCTGGGACAATGACGACGCAGCACCTGTGCGCAAGGAAACCGGGGTTTTAGTCTGCCTTCACGCTCCACTTTCGGGTGGTGCGACTATGTTTTCATTCCCACTAACAATATTTCTACACGGAACACTAACACCACTTCTCCCAGAGAACATGGATCGTTTTGGTTATATGCCCACTTGTTTCTATGATGAAAGAGCAAGTTAAAATGTGAATATCTTTCCGTGGTTTTGTCTGCTCCGCGGACGCTATTGTTAAATTAGTTTCGGCTTGTTTCGAGTAGGGAAGGATCAGCGGACACGTAAATCCCGCCCACTACATTTGATTGGGTAAAGCGCGGCCTGCTTCCTGATCTGAAGGCGCCCCCACGCCCACACAGTGCGTACACGTTATGACGAACCTTCACGACAGATTCCAACGCAGAGCAGAATCTGTTCTTGAGAGATTACCTGGAACTAGCCTGGAACTGGCCACACTGATCACGTAACCTGGAACTAGCCTGGCACTCGCCAGACTGATCACGTAACCTGTAGTCTGGGAGGCTTCGGCTCAAAGCCTGAACAACAGGGGCGCGGCCACTGAGTTCTGATTCAAATCAACAGCCAATGAAGAAAAGGGGGCGGGATCCACATGCAGTGGGTGTTACATGTAAATAGGAGCGACGGGAAGCAATTTCCCCTTGAGAAATTGCGGCCGCCATTGTTGTGTACTGCTGTTTGCCTCTCGTCAGACTTTTTAGACGAGTTGCACAGCTCTCAGACCGGTAAGAGGCGTGTCCGCTCAGATTCTGAGCGTAAGTTACATCCCGCCCACAAATACCAGGGCTCTGGCCCAGAAGTTCCTCGCCGCTACCGTTTGTATGCGAGGCGAAAAACTTCTGGGAACTCAGATTACGTAACCTGCAACACCTGTGGTTGTGCGCCAGCTAGTGCAGTGGTTCTCAACCTGTGGGTCAGGACCCCCAGGGGGGTCCCCACAGATGACAGTAAAGTGACAATTTAAGGACTTTTAATACCTAATACCTAAAAAAAGGAAAATAATATATAAAGAAAATAAATTAAATTAAAAAAGACCATTACTGCATCAGAAGTTATCAACAAACTATACTAAAACTGATCAAAAAACGGATCAAAAAAAATATTTTACGTGTTGATTTACGTGTGCGGCTGGATACTGTGGGTAGCACTTGCATTGCAAGTCATTTTAACAGGATGATTTCATTTCAGTGTTAATTTTGCTGATGACTAAAAGACTAAACAATTTCAGATGACTTAAATAGGACTAAAACTAAATGGTGTGTTATTCAAAAGACTAAGCCTTATAAGACTAAATCAGAATTTGCTCTCAAAATTAACACTGTTTCATTTGAAGTCATTTCAGACCCTGGGAATGATTTCCCTGCAGCAGTGCAGCCATTGCCAAGGTTAATGTAAAGTTACACAATTGTACCCAATGAGTAAAATATACTGTTAGAGTTGATCAACAAATTCATGAATGTGCATTGATTAGTGAGTCAGCTGTGTGTGTGCGTGCGTGCGTGCGTGCGTGCGTGCGTGCACGCGCAGGGGTGATGGCCTCCATAAGATGGATCTGAGGGCGGAACACACACGCGTTGCATGATGAACTATATTTAAAAATGTCAGAGGCGAGGCTTGATATGTTTGACATTTCAAATCCGTTTCAATTTGCAAATAACTCGACCTGTATTGTTAGAAGGATGCATTCCAGATAATTTAAGTGCTGCTAATTGAGTGCTGCATTCATCCCTAGATAATGTGCAGAAACCGGTTTATTAATTTCATGGTACAGCAAAGTATAATAACATGACTGTACACGAACATGCGTGCACAATGCACATGCAACAGTCACATGCCATGTGGGCACCAGGTAAAATCCTGCCTAGGGCACCAAATTCCTCAGGGCCGGCTGGTCGTGTTTCAAATCTGCATTTTTGTCTGTACTTGATAGCATAGCAACCACAAAAGTGGTGAGGGTAAAGCACGTACCGATTGGATTAAGGGAGAAAATAGCTGTGGCTATTGAGCAAATACATGGCCCATTTATCGCCTAAATATATCAGACGCAATTTTTGGTTAGCCTTGCCTACTGTATAGATGGTTTACAGACAAACTACCATAGTCTACTTCAGAACGACCAGATGCAGGGCATCACTGGCTAGCTCCTGTCCAATGTGCAGCTCTCCACCCGGAGCGCAAACTGTCCCGCAACTACAGTCACTATTAAATGGCGATTATTGAATTATAGAAACAAGAAGAGGTTTGCAGATGACAAAAATACGTTGCGGCTCTTTGGATGCAAAAATATTCTATTGTTTCTCAACTTCATTGCTGGCATCTCGCACCTGGCTGTAACTTTTGGTAAAGCCTTTTCGGTCAAGAGCGCAAACCTTCCTACCTTATTGATTTTTTTTATTATAGTCCTACAGTGTTTGCCAGTGGGATTACCATATTCTGTGATGGTATAAACTTTCTTTGTCAAGAATGATACCATCACATCGTCCTGAATGGAATACGTTTTGTATATTCATTTAACCGATTACAGAGAGCAGTGCGCAGTGCGTGCTATGTGGAAACCTGACTGCTGCTGTTTTGCAAATACAAAGAAGTGCTGTACCCGAGCCGTGACACCATGCACACCATGAGAGATGCCAGAATGTCACAATCTGAACGTTTATGGAGTGATTGATGAATGCTTAAACATTAATGGATAATGGCTGGAGTTACCTATCTCCAATCTCCCGCTGAAGCGCTGTGCATGGCCAAAAACCCACAACGTGAAGAAGAGCTCCTGCGCTTATGTCGGTCTATATCCTTAACCAATGTTGCATAGCCTATATCCTCAGAAGGACGTAGTAGCCTACTGTAGGCCTGTAGGCTACCCACGTTGAGAGACCTCGCTCTCTCTCTCCATGAAAATATTCCAGCTAAATCCTTTCCGCTTGTACGCGCTCCTATGTCTTAACAGAGCCAAATCTACAAATGTATAGATCAGCTCAGCATGACTGTTATTTGTTTAAATGGATGAATGATTAAGCATCTAACTTATAACATTGTAAATATGATAGATTGTTTTTAATTGCTTGTAGGCCTAATTATGTCACTTGGAAATATTTGATAAATGAGGGCCGGGAGCGCAACATGTCCCACAACCCAGTAGCCTATTAATGGTAGCCTATTAATGGCGATTTTTGAATTGTAAAATGCAGATTTGAATGCACATCACCTGTTGGGGTGCTGGGTTAAAAAGAGGAGCATGAAAAGGTCCTTGTATGAAATTTACTGGAGCGATGATGAGTCTACACGTTTGATTTGATTGTTAATTTAATTATGATTGAGAGTAACAGTAACATTAATTTTGCTAAATGTTTCTTGCCGCAAACGCAATTTTGTTTATTCAGAATATAATTCGTTGCTATAGAACTTAGCCTACTATAATGCAAGTGTATGCAGTCAACATGCAATGACAGTGAGGAATATTAAATAAATGATGTAGGCTATAGGCTAATTATTATATCATATTATATTATATTACAGTGGCCTACTCCCACTGCGCATGCTTATAATGTGAAATACTCCATTTATGTCGTCCACACGACGACGCATAAACAGAGTTTTTAAAAATCTACACTGAGGCCGGAGTTCTCAAAAAGATGCGTTTACATGGGCCAAAAACGTGTTTGTGTGTGGACGAACCCCCCCAAACGCAAATGAATAGCTACGTTTTTTAAAATACCCAGGTATGTGTGGACTAGTTGTCACCAAAAATAAATAAAGAACAGATCAAACAGGAGTGCGCTATGTTCCCTCATGTTCCCCTGATTTATCCTGTGTGCAATCACACCCAGTTCAGAGTCAAATTAGTTATACTCACGCCAGGTGTGACTGCTTTATTATTAGGCTATTATTGTTCGATCAACCATCACCCACTCTGCAGTCTGCAGTCTCAGAGTGGTTAACAATAGATGCCAAAAATGTGACAAAAAAAATCTATTGTGTATTTTTCTGTCAAAAGTCCTTAACAGTCCAATCTTAATTGAAGCTGCAAGCAGCGATGAACGGCCCTTGCAGCTCTGTCCATGATAAAGTCTGTATGGCAATCAGCTGAAAAGTTAGGCTACATAGCTTAAGCAATTACAGCCTGTCCCTATAGGCCGTCTAAGTGTGCCTTGCAAGTTTAGTAGATTTTTGATGCTGGGAAGTGGAGTAATGGCTGTTTAAAGCCCAGCCAATAGGAATTGTAGATCGGCTATTTTCACTTCCTGTTTGGCGTTGAAGTTTGACGCTTCTCCATGGTCACGCCGTTTTACAAAAACTCAAGCTTTTGGTAACTTTTCATTGTTAAGGTCTTTTATGTACGCTGAGCGAATTTGAGGCGGATCCGACAATCCGCCTAGGAGGAGTTCGTTGAAGTACAACATGTGAAAATGGCGTGAACGGTTTAGGTCATGGCTCCAAGAGATTCTTTTGTCAGTCGGTACATGATACAGGTGTGTACCAATTTGCATGCATGTAGGTGAAACCGTATTGTCGTGCTTGAAGCACAAACCTTTGTAGGGGGCGCTATTGAGCCATTAGGCCACGCCCCTTTTTGAGACGATTAAAATACGTAATCTTTCGCCACTGGTAATGTGTGTCCAATGTTGCGTAACTTTTTGAGTACATTTAGGCCCTCCTTTTCCCGATTCATTATCGGGATGCGGAATTATAATAATAATCATTGCAGTTTCAATAGGGCTTTGCACTACTGTGCAGTGCTCGGGCCCTAATAATCATTGCAGTTTCAATAGGTCTTCGCACTACTGTGCAGTGCTCGGGCCCTTATCATCTGCCCATGCTATTTACCTATAGCTGGGACAGTAGTTGACAAGCGCCAGGGCATATCCACACATTGGTGGACACCATTGTGTGGACAGGTTTGTTGTGTAGGATCCTTACTAGCTGCCTTTGTTAGTAAAAATGCATTACAATAATTGCCAAATCATATATAATCTATAATAACTAAGAATTATAATAGCAATACATAATTTTTATACAGTATATGCAATTTAAAATATATTGCATATCTATTAATGATGAAAGTAATGAATAAAGACAGAAAGAAAAATGAGAAAGGAAAAACAAAGAAAAACAGGTGCAGATAGAAGAGGGAGAAAATAAAAGGAAATGCATTTCAGTTTAATCACTGTTGTGTACAAATGTTTGCAGAAAGCCTCGACTATAAGATCTATGCTAACAAAAATATGTATTCTAATAATTTGAACACTTATGTTCTGGCAGGCTGGTGAATAGGCTGCAATTCTGCCAATCATGTTGCCAGTGTTGCTTTTAGGGATTATAAGTAAGTACATTATTGACTGTTCTGGAAAAGTAAACTACGGTTATTGGTGTGTATTTTCTTTTCATTTATTCATTTATTTCTTTACTTTGCAGGTATGGTGGCCTCTGGTAAGTTGAAATCTATTCCAGCAGAACTATGCACAGGATAAAATATTACATGTATTAAGACATATACATCAAGGGAATCAAACAGTAACATCAAAAAAATAATTATGGAAAGGCATTTCGATAAGATAGCTACAGTAGATAGATAGAAATAGAGGTATTGTGTGTGTGTGTGTGTGTGTGTGTGTGTGTGTGTGTGTGTGTGTGTGTGTGTGTGTGTGTGTGTGTGTGTGTGTGAGTGTGTGTGTGTGTGTGTGTGTGTGTGTGTGTGTGTGTGTGTGTGTGCGTGTGCGTGTGTGTGTGTGCAATCTGTCACCAATAAAAGTGGCAAATAGTATAAAGACTTAAAAACATAGGTAATGTATGTGGTATAATGTGCAATCTATCATCAGTAAAAAGGGCATATACTGTGGTAGGTGTACCACATATCAAATGTTATGGATCAGTATACATACAGGCATGTGTAGTATATTGGTATATACAGTATAGTGGTATTGGTAGGTAGTAATTAAGTATAAATGTAAATATAAATATAGGGGCAGGTTTAATGTACAATCTACACCAACCAACAACTCAAGCTTGATGAGCATCAGCAGGTTCCGGAACAACCAGCAGGCTACTGTGGGGGTGGGAGGGGGCTCACCTACAGAGTTATGAAGGTCATGAAGTGCCTTATAAGTGTGTGAAAGTGGTTGGTTGGTTGGCCTGCCCCTATATTTAGGGCGTGTACTGGATTTGGTTCCAGTACACGCTCAGAGTTAAATTACTCTGTGAACTCTGTGAACCAATGCCAATATACTTTATATACCAATATATTACACATGCCTGTATGTATATACTGATCCATATCACAGTTGATACTCGGTATATACATACTTACAGTAGTACAGTTATCAAAAAGTAATCAGTAGTATCCTAAAACAGACAGGCAACAATGTTCAGTTGTAGGAGCACTATGTTATATTTTCCTTGTTATAGCAGTTCAAAGTTAAATATGATGGGTACAAACGCTGCAAAGAGCCATGTTCAATATTCACACCTGGGAAGCTGGCAAGTGATCATGTACTTGTCACTGCACTAACCCCTGCTGATTGCTTGGGGATCTGGGGTAGATAGTGTGAACCTAAGTATGTGCATGGTTCTCCCCAGTGAAACGTCTTGCTTGGTTAAAAAAAATAAGACTTTAACTGTTTCAGTGGAGGCACGTGGTAGGCTACTCTGTCCCCAGGCCAACAGTGGGGGTTGACAGCAATAGGAACCGCAGCACACATGGGGAAGTTACTAAATTGGGGGTGAAATGGGCGGAAAACACGAAATTAAATACAAAATTTTCACCCTAACCCTTACAGTGTATATTATTACTATTTTTACATTTATCATTAAAAATAAATTTCCCCCTTCCGAACGTTATGTGCAAGCAAGTTTGGTTTTGGATTTTGATCAGGCCTTTATCGAAATGTGGATATGAGGAAGCAAGTTTTGTTTTGATGAATTATTTTAACTGGTGTAACAAGATGTTTGTGGGACTGTAGCAACACATTCTCACAGATAGGGTATCAGACACAGGTGACTGCAATCTATTAGCCTGAGATTTAGCCATGAACAAGGAAAGAATCATGTTGATTTCCTCTGTAAATAAGAAATTAGGCATCCATGCAATATTGAGTAAGTTAGAGTATAGATTTGTACAAAAACAGTAGTATCTACCGTATTAGCAATGGTATTATATAGAGCTTTTCCAACTCAGCACTATACTAAACTTAGATATTTGTAATCAAGTTATTAGCCTAATTATGATATCACCTCATTTTTGTACACCCTAGTACCACTCTACCCTAGAAATGGAACCATACTCCGGCGAGTGGATGATGGGAGCTCTTCTGTCATTGCCCTACAAAGACCCTTTTTCTACTTTGGACAAAGATATCATCAGATATACGTACGTATACAATTTATGCAATTTGCAACATTATATTTTTTGTATGGGACCTGCTGTCAAGAGTGACAGTATTATTATGTTTTCTTTGTGTATTCAATGATTACAGGTGATCAGCAAATAACTTCCTGTAGCCTACTAAAATTGGGTTGTAAAAATGTGTACATTATGTAAAAAAGGAAATAAAGCCATTAAATGCAGTGATTATGTGATTTGAATTATTGTAGTCAGTTCTAGTCAGTACACTGCACACACTTGTGTTAATTAAGTAAAATATTTCAGTTTTTAAAAGGATGTGTCTTTGATGTAAAAATAGCACAGCCACATCTGTCAAATATTAATTTTGTTTGTAATGTTTGTTTTATCCACTAATTTGTTTTCAGGTTAACAGCAATGGACACCTTACATTTAACAATCCTTTTCGCTCGTATAGTCCTCGAATGTTCCCCTATGGGGCGAGAGATCTAATTGCTCCATTCTGGACAGATTTGGACAACAGAGGAAATGGTGAAATCACACATCAGCAACACACCAGTGGCAGTATCCTTAATCAGGCTACACAAGATATTAATCAATACTTCCCAGGCCTGGGTTTCTCTGCCCGTTTGGTGTTTGTTGCGACATGGCATGAGGTGGCATACTTTCCCAGATCAGGATCTGTAAGTATTTTATTATTATTATTATTATTATTACACTTATTATTATTATTATTATTATTATTACACTTATTATTATTATTATTATAAGCCTGTTGATGCCTTACATGGTTTCCTCTGCCGTGTGAATGGGTGAATGTAATGCACTTTGTAACGCTCTTTGGATAAAGGCACACCATTTACCATGTTAAAGGGATATTTTTGGGGGGGTTGTTTGGGGCAATTTTAACGTCTACTCAGGCTTTTGTGAGCACCCCAGACAATTTTTAAGTTGCTTGATTCAGTATTTAGATATTTCATATCCATTTTATTAGACACGCCCCTTTCCTACTGTATACAAACCCATTGTAACTTGAAACTCAATTTTAACCATGTTAGACCGGGCCAACCATACCGGAGATACGCTACGAACGGACGGAGACGGAACGACAAATGGACGGACACGGTGCAAAACATAGTCTCTGCCATGCTTCGACCTGGCGGAGATAATAATGAAAAAAGTAATTGAAAAAACACCAAGGACGGGTGTTTTCAATGAATCTAAAATGGAGCTTGAAGTTGCAATGGATTTATACTGGAAGAGGGAGTGTCTGATAAAATGAATATCAAATATCCAATTACTGAATCAAACAACTTGAAGCAACTTACTCATAAAAGCTTGAGTAGATGACAAAATTACCCCAAACATGTTTGAAAGTGAAATATCCCTTTAAGTTCCACTAATAAAAAAAAGTTAAGCTAATTGCACTTTGACGTTTATTCTTATATTGCCTTGCATTTTATTCTTTCCACTCTTTATCTTTAATGCCTTTTTTTTAATCTCCGCCAGGCTGAGGGTAGAGATTATTGTGTGTCTGTTTGTGTGTGTCTGTCTGTCCGTTGCTAATCTTGCAAATTACTAGTCTGATCAGAACACAATTCCCAAATATTATTCAGATCGGTCACTGATCACTACAGTGTTGTTTTTGTGAATTTACAATCTCAGACATCCCTCCACCTAAACTTGCCTGCAAACATTAAGTCGACATAATTACAGACCTCAATACAGTATAGACAGCACGGTTATACAATGAGTGCAATTATGTATACTAATGACTTTCACAATGTTGGAAAGCAACATACTTAGATTTGAACATTATACAGAAGATGGAAGTGATTTTTCTTTGAATCCAAGTTAAGTTATACATCATTAATCCCTGTGGGAAAATTTGTCCACGTCATTTGAGCCACTTCTTAAGAGCTAATTATGTATAATTATGAATGTTCTTTGTCTAAATGTTATCTCTCCACGAGACGGCTTAGCACTTACTTATAAGAAACCAGTTCAGTCACTTGGCTGTATTCAGGTATGTAGACCGTTTTTCCCATACTCAATTACCGGTAGATTATCGGCACCAGCAACATACTGGACTTACTGGATTTATAATGAAATAATCATTACGTAATATACTTAAGCATCTAAGTATTTATTTATTATTATTATTATTATTATTATTATTATTATTATTATTATTATTATTATTATTACCCTTATTATTACTATTATTATTATTAATTGCATGAAAGGTAAAATTCATACTCCTCCTGTATCAATCATGAAAATGTAGAAGAAACCAATCATAATTTGGGCAGATTTAATGGCAAGTATAAATTAATGACAAATGTATTTACTTAACAAAATATGACAGAAATAGTATTTATCTTTTCTTTTTTCAGCGCACAACATTCCAAGCAGTGTTGATCTCTGGAGATCAGAACTCATTTCTACTGATGAATTATGGAACTATAGCCAATACTTCTCGCAGTATACAGGTAGAACAATTACATTTTTATTTATTTCTTTCTTTTTCCTTTTTTTAATTACTTTTCTGCTTTCACAGCTGTTTGCAGACTTCCCAAACGTCATGCTAGACCTGAGGGAGCGGGAAGGGGCGTGGCCGTGAAGGAGGTCCGAGAAGGTTTAGCAAGGTGGGACTGCATTCACAACTGAGTGCCAGAATGATGACTCAACACTGCATGACCAAAGCATGTGAATGAGAGTTCGTAAAAAAATAGGAAAAACATTGATACAAGTCCCTCTCTGTTTTTGCACCTCCAGCAGAGAAAATACATCTCATATCAGTTATATCTTTGATATGCTGACCCCTCATAAGCCTGAGCGAATCCTTAGATCCTCAGATGAGGCCCTCCTCAGGCCTTTGTCTCCCGGGCACATAGGCTGTGAAATGCATTGCCGGTGCAGCTATAGTCACTTCTGAAAACCTAGCTCTACACCAAGTGTTTTTAGCGGTGCCAGCCGCTCTACATTTGACCGAGTGTGTTTGTCCGTCCTTATGTCCGAGCACGGCATCAACAGCTGCACGGTGCACCTGATTGCAACACAAAGATGTAACCAATTACACTCATTAAACACAAATGGGAGACAGTGCAACACATGCGCCACTTTAAGACATACACATACACATACAGTAGGCTGGCTCAGCACACGTGCACGCAAATTTGTGCGTGTGCGCGCACACACACACACACACACACACACACACACACACACACACACACACACACACACACACACACACACACACATGCGCACGCTCACACACACGCACGCGCGCGCACACACACACACACACACACACACACACACACACACACACACACACACACACACACACACACACACACACACACACACACACACACTAAAATTACCGATCTACAATTTGAGTAGTTGAGTACCTATACTTAAAATTACATTTTCACATTAATTTCAAATTTGTTTATTTCATTCTGAACATTTTGAACTATAGAAAGTTTAGTTTTAGATTTTCGTGAGGCCTTTACGGGAATTGAATATGTGGAAGCAAATTTGGCTTTTGTTTCAGATAATCCCTTCTGATGAGAATCTGTAATGAATTCTTCTTACTGGTTTAGCAAGATGTTTGTGCGACTGTAGCATTCCACCTGCTATTATAAAATGCTCTGTCAGCTCAGTGGCTGCAAGACTGCTCACTCGAACACAATACAGGTAACTGCTCTTTATCTATTAGCCTGAGAAAAGCAAATTAATGTATGAATTCTTGTTGTTGTTGTTGCAGTAAGTGTTATTATTATATTATTATTGTTCTATGACATAAGTTGTTCATCATTACTGATGATAGTGCTGTCAAATATATCTATGAAGCCATCAAAGCTGCAGCATCACTTGGAGGCACTTAAAGGTAGGGTAAGGGATATTTTGGGTTAAAACATTAAATCTCTATATTCTGATAGTAATCATTGTGATAGAGTGTTTGTTCAGTGACAGGGGTCTCTACATCTCTCCAGCTCTTTAATAAACAAGAAATACCTTTTCAGGTGGGTTGCAAATTACAGCCAATCAGGAGAGGGAACCTATTTATCAGTTTAAAATGTATAATGTTCCAGTTCCAATTTTGTGTCAACGCTTCAATTTCACTCAGTTAATCCTTTATCCTGTATGAGTTCTCTCTCCTGATTGGATGAAATTCATATCCCGACCTGAAAATGCATTTTCTGTTTACCAAAGAGCTGGACAGACGGGGGAGACCCCTGTTAGTGAACAAACAACTCTATAGTGATGATTATTATCAGAATATATAGCAATTATTTTAACACTTATTTTAACAAAAATAAAATCACTTACCCTACCTTTAAAAGAAAACCAGTGGAATACTTCAAAACCATAGTCTCAAACCTCTCAATGGCCAGCAGACAGTAATGAGACAATCCCCTAATTATGGTGAGCTAGCTTTGAAAGCCTCGAGTATAAGATCTATGCTAACAAAAATATGTATTCTAATAATTTGACCACTTATGTTCTGAACAGGCTGGTGAATAGGCTGGAATTCTGCCAATCATGTTGCCTGTGTTGCTTTTAGGGATAATAAGTAAGTACATTATTGACTGTTCTGGAAAAGTAAACTACTGTTATTGGTGTGTATTTTCTTTTCATTTATTCATTTATTTCTTTACTTTGCAGGTATGGTGGCCTCTGGTAAGTTGAAATCTATTCCAGCAGAACTATGCACAGGATAACATGGATAAAATATTAAATGTATTAAGACATATACATCAAGGGAATCAAACAGTAACATTAAAAAAAAAATTATGGAAAGGCATTTCGATAAGATAGCTAGATAGATAAAAATAGAGGTATTTTGTGTGTGTGTGTGTGTGTGTGTGTGTGTGTGTGTGTGTGTGTGTGTGTGTGTGTGTGTGTGTGTGTGTGTGTGTGTGTGTGTGTGTGTGTGTGTGTGTGTGTGTGTGTGTGCAACCTGTCACCAATAAAAGTGGCAAATAGTATAAAAACATAGGTAATGTATGTGGTATAATGTGCAATCTATCACCAGTAAAAAGGGCATATACTGTGGTAGGTGTACCACGTATCAAATGTTATGGATCATTATACATACAGGCATGTGTAGTATATTGGTATATACAGTATAGTGGTATTGTTAGGTAGTAATTAAGTATAAATGTAAATATAAATATAGGGGCAGGTTTAATGTACATTCTACACCAACCAACAACTCAAGCTTGATGAGCTCCTCAGGCAGGTCATTCCAGAACCGAGGAGCCCTGACATCCAAGTCTAATGAATGGTTAATGGTCTTGAGCCTCGTCTACGGAACAACCAGCAGGCTACTGCCTGCAGGCTGGATTAACTACTTAAGTAGTACTTAAGTAGTACTTATTAACTACTCTTAAGTAGTTAATAACGTAAAAGTGTAAGGGGGGGCTCACCTACAGTACTAGAGTTATGAAGGTCATTAGGTGCCTTATAAGTGTGTGAAAGTGGTTGGTTGGCCTGCCCCTATATTTAGGGCGTGTACTGGATTTGGTTCCAGTACACGCTCAGAGTTAAATTACTCTGTGAACCAATGCCAATACTTTATATACCAATATATTACACATGCCTGTATGTATACTGATCCATATCACAGTTGATACTCGGTATATACATACTTACAGTAGTACAGTTATCAAAAAGTAATCAGTAGTATCCTAAAACAGACAGGCAACAATGTTTAGTTGTAGGAGCACTATGTTATCTTTTCCTTGTTATAGCAGTTCAAAGTTAAATATGATGGGTACAAACACTGCAAAGAGCCATGTTCAATATTCACGCCTGGGAAGCTGGCAAGTGATCATGTACTTGTCACTGCACTAACCCCTGCTGATTGCTTGGGGATCTGGGGTAGATAGTGTGAACCTAAGTATGTGCATGGTTCTCCCCAGTGAAACGTCTTGCTTGGTTAAAAAAATAAGACTTTAACTGTTTCAGTGGAGGCACGTGGTAGGCTACTCTGTCCCCAGGCCAACAGTGGGGGTTGACAGCAATAGGAACCGCAGCACACATGGGGAAGTTACTAAATTGGGGGTGAAATGGGCGGAAAACACTAAATTAAATACAAAATTGTCACCCTGACCCTTACAGTGTATATTTTTACTATTTTTACATTTATCATTACAAATACATTTCCCCCTTCCGAACGTTATGAGCAAGCAAGTTTGGTTTTGGATTTTGATCAGGCCTTTATCGAAATTTGGATATGAGGAAGCAAGTTTTGTTTTGATGAATTATTTTAACTGGTGTAACAAGATGTTTGTGGGACTGTAGCAACACATTCTCACAGATAGGGTATCAGACACAGGTGACTGCAATCTATTAGCCTGAGATTTAGCCATGAACAAGGAAAGAATCATGTTGATTTCCTCTGTAAATAAGAAATTAGGCATCCATGCAATATTGAGTAAGTTACAGTATAGATTTGTACAAAAACAGTAGTATCTACCGTATTAGCAATGGTATTATATAGCGCTTTTACAACTCAGCACTATACTAAACTTAGATATTTGTAATCAAGTTATTAGCCTAATTATGATATCACCTCATTTTTGTACACCCTAGTACCACTCTACCCTAGAAATGGAACCATACTCCAGGGAGTGGATGATGGGAGCTCTTCTGTCATTGCCCTACAAAGACCCTTTTTCTACTTTGGACAAAGATATCATCAGATATACGTACGTATACAATTTATGCAATTTGCAACATTATATTTTTTGTATGGGTCAAGAGTGACAGTATTATTATGTTTTCTTTGTGTATTCAATGATTACAGGTGATCAGCAAATAACTTCCTGTAGCCTACTAAAATTGGGTTGTAAAAATGTGTACATTATGTAAAAAAGGAAATAAAGCCATTAAATGCAGTGATTATGTGATTTGAATTATTGTAGTCAGTTCTAGTCAGTACACTGCACACACTTGTGTTAATTAAGTAAAATATTTCAGTTTTTAAAAGGATGTGTCTTTGATGTAAAAATAGCACAGCCACATCTGTCAAATATTAATTTTATTTGTAATGTTTGTTTTATCCACTAATTTGTTTTCAGGTTAACAGCAATGGACACCTTACCTTTAACGATCCTTTTCGCTCGTATAGACCTCGAAGGTTCCCGTATGGGGCGAGAGATCTAATTGCTCCATTCTGGACAGATTTGGACAACAGAGGAAATGGTGAAATCACACATCAGCAACACACCAGTGGCAGTATCCTTAATCAGGCTACACAAGATATTAATCAATACTTCCCAGGCCTGGGTTTCTCTGCCCGTTTGGTGTTTGTTGCGACATGGTATGAGGTGGCATACTATCCCAGATCAGGATCTGTAAGTATTTTATTATTATTATTATTATTATTATTATTATTACACTTATTATTATTATTATTATTATTATTATTATTATTATTATTATTATTATTATTATTATTATTATTACTATTATTAATTGCATGAAAGGTAAAATTCATACCCCTCCTGTATCAATCATGAAAATGTAGAAGAAACCAATCATAATTTGGGCAGATTTAATGGCAAGTATAAATTAATGACAAATGTATTTACTTAACAAAATATGACAGAAATAGTATTTATCTTTTCTTTTTTCAGCGCACAACATTCCAAGCAGTGTTGATCTCTGGAGATCAGAACTCATTTCTACTGATGAATTATGGAACTATAGCCAATACTTCTCGCAGTATACAGGTAGAACAATTACATTTTTATTTATTTATTTCTTTTTCCTTTTTTTAATTACTTTTCTGCTTTCACAGCTGCTGTCAGCAACACATGAGCGCCTAGTTCAGAACCTGTGTGCACATTAGTGATAATATTCACCTGTACAAAACTTCAACCAATTAAAATTTGTATGTGAATTCCCAGGCTGGCTACGACACGATCAACTCCACACACCATTTCACCATTCCTGGATCATCCTTTCACAACAACCACACTGACACCTTCTCAAATTTACGTTACGGCAGCAATGTCGGCGTCGCTGGTCGTTGGGCTTTTCGTGTTGACCAGGGATCCAGAGGCTGTACGTTTAATGGTAAGAGAATACACAAATACAATCACA
The DNA here is from genome assembly GCF_963280865.1 of Gymnoscopelus braueri. Lineage (NCBI taxonomy): Eukaryota > Metazoa > Chordata > Actinopteri > Myctophiformes > Myctophidae > Gymnoscopelus > Gymnoscopelus braueri. The sequence continues at coordinate 18,732,336 of NC_137617.1, forward strand.
GCCAAACTTCTGCCCAAATCTGAAAGCAACTTAATTACTTCCTGCCTTTTAATTTGAACGTTTTCTTTGCTTAGTTGTTAGCTTTTTAACTAGTTATTCTCTTAATAAAGTTGTTTCTTTTATTTGTTCTGTTTTGTAAAGCGACTTTGAATACCAAGAAAAGCGCTTTATTGATTTGATGTATTATTATCAGTATTATTATTATTATCATTATTATTGTTATTATAATTATAATTATAATTATAATTATTATTATTATTATTACTACTGAGTTGGCGTTCCAACACTGATGATTATATGTACAGTAATATACTGTAAATGTTAGTGAATGTGATGTAGGCTATGTATTCCACTTTAAATACATTAAGTGATTTAATCCTAGCTTTTAGACATCCATCTACCAAATGCAAGGTTGTCTGTTTAATGTTATGAAACCTGATTGACCTTATCCTGTCCTTTTGATTTGTTTTCAAGGTTCCCCTGTCCAGTTGGGTGACTCCTTCTGGAGTGACAACACTTGCCATCAGAGGTGCACCTGTACCTCAGCGGGCCTGCAGTGCCACAACCAACCCTGTTCCTTCTCCCAAATCTGCCGTCGTGACTCTTTCCAGTTCTCCTGCCAGACGGTACAGAGACGCACCTGTACCATCGCTGGCGATCCTCACTACTACACCTTTGATCGTCAAGTATTTCACTTCCAGGGCACCTGCACTTATGTCCTATCTGAGCAGTGTGGCCGTGATCTGCCATACTATCGTGTGGAGGGCAAGAATGAACACAGGGGCAGCACCCGGGTGTCTTGGACTCGACTAGTCAAAGTGTTTGTCTATGATGAAGTTATTGAGCTTGTCAAGGGCCACCGTGCTGAGGCAAAGGTTAGTCATTTTGTTACGATTTTTTTTGCTCGAAGAATTTGAAAAGCACATTTTCTGTTAAAAATCACTATATATTTTTTACCTGCAGGTGAATGGAAGCTATACTGCCACACCGTTCTCCCTCCATAACAACAGCGTCCAAGTCTACCAGTCAGGATTTTCCGTGGTTGTGAGCACTGATTTTGGCTTGCTGGTATCCTATGATGCCTACAGTTATGTCACGATCCAAGTGCCCTACGATTACCAGAATGCCACCTGTGGCCTTTGTGGGAACTTCAACAACCGCGCCCAGGATGACTTCCGGACCCGCCAAGGCCAGGTTGTGAGCTCCGATGTTGTTTTCGCTAATAGCTGGAAGGCGTCAGGGGATGACGATCCTGGTTGTGGACCCAGATGCGGAGGCCTGAACTGTGCTGCATGCACCTCGGCTCAGACAAATCTCTTCGGCAACAATGACCACTGCGGCATCCTCCAGAACCCATCCGGACCCTTCGCTAATTGCCATCAACAGATTCCCCCACAGACATATGTGGACAGTTGTGTGTATGATCTCTGTGTAGGAGGAGGGTACCAGCCTATCATGTGCCAGGGCCTCAGTGCTTATGCCAGACAGTGTGAACAGCATGGGATCCAGGTGAACACCTGGAGGCAACGCGGATTCTGTGGTATGTATGAACTACTTATTATGTCAACCACAACCACACAACAATGTTTTCCCTTGGGGCAACATGTCAATGATATGAATCTCAATAAATGATTGTCTTAATTTGTCTAGAAATCTCCTGCCCAGCCAACAGTCACTTTGAGCCACGCGGCACTGGGTGCCCTGCGACTTGCGTCAACCCCAATGCCACCGACAATTGCCCCATTCCTTCTCAAGAGAGCTGTATTTGCAACTCAGGACACGTCCTCAGTGCTGGGGTCTGTGTCCCTCTCGTTCAGTGTGGCTGCACATTTGAAGGCCGCTACTACAGTTCCGGACAAGCTATCATCCTGGACAATGACTGCGGGAGGAGCTGTCGCTGCAATCATGGCTCCATGACCTGCCGCTCTCACGGATGTAGTCCACTCGAGTCTTGCAGGGTGGAGGATGGAGAACGGGGGTGCAGACCTAACAGCTACGAAACATGCTGGGTGAAGGGACCACGGTCCTATCGCACATTTGATGGACTGACGTACGAGTATCCTGGAGCTTGTCGATTGACCCTCGCCAGGGTGATGGGATTGTCCCAGCACCCTCACTTCTCGGTGACAGCAGAGAAGGTCCCCAGAGGCCGAGATGGTTTCGAGCGCTTGTTGAAATTTGAGGCTGAGGGGACCCAGGTGTCTATTGACATAGGAGGTAGCAGCAGAGTACAGGTGAGCATTTCAGTTTTATTTAGAACATAATGACATATTCTGCTTTGTATTATTATATTTAGGGGCTTGTAAAGTCCTGAGTCCTTGCCTTAAGTAATGCCTGAATAAGTTATTCCCCCTGTGAATCCTTACACTCAACCTCTTATATTGTTTTTTGCTTAGGTTGATGGTCAGGTCATTGGACTTCCATTTACCACTGCGTCCAATCGAATCCGCATCTTCCACAGCAACGTTAACAGCATCATCATCCACACCTCTTTTGATGTGGTCATACAAGCAGACTGGCCTCACTTGGTGCGTGTCACCGCGCCCAGTGTCTACAACGGTTCACTCGGTGGACTCTGTGGTAACTACAACGGTCATCGCCATGATGACTTCCGTACACCCAATGGCATTCTGGTCAACAGCTCTCAGAGTTTTGGTGACAGTTGGCGGGACGGCTCCCTGTCAGCACACTGTGTGGAAAGCGACAGGCAGACTCGTGAGAATCCGAAAAACTCAACAAATTACAATTCCACTCAATACTGTGGTGTCATGACATTGACAAGTGGGCCATTCGCCGTATGCCAGGCCAGGGTGGACCCACGCGACCATGTAGAGGAGTGTGTGGAGGACATGAGGGAGGCCAGAGATCCGACTGTAGCTATGTGCGAGGCTCTGCGTGATTATGCACTGCTGTGCCAACAAACTGGCATCACCTTAGGGGACTGGAGGAACACCACAGGCTGTGGTAAGAACATTGTTCTTGCCCTTTCAACTACATTGTTCATCTGATATTGATCATGTTCATGACTTATGTGCTTTTCTCTTTTTCCAGTGCAAACATGTCCATCTAACAGCCACTATGAACTGTGTGGAACCTCCTGCCCTTCCTCCTGCCCCAGTCTGTCCTTCCCCTTTTACTGTGCCACCGTGTGCCAGGAAGGGTGCCAGTGTGATGATGGCTTTCTCCTCAGTGGTAACCAGTGTGTGCCAACCATCGGCTGTGGATGCCAGCATGAGGGCCGCTATCGGCAAGCCGGTGAGAGCTTCTGGGCTGGAGAGGAGTGTCAGAGCTACTGTAGCTGTAACGGCCGCACCGGCGCGGTCCACTGTATGCCCAGAACCTGCGCTCCCCAGGAATCCTGCCGGGTGACAGACGGTGACTATGGCTGCCACCCAAGTCCCCATGGCACCTGTTCTGCCTCTGGGGACCCTCACTACCTCACCTTTGATGGCAAAGCGTTTGACTTCCAGGGAACCTGCCGCTACGTTCTGGCGACCGTGTGCAATGACACCAGTCTGCACCAGTTTCAAGTAGATGCCAAGAATGAGGCCTGGCGAGGATCCCGTGTTTCCATCACGGCTGAAGTGTTTGTCAGTGTGTGGGGCTACCAGGTGCACATGTCAAGGGGGAGACGTGGAGAGGTGCAGGTAAGTTGTGAGGAATTGCAATGTTTGTACCATTACAGAACTCATTAGAATTATTTTTATTATTATTATTATATTATTTTTCCAAAATGTTAATAATCAAAATGATTTCAACTTTCCTTTAAGGTGAATGGCGAGTCTAGAAACTTGCCCATTCTCTTGGATGGTGGTCGTGTGTCTATCTATCTAAGTGGACATCGCACATTTGTCGATACTGACTTTGGGCTCAGTGTCAGCTATGATGGGTCAACTTGGGTGTCCATCTCTGTACCCTCAAACTATAGGTATGTTTCACGTATATTTTTGCTGTTAATTAAATGTCTTGCTCTATATGTTTAAACAATAACAATTCAAGTCTGTAAAAGTATTTAGCAAACATTAGCAACAGACAACGAAACAACACAAACCTACATAAATCCCCAGTTTTATGGGAGCAGCGACAGCTCCGGTCGCTGTGTTCCTCACCTCACCTCACCTCACCTCACCTCACCTGCACCGTATGCTCTGCCCTGATAAGAGAGCTGATAGGTGCGGAAGAGAAGTAGAGACAATCTGCTGCTAGTCTCTTGCAGCTTGTTTGTTAGCAACCTATTCATTTTAGCCAATAAATAGGTCATGTAGTTGCTCAATATTTAGTCATTTCACATCTCCTGCTGCTAGTTGAAATCTTTCTTTTCATTATTCGCTGCACACGTTGACACACCATGACACGCTGTCACTCAAAACTATAATAATAATAATATAGTTTTGTCTGGTATCACACTTTGTTGCCACTTTCAATGTCTGCAAGACAAAGTACAGTAGATCTTTCTACTGATTAAAACCATTTGTTTTCACTCATTTCAAAAACAGTGGCAAAACATGCGGACTGTGTGGGAACTTCAACGGGAACCGGAATGACGAGTTCCTCACGGCCGACGGAGTTGTGGCCTCGTCTGCCACTCAGTTTGGTAATGCCTGGAAGGTGCCCAGCAACTACACCTGCAGTGAAGGGTGCGGCGCGTCCTGCCCGCGCTGTCCCAACGAGGCGCCCTTTAGGGCCCAATGTGAGGTGATCCAAGCCTCTGAGGGCCCCCTCAGTTTCTGCCACGGCGAGGAGGACCCGACGCCTTACTTCAATGACTGTGTGTTTGATGTGTGCATTACGGGGAACAGAGACCAAGATGTGCTGTGCAGAGCTATCCAGACTTACGTCAGCGCCTGTCAGTCTGCCAATGTTAGAATCTACCCTTGGAGGCAGAACACTACCTGCAGTAAGTTAAACCGTTAAGACCTGAGGCCGATTCTACAAATCCCTCCTCGAAGGGAAGTGCTCAGGGGCGTATGCTCTTTGGGGCCAACGAGGCCATGGCCCGGTCTGTAAAACCGTGCTCCCCCAGGGGGAAAAAAATCCAAAATATCAACATAACAACATTAGCAGCTTCTCACCCTATTCTGTTGTAGCCAACCACAGAAAGTCGCCTTTGTTTTCAAATCGGGCTTATTTGCATTCGGCCGAATTGTTAATAAGTGGTCATTAAAAACCGGTTTCTCCGTCAAACCGGTTATCTTGCCAGGTAAACAGTTTAAAGAGGGGCCAGAAAAAGAATTGCTCCACATTTCATTATTGTTGTGACTTAAGAATCTGGCCCGGTCAACGTTAGAACCCACCATACGCTACTGTAAGTGCTGTGAGATTGTATATCTGCTATTTCTGAATAGCCAACGCTAAAATCTAAAATGACAAAGATGCTTTCCCGCTTTTAATGGGTTAACAAGTTTACTCTGATCTGGTCAAAATGTTTGTAAAATATTGTTCTTGGCTCTGTACGTATCAGTATATCAGTGCAAATGCAGTCAAGGATTATTAAGATGCCATCAGACGGAAGAATAAACTAACCTTCTTTACTGGAAGTCCTTAATCAGCCACGCCTACTTTAGAATATCAGTACAAATGCTGACAGACAGGTTTTTTAACAAGCCTTCTTTACTGGAAGTATTGTATCAGCCAAGCCTACTTTATAGTATATAGATACTGTAGCTAGATACCTGAAAATTTGTCGCCCAGAGGCAGCACAGCAGTTAAGAGTTACAGAGTTACAGGAAAAGAGGTTAAGAGAGGTAAAGAGAAAGAAAGCACTGTTGTATACACAACAATACAAGGCAAGAACAAGAAAACAAGAAGCAGAACAGAACGACAGTATAGTACAGTATATACACTGATAAAGTGTCCATTACAGTCAGTGCAATGCTTTTCCAGCACTATGCAGGAAAGCAACAATACTAGGTTACAGTGTCTCATCGTATCCCGTCCCACAGTCAGTGCAATGCCAATCAGAAAAAGTGTCCATTTCAATCAGTGCAACGCAAAAGAAAGTGACCGTGTTTACAGTGGAGAAAAAAGTACAATAACCATATCCTAAGAATGTCATTAGAGGTCAGAGACCTTGTCACATCTAATATTCCAAGTTTTGTTACGATAAACCTGGCAGAGCGACCATCGTGTGTCTCGTTGTAAATCCTCGAAGCAACTGGCAACTGTCTCATACAGTTCCACCCCGGGGAGGTGAATTTCTTATTTCCTCTCTTGCTCAGGTGCTCCACTATATCTAGGTGGAGGGGGTGGGAGGGATTCTCCATGATGGCATCCAGCTTCCTCGTTGTACGCACCTTAGCCAACTCCTCCACCCCCTCTCCGCCTTCCTCACCTGCCCGTTTAGGAAGGCGGGCTATATCAGTATATCAGCACAAATGCAGTCAGACAAGGCTTATTAAGATGCTATCAGACATGAGAATAAACAAGCCTTCATTACTGGAAGTACTTTATCAGCCAAGCCTACTTTATAGTATATCAGTACAAAATCTGCAAATGGAGTCAGACAAGGCTTATTTGAGATACCTTCAGACAGAAAAATAAACAAGCCTTCGTTACTGGAAGTACTTTATCAGCCAAGCCTACTTTATAGGAAGTAGGAAACATGCCTACTCAACAGTATGAACTAAACCGTCCTTCTCCCTCGCAGGGCTTGATTGTCCAGCAAACAGCCATTATGAGCTTTGTGGCACAGACTGCGGGCACACATGTGCCAGCAGCATTGATGCTAGCTGCGAGCAAGTGTGCTCCGAGGGCTGTTTCTGTGATGAGGGTTATCTCAGGAGTGGAGGCCAGTGTGTCCCTGTGGAACGCTGTGGCTGCCAGTACGACGGATTCTACTTTGGGGTAAGTTGCATTCCATTAAGTTCCTCATATTTTCTTTTCACTATGTCCACTTAAAGCTCCACTTCATAACTTTTTGATAACTATTATGTCCCATACAAATGAAAAGTTGCATTTTTAAGCAACAAATCCCACCTTCCCTGACTGTGTAGTCTCAGGGGTTTCACTGCTAGAGGCTTTACTGTCTTATTTGGTAGGGTATGACATACACACTTTAACCATGGCATACTGAAAAACAACAATAATATGAAAGCTCAGATTGAAATATTAACAGCAGGCATTAATGTGATTTGACCAGGATGATCCACACACATTTCTGAGTGCAGTGTGCTTCTCTCTTTCCCTTTAACATGTTGCAGGCTGGGGAGTCTTTCTGGACACCCGGTTGCTCCCAGCGATGTGAATGCTTTGCCCCGAATGATCTGCGTTGCTCTGCTGTGTCCTGCGCCCCCACGCAAGAGTGCACTATCAAAAACGGCCAACTGGGCTGCTTTGATGCGTTGACCACCTGCACTGTGTGGGGGGACCCCCACTATGTCACCTTTGATGGTGCACTGGCTCATTTCCAGGGCACGTGCTCTTACATCATCAGTGAGAGTGTGAATCGCACTGGCACTGAAACTGGGTTCAGAGTGGTCGCGACTAACAATCACCGTGGCAGCAATCGCGTGTCATTTGTGTCAGCAGTGGACATATACCTGTCAAATCAACAAGAGACAGCCTATATCAGGATTGGAGCCAACAGGATAGTGAAGGTAAATTCATTGCTAAAGGGAAACTCAACCATATGCCACTTTAGTGACTTTCTTTTTGCTACCAAAGTGTAAAAGTAATCTAAAGGACTAGACTGAGCTTGGGACACAGCCACACAGCTGCTAGTTATTGTATTAACATACTCTACCGTACAGATTGGTTCATTGGTTCATTAAAATTACTAATTAATAAATAACAGGATTGTAGCTTCAAAGAGTATTAATAGGGTATCTACATCTATTTGTGAGCACTTATATCAGTGTAAGCATAATTAGCTAAATATTCATTATCAATGTGTCTCTCTCTTATATTCCAGGTTAACAACACTGATGTATCTCTTCCTGCCACTGCTGGTAGTCTAGCTCAGGTGGAAAGTGCTGGATCTTATGTAGTGGTCAACACCCGCGATGTGATCGTCCAGTTTGATGGCCGTAGTACTCTGTTGGTCAGAGTGGGTCAGAACCACCGCAACAGAGTTGTTGGCATGTGTGGTAACTTCAACGGTGACCCTGCAGATGACAAAGCCTTGCCCGACGGCACAGTGGCACAGACTGACAACGGTTTTGGTGATGGCTGGAAGTCTCCAACAAGCCGTTCTGGGTGAGCCAGTGTATCAACTGATATTTTCTGTCAACACATTGCATCACGTAGAACGATGTGAGACTGTGAGACACAGCGTTAGACTGTGTTTGAGAGTCCCCAAAAAAGAAAGAAAACAAAAGTAAAAGTAAAAAGCAACACTTTAGACAGCAGACGTATAAAAGCTAATTCATCACACAACAGCGTCGATTACAAAAAGTGCTGATCTTCCAATTAAAACGTGACATATCGCGGTACTTTTGGACAAGCGACACGGCTGTAGGATGAAATATAGATTAGGCTTAACCTGAGCCTCTCCATATCCTTACTAGATGTGGGGCCACAGATGACCGTAGCGGTGGCGGCGTAGAGAACTGTCGCTTCAATGAGGAGTACTCACGGCTGTGTAGCATCATCACCAACACAACTGGCCCGTTCAGCACCTGCCACCTGCACTCTGACCCTCAGCCATTCTTCACTTCCTGTGTCTATGACCTCTGCCTCTACACGCCGGCCAATGGCATGCTGTGTAGCGCTGTCTCGTCCTATGAGACAACCTGTGCAGTCTTGGGGCTGGAAATCCCTCAGTGGCGTGCTGATTTGCAGTGTGGTACGTAGACACTGCTTTGACAAATTGCCAAGATAACACAAAGAAAGATTAATGGTTTGGGGAAAAAAACTCTTGTCCCAGATTGGACTGTAAAGGTATTTTCCACTTTTTCTTACCCTGTCTTGTTTATTTTATGTCTCCATGTCTCCAGCGGAGACAGACCCCTGTGAGGAGCTGGGCTGTGTCGAGCATGAGTGGTGTGGGGAGAAGGGTGGCGTCTACGGCTGCTTCTGTGATGAGAACCACCATCGCCGCAACAACGAGAGCTACGGTACGGTACAGGTCACAATGAACAACCATGATGAAACCGTCTTTCAACATATGATAGGTTAACAGTGCTGTATGGATTGTCTGTTAATTACATGAATGCAGTTGTTCTGACAGTGGTTGTACTGCATGCCAAGTCAGCCCATCAGGGCTCTGAGACTTGGGAACAATCTACTTGGGGAGTAGAGGTTTAGGAGTCTGAAACACTCAAGTATGACATTTTATTAATGACATGATGGGGTCTGAATGCAGTAGAGTGTAGAGTCCTTATTAATCCTCAACAGGAGATTCTTGCATTTATTTTGGACGTGTGCAGTGGTGGAAGAAGTACTCAGAATTCTTACTTACTGTAAGTTAAAGCAGCAATACTACAATATAAAAATTGCCTTGAAAGATTGTCAGAGGAAGGTAGAGATGTGTGCTCTACACACCTTTCTAGTTGTAGCAGTTGTTTTTGTTTGTATTATTACATTATAAAATATAATATATATTTTGATCTCTCTCCCCGTACGTAGATTCATTTGTCTCCTGTGCCAGTAGTGCTGGCAACATGTCCCTGTCCCGCTGCCAGCTGTTTGAAGCTGGCTTCCATCCTGAGGTCCTCCACCTCAAGGACTCATCCTGCAATGGGACTCTCCAGGACGGAAGGCTGGTGTTCCACTTCGATAACAATGCCGAGCAGTGTGGGACAGTTCTCACGGTAAAAAGGCCCAAAGTCTAGAATGTTGTAGTTACAGTACTTTTATCAGCGCACTAGGTCAGGGGTCATCACCATGCCAGCTTGTGATGGACATTTCCATCAGTATTTTATTCTTACCACGGACATGCAAAACAAGTGATCAATAATATTACCAGAAACACATACATAGGCCTAGCCCAAATGTATACAGTACTATGGACTCTTGATGTGCCATAGTGTCTACTCTATTCCACGGCGCTACACATTTTAAAACGAGCCACTTAGATTTGTTTTGGGAAACAAAGCTACAAGCTCACAACACATCACGGCATGTTGTGAGCTTGTAGATCAGCAATTCTATTGTCTTTTTAGCCTAAAATGGCATGCCCAAAATTGGGATGTCAGACTTAAAGTGATTAGCTATACTTTAGAAAACCTGAGACTGGGAAGTTATGCACTGTACTGGCAGGGCAGTCCTGAGACAGGCATTAAATGTGGCATGGTCCAAGTATATTCCATGTTTGGGATTTCAATTTGCGTCTTATCAGTACATACAGTGCTTCCATCTTACATTGTAGGAGCAAAAGGGCCACTTAGTTGCAAAGGTGAATGGGTGCGTATTATACTTCATATGGTTATTACAGTATATAGACAGATGGCTTTTCAGAGGACAGTGTTACTTGAGGAGAGGAGGTGACAGGAAGATCTACCAGCTAAACTAGTTTTATAGTTTGTCGATGTATAGCTTCAATGGTTGTGGTTTCCATACGGTGAACATACTCAAAAATTTTGAGAAAGTATGCAGATGGAACAATAGAAAACGGTATGTACATGATGAGTGGTCCATGAAGGGCATGGCAGGATTTAAAGGAATTGCAGTGTCACAATAGTTTGATGCAAAGGTGCCTAACTTTGATAAGAGGCGAGGGGAGGTCTGGTGGTGAGGCTGTGGATCAAGGGTTTCCATGGATTATGCTTGTTGAGTGTTATTATAATTGAGTTGTTATTGTTATTATTAAACAGTTTCTCTCAACTGACGAAAATTAGCTTTACTTACCTTCTTTGCCTTGGTAGCAAATAGCTCCTTCTGAACAGATGACATGCCATGTTTTTGCTCTTTTCCGCTGTGGTCATACCGTTGACTTGACTCACATACTGTACGACATACGTGGTACAGTAGCCTACAGGTATCACGTACAATACTACAAATCTCCTGCAACATATTAATGAGCATGTCATCCCGACACTTTATGAGTCACTAAAATTATTCAAACACATTTTTGAAGATTAGATTGTGGATATAAAAAAAAGTGACGCAATTATAGACAATATTTTTCCTAAAAAAAGAAAAAAAGTACCACGGACATAGACAAGTCTAGCCACGGACATGTTTGTCCATGTACGGACATGTTGATGACCCCTGCACTAGGTACCTGTCTAGGATAGGATTCATGCTATATAAAGTGTATAGTTTTTACTTAGTACATTGGCTCGAGTTCAAGGCTTTAAGGAAATTCAAATGTATTCAGCATTTGATGAACACATTAAATTAACCTAAAAAAAAAACAACCCCGCCAGCTTATACTTTTAATCTTAATGCTAATTTATGCTTCATCACATGACCCTTTCGTTTTAAGTATAAATTTGCATCCCTAATACACGTTTGTCATTTCCCCTGACAGAGCAATGGGTCCTACTTCATGTACAAGAATGTCATCCAGGGTGAGGTGGACCCCCATGACACGATCATCAGTCGTCAGAGGAACATCCACCTGCCTTTCAGCTGCGAGTACCCTCTGACCCAGTCTCTGTCTATGGCTGTCGGCATTAACCCCGTAGAGAGGTGAGAGCATTACCATCCCATTATCCATGACCCTTTCCACCACAACCCCCTTATTTCCCACAAATCCTCCCATTGGAAGGCACCAAGGTGTTTTGAGTTAGTCTGTTCTCTATACATGAATTACTCCTTGTGCCAGCTAACATCTCTGACTGTTGGCCTCAGCTTCATTGGGGTGTGAATGTGACATTTCCTGATATTTTTTAGTTTTGAATAGAAATACTGATGCATTTACCTTTTTTTGCAAGGGCTGATAGGCCTACTGATTAAACACAAGTGTTGTGTTGTGTCAAATTAGTCGGTTTTCAATATTTCCTTTTAACTTTGATCACCATATATAATTTTTTTGGTTGTTTTTTTCTGTAGCATTGTGTCCAGGAGACTTCCATCAGGGATGGGCCATTATCGTATGAGGATGATCGGATTCTTGGACGCCGGCTACCGTTACCCCTACACCGGCGACAGTAACATGGAAGTGGAAATAGACCAGAGGATGTACATCGAGGTGCGATCGGAGGGAGTGGACAGACAACAGATCGCCACTGTTCTGGACTCCTGCTGGGCCACGCCTGTGAACAGCGCCGACTATCCTGTCCGCTGGGATCTCCTTGTTAGAGAGTAAGTGATTTAAGAATTTTTGTTCAATTTTATTATGGTGCCAAACAGGGCAGGAATTTCAGGGAGGCCATGAAGGCCATGGCCGCCGTTGCCCCACAATGTGGCCTTCTACCCTTCAAATAATGATCTGCCCTGAGGCCGTGAGCAGTTTTCTCCTTCGTCTCTTTCCTGTAGTCTTCACAGACATGAACCATTCAGGACATGAACCGTTTGTGGTCAGAGAAGGACATATGCAACTGAACTAGGCCCTTGCAAGAGCGTAGATTCCCAAAAAAGTGACAAAAAGGATGATTAGAAATAATTACATCAAGGTCCTCTGCCAGCTGCAAAGAAAACTCAGACAGTCTATGTGACTTCTGAGACACCAATTACGTGACAAACAGAACACAAACTCACTTGCACTAATAATACACACGCTGTTTGGGCCAACAGTTACAGGACATAAGGTCATCAGACAGAGTACAGAATTACCGTTTCTATTTCACTGTCAAGATTCTGAATTCTTAACTCCTCCTCAGTTCTCATCCCCATCTTCAAACCAGTCCAGTGAGTGAGTATGAACTTCTGAACTCCTTTTCAGGAGCTTGTACAATATTTAATTCATACAAATTCTTTCTTAAACCTTAAATTAAATTATTTCAGTGGACTTAATATCAGTGTTTTATTTGATGGCCTTGCTGTCCTTGTATTTGGCCTTTGTGCCCTCAAAACATTTACAAGGCCAAAGGCGAAGTGGCCTTGCCCCTAAAAAGATGAAATTCCAGGCCTGGTGCCAAATCATAACAAGTTGTCTCATGACAAGTTACATATTACTGTAAAGCAGAAGCCTTGTTGGCAGGGGACCCACTGGTGGGCCGTGAGGGTATTGCAAGTGGCCCCCAAATAATTGGCAAAATACCAAGATTTTAATGATTGATAATTATATTTAAAAAAAACGATGTAAAAAAATTACATGGCATTCTTTCACCGATAAATGGGAGCTTAAAGTGTACCACGTTATTTATTGATCCAAACCGGAACACAGTCAATGAATTGATCATTAAAACAACATGCTCTGAAAACGCACGCAGCCCACCCATCAGGTTTCAAGATTTTCATCTAGAAAAGGTTGAGAATCACTGAACTTGAACTATAACAAGGCTCTGGGTGGGGCACGACCATCTGCCAGAGGATGTATTTCATAGTACCTGTTTATGAAGAGAAAGCAACAGTAGGGGGCAGCACATGATAAACCACAGAAGACAGCATTGCTCATTGTGGTTAAGCCTTCATACTATGACAATGATATGCTCAGGGCCTTAAAATGTGATAATATGTTTTCTTAAAGTATACTGTGTTAGTTTCATTGATCCAAGCCGGAACACAATCAATTAATTGATCGTTAAAATAAAATGCTCTGAAAACGCACACAGCCCACCCATCAGGTGGGTCACGGTGGGCCGCAAACACTTTCAAGATTTTCATCCAGAAAAGGTTGGGAATCACTGAACTAGGACAAGGCTCTGGGTGGGCGCGACCATCTGCCATAGTGCCATTTAATGTGATGAGTATTAACACTGTAACTGATCCCTTGCACCTCCTGCACAGTAAAATCATCAGTGTTATTTTAACTGTGAGTTTGTGTGTTTTAAAACAAACCATTACATTGTAATATAGTACAGATATCCCAAGGCAATTTATAACATCCTCAAACACTCGTCTTCTCTCTTTCAGTCCTACTAGTATTTAACTCCTTGATCTACCTGCTAGATTGTTTTGTAATAATTGCAACATTCTTCCCTGTGGTCCAGGTGTCCCAATGAAGAGGACACTACAGTAGAACTGGGCATGAATGGTGTCTCCGACGTGGCACGTTTCTCCTTCAGGATGTTCACCTTCAAAAACTACTCCACTATCTTCCTGCACTGCCAGATCCACTTGTGTCTGCTAGGCCAGCAGGACTGCACTGCTGTATGTATCCGTGTGTGTGTGTGTGTGTGTGTGTGTGTGTGTGTGTGTGTGTGTGTGTGTGTGTGTGTGTGTGTGTGTGTGTGTGTGTGTGTGTGTGCGTGCGTGCGTGCGTGCGTGCGTGTGTGTGTGTGTGTGTGTGTGTGTGTGTGTGTGTGTGTGTGTGTGTGCGCGAGACACAGTTTTGCAACAAATTATACATTTGTATAAGTGTCTATGAGCATCGGCTAAATGTTTCAAATATGAATGCTACTTTCCTGCAGCATTGCTACCCTGGCTACCACCAAAGACGACGCAGGGAGATGTCCTATGGCTATGACATTGCAGGTGTCTCACTGGGGCTGGGACCATTAACCTTCAAGCCGAGTGGAGGTACAGTTATCTTATCTTGATGACACTTCTCAGATATGACATACAGCAGTGTTGGGGTACATTTATTTTACTTTTCATGGTAAATTCACCCCAGAACCTTCCATACAGCACCATAAATGTATAAATCCCATACATCTAGTATTTACTGTAGAGATTTAATAGTATTTTGCTTTTTGCTTTTTCCAGGTGAACGGCTGGTGAGGTCTGTGTTAAGGAGTGGCACTCCCAGTCACTTTGCATCCCTGCTGATCCTGCTAGTCACTTTACTGACTGTTGCAACCCTGTCTTAAGAAGAGAATGCACACACGCATGCACGCAAACACACAGTTACTGATGTACTGTATGCTTAATATGAAGTACAAATATGATAAAATGAAGTACAGATATGATAAATTATTTTTTTAATCATTCCAATACGGTTATTTTCAAACCTGTTTTTAATTTGGGATAAAATGTGAAATGAAATTGTTGTATGATGATGATGATGTTGATGAAGGAAGTAAAAGTTGGGATTATTCTCTAATTGTTACATCATTTAAGTAGCTATGACTATTATGTACTTGTTTCATGAAGGAAAAGCAACAGTAGGGGGCAGCACAAGATAAACCACTGAAGACAGCATTGCTCGTAGTGGTTATGCCTTCATGCTATAATGATGATATGATGTATCTGCTCCATGCATTTGAAGTGATTCTTTTTACTCAGGAAATGTCTAAATGTTTATCAATAGTCATAATGTAAAAGACACAACTCTTCATTTTAAACTTTTGATTTCTTTTTCTGAACACAAGTGAATTCTTCAGTGTGAAAAATAAATTGCACTTTTAACTTAATGAGCCCTAGCATTCCTATTTATTTCCAAGCATGTCATAATAAAATGAAATTATATTTGCTTTAATATGAAAATAGGCAAACATTACATGAAAATTGCTGATCTACAAGCTCACAACTTGTCACAAAGTGACACATAGTGAGCTTGGAGAGATTGGCGAAGAGATTGGGTGTAGAGCAGAAAACGGACAGGGGGTTGACAAACTATTCAACAACTATAAGGTTTTAAGTGGTTATGATATTTATTAATTACTCAGTCATTTTTGTGGAACACTTAACAGATGGAAATTACACGAGTATGGGGAAAACTAGGGACTAGGGATGGGAATATATAAGATTTTATATTTTATCATGATTAACACTCAAGATAATTTTGTTGAAGTGAATTTCAGTTATCGGGATAGTCATTAATATTCCCCTATGCACGAGTGCTTTGAAAAAGCTGTATTGCTATTGATTCTCTGACTTCTTTTTAATTATTTAAGATTGTGGTTTTTGGATTCTGTCCTTGTTCTGTCTGTGTGAAAACAAAACAAGTTATTAATTTACAACATAACTAATTGAATCATGTCAATGCTTGGATATCCTGACCTGAGACCTTGTTTGTTTAATCTCTCAAGAACAGTTTCAGAGCTGTAAAAACAGCAGAGGGCGCTGTTTTTCCTTTTTTTAAACCTGGGTTCCCAGATTGGTTTATCACTAAAAAAGGATGTTCACCAAAAATGTGTCCTTGCATTTTCATTTTTGACGATTATCATGATAATATCATGAATCACAATTATTTTTTGAAAATCTTGACATTCATATTTTCCTATTGTCCCATGCCTAGTTCCTCGCCGAGCTGGCTAAAACTTCTGGGAACTCAGATTACATGCCTAGTAACCAGAACCCCAGAGGCCTAACCATTGATGTACAAAATCTCTCATTATAGTCTGGTTCACTATGTAATTTTGTCGGATTTTTTTGAAGATTTGCAAAACTATAAATTTTTGGAAAGGTTATTGTCTAAGGAATCAGAAAATCAATGTTTGCATTTGCCCAGATGTGTATATGGCGGCCATATTGGCAATTATAAAATGGCCACCCTAAAATGTACGTTTTTTAATATCTCGGCCTCTAAATAAGCTGGAACATTGATTTTAACTCTTAAACCTACATTTTCAGTGTCGAGGAATCCAATGGTGGTAATTATAAAGCTACAACACTTTACAATATTAACCCTTAGATGCATGACTGAGTCCAAAATGACCAGATGTGGTTGTTTTCTTGCAATATCTTTGTAATTAAAAAAACATTTATCAATTAATATTGAAGATTTGCAAAACTATACATTTTTGGAAAGGTTATTGTCTAAGGAATCATAAAATCAATGTTTGCATTTGCCCAGATGTCTGTGGCCATATTGGAATTGACAAAATGGCCGCCGTAAAATGTATGTTTTGTAATATCTTGGCTTCTAAATAAGATGGAACATTGTTTTTAATGGCTAAACCTACATTTTCAGGGTCAAGGAATCCAATGGTGCAAGTTATCATTTCATTTTTTGTAACATCCCATTGACATAATCCATCATATGGGTAAAAATAGCACAGCCCAGGCAGTCAGTCAGATACTAACTCAGTGTTCTTTTTATTTATTTTAACTGTGAACTTTGGATGTTTGTGTAACCATCTTAAACATCATGACATGTGTAATCTTAGACAGTCTCTATCCATCATCATCATCATCATCATCATCATCATCATCATCATCACTTTCGTGCATCACAGCTTGGGAATCATCATCGTTCTGGCACTGGCTGCTGCACTGACACATTTCAGTACAGGCTAAGTCCTTAGCTTTGCAGGAACATCTACCAGAAGAACAGTCTGATTTGCACTTGCATTGAACCATCTCAAGGATGGCCTTTGGAGCTGGGAGGACCTCTGTGGTCGGTTTCAGCATGCCACCCGAGTGTTTGAAGTACCCATTTTGCAGGGGATCCAGCTGTGGATCCTGCAGAGCAATGGCTGCTTGTGCCCATGCCCTTGTTTGGACATGGACTCTCAAAATGTGCTGTTTCAGAGCTCCAGGTGTTGGAGGGAGCTTGTCACTTTCTGCCCTGTGCTTGCAGAACAGATGCCATCGCAGTTCAGGGATTGTCTTGATGTTGATACCCTTGGGTGAGTAAGCTGCACATACAAAGGACTCCAGTGTTGACAGCATTCCTTCTGTCACTTCTGCTTCATCCAAAAGCATCTGCAGAGCTTTGATAATATCGCCATCCGTTTTGAGGTAGACCTGCAGCCAGGTTGCCTTGCTTATACGGGAGAACCTCCCTGTGTTGTCGGCCCCAGTGAATGCATGGAAGGCTGGCAAAGCCTTTGCTCTTTCTTTACCTAGAGCTCGCCACAATCTTCAATCTGCACAACACCAGAGGCCATAGAAATGGACGTGTTCATCAGCAGGAGGTCATAGTTTGCTGTGACTAGCACTAAAACGTCCGTATCTGGGGAGAAAAATACCAACGGTGCATCAGGTGGGTTTCGCTGTGAAGCCAGCACAGCCTGGTGGATCAGCAGTGTGTCTGCTTCTTCGTGGTTATTTTCTTCAAAGACCAGGTCTTTGTTGCTCCTGGTGTATCTAGAAGCAGACGTGATGATCAGCTTGGAGGATCCCCTGTTGTACTCTAGTGTTTTGGTATCAAGATAGTCAGTCAGATCAGCCTTCGTCTTGTCATGGGAGAGGAACCTGCTCATCGGGATGTGTTTGATGGTAGGCAAGGCAACCTGGCTGCAGGTCTACCTCAAAACGGATGAAGATGTTATCAATGCTCTACAGATGCTTTTGGATGAAGCAGAAGTGATGGAAGGAATGCTGTCAACACTGGAGTCCTTACAGCTTACTCACCCAAGGGTATCAACATCAAGACAATCCCTGAACTGCGATGGCATCTGTTCTGCAAACACAGGGCAGAAAGTGACAAGCTCCATCCAACACCTGGAGCTCTGAAGCAGCACATCTTGAGAATCCATGTCCAAACAAGGGCATGGGCACAAGCAGCCATTAATATGCAGGATCCACAGTTGCATCCCCTGCAAAATGGGTACTTCAAACACTTGGATGGCATGCTGAAACCAACGACCACAGAGGTCCTCCCAGCCCAAAAGGCCATCCTTGAGATGGTTCAATGCAAGTGTAAATCTGACTGTTCTTCTGGCAGATGTTCCTGCAAAGCTAAGGACTTAGCCTATACTGAAATGTGTCATTGCAGCAGCCAGTGTCAGAACGATGACGATTCCCAAGCTGTGACGCACGAAAGTGATGATGATGATGATGATGATTATGATGATGCATAGACTGTCTAAGATTACACATGTCATGATGTTTAAGATGGTTACACAAACATCCAAAGTTCACAGTTAAAAGAAATAAAAAGAACACTGAGTTAGTATCTGACTGACTGCCTGGGCTGTGCTGTTTTTACCCATATGATGGATTATGTCAATGGGATGATACAAAAAATGAAATGATAACTTGCACCATTGGATTCCTTGACCCTGAAAATGTAGGTTTAGCCATTAAAAACAATGTTCCATCTTATTTAGAAGCCAAGATATTACAAGACATACATTTTACGGCGGCCATTTTGTCAATTCCAATATGGCCACAGACATCTGGGCAAATGCAAACATTGATTTTATGATTTCTTAGACAATAACCTTTCCAAAAATGTATAGTTTTGCAAATCTTCAATATGAATTGATAAATGTTTTTTAATTACAAAGATATTGCAAGAAAACAACCACATCTGGTCATTTTGGACTCAGTCATGCATCTAAGGGTTAATATTGTAAAGTTTTGTAGCTTTATAATTACCACCATTGGATTCCTCAACACTGAAAATGTAGGTTTAGGAGTTAAAATCAATGTTCCAGCTTATTTAGAGGCCGAGATATTAAAAAACGTACATTTTAGGGTGGCCATTTTGTAATTGCCAATATGGCCGCCATATACACATCTGGGCAAATGCAAACATTGATTTTCTGATTCCTTAGACAATAACCTTTCCAAAAATGTATAGTTTTGCAAATCTTCAAAAAAATCCGACAACATTGTAAATCTAAGCATAAGGAACCAGACTATTAGGTTTTCATGTCGGTGGCACACTGGTAGAATACCCCGTATCTGCGGAGTCTAGGGGATCGTGTTCACTGTGGTGCATCTGTTTTTGGTCAATATACACAGTCTATACAAACACAATATTGGTCATGTTGGGGAGGTATAAGCCCAGGTGGGGAGGGTGGTCTTTGTCGCTGCACATAATCCTTACAGTAGCCTACATTTAAGAAATCAGTATGTTTACAAATGTTCTGGCGGGTCTGTACATTTGAGAAGAATCTGACAGCTTGTCAGCCACGTTGAACAGAGGCGGATAGGATAGAGGCGCTGTTGGGGGCTCCTTGCTGGCAGGTGAGCCAGCCGAGTAGGGCACAACAGCAACACAAAAGATGTGTGGCGTAATTCATTAGCATTATATCTAAATTGGGGAGAAACATATGTAAAAATAATTGGCTAAGATCTGTAAAGATCCTGGGCAATTTTCATTAGGGCTGCCATCCAAAGAAGAGCTAAGCTTCTTAATAAGCTCCTCTGTGTGGCCCGAAAATCCATTTTATTCAACTGGATTCACGAGAAACCTCCATCAGTGACTCAGTGTTGGTATAGAGAAATATATAGAGTACTTCCGATGGAAAGACTCAGTGCTAAAATAAAAGGGAGGGAAAATAACTTTATGGATATATGGCGAGGGACAGCGAGTGCATTTTCCGGCAGCGGCAGCTTCCGCGGAGCTTCCGCGGAGCTGCCGCGGAGCTGCAGGCGGCGCCAGCTTTGGGAGTGTGCTGCGTTTGTGTAACGCAGTCCCCACCAATATTATTTACGATTCTGTGCCTATCGGTACATAACTCGCACGGCGCTTAGTCGACTAGCAGACCATCGGCGTGTGCATCTATAGTCTTATGTCATTGAAGTATGCTGCTTGCCCTCCCTTTATTTGTTATGTGTTTTTGGTTGTTTCTTTTTTGTGTTTTTGTTTGTTCTCCATGTATTGTATGTCTTTAATTGATATTATCCCAGTTTGTTTATTTGAATACAATTTATGTCAAACTTTCTGTGGAAAAAAGAAAAAGTAAAAGGAAAGTTATTACAAAAAAATTAAAATAATTGGCTAAAAAAAAAAAAGAAAAAAAAAGGAAGATAAGATAATAAGCAAGGGATAATGAACGGTGAGGATTAACACAATGGGTCGTTGAGAAAAAAACCCTGACAGGGTGATTAGACGCCGGCGCAAAGCCTGGATATGACCCTGATCTTGGTCTCATTAGAGTGGGAGGTCGACTTAAGGGTCCCTCGACCATGACAGCATCCATCCAATCGTATTGGATCCTAAACATTGCATACTGTAGCAAACTCCTTATTAACGGTTCCTTGGTGGTTTGTGGCTGCAGTTTGAACTTCAAATCTTAACAACCTCCCTCTCTATCTGACAGAGGGAAACTACGGCTGTGAAATAAGGCAGAAGAGGAAAGGGATATGACAGAAGGTGGTTGATCAGAACAAGCTACCAGGGAATTGGTCAGATTTCCTGCATGACCGTTTGAACAAGCAATAGCGCTTTACCCTAGACTCCGGGAAGATTGCATCTATACTGCCTGGCCAGAGGGCAAGCTGGTCTTCATTACATCTGGCATCACAGTGGTCGGCACAGACACCAGCCACTCCATGCTGCCATGTAACCATGAAGAGGCCGACACCAGGATACTGATTCACCCTGGAGCATGGCTGTTCTACCTGCTTGGTACTCACTATGGATACAGAGTGATCGTTATCCTCCGGCAAGTTCCATGCCCTGCTCACCAAGTATCATCATGACATCATGACAGCAAAAACCACAAAGACATTTCAACAAATAAACAACATACTTGGTCTGTAATCCTCCCCTGTAACTTTATCTTTTTTCCTGTATGAGGATGTACAGTAGAAAGAGTCGCCTGTAATCATGGCATTACAATTGATACAATTGTGACACAGGTAAGGTGAACAGGAAGTGTTTGGGGTTGTAGTAGGTATCGTTTACTCTCAGATTTTTTGCACGTTTATTAGCGAAAAGGCCTTACCAACCACTTTCACTTGAAAGTACATGCCAGCTAGTGCTTCTAACTACTAGAAGTTCGGGCCGCTTTGCGGCCCTCACATCTAGCGTTTACCTCACATCTCACATCCACCTCATGTATGTGAGTGTGCACCAGTGATCCAACTGATATTGCCATATATGGAGATATGTCATTCCTTGTCCGTTTTATGGGCACATTATGCTGACTGATTTGTTAGGGCCTGATGCCATGATGACACATTGAGGTTAGACACAGTCCATATTTGTCTGTAGCTGCATTGCAAAGTCCTTATATGGTTATGGCAGATGATGGTGACATGAGCTTGACAATATGGTTCGTACGTCTGCCCAGCCTCCCTTAAGGACATTTTAATATAGGAAGATGTGTGGAAATATTGGGCCTTAAATGTACTGTAATTAAAAGATTACTGTTAAAAGATCAGCCGGCCAGGGTGACGGCTTGTGTTGGTAATCGGAATACTCGCTCCAAAAAATGTGCGGACCAGCGGTTCTTGTATTCTTGTATTTGTTTTACTGAGGATAAGGTTAGAAATAAGTTTAGGTTTAGGCATCTTCTTCGGCCAGAAGAACAAAATGATGGAAGTTTGGAACACATTCCATCAACTCAAGATTCACTGCTGCAGCACGTGAAGCGAGTTGCCTACCAGTCTGAGATCTGGGATCTTCAATTCCTTGAGATCTGAGCCTACAGATTTCATGACCTGTGGCATTAAAATGCCTAGCAACCAGAGATTTTTCTAACCTGACTCTGCCAGATGGGGCAGTATTGAGTTCACAAGTTCACAATACAGCCTCCATCTGGGATCGCTCAGAGATTGGAGTTTAAACCGACCCAGGCCCAGTCGAACCAATTAGCGGCAGCTATGGGCGGGATCTTGGCGAGATCGGGTGTGACACCATCGAGAAGCGCCTGTTGC
Organism: Gymnoscopelus braueri; assembly: GCF_963280865.1. Taxonomy (NCBI): domain Eukaryota; kingdom Metazoa; phylum Chordata; class Actinopteri; order Myctophiformes; family Myctophidae; genus Gymnoscopelus; species Gymnoscopelus braueri. The sequence continues at coordinate 18,754,764 of NC_137617.1, forward strand.
ATTTGATGAATAGTGAAAGAACTACAATTTGTAGTTCTTTCACTATTCATCATGGTTGACTAGTATACAAAATAACAATACGTCTGTAGACATGTCAATATGATTGGTGGAGTTAACACGCCCAGACGGTGATAGACAGACGGTACCATCCAATCACCTGCCAAGTAGCTCAAGAAAAGGGACCGCCCTCTTCAGTGGTTGGGCTACCGAGATACCAGATGGAAGTAGGTTGTGAAACAAGTGTGAAGCAAGCTTCTTGGAGTCAGGTTAGGACATAGCAAAAACCACAAGGACATTTCAGCACATAAACAACATACTTGATCTGTCCTCCCCTGTAACTTTATCTTTTTTCCTGTATGAGGATGTAATCATAGCATTACAATTGATACAATTGTTACACTGGTAAGGTGAACAGGAAGTGTTTGGGGTTGTAGTAGGTATCGTTTACTCTCAGATTTTTTGCACGTTTATTAGCGGAAATTGGAAAAGGCCTTACCAACCACAGGATCACTTGAATGTATATGCCAGCTAGTGCTTCTAACTTGCTTAATAGATTGAGAGGTAGGTGAAAATGTAGTAGACAATAAAATGTATTTGCCACACAGGATTTCTGAATAAAAAGGCTAGTCCTGTCCACAGTCTTAACTCTAGACATGCAGTTGTGTAGTAGTGTCTTTTCATCATACCCCTTGCTAATACCATAGCATAGGGCTTGTCTTTCATACTCAGACTCAGTGCTACAAATTATTTTCAATCTTAACAATTGACTGTATGGTAGACTGTAAGGAAGGGGGACACCTCTGGTTACTTTAAAATAATATACTGTGTAGCTGTCCCAGAGTTGGGTTGAATTTTATTTTTCTGAAAATTGTGAATACATTTGTTATTTTGGGTAATATACTGTATTGTATGTGTATGGAGTATGGTGATATACTGTTGTGCCTTCTACTGTTCTCTGCATTGTGGCCTTCTGTAGCAGATATCACGTGACACTAATCACAGCAGCATTGAGTTCACCTGTTGGGTTTGAGCAGGCCAGAACAAACACTTTCAGAGGTGAAAGACAAAGGAGGTCTTTCTGCCAAGAAGAGTCTACAAAATATGAATACAGATAAATAAGAACATAACACTCCTAGATATTCTGTGCAGAAGGCGCACACAGTATTTCACCTGTTAATTTTGTTGGTCTGTTCAGTCATTGTTGTTGTTTGTGTTGTGTGTGATTATGTAACTGCAATATGGACATTTCATTGATAGCCTAATACAGACGCTTAAAATGAACATGGACATTTACAATTCATGACGTTTATAATTCATTGTGGTTAAAAAATATTATTTGGTTTTATGTAATTTCATTCACAGTTTTTCACGGTGTCTCTCTTGGGAGAAATAAAAAGCCCTTGTGAACATCAGTCCTAGTGTGGTTTACTCTGCCTCAGAAAAAGACAGTTTAGGAGCAGTTATATACTGGTTGAGGCAGCGAATATGAACTAGATTCCGGTCAGAGAATCAGGGGAATTTGGAGAAGGGATTTCCAGTGATTTATTGTACATATAGTGTTTGAGTGGGTGGGGTGAACGTGTATGTGTGTGGTCTGAAATGAATAACAATAAAGAAAAACATATTAGCATTAACATGAGATCAAGCATTTTTGATGCAATCACTGGCATGTATGATGCAATCCCTAACAACAGGCTATCTGCATAGTGTCATAAGGCAAACAATAAACACTCACTCAAAAAATTAAACACCAAACTGTCCAAATATCATAAGATACAGTAAATAAACTGTAAAGTAAATAAACGTCATCACATGAGTACCAAAAATACACCATAAAGGGTTTGCAAACGAACTGCAGGCAGTGGGGAGCTAAACAGCACTAGCCAAATTAACAGGTGTTGCCAATTAAGCATATAAAGTCACATAAAGTAATATACAGAGTGTCAGATATAATATAACTTACGGAACAACACTTAGGACCTAAAATAATGTACTTAGGCTACATAGTTTCATGAACACACAAATCAAGAAGTCAAGGAACAAGAACAGAAACACAGAGAGAAAGTCGTGTCTAACTGCATGTGTCAAACACGACAATGGCCCCAAAAAATTGAGGTACCCCTACCGGAGGTAGAACCAAACACAACATGGTTTTTCTTCATCTCTAAGGCCTCCCATACATGAAATGGATTGTTGTGTAAAAATATTTTACTGCAAAAGTGGTGAAATTGATATATAAAGTTATACACCCCAAACATAAAATAAAGCCTGGCCGTCGGGGGGTTGAGGCATAAAAACTCATGTAGATTCACAATGGAAGCTCCGACAAATTTAAAACTTGGTATAAATGAAGTCAGGACATTCCTCTACATTCTAAAAAAAGACTGAATGTCAATATCTGAATGTAAATAGGAGATACAGTCATTTGAACACATACCTTCATAGGCGGAAATGTAAATTATGTAGAATGTTCTCTTTACTTTTTAGTGACTCTGACATGGATTGTCATGGCAGGACCTATGTCTTGTTTGAAAGGTGTGGTTCAACTGAATCCAGCAAAATCAATTGCGTAAAAATAGCTTTAATACTCATGGAGTTATGTCACTAAACATATATGGTGTCCCAAATGGGGAAAATATGAAACTGTCCTAATGAAATCTACAGTATCACACAGATTAGTTTTATTTTCAATTCACTTATCAAGGGTGGAAAAATATAACAAATTCACTTGAGTGGAAGTCCCAACAATGTATGAAATGTCCCAAAGTTGAGAAAGTGTTAAAATATTTATAAAATATATGCAACTTGAAATGCAGGCCTACAGTAGAACTATTAACAATTATTTGGCAAATCTGACTGAGGTAAACCAAGCTCCACCCATTTGATGATCAAAGTTATCTTCATAACAGTCATTCAATTCTGTAGAGTTTATATCATTTAAAAATATTTGGTTATAGGTTATACTAGTATGGCTCCACCTGCTCTGTCTGCATCGTATTGCCTACATGGACTTCTTCATAAACTGATAGGTAAATCATTGCAAATATTTTGGAATGTGAAAAGGTGAGAAGGACCTTGTCAAATCAAGTAGCTAGCTGGAGAGTGGCCTAGCTTAAAGTTCCTTTAGTGTAACAGAGCCTGTCCAGTAGCTTACATTGACAATAGCAGCACACAATAGCAGTTTCACCAGATTGGAACAGAGCCTTATAGTATCACTGGTAACAATATGGTTAGTGTACATATAGCCTAACAATAGTGTTCTTACAACATAGACACTGTACCAATTCTGAAGTGTTTCTTTCTTTCTTTTTCTTTTTTTTGTTTACCAGAATGGAGTGTGATGAACAAACATGTCAATATCTCGTCAAATCATTGTATCATCCTTGGTAAACATTCAGAAAAAGTAAAGAAACAAGATCCATATGTCAAAAAGCCCACAGCAGAAGGCCTTCAAAGCATACTAAATGTTGCTCAACAGACAGATACAGATGAGATACTTTACTTCAAAAATAATGGTATCTTAGAGCAAACAATACCTGCATCAGGCTCATCAAGAAGACTGAGTCGGGTTAATACAACATTGTTTAACATACGGAAAGATTGTTTCATTTGTGGGAAGGCCATACAAGACAAAAACATCTGACATTAAGACTGGGACAGGTACAGTAAGAGTACCAGAGACACAGTCTGTCATGCAGCATCAGAACGGTTGATTGTACCCGGATGTCTTTGTGTATGATGCCAAACATCATAAAATCTCTAAACGAAATATAGCAGCTGCCAAACTGAAATAAAACATAAATAATCAGAACAGCAGACCAGTACCTTTGACAAAGCTTTTATTAAGCTCACTGCAGTAATTGACAAAACTGTTTTCTCTAAAGAAATTTTAATGACTCTAAACTAAGGGTTATGATGACATACTTAAGAAACTGGTCCATGCTTTGTCTCAATATATCTGCCGCTCTATGTAGTATTTGCCTCTCAGAGAGATCTTGGCTGTTGTGTCTCACAGTCTTCTGTCTCTTCGTTTTTTTTCTTGGCGATGTGCAGCTTCTAATAATAATGATAGTGTCTCTTCAGTGTGGACTTGAAACAGTCCAGTGTTGGCGTCTGGTGAATCTCCATGGGGAGAGAGTTCCAGAGGGCAGGGGCTGCTACACTGAAAGCTCTATCGCTGAGCGTCCGCTTATTTCTGTGAGGGGTGGTGAGGAGTCAGAAGACCTCAGGTTCCGCACTGCGGAGTAATCCTCGAGGAGGTCTGACAGGTACCACGGGGCTAGGGTATTGAGAGCTTTATAGGTGAGGAGGAGCAGTTTTGTGTAGGTGATACGGAATTTAACCGGAAGCCAGTGGAGGTGTTTGAGGGTGGGGGTGATGTGCTGCCAGCGTTTGGTGCGGATGAGTACTCTGGCAGGTCTGTCCAGGGCAGGGCTTTGGTGTAGTGCTGAGGTACAGCTGGGTGTCGTCAGCGTAGCAGTGGAAACGTAGACCATGGTGGTGGATAATCTGACCAAGCGGGAGCATGTAGATGGTGAAAAGGATGGGACCAAGTACAGAAGCCTGTGGCACACCATGGTTTACTGGGGCTGGGTGGGAGCTGGATCCATTTATGGAGACACACTGTTGCCTGTTGGACAGGTATGAGCGGAACCAGGAGAGAACGGATCTGGTGAGTCTGAGGTGGGTGGAAAGGCGGTCGAGGAGGATGGAATGGGAGACGGTGTCAAAGGCTGCACAGAGATACAGAAGAACCAGGATACTGATGTGGCCTAAATCAGCAGCCCTTAGGAGATCGTTAGTGATCTAATCAGGGCGGTCTCGGTGCTGTGGTGGGCTCTGTAGCCAGACTGGAGAGGTTCAAAGAGTTCATGGTTGGACATGTGCTGATGGAGCTGTGCAGCTACTGCACTGCTCTTTCCAGGGTCTTGCTGAGGAAAGGAAGGTTGGAGATTGGCCGGTAGTTAGAAAAGTCATCAGGGTCCAAACCAGGCTTCTGGACAGGCTCTGTTACACTAAATGTAACTTTAAGCTAGGTCACTCTCCAGCTAGCTGATTAGCTACAGTACTTGATTTGGCAAGGTCCTTCTCATCTTTTCACTTTCCAAAGTATTTGCAATGATTTACCTATCAGTTTATGAAGAAGCATGTAGGCAGGCAATACGATGCAGACAGAGCAGGTGGAGCCAAATACAATAGTATAACCTGTAACCAAATATCTTAAATGATATAAACTCTACAGAAGTGAATGACTTGCTGTTATGAGGATAACTTTGAGCATCAAATGGGTGGAGCTTGGTTTCCCTCGGTCAGGTTTGCTAAATAATTCTTTGTAGTTCTACTGTACGCCTGAATTTTTCTTGTTGAAGTTGCATAATATTTTCAAATTTTATCAACTTTGGGACATTTCATACATTTTAGGGGCTTCCACTCAAGTGAATTTGCTAATATTTTCCACCCTTGATAAGTGAATTGAAAATAAAACTTATCTGTGTGATACTGTAGATTTCATTAGGACTGTTTCATGTTTTCCCCATTTGGGACACCATATACGTTTAGTGACATAACTCCATGAGTATTAAAGCTACTTTTACACAATTGATATTGCTGGATTCAGTAGAACCACACCTTTCAAATAAGACATCGGTAGGTCCTGCCATGACAATCCATGTCAGAGTCACTACAAAGTAAAGAGAACATTCTACATAGATTTACATTTCCGCCTATGTAGGCATGTGTTCAAATGACTGTATCTCCTATTTACATTCAGATATTGACATTCTTCTTTGTTTTAGAATGTAGAGGAATGTCCTGACTTAATTTATGCCAAGTTTTAAACCTATCAGAGCTTCCATTGTGAATCTACATGAATTTTTATGCCTCAACCCCCAGACGGCCAGGCTTTATTTTTTGTTTGGGGTGTATAACTTTATATATCAATTTCACCACTTTTGTAGTAAAATATTTTTACACAACAATCCATTTCATGTATGGGAGGCCTTAGAGATGAAGAAAAACTATGTTGTGTTTGGTTCTACCTCCGGTAGGGGTATCTCGAAAACTATAGCCCTTTTTGGCAGTTTGTCACAGGCCTATAAATAGACTTGTCAGTGGGTAATACCGTGCCAGGCCACTAGGCGTAGCTGACAGGCTTTCCCGATGTCTATCTATCGGTTAGTTCAAATAGCCGATCTACAAGCTCACAACGTGTGGATGTAGATCGGCTATTTTCACTATTTTAAAATGTTTTTCAAAATGGTAAAAAAATGCCAAAAAAGTTTAGGCATAAGGGGTAAGATAGGGTGACAAGGGCGTCATGTCTCCAATACTTCAGAGTCAGAACAAGCTATTTATGGCTATCTGCGATGACCCGTGCTGTCATCTGGGCTTGTATGGCCTGTATGTTCCTTTGCAGGTGGCTGGACGATACGATAACCTGGAACTAGCCTGACACTGGCCAGACTGATCACGTAACATGGAACTAGCCTGGCACTGCATAGATGCATAGATATAGAAACCTAGATACCTCATTGGCCTCTGCAGTTCGTTGGCGCAACTGGTATCGTGGCCGCCATTTTAGAGGAGGCAAGCTACCATTCAAAGTGACTACTGGCCAATCACAGCATGTTGACTACTGGCCAATCACAGCGCATCTAACTGACTTTTGCTGCGCGGCTGCCTCTTACGAAAAGACCCGCCCCCACCTGCCTCTGATTGGCCTACCGAACGCCCCCTTCTGTGACACACGCGGAAGCTTTCCTCCTCTAAAATGGTGCCCGAGATACCAATGCCTCAGAGCCGAAGGAGGCGTCTACCTTTATATGTCTATGCTGGCCAGACTGATCACGTAACCTGGAACTAGCCTGGCACTGGCCAGACTGATCACGTAACCTGCAACACCTGTGGTTGTGCGCCAGCTAGTGCAGTGGTTCTCAACCTGTGGGTCAGGACCCCCAGGGGGGTCCCCACAGATGACAGTAAAGTGACAATTTAAGGACTTTTAATACCTAATACCTAAAAAAAGGAAAATAATATATAAAGAAAATAAATTAAATTAAAAAAGACCATTACTGCATCAGAAGTTATCAACAAACTATACTAAAACTGATCAAACATTGGCCAAATTGTCAAATAATATAAGAAAATCTGCAAGCTCACAAATGCGAGGCGTTGTGAGCTTGTAGATCAGCTATTTTCAAAATATTTATCTGTGGAACCGAGTCAAACTAAATAATGCCTCAACTCCTACCATTCCAAGTGTTTGTCAGGGTGGGGGGTCCACAGTTCATATATGATTATTTGGGTGGTCCCCAGTTCAAATATGATTATTTTAGGGGGTTCCCACTTTAAATATGATTGTGTTGGGGGTCCCCAGTTCAAATATGATTATGTTGGGGGGGGCACTGCCTGAAAAGGCTGAGAACCACTGAGCTAGTATGTCTGACTGCTGCACTCTAATCTCTCCCTCTGCTTCCCCTCACACGTGTTGTTTTGCTGTTTGTCTATGTTTAATAGTTAGATATTTCACACACCATCATAAATATGTTTGGGTTTATCTGTTAATGGGCAACGTAACCTTGGTGTGTCTCCCATTTGTATCCAAAGAGCGAGGTAAAAAAAACATTTTACGTGTTGATTTACGTGTGCGGCTGGATACTGTGGGTAGCACTTGCATTGCAAGTCATTTTAACAGGATGATTTCATTTCAGTGTTAATTTTGCTGATGACTAAAAGACTAAACAATTGCAGATGACTTAAATAGGCATAATTAACACTGTTTCATTTGAAGTCATTTCAGACCCTGGGAATGACTTCCCTGCAGCCATTGCCAAGGTTAATGTAAAGCTACAATTGTACCCAATGAGTAAAATATACTGTTAGAGTATACATGGCCCATTTATCGCCTAAATATGTTTGTTACAGACAAACAACCATAGTCTACTTCAGAACGACCAGACGCAGGGCATCACTGGCTAGCTCCTGTCCAATGTGCAGCTCTCCACCCGGAGCGCAAACTGTCCCGCATCTGTCCGTCACTATTAAATGGCGATTATTGAATTATAGAAACAAGAAGAGGTTCGCAGATGACAAAAATACGTTGCGGCTCTTTGGATGCAAAAATATTCTATTGTTTCTCAACTTCATTGCTGGCATCTCGCACCTGGCTGTAACTTTTGGTAAAGCCTTTTCGGTCAAGAGCGCAAACCTTCCTACCTTATTGATTTTTTATTATAGTCCTACAGTGTTTGCCAGTGGGATTACCATATTCTGTGATGGTATAAACTTTCTTTGTCAAGAATGATACCATCACATCGTCCTGAATGGAATACGTTTTGTATATTCATTTAACCGATTACAAAGAGCAGTGCGCAGTGCGTGCTATGTGGAAACTTGACTGCTGCTGTTTTGCAAATAAAAAGAAGTGCTGTACCCGAGCCGTGACACCATGTACACCATGAGAGATGCCAGAATGTCACAATCTGAACGTTTATGGAGTGATTGATGAATGCTAAAACATTAATGGATAATGGCTGGTGTTTGGTGGGAGTTACCTATCTCCAATCTCCCGCTGAAGTGCTGTGCATGGCCAAAAACCCACAACGTGAAGAAGAGCTCCTGCGCTTATGTCGGTCTATATCCTTAACCAATGTTGCATAACCTATATCCTCAGAAGGACGTAGTAGCCTACTGTAGGCCTGTAGGCTACCCACGTTGAGAGACCTCGCTCTCTCTCCATGAAAATATTCCAGCTAAATCCTTTCCGCTTACATGTACTCGCTCCTATGTCTTAACAGAGCCAAATCTACAAATGTATAGATCAGCTCAGCATGACTGTAATTTGTTTAAATGGATGAATGATTAAGCATGAAAAGAGGAGCATGAAAAGGTCCTTGTATGAAATGTACTGGAGCAATGAGTCTACACGTTTGATTTGATTGTTAATTTAATTATGATTGAGAGAGTAACATTAATTTTGCTAAATGTTTCTTGCCGCAAACGCAATTTTGTTTATTCAGAATATAATTTGTTGCTATAGAACTTAGCCTACTATAATACAAGTGTATGCAGTCAACATGCAATGACAGTGAGGAATATTAAATAAATGATGTAGGCTATAGGCTAATTATCATATCATATTATATTATATTACAGTAGCCTACTCCCACTGCGCATGCTTATAACGTGAAATACTCCATTTATGTCGTCCACACGACGACGCATAAACAGAGTTTTTAAAAATCTACACTGAGGCCGGAGTTCTCAAAAAGATGCGTTTAGTTTACATGGGCCAAAAACGTGTTTGTGTGTGGATGAACCCTCCCAAACGCAAATGAATAGCTACGTTTTTTTAAATACCCAGGTACGTGTGGACTAGTTGTCACCAAAAAGAAATATAGAACAGATCAAACAGGAGTGCGCTATGTTCCCCTGATTTATCCTGTGTGCAATCACACCCAGCTCAGAGTCAAATTAGTTTTACTCACGCCAGGTGTGACTGCTTTATTATTAGGCTATTATTGTTCGATCAACCATCACCCACTCTGCAGTCTGCAGTCTCAGAGTGGTTAACAATAGATGCCAAAAATGTGACAAAAAAAATCTATTGTGTATTTTTGTGTCAAAAGTCCTTAAAAGTCCAATCTTAATTGAAGCTGCAAGCAGCGATGAACGGCCATTGCAGCTCTGTCCACGATAAAGTCTGTATGGCAATCAGCTGAAAAGTTAGGCTACATAGCTTAAGCAATTACAGCCTGTCCCTATAGGCCGTCTAAGTGTGCCTTGCAAGTTTAGTAGATTTTTTATGCTGGGAAGTGGAGTAATGGCTGTTTAAAGCCCAGCCAATAGGAATTGTAGATCGGCTATTTTCACTTCCTGTTTGGCGTTGAAGTTTGACGCTTCGCCATGGTCACGCCGTTTTACAAAAACTCAAGCTTTTGATAACTTTTCATTGTTAAGGTCTTTTATGTACGCTGAGCGAATTTGAGGCGGATCCGACAAGGAGGAGTTTGTTGAAGTACAACATGTGAAAATGGCGTGAACGGTTTAGGTCATGGCTCCAAGAGATTCTTTTGTCAGTCGGTACATGATACAGGTGTGTACCAATTTGCATGCATGTAGGTGAAACCGTGTTGTCGTGCTTGAAGCACAAACGTTTGTAGGGGGCGCTATTGAGCAATTAGGCCACGCCCCTTTTTGAGACGATTAAAATACGTAATTTTTCGCCACTGGTAATGTGTGTCCAATGTTGCGTAACTTTTTGAGTACGTTTAGGCCCTCCTTTTCCCGATTCATTATCGGGAAGCGGAATTATAATAATAATCATTGCAGCTTCAATAGGGATTTGCACTACTGTGCAGTGCTCGGGCCCTATAATCATTGCAGTTTCAATAGGTCTTCGCACTACTGTGCAGTGCTTATCATCTGCCCATGCTATTTACCTATAGCTGGGACAGTAGTTGACAAGCGCCAGGGCATATCCACACATTGGTGGACACCATTGTGTGGACAGGTTTGTTGTGTAGGATCCTTACTAGCTGCCTTTGTTAGTAAAAATGCATTACAATAATTGCCAAATCATATATAATCTATAATAACTAAGAATTATAATAGCAATACATAATTTTTATACAGTACATGCAATTTAAAATATATTGCATATCTATTATTGATGAAAGAATTGAATAAAGACAGAAAGAAAAATGAGAAAGGAAAAACAGAGAAAAACAGGTGCAGATAGAAGAGGGAGAAAATAAAAGGAAATGGATATAATGCATTTCAGTTTAATCACTGTTGTGTACAAATGTTTGCAGACTTCCCAAACGTCATGCTAGACCTGAGGGAGCGGGAAGGGGCGTGGCCGTGAAGGAGGTCCGAGAAGGTTTAGCAAGGTGGGACTGCATTCACAACTGAGTGCCAGAATGATGACTCAACACTGCATGACCAAAGCATGTGAATGAGAGTTCGTAAAAAAAATAGGAAAAACATTGATAAAAGACCCTCTCTGTTTTTGCACCTCCAGCAGAGAAAATACATCTCATATCAGTTATATCTTTGATATGCTGACCCCTCATAAGCCTGAGCGAATCCTTAGATCCTCAGATGAGGCCCTCCTCAGGCCTTTGTCTCCCGGGCACATAGGCTGTGAAATGCATTGCCGGTGCAGCTATAGAGCGTCGCAGTTCCCGCCCACTTCCTGTTTTTTTTGGTGCCGGAAGAAAAAACTCAATGCATTTTTCCATTGACATTTCCAAAAATATTTATATCTATTAATTTAAGCCTCGAATCAAGCCATCATGACATGACATGAATCATGACCATAAACGTTTGATTCTGTGATTTTTTTTTTGTTGAAAACGGCAAAACAAAGGGTATTTATTAAATATAGTATATCATATAATTAAATATAAAATAAAAAAAAATCACAGAAAAAAAACGTTTTATGGTCATGATTCATGTCATCTCGTGATGGCTTGATTCGAGGCTTAAATTAATAGATATAAATATTTTTGGAAATGTCAATGGAAAAATGCATTGAGTTTTTTCTTCCGGCACCAAAAAAACAGGAAGTGGGCGGGAACTGCGACGCTCTATAGTCACTTCTGAAAACCTACCTCTACACCAAGTGTTTTTAGCGGTGCCAGTCGCTCTACATTTGACCGAGTGTGTTTGTCCGTCCTTATGTCCGAGCACGGCATCAACAGCTGCACTTTGCACCTGATTGCAACACATGCGCCACTTTAAGACATAAACATACACATACAGTAGGCTGGCTCAGCACACGTGCACGCAAATTTGTGCGTGTGCGCACGCACACACACACGAATGCGCGCGCACGCTCACACACGCATGCGCGCTCACACACGCGCGCACACACACACACACACACACACACACACACACACACACACACACAAACTAAAATTACCGATCTACAATTTGAGTACTTGAGTACTTTTTACATTTTCACATTAATTTCACATTTGTTTATTTCATTCTGAACATTTTGAACTATAGAAAGTTTAGTTTTGGATTTTCGTGAGGCCTTTACGGGAATTGAATATGAGGAAGCAAATTTGGCTTTTGTTTCCGATAATCCCTTCATGATGAGAATCTGTAATGAATTCTTTTTACTGGTTTGCAACTGGATCAACACAGACAGGGCGTCATGCCCCTGACGCCTTGGGGGTGAGAATGTGTTGAAATAATATACAAAGAAAATAAATTAAATTAAAAAAGACCATTACTGCATCAGAAGTTATCAACAAACTATACTAAAACTGATCAAACATTGGCCAAATTGTCAAATAATATAAGAAAATCTACAAGCTCACGAATGCGAGGCGTTGTGAGCTTGTAGATCAGCTATTTTCAAAATATTTATCTGTGGAACCGAGTCAAACTAAATAATGCCTCAACTCCTACCATTCCAAGTGTTTGTCAGGGTGGGGGGTCCACAGTTCATATATGATTATTTGGGTGGTCCCCAGTTCAAATATGATTATTTTAGGGGGTTCCCACTTTAAATATGATTGTGTTGGGGGGTCCCCAGTTCAAATATGATTATTTTGGGGGGTCCCCAGTTCAAATATGATTATGTGGGGGCACTGGCACTGGGGGGGGGGGCACTGCCTGAAAAGGCTGAGAACCACTGAGCTAGTATGTCTGACTGCTGCACTCTAATCTCTCCCTCTGCTTCCCCTCACACGTGTTGTTTTGCTGTTTGTCTATGTTTAATAGTTAGTTATTTCACACACCATCATAATTATGTTTGGGTTTATCTGTTAATTTGGTTTGTTGTATCCAAAGAGGGAGGTCAAAAAAATCATTTTACGTGTTGATTCACGTGTGCGGCTGGATACTGTGGGTAGCACTTGCATTGCAAGTCATTTTAACAGGATGATTTCATTTCAGTGTTAATTTTGCTGATGACTAAACAACCCGATCGCCAGAGGAAACCTTCTCTTTGAACGTTTATGAAATTCCGTGAATAGACAGCTGGAAAACCCAAAATTCTGTGCATAGCCGCCTCGCATCTCCCCCATTGTGACTAAACCATTTCGGAGGCGCGCAGTCTCAAGAGAACTGTCGCCACGTAAGGGGCCACCGAGCGAGCTAAAGCGAGCAAGTTGCCGTCCCGAACGTTGCGACATTCCCTTGTGCCTACTCAGCGCCGTTTGAGTTGTACCGATAGGCACAGAATCGTAAATTTTGTTGTGGGGACTGCTCTGCTTCCGGGTTTTCCCGGGTTGCGACTGGTTACGCCCACCGTGGGACTCGCCGTACATATGCACGGAATTTCGGGGTTTCTAGGCGACTATGCACGGAATGACATGCACTGGATCCGTGCAATGTATACTAATTCTCTGGCGATCAGGCTGGACTAAAAGACTAAACAGTTTCAGATGACTTAAATAGGACTAAAACTAAATGGTGTGTTATTCAAAAGACTAAGACTTAAGACTAAATCAGAATTTGCTCTCAAAATTAACACTGTTTCATTTGAAGTCATTTCAGACCCTGGGAATGATTTATCTGCAGCCATTGCCAAGGTTAATGTAAAGCTACACAATTGTACCCAATGAGTAAAATATACTGTTAGAGTTGATCAACAAATTCATGAATGTGCATTGATTAGTGAGTCAGCTGTGTGTATGTGTGTGTGTGTGTGTGTGTGTGTGTGTGTGTGTGTGTGTGTGTGTGCGTGTGTGTGCGTGCGTGCGTGCGTGCGTGCGTGCGGGCAGGGGTGATGGCGGCCTCCATAAGATGGATCTGAGGGCGGAACCATAGAGTTAAAAATAACACACACGCGTTGCATGATGAACTATATTTAAAAATGTCAGAGGCGAGGCTTGATATGTTTGACATTTCAAATCCGTTTCAATTTGCAAATAACTCGACCTGTATTGTTAGAAGGATGCATTCCAGATAATTTAAGGAGTGCTGCATTCATCCCTAGATAATGTGCAGAAACCGGTTTATTAATTTCATGGTACAGCAAAGTATAATAACATGACTGTACACAAACATGCGTGCACACAATGCACATGCAACAGTCACATGCCATGTGGGCACCAGGTAAAATCCTGCAGGGCACCAAATTCCTCAGGGCCGGCTGGTCGTGTTTCAAATCTGCATTTTTGTCTGTGCTTGATAGCATAGCACCCACAAAAGTGGTGAGGGTAAAGCACGTAGGCTACTGATTGGATGAAGGGAGAAAATAGCTGTGGCTATTGAGCAAATACATGGCCCATTTATCGCCTAAATATATCAGACGCAATTTTTGGTTAGCCTTGCCTACTGTATAGATGGTTTACAGACAAACTACCATAGTCTACTTCAGAACGACCAGACGCAGGGCATCACTGGCTAGCTCCTGTCCAATGTGCAGCTCTCCACCCGGAGCGCAAACTGTCCCGCAACTACAGTCACTATTAAATGGCGATTATTGAATTATAGAAACAAGAAGAGGTTCGCAGATGACAAAAATACGTTGCGGCTCTTTGGATGCAAAAATATTCTATTTTTTCTCAACTTCATTGCTGGCATCTCGCACCTGGCTGTAACTTTTGGTAAAGCCTTTTCGGTCAAGATCGCAAACCTTCCTACCTTATTGATTTTTGATTATAGTCCTACAGTGTTTGCCAGTGGGATTACCATATTCTGTGATGGTATAAACTTTCTTTGTCAAGAATGATACCATCACATCGTCCTGAATGGAATACGTTTTGTATATTCATTTAACCGATTACAGAGAGCAGTGCGTGCTATGTGGAAACCTGACTGCTGCTGTTTTGCAAATAAAAAGAAGTGCTGTACCCGAGCCGTGACACCATGCACACCATGAGAGATGCCAGAATGTCACAATCTGAACGTTTATGGAGTGATTGATGAATGCTTAAACATTCATGGATAATGGCTGGTGTTTGGTGGGGGTTACCTATCTCCAATCTCCCGCTGAAGCGCTGTGCATGGGCAAAAACCCACAACGTGAAGAAGAGCTCCTGCGCTTATGTCGGTCTATATCCTTAACCAATGTTGCATAACCTATATCCTCAGAAGGACGTAGTAGCCTACTGTAGGCCTGTAGGCTACCCACGTTGAGAGACCTCGCTCTCTCCATGAAAATGTTCCAGCTAAATCCTTTCCGCTTGTACACGCTCCTATGTCTTAACAGAGCCAAATCTACAAATGTATAGATCAGCTCAGCATGACTGTTATTTGTTTAAATGGATGAATGATTAAGCATCTAAATTATAACATTGTAAATATGATAGATTGTTTTTAATTGCTTGTAGGCCTAATTATGTCACTTGGAAATATTTGATAAATGAGGGCCGGGAGCGCAACATGTCCCACAACCCAGTAGCCTATTAATGGTAGCCTATTAATGGCGATTTTTGAATTGTAAAATGCAGATTTGAATGCACATCACCTGTTGGGGTGCTGGGTTAAAAAGAGGAGCATGAAAAGGTCCTTGTATGAAATTTACTGGAGCGATGAGCAGGGCAGGAATTTCAGGGAGGCCATGAAGGCCATGGCCGCCGTTGCCCCACAGTTTGGCCTTCTGCCCCACAGTTTGGCCTTCTGCCCTCAAAAAGATTATCTGCCCTGAGGCCACAGTGGCCTTGATGCCCCATCCACACTGCCCTCCAGCTGATTTAACAGTTTTCTCCTCTGTCTCTTTCCTGTAGTCTTCACAGACATGAACCGTGCAGGACATGAACCGTTTGTGGTCAGAAAGGGACATATGCAACTGAACTAGGCCCTTGCAAGAGCGTAGATTGCCAAAAAGGGTGACAAAAAAGGATGACCAAAAATAGTTACATCAAGGTCCTCTGCCAGGTGCAAAGACAACTCAGACAGTCTATGTGACTTCTGAGACACCGAGTACGTGACAAACAGAACATAAACTCACATGCACGAATGATTCAGATGCTATTTGGGCCAACAGTTACAGGACATAAGGTCATCAGACAGAGTACAGAATTACAGTTATCTATTTCACTGTCAAGATTCTAAATTCTTAACTCCTCCTCAGTTCTCATCCCCATCCTCAAACCAGTCCAGTGACTCTCAGTATGAACTTCTGAACTCCTTTTCAGGAGTTTGTACAAAAGAATATTTATTTCACTGCTAGTTATACTTCATATTTAAAACAAATTCTTTCTTAACCCTTAAATTAAATGTGGCATTTCAGTGGACTTAATATCAGTGTTTTATTTGATGGCCTTACTGTCCTTGCATTTGGCCTTCGTGCCCTCAAAACATTTACAAGGCCAAAGGCCAAGTGGCCTTGCCCCTAAAAAGATGAAATTCCAGGCCTGGCGATGAGTCTACACGTTTGATTTGATTGTTAATTTAATTATGATTGAGAGAGTAACATTAATTTTGCTAAATGTTTCTTGCCACAAACGCAATTTTGTTTATTCAGAATATAATTCGTTGCTATAGAACTTAGCCTACTATAATGCAAGTGTATGCAGTCAACATGCAATGACAGTGAGGAATATTAAATAAATGATATAGGCTATAGGCTAATTATTATATCATATTATATTATATTACAGTAGCCTACTCCCACTGCGCATGCTTATAATGTGAAATGCTCCATTTATGTCGTCCACACGACGACGCATAAACAGAGTTTTTAAAAATCTACACTGAGGCCGGAGTTCTCAAAAAGATGCGTTTACATGGGCCAATATATAGCTACGTTTTTTAAAATACCCAGGTACGTGTGGACTAGTTGTCACCAAAAAGAAATAAAGAACAGATCAAACAGGAGTGATTGATTGATTGATGTAGTTTATTTAGTAAGACATGAGAACAGTACATGACAGTACATAACAGTACATGGAAGTACAAATTCACAATACAAGGTCTACTAAACTGGAACTCTCATTAAGCACTGAGCTTGTTTAAGATGAGAACCCCATGCACACAAATCATGATGACATATAAGAGGCAGATAGATATACACACTACTATACAGAATGTCATACAATCAGCTTTCAGGTTACTGGTATGAAGAGAGAAACAAATATATATATACAAAAGAGGAAAATGAAGGGAGGGGGGGGGTAGGGGGGGGTAGGTTAAGACTTAGACAGGGGCCATTTTCGAATTGCAGCCTCCTGAAGGTGTATCTTTAGGGCAGTTTTGAAAGTGAGTAGGGTTTTACACTCCTTTACTCCTTTTGGTAGGGCACATTTTTGATGAATAGCATGAGAACGAGTTCATTCCCTTAGTTGAGCCAAATCTGGGTTGAACATGATTTGTGGAGCTGCCTCTGGTGTTATGATCATGGACTTCATTAACATTTTGGAAGTATTTTGACAAATACAGGGGGATCCCAATGTTGTGGTGTATCTTGAAGACCAGGCCCATAGCAAGTTGCTGTACTCTGTCCTCAACCCTAAGCCATCCAATCCTAGCAAAATGAGCAGGGGTTAGATGGGTTTTGTGATTGAGGCCAAGAAGTAGCCTTACAAGTTTGTTTTGGGATGTTTGGAGCCTTGTTTTTAAGGCCTTGGAGGTGTTGTGATACCATGAAGTGCATGCATAATCATAATGACCTTGGATGAGGGCCCCTGCAAGAATCTTCAGAGTATTCTTACTGACTAAACGATCAATCCTCCACAAATAGCGTGTTGTTTGGTTGACATTTTTGATCACTTTTTCAGCGTTTTTGTTACCAGAGAGGTTTGCCTCCAAGATGGAGCCCATGTAGGTCATTTCATCCTTTCTTTTGATGACATCATTACCCACTTTGATCATGAAACTCTCTGCCTTGCTAAGGTTAGGACTGGACCCAAAGAGGATGGATTCAGTTTTACCCAGTTGTAATGAAAGTTTGTTGTCAGAGAGCCAGATGCAGATCTTGTTGAGTTCGGAGCTGAGAGTTTTCTCAACCTGCAGCCTGTCCCTGTCCGAGACTAGCAGGGCAGAGTCATCTGCGAACAGGAACAGTTTGCAGTCGCAGGCTGATGACATGTCATTCACATATATCAGGAACAGTAAAGGTCCTAGTATACTTCCTTGTGGGACACCACAAGTCACAGGGAGGGGGGGGACTGGGTGCCGTTTACTTCCACCACTTGCTCCCTCCCTTCCAGGTAGGATCTCATCCAGTTCACTGACGTATCATCAAAACCTATTGCTTTGAGCTTATTGATCATAATTGGGTGATTAACGGTGTCAAAGGCCTTCTGGAGGTCCAGCATGACCATGCCACAATATTTGCCCTTGTCGACATCTTGTTTGATAGAGTCGTTCAAATAGAGAAGGCATGTGTCAGTGGAGTGGTTTGTTCTGAAACCCGATTGGAATTTGTAGATTAGATTTTTCTCTGCAAGATACTTATCGACCTGTTCATAGACCATTTTTTCCATGACTTTCGAGATGGAGCTAAGAATAGAAATAGGGCGGTAGTTGCCAGGGTCTAATTGAGCTAATTGCGCTATGTTCCCTCATGTTCCCCTGATTTAGCCTGTGTGCAATCACACCCAGCTCAGAGTCAAATTAGTTTTACTCACGCCAGGTGTGACTGCTTTATTATTAGACTATTATTGTTCGATCAACCATCACCCACTCTGCAGTCATGCAGTCTCAGAGTGGTTAACAATAGATGCCAAAAATGTGACAAAAAAAATCTATTGTGTATTTTTGTGTCAAAAGTCCTTAAAAGTCCAATCTTAATTGAAGCTGCAAGCAGCGATGAACGGCTCTTGCAGCTCTGTCCATGATAAAGTCTGTATGGCAATCAGCTGAAAAGTTAGGCTACATAGCTTAAGCAATTACAGCTGTCCCTATGTGCCTTGCAAGTTTAGTAGATTTTTGATGCTGGGAAGTGGAGTAATGGCTGTTTAAAGCCCAGCCAATAGGAATTGTAGATCGGCTATTTTCACTTCCCGTTAGGCGTTGAAGTTTGACGCTTCGCCATGGTCACGCCGTTTTCATTGTTAAGGTCTTTTATGTACGCTGAGCGAATTTGAGGCGGATCCGACAATCCGCCTAGGAGGAGTTCGTTGAAGTACAACATGTGAAAATGGCGTGAACGGTTTAGGTCATGGCTCCAAGAGATTCTTTTGTCAGTCGGTACATGATACAGGTGTGTACCAATTTGCATGCATGTAGGTGAAACTGTGTTGTTGTCGTGCTTGAAGCACAAACGTTTGTAGGGGGCGCTATTGAGCCATTAGGCCACGCCCCTTTTTGAGGCGATTAAAATACGTAATTTTTCGCCACTGGTAATGTGTGTCCAATGTTGCGTAACTTTTTGAGTACGTTTAGGCCCTCCTTTTCCCGATTCATTATCGGGAAGCGGAATTATAATAATAATCATTGCAGTTTCAATAGGGCTTTGCACTACTGTGCAGTGCTCGGGCCCTAATAATCATTGCAGTTTCAATAGGTCTTCACACTACCTATTACCTATAGCTGGGACAGTAGTTGACAAGCGCCAGGGCATATCCACACATTGGTGGACACCATTGTGTGGACAGGTTTGTTGTGTAGGATCCTTACTAGCTGCCTTTGTTAGTAAAAATGCATTACAATAATTGCCAAATCATATATAATCTATAATAACTAAGAATTATAATAGCAATACATAATTTGTATACAGTATATGCAATTTTAAATATATTGCATATCTATTAATGATGAAAGTAATGAATAAAGACAGAAAGAAAAATGAGAAAGGAAAAACAGAGAAAAACAGGTGCAGATAGAAGAGGGAGAAAATAAAAGGAAATGGATATAATGCATTTCAGTCTAATCACTGTTGTGTACAAATGTTTGCAGACTTCCCAAACGTCATGCTAGACCTGAGGGAGCGGGAAGGGGCGTGGCCATGAAGGAGGTCCGAGAAGGTTTAGCAAGGTGGGACTGCATTCACAACTGAGTGCCAGAATGATGACTCAACACTGCATGACCAAAGCATGTAAATGAGAGTTCGTAAAAAAATAGGAAAAACATTGATAAAAGTCCCTCTCTGTTTTTGCACCTCCAGCAGAGAAAATACATCTCGTATCAGTTATATCTTTGATATGCTGACCCCTCATAAGCCTGAGCGAATCCTTAGATCCTCAGATGAGGCCCTCCTCAGGCCTTTGTCTCCCGGGCACATAGGCTGTGAAATGCATTGCCGGTGCAGCTATAGTCACTTCTGAAAACCTACCTCTACACCAAGTGTTTTTAGCGGTGCCAGCCGCTCTACATTTGACCGAGTGTGTTTGTCCGTCCTTATGTCCGAGCACGGCATCAACAGCTGCACGGTGCACCTGATTGCAACACAAAGATGTAACCAATTACACTCATTAAACACAAATGGGAGACAGTGCAACACATGCGCCACTTTAAGACATACACATACACATAGGCTGGCTCAGCACACGTGGACGCAAATTTGTGTGTGTGCGCACACACACACACACACACACACACACACACACACACACACACACACACACACACACGCATGCGCGCGCACGCTCACACATGTGTGCGCACACACACACACACACACACACACACACACACACACACACACGCAAACACACACACACACACACACACACACACACACACACACACACACACACACACACACTAATCTACCGATCTATAATTTGAGTACTTGAGTACCTATACTTAAAATTACATTTACACATTAATTTCACATTTGTTTATTTCATTCTGAACATTTTGAACTATAGAAAGTTTAGTTTTGGATTTTCGTGAGGCCTTTACGGGAATTGAATATGAGGAAGCAAATTTGGCTTTTGTTTCCGATAATCCCTTCTGATGAGAATCTATAATGAATTCTTCTTACTGGTTTAGCAAGATGTTTGTGCGACTGTAGCATTCCACCTGCTATTATAAAATGCTCTGTCAGCTCAGTGGCTGCAAGACTGCTCACTCGAACACAATACAGGTAACTGCTCTTTAATTATTAGCCTGAGAAAAGCAAATTAATGTATGAATTCTTGTTGTTGTTGTAGTAAGTGTTATTATTATTATTATTATTATTATTATTATTATCATTATTATTATTATTATTATTATTATTATTATTATTATTATTATTATTATTATTATTATTATTATTACTATTGTTCTATGCCACAAGTTGTTCATCATTACTGATGATAGTGCTGTCAAATATATCTATGAAGCCATCAAAGCTGCAGCATCACTTGGAGGCACTTAAAGGTAGGGTAAGGGATATTTTGGGGTTAAAACAAATTATTTTTTTGTTAAAACATTAAAGCTCTATATTCTGATAGTAATCATTGTGATAGAGTGTTTGTTCAGTGAAAGGGGTCTCTACATCTCTCCAGCTCTTTAATAAACAAGAAATACCTTTTCAGGTGGGTTGCAAATTACAGCCAATCAGGAGAGGGAACCCATTTATCAGTTTACATTTTATAATGTTCCAGTTCCAATTTTGTGTCATCGCTTCAATTTCACTTGTTAATCCTTTATCCCGTATGAGTTCTCTCTCCTGATTGGATGAAATTCGTATCCCGACCTGAAAAAGCATTTTCTGTTTACCAAAGAGCTGGACAGACGGGGAGACCCCTGTTAGTGAACAAACAACTCTATAGCGATGATTATTATCAGAATATATAACAATTTAACACTTATTTGAACAAAAATAAAATCACTTACCCTACCTTTAAAAGAAAACCTGTGGAATACTTCAAAACTATAGTCTCAAACCTCTCAATGGCCAGCAGACATTAATGAGACAATCCCCTAATTATGGTGAGCTAGCTTTGAAAGCCTCGATTATAAGATCTATGCTAACAAAAATATGTATTCTAATAATTTGAACACTTATGTTCTGGCAGGCTGGTGAATAGGCTGCAATTCTACCAATCATGTTGCCAGTGTTGCTTTTAGGGATAATAAGTAAGTACATTATTGACTGTTCTGGAAAAGTAAACTACTGTTATTGGTGTGTATTTTCTTTTCATTTATTCATTTATTTCTTTACTTTGCAGGTATGGTGGCCTCTGGTAAGTTGAAATCTATTCCAGCAGAACTATGCACAGGATAAAATATTACATGTATTAAGATATATACATCAAGGGAATCAAACAGTAACATTAAAAAAAAAATTATGGAAAGGCATTTCGATAAGATAGCTAGATAGATAGAAATAGAGGTGTGTGTGTGTGTGTGTGTGTGTGTGTGTGTGTGTGTGTGTGTGTGTGTGTGTGTGTGTGTGTGTGTGTGTGTGTGTGTGTGTGTGTGTATGTATGTGGTATAATGTGCAATCTATCATCAGTAAAAAGGGCATATACTGTGGTAGGTGTACCACGTATCAAATGTTATGGATCAGTATACATACAGGCATGTGTAGTATATTGGTATATACAGTATAGTGGTATTGGTAGGTAGTAATTAAGTATAAATGTAAATATAAATATAGGGGCAGGTTTAATGTACAATTTAATGTACAACCTGTACAAGCAGGTTTAATGTACAATTTAATGTACAAGGTCATGAAGTGCCTTATAAGTGTGTGAAAGTGGTTGGTTGGTTGGCCTGCCCCTATATTTAGGGCGTGTACTGGATTTGGTTCCAGTACACGCTCAGAGTTAAATTACTCTGTGAACCAATGCCAATATACTTTATATACCAATATATTACACATGCCAATATACTTTATATACCAATATATTACACATGCCTGTATGTATATACTGATCCATATCACAGTTGATACTCGGTATATACATACTTACAGTAGTACAGTTATCAAAAAGTAATCAGTAGTATCCTAAAACAGACAGGCAACAATGTTCAGTTGTAGGAGCACTATGTTATCTTTTCCTTGTTATAGCAGTTCAAAGTTAAATATGATGGGTACAAACACTGCAAAGAGCCATGTTCAATATTCACGCCTGGAAAGCTGGCAAGTGATCATGTACTGTACTTGTCACTGCACTAACCCCTGCTGATTGCTTGGGGATCTGGGGTAGATAGTGTGAACCTAAGTATGTGCATGGTTCTCCCCAGTGAAACGTCTTGCTTGGTTAAAAAATAAGACTTTAACTGTTTCAGTGGAGGCACGTGGTAGGCTACTCTGTCCCCAGGCCAACAGTGGGGGTTGACAGCAATAGGAACCGCAGCACACATGGGGAAGTTACTAAATTGGGGGTGAAATGGGCGGAAAACACTAAATTAAATACAAAATTGTCACCCTAACCCTTACAGTGTATATTGTTACTATTTTCACATTTATCATTCAAAATACATTTCCCTCTTCCGAACGTTATGTGCAAGCAAGTTTGGTTTTGGATTTTGATCAGGCCTTTATCGAAATGTGGATATGAGGAAGCAAGTTTTGTTTTGATGAATTATTTTAACTGGTGTAACAAGATGTTTGTGGGACTGCAGCAACACATTCTCACAGATAGGGTATCAGACACAGGTGACTGCAATCTATTAGCCTGAGATTTAGCCATGAACAAGGAAAGAATCATGTTGATTTCCTCTGTAAATAAGAAATTAGGCATCCATGCAATATTGAGTAAGTTACAGTATAGATTTGTACAAAAACAGTAGTATCTACCGTATTAGCAATGGTATTATAGAGCTTTCCCAACTCAGCACTATACTAAACTTAGATATTTGTAATCAAGTTATTAGCCTAATTGTGATATCACCTCATTTTTGTACACCCTAGTACCACTCTACCCTAGAAATGGAACCATACTCCGGCGAGTGGATGATGGGAGCTCTTCTGTCATTGCCCTACAAAGACACTTCTTCTACTTTGGACAAAGATATGATCAGATATACGTACGTATACAATTTATGCAATTTGCAACATTATATTTTTTGTATGGGACCTGCTGTCAAGAGTGACAGTATTATTATGTTTTCTTTGTGTATTCAATGATTACAGGAGGTGATCAGCAAATAACTTCCTGTAGCCTACTAAAATTGGGTTGTAAAAATGTGTACATTATGTAAAAAAGGAAATAAAGCCATTAAATGCAGTGTATTGTAGTCAGTTCTAGTCAGTACACTGCACACACTTGTGTTAATTAAGTAAAATATTTCAGTTTTTAATAGGATGTGTCTTTGATGTAAAATAGCACAGCCACATCTGTCAAATATTAATTGTGTTTGTAATGTTTGTTTTATCCACTAATTTGTTTTCAGGTTAACCACAATGGACACCTTACCTTTAACAATCCTTTTAGCTCGTATACTCCTCGAAGGTTCCCGTATGGGGTGAAAGATCTAATTGCTCCATTCTGGACAGATTTGGACAACAGAGGAAATGGTGAAATCACACATCAGCAACACACCAGTGGCAGTATCCTTAATCAGGCTACACAAGATATGAATCAATACTTCCCAGGCCTGGGTTTCTCTGCCCGTTTGGTGTTTGTTGCGACATGGTATGAGGTGGCATACTATCCCAGATCAGGATCTGTAAGTATTTTATTATTATTATTATTATTATTATTATTATTATTATTATTATTATTATTACATTTATTATTATTATTATTATTATTATTATTATTATTATTATTATTATTATTATTACCCTTATTTTTACTATTATTATTATTAATTGCATGAAAGGTAAAATTCATACTCCTCCTGTATCAATCATGAAAATGTAGAAGAAACCAATCATAATTTGGGCAGATTTAATGGCAAGTATAAATTAATGACAAATGTATTTACTTAACAAAATATGACATATGAAATATTTCTTTTTTCAGCGCACAACATTCCAAGCAGTGTTGATCTCTGGAGATCAGAACTCATTTCTACTGATGAATTATGGAACTATAGCCAATACTTCTCGCAGTATACAGGTAGAACAATTACATTTTTATTTATTTTATTTATTTATTTATTTTTCCTTTTTTTAATTACTTTTCTGCTTTCACAGCTGCTGTCAGCAACACATGAGCGCCTAGTTCAGAACCTGTGTGCACATTAGTGATAATATTCACCTGTACAAAACTTCAACCAATTAAAATTTGTATGTGAATTCCCAGGCTGGCTACGACACGATCAACTCCACACACCATTTCACCATTCCTGGATCATCCTTTCACAACAACAACCACACTGACCGCTTCTCAAATTTACGTTACGGCAGCAATGTCGGCGTTGCTGGTCGTTGGGCTTTTCGTGTTGACCAGGGATCCAGAGGCTGTACGTTTAATGGTAAGAGAATACACAAATACAATCACAGCCTAACTTCTGCCCAAATCTGAAAGCAACTTACTTACCTCCTGCCTTTTAATTTGAACGTTTTCTTTGCTTATAGTTGTTAGCTTTTTAACTAGTTATTCTCCTAATAAAGTTGTTTCTTTTGTTGTTTTGTAAAGCGACTTTGAATACCAAGAAAAGCGCTTTATTAATTTGATGTATTATTATCAGTATTATTATTATTATCATTATTATTGTTATTATTATAATTATTATTATTATTATTACTACTGAGTTGGCGTTCCAACACTGATGATTATGTAATATACTGTGAATGTTAGTGTGATGTAGGCTATGTATTCCACTTTAAATACATTGTCACTTGTCAGTGATTTAATCCTAGCTTTGGACATTAGACATCCATCTACCACATACAAGGTTGTCTGTTTAATGTTATGAAACCTGATTGACCTTATCCTGTCCTTTTGATTTTTTTTCAAGGTTCCCCTGTCCAGTTGGGTGACTCCTTCTGGAGTGACAACACTTGCCATCAGAGGTGCACCTGTACCTCAGCGGGCCTGCAGTGCCACAACCAACCCTGTTCCTTCTCCCAAATCTGCCGTCGTGACTCTTTCCAGTTCTCCTGCCAGACGGTACAGAGACGCACCTGTACCATCGCTGGCGATCCTCACTACTACACCTTTGATCGTCAAGTATTTCACTTCCAGGGCACCTGCACTTATGTCCTATCTGAGCAGTGTGGCCGTGATCTGCCATACTATCGTGTGGAGGGCAAGAATGAACACAGGGGCAGCACCCGGGTGTCGTGGACTCGACTAGTCAAAGTGTTTGTCTATGATGAAGTTATTGAGCTTGTCAAGGGCCACCGTGCTGAGGCAAAGGTTAGTCATTTTGTTAAGCTTTTTTAGCTCGAAGAATTTGAAAAGCACATTTTCAGTTAAAAATCCAATTTTTTTTTTACCTGCAGGTGAATGGAAGCTATACTGCCACACCGTTCTCCCTCCATAACAACAGCGTCCAAGTCTACCAGTCAGGATTTTCCGTGGTTGTGAGCACTGATTTTGGCTTGCTGGTATCCTATGATGCCTACAGTTATGTCACGATCCAAGTGCCCTACGATTACCAGAATGCCACCTGTGGCCTTTGTGGGAACTTCAACAACCGCGCCCAGGATGACTTCCGGACCCGCCAAGGCCAGGTTGTGAGCTCCGATGTTGTTTTCGCTAATAGCTGGAAGGCGTCAGGGGATGACGATCCTGGTTGTGGACCCAGATGCGGAGGCCTGAACTGTGCTGCATGCACCTCGGCTCAGACAAATCTCTTCGGCAACGATGACCACTGCGGCATCCTCCAGAACCCATCCGGACCCTTCGCTAATTGCCATCGACAGATTCCCCCACAGACATATGTGGACAGTTGTGTGTATGATCTCTGTATAGGAGGAGGGTACCAGCCTATCCTGTGCCAGGGCCTCAGTGCTTATGCCAGACAGTGTGAACAGCATGGGATCCAGGTGAACACCTGGAGGCAACGCGGCTTCTGTGGTATGTATGAACTACTTATTATGTCAACCACAACCACACAACAATGTTTTCCCTTGGGGCAACATGTCAATGATATGAATCTCAATAAATGATTGTCTTAATTTGTCTAGAAATCTCCTGCCCAGCCAACAGTCACTTTGAGCCACGCGGCACTGGGTGCCCTGCGACTTGCGTCAACCCCAATGCCACCCACAATTGCCCCATTCCTTCTCAAGAGAGCTGTATTTGCAACTCAGGACACGTCCTCAGTGCTGGGGTCTGTGTCCCTCTCGTTCAGTGTGGCTGCACATTTGAAGGCCGCTACTACAGTTCCGGACAAGCTATCATCCTGGACAATGACTGCGGGAGGAGCTGTCGCTGCAGTCATGGCTCCATGACCTGCCGCTCTCACGGATGTAGTCCACTCGAGTCTTGCAGGGTGGAGGATGGAGAACGGGGGTGCAGACCTAACAGCTACGAAACATGCTGGGTGAAGGGACCACGGTCCTATCGCACATTTGATGGACTGACGTACGAGTATCCTGGAGCTTGTCGATTGACCCTCGCCAGGGTGATGGGATTGTCCCAGCACCCTCACTTCTCGGTGACAGCAGAGAAGGTCCCCAGAGGCCGAGATGGTTTCGAGCGCTTGTTGAAATTTGAGGCTGAGGGGACCCAGGTGTCTATTGACATAGGAGGTAGCAGCAGAGTACAGGTGAGCATTTCAGTTGTATTTAGAACATAATGACATATTCTGCTTTGTATTATTATATTTAGGGGCTTGTAGAGTCCTTGCCTTAAGTAATGCCTGAATAAGTTATTCCCCCTGTGAATCCTTACACTCAACCTCTTATATTGTTTTTTGCTTAGGTTGATGGTCAGGTCATTGGACTTCCATTTACCACTGCGTCCAATCGAATCCGCATCTTCCACAGCAACGTTAACAGCATCATCATCCACACCTCTTTTGATGTGGTCATACAAGCAGACTGGCCTCACTTGGTGCGTGTCACCGCGCCCAGTGTCTACAACGGTTCACTCGGTGGACTCTGTGGTAACTACAACGGTCATCGCCATGATGACTTCCGTACACCCAATGGCATTCTGGTCAACAGCTCTCAGAGTTTTGGTGACAGTTGGCGGGACGGCTCCCTGTCAGCACACTGTGTGGAAAGCGGCAGGCAGACTCGTGAGAATCCGAACAACGCAACAAATTACAATTCCACTCAATACTGTGGTGTCATGACATTGACAAGTGGGCCATTCGCCGTATGCCAGGCCAGGGTGGACCCACGCGACCATGTAGAGGAGTGTGTGGAGGACATGAGGGAGGCTAGAGATCCGACTGTAGCTATGTGCGAGGCTCTGCGTGATTATGCACTGCTGTGCCAACAAACTGGCATCACCTTAGGGGACTGGAGGAACACCACAGGCTGTGGTAAGAACATTGTTCTTGCCCTTTCAACTACATTGTTCATTTGATATTGATCATGTTCATGACTTATGTGCTTTTCTCTTTTTCCAGTGCAAACATGTCCATCTAACAGCCACTATGAACTGTGTGGAACCTCCTGCCCTTCCTCCTGCCCCAGTCTGTCCTTCCCCTTTTACTGTGCCACCGTGTGCCAGGAAGGGTGCCAGTGTGATGATGGCTTTCTCCTCAGTGGCAACCAGTGTGTGCCAACCATCGGCTGTGGATGCCAGCATGAGGGCCGCTATCGGCAAGCCGGTGAGAGCTTCTGGGCTGGAGAGGAGTGTCAGAGCTACTGTAGCTGTAACGGCCGCACCGGCGCGGTCCACTGTACGCCCAGAACCTGCGCTCCC
The DNA here is from genome assembly GCF_963280865.1 of Gymnoscopelus braueri. Classification (NCBI taxonomy): domain Eukaryota; kingdom Metazoa; phylum Chordata; class Actinopteri; order Myctophiformes; family Myctophidae; genus Gymnoscopelus; species Gymnoscopelus braueri. Next base: position 18,783,329 of record NC_137617.1, read on the forward strand.
CAGGAATCCTGCCGGGTGACAGACGGTGACTATGGCTGCCACCCAAGTCCCCATGGCACCTGTTCTGCCTCTGGGGACCCTCACTACCTCACCTTTGATGGCAAAGCGTTTGACTTCCAGGGAACCTGCCGCTACGTTCTGGCGACCGTGTGCAATGACACCAGTCTGCACCAGTTTCAAGTAGATGCCAAGAATGAGGCATGGCGAGGTTCCCGTGTTTCCATCACGGCTGAAGTGTTTGTCAGTGTGTGGGGCTACCAGGTGCACATGTCAAGGGGTAGACGTGGAGAGGTGCAGGTAAGTTGTGAGGAATTGCAATGTTTGTACCATTACAGAACTCATTAGAATTATTTTAATTATTATTCTAATATTATTTTTCCAAAATGTTAATAATCAAAATGATTTCAACTTTCCTTTAAGGTGAATGGCGAGTCTAGAAACTTGCCCATTCTCTTGGATGGTGGTCGTGTGTCTATCTATCTAAGTGGACATCGCACATTTGTCGATACTGACTTTGGGCTCAGTGTCAGCTATGATGGGTCAACTTGGGTGTCCATCTCTGTACCCTCAAACTATAGGTATGTTTCACGTATATTTTTGCTGTTAATTAAATGTCTTGCTCTCTATGTTTAAACAATAACAATTCAAGTCTGTAAAAGTATTTAGCAAACATTAGCAACAGACAACGAAACAACACAAACCTACATAAATCCCCAGTTTTATGGGAGCAGCGACAGCTCCGGTCGCTGTGTTCCTCACCTCACCTCACCTCACCTCACCTGCACCGTATGCTCTGCCCTGATAAGAGAGCTGATATGTGCGGAAGAGAAGTAGAGACAATCTGCTGCTAGTCTCTTGCAGCTTGTTTGTTAGCAACCTATTCATTTTAGCCAATAAATAGGTCATGTAGTTGCTCAATATTTAGCATCTCCTGCTGCTAGTTGAAATCTTTCTTTTCATTATTCGCTGCACACGTTGACACACCATGACACGCTGTCACTCAAAACTATAATAATAATATAGTTTTGTCTGGTATCACACTTTGTTGCCACTTTCAATGTCTGCAAGACAAAGTACAGTAGATCTTTCTACTGATTAAAACCATTTGTTTTCACTCATTTCAAAAACAGTGGCAAAACATGCGGACTGTGTGGGAACTTCAACGGGAACCGGAATGACGAGTTCCTCGCGGCCGACGGAGTTGTGGCCTCATCTGCCACTCAGTTTGGTAATGCCTGGAAGGTGCCCAGCAACCACACCTGCAGTGAAGGGTGCGGCGCGTCCTGCCCGCGCTGTCCCAACGAGGCGCCCTTTAGGGCCCAATGTGAGGTGATCCGAGCCTCTGAGGGCCCCCTCAGTTTCTGCCACGGCGAGGTGGACCCGACGCCTTACTTCAATGACTGTGTGTTTGATGTGTGCATTACGGGGAACAGAGACCAAGATGTGCTGTGCAGAGCTATCCAGACTTACGTCAGCGCCTGTCAGTCTGCCAATGTTAGAATCTACCCTTGGAGGCAGAACACTACCTGCAGTAAGTTAAACCATTAAGACCATTAAATGTTCAAAAATAGCAGATGTACAAGCTCGCTGCACGGCACGAAGGGAAGTGCTGTGAGATTGTATATCTGCTATTTCTGAATAGCCAACGCTAAAATCTAAAATGACAAAGATGCTTTCCCGCTTTTAATGGGTTTACTCTGGCACCCAAGACATCTGGTCAAAATGTTTGTAAAATATTGTTCTTGGCTCTGTACGTATCAGTCTATCAGTGCAAATGCAGTCAGACAAGGATTATTAAGATGCCATCAGACGGAAGAATAAATTAACCTTCTTTACTGGAAGTCCTTAATCAGCCACGCCTACTTTAGAATATCAGTACAAATGCTGACAGACAGGTTTTTTTAACAAGCCTTCTTTACTGGAAGTATTGTATCAGCCAAGCCTACTTTATAGTATATGGATACTGTAGCTAGATAATGATGTACAGTAGCTGAAAATGTGTCGCCCAGAGGCACACAGCAGTTAAGAGTTACAGAGTTACAGGTAAAGAGGTTAAGAGAGGTAAAGAGAAAGAAAGCACTGTTGTATACACAGAAATACAAGGCAAGAACAAGAAAACAAGAAGCAGAACAGAACGACAGTATAGTACAGTATATACACTGATAAAGTGTCCATTACAGTCAGTGCAATGCTTTTCCAGCACTATGCAGGAAAGCAACAATACTAGGTTACAGTGTCTCATCGTATCCCGTCCCACAGTCAGTGCAATGCCAATCAGAAAAAGTGTCCATTTCAATCAGTGCAACGCAAAAGAAAGTGACAGTGTTTACAGTGGAGAAAAAAAGTACAATAACCATATCCTAAGAATGTCATTAGAGGTCAGAGACCTTGTCACATCTAATATTCCAAGTTTTGTTACGGTAAACCTGGCAGAGCGACCATTGTGTGTCTCGTTGTAAATCCTCGAAGCAACTGGCAACTGTCTCATACAGTTCCACCCCGGGGAGGTGAATTTGTTATTTCCTCTCTTGCTCAGGTGCTCCACTATATCTAGGTGGAGGGGGTGGGAGGGATTCTCCATGATGGCATCCAGCTTCCTCGTTGTACGCACCTTAGCCAACTCCTCCACCCCCTCTCCGCCTTCCTCACCTGCCCGTTTAGGAAGGCGGGCTATATCAGTATATCAGTATAAATGCAGTCAAACAAGGCTTATTAAGATGCTAGAGACATGCCTTCATTAAGCCTTCATTACTGGAAGTACTTTATCAGCCAAGCCTACTTTATAGTATATCAGTACAAAATCTACAAATGCAGTCAGACAAGGCTTATTTGAGATACCTTCAGACGGAAGAATAAACAAGCCTTCGTTACTGGAAGTACTTTATCAGCCAAGCCTACTTTATAGGAAGTATGAAACATGCCTACTCAACAGTATCTAAACCGTCCTCACTTTCTCCCTCGCAGGGCTTGATTGTCCAGCAAACAGCCATTATGAGCTTTGTGGCACAGACTGCGGGCACACATGTGCCAGCAGCATTGATGCTAGCTGCGAGCAAGTGTGCTCCGAGGGCTGTTTCTGTGATGAGGGTTATCTCAGGAGTGGAGGCCAGTGTGTCCCTGTGGAACGCTGTGGCTGCCAGTACGACGGATTCTACTTTGGGGTAAGTTGCATTCCATTAAGTTCCTCATATTTTCTTTTCACTATGTCCACTTAAAGCTCCACTTCATAACTTTTTGATAACTATTATGTCCCATACAAATGAAAAGTTGCATTTTTAAGCAACAAATCCCACCCTTCCCTGACTGTGTAGTCTCAGGGGTTTCACTGCTAGAGGCTTTACTGTCTTATTTGGTAGGGTATGACATACATACACATTTTAACCATGGCATACTGAAAAACAACAATAATATGAAAGCTCAGATTGAAATATTAACAGCAGGCATTAATGTGATTTGACCAGGATGATCCACACACATTTCTGAGTGCAGTGTGCTTCTCTCTTTCCCTTTAACATGTTGCAGGCTGGGGAGTCTTTCTGGACACCCGGTTGCTCCCAGCGATGTGAATGCTTTGCCCCGAATGATCTGCGTTGCTCTGCTGTGTCCTGCGCCCCCACGCAAGAGTGCACTATCAAAAACGGCCAACTGGGCTGCTTTGATGCGTTGACCACCTGCACTGTGTGGGGGGACCCCCACTATGTCACCTTTGATGGTGCACTGGCTCATTTCCAGGGCACGTGCTCTTACATCATCAGTGAGAGTGTGAATCGCACTGGCACTGAAACTGGGTTCAGAGTGGTCGCGACTAACAATCACCGTGGCAGCAATCGCGTGTCATTTGTGTCAGCAGTGGACATATACCTGTCAAATCAACAAGAGACAGCCTATATCAGGATTGGAGCCAACAGGATAGTGAAGGTAAATTCATTGCTAAAGGGAAACTCAACCATATGCCACTTTAGTGACTTTCTTTTTGCTACCAAAGTGTAAAAGTAATCTGAAGGACTAGACTGAGCTTGGGACACAGCCACACAGCTGCTAGTTATTGTATTAACATACTCTACCGTACAGATTGGTTCATTGGTTCATTAAAATGACTAATTAATAAATAACAGGATTGTAGCTTCAAAGAGTATTAATAGGGTATCTACATCTATTTGTGAGCACTTATATCAGTGTAAGCATAATTAGCTAAATATTCATTATCAATGTTTCTCTCTCTTATATTCCAGGTTAACAACACTGATGTATCTCTTCCTGCCACTGCTGGTAGTCTAGCTCAGGTGGAAAGTGCTGGATCTTATGTAGTGGTCAACACCCGCGATGTGATCGTCCAGTTTGATGGCCGTAGTACTCTGTTGGTCAGAGTGGGTCAGAACCACCGCAACAGAGTTGTTGGCATGTGTGGTAACTTCAACGGTGACCCTGCAGATGACAAAGCCTTGCCCGACGGCACAGTGGCACAGACTGACAACGGTTTTGGTGATGGCTGGAAGTCTCCAACAAGCCGTTCTGGGTGAGCCAGTGTATCAACTGATATTTTCTGTCAACACATTGCATCACGTAGAACGATGTGAAAAAAGATAACAGCGTTAGACTGTGTTTGAGAGTCCCCAAAAAAGAAAGAAAACAAAAGTAAAAGTAAAAAGCAACACTTTAGACAGCAGACGTATAAAAGCTAATTCATCACACAACAGCGTCGATTACAAAAAGTGCTGATCTTCCAATTAAAACGTGACATATCGCGGTACTTTTGGACAAGCGACACGGCTGTAGGATGAAATATAGATTAGGCTTAACCTGAGCCTCTCCATATCCTTACTAGATGTGGGGCCACAGATGACCGTAGCGGTGGCGGCGTAGAGAACTGTCGCTTCAATGAGGAGTACTCACGGCTGTGTAGCATCATCACCAACACAACTGGCCCGTTCAGCACCTGCCACCTGCACTCTGACCCTCAGCCATTCTTCACTTCCTGTGTCTATGACCTCTGCCTCTACACGCCGGCCAATGGCATGCTGTGTAGCGCTGTCTCGTCCTATGAGACAACCTGTGCAGTGTTGGGGCTGGAAATCCCTCAGTGGCGTGCTGATTTGCAGTGTGGTACGTAGACACTGCTTTGACAAATTGCCAAGATAACACAAAGAAAGATTAATGGTTTGGGGAAAAAAACTCTTGTCCCAGATTGGACTGTAAAGGTATTTTCCACTTTTTCTTACCCTGTCTTGTTTATTTTATGTCTCCATGTCTCCAGCGGAGACAGACCCCTGTGAGGAGCTGGGCTGTGTCGAGCATGAGTGGTGTGGGGAGAAGGGTGGCGTCTACGGCTGCTTCTGTGATGAGAACCACCATCGCCGCAACAACGAGAGCTACGGTACGGTACAGGTCACAATGAACAACCATGATGAAACCGTCTTTCAACATATGATAGGTTAACAGTGCTGTATGGATTGTCTGTTAATTACATGAATGCAGTTGTTCTGACAGTGGTTGTACTGCATGCCAAGTCAGCCCATCAGGGCTCTGAGACTTGGGAACAATCTACTTGGGGAGTAGAGGTTTAGGAGTCTGAAACACTCAAGTATGACATTTTATTAATGACATGATGGGGTCTGAATGCAGTAGAGTGTAGAGTCCTTATTAATCCTCAACAGGAGATTCTTGCATTTATTTTGGACGTGTGCAGTGGTGGAAGAAGTACTCAGAATTCTTACTTACTGTAAGTTAAAGCAGCAATACTACAATATAAAAATTGCCTTGAAAGATTGTCAGAGGAAGGTAGAGATGTGTGCTCTACACACCTTTCTAGTTGTAGCAGTTGTTTTTGTTTGTATTATTACATTATAAAATATAATATATATTTTGATCTCTCTCCCCGTACGTAGATTCATTTGTCTCCTGTGCCAGTAGTGCTGGCAACATGTCCCTGTCCCGCTGCCAGCTGTTTGAAGCTGGCTTCCATCCTGAGGTCCTCCACCTCAAGGACTCATCCTGCAATGGGACTCTCCAGGACGGAAGGCTGGTGTTCCACTTCGATAACAATGCCGAGCAGTGTGGTACAGTTCTCACGGTAAAAAGGCCCAAAGTCTAGAATGTTGTAGTTACAGTACTTTTATCAGCGCACTAGGTCAGGGGTCATCACCATGCCAGCTTGTGATGGACATTTCCATCAGTATTTTATTCTTACCACGGACATGCAAAACAAGTGATCAATAATATTACCAGAAACACATACATAGGCCTAGCCCAAATGTATACAGTACTATGGACTCTTGATGTGCCATAGTGTCTACTCTATTCCACTGCGCTACACATTTTAAAACGAGCCACTTAGATTTGTTTTGGGAAACAAAGCTACAAGCTCACAACACATCACGGCATGTTGTGAGCTTGTAGATCAGCAATTCTATTGTCTTTTTAGCCTAAAATGGCATGCCCAAAATTGGGATGTCAGACTTAAAGTGATTAGCTATACTTTAGAAAACCTGAGACTGGGAAGTTATGCACTGTACTGGCAGGGCAGTCCTGAGACAGGCATTAAATGTGGCATGGTCCAAGTATATTCCATGTTTGGGATTTCAATTTGCGTCTTATCAGTACATACAGTGCTTCCATCTTACATTGTAGGAGCAAAAGGGCCACTTAGTTGCAAAGGTGAATGGGTGCGTATTATACTTCATATGGTTATTACAGTATATAGACAGATGGCTTTTCAGAGGACAGTGTTACTTGAGGAGAGGAGGTGACAGGAAGATCTACCAGCTAAACTAGTTTTATAGTTTGTCAACGTATAGCTTCAATGGTTGTGGTTTCCATACGGTGAACATACTCAAAAATGTTGAGAAAGTATGCAGATGGAACAATAGAAAACGGTATGTACATGATGAGTGGTCCATGAAGGGCATGGCAGGATTTAAAGGAATTGCAGTGTCACAATAGTTTGATGCAAAGGTGCCTAACTTTGATAAGAGGCGAGGGGAGGTCTGGTGGTGAGGCTGTGGATCAAGGGTTTCCATGGATTATGCTTGTTGAGTGTTATTATAATTGAGTTGTTATTGTTATTATTAAACAGTTTCTCTCAACTGACGAAAATTAGCTTTACTTACCTTCTTTGCCTTGTTAGCAAATAGCTCCTTCTGAACAGATGACATGCCATGTTTTTGCTCTTTTCCGCTGTGGTCATACCGTTGACTTGACTCACATACTGTACGACATACGTGGTACAGTAGCCTACAGGTATCACGTACAATACTACAAATCTCCTGCAACATATTAATGAGCATGTCATGAGACACTTTATGAGTCACTAAAATTATTCAAACACATTTTTGAAGATTAGATTGTGGATATAAAAAAAAGTGACGCAATTATAGACAATATTTTTCCTAAAAAAAGAAAAAAAGTACCACGGACATAGACAAGTCTAGCCACGGACATGTTTGTCCATGTACGGACATGTTGATGACCCCTGCACTAGGTACCTGTCTAGGATAGGATTCATGCTATATAAAGAGTATAGTTTTTACTTAGTACATTGGCTCGAGTTCAAGGCTTTAAGGAAATTCAAATGTATTCAGCATTTGATGAACACATTAAATTAACCTAAAAAAAAAACAACCCCGCCAGCTTATACTTTTAATCTTAATGCTAATTTATGCTTCATCACATGACCCTTTCGTTTTAAGTATAAATTTGCATCCCTAATACACGTTTGTCATTTCCCCTGACAGAGCAATGGGTCCTACTTCATGTACAAGAATGTCATCCAGGGTGAGGTGGACCCCCATGACACGATCATCAGTCGTCAGAGGAACATCCACCTGCCTTTCAGCTGCGAGTACCCTCTGACCCAGTCTCTGTCTATGGCTGTCGGCATTAACCCCGTAGAGAGGTGAGAGCATTACCATCCCATTATCCATGACCCTTTCCACCACAACCCCCTTATTTCCCATAAATCCTCCCATTGGAAGGCACCAAGGTGTTTTGAGTTAGTCTGTTCTCTATACATGAATTACTCCTTGTGCCAGCTAACATCTCTGACTGTTGGCCTCAGCTTCATTGGGGTGTGAATGTGACATTTCCTGATATTTTTTAGATTTGAATAGAAATACTGATGCATTTACCTTTTTTTGCAAGGGCTGATCGGCCTACTGATTAAACACAAGTGTTGTGTTGTATCAAATTAGTCGGTTTTCAATATTTCCTTTTAACTTTGATCACCATATATAATTTATTTGGTTGTTTTTTCTGTAGCATTGTGTCCAGGAGACTTCCATCAGGGATGGGCCATTATCGTATGAGAATGATCGGATTCTTGGACGCCGGCTACCGTTACCCCTACACCGGCGACAGTAACATGGAAGTGGAAATAGACCAGAGGATGTACATCGAGGTGCGATCGGAGGGAGTGGACAGACATCAGATCGCCACTGTTCTGGACTCCTGCTGGGCCACACCTGTCAACAGCCCCGACTATCCTGTCCGCTGGGATCTCCTTGTTAGAGAGTAAGCGATTTAAGAATTTCAGTTCAATTTTATTATGGTGCCAAATCATAACAAGTTGTCTCATGACAAGTTACATAATACTGTAAAGCAGAAGCCCAACATTTCCCCCGCTGAGCAAGAATTTAGTGAAAGTGGCAGGGAAAAACTCCTCTTTAACATGAAGAACCTCAACTAGAACAGGGATTCTCAACTTGTGAGCAGGGGACCACTGGTGGGCCGTGAGGGTATTGCAAGTGGGCCCCCAAATAATTGGCAAAACACCAAGATTTTAATGATTGATAATGTAACATTATATTTAAAAAAAAATGTAAAAAAATTACATGGCATTCTTTCACAGATAAATGGGAGCTTAAAGTGTACTACGTTATTTATTGATCAAAACCGGAACACAGTCAATGAATTGATCATTAAAACAACATGCTCTGAAAACGCACACAGCCCACCAGGGCCGGATACAGAAATTATTAACTGGGGGGGCATTAATAATTTTTTTGCCTTTTTCTTTAAGTTTTTTCGGCTGTTTGTGTATTACTAGCCTGCTGCAACCCTCCTGATTTCGTGTATAAAGGGGCGTGTGTATAGAGCCGGCGAGAGACGGCGCCTGATCCCATTGGTTCACCGATCTGTCCGTCAATCCCCGCCCCGTTAACACAACATTACGAGCGACGCCCACTGCACTCTGGTTGGTTGGGAAATGAAACACTTCCTCATACCCAGTACAGGCTATAGTTGGGCCAGGCTTTTATTTTTTAGCAAAACTAAGCAATAAAAGCCTGAAGATCGAGGCTAGTGTATTACTGCTTCCTATTGTTCTTTTGGGCTTGTTTTCCTAAGCTTATTTCTCTCGCAATATCTGGCAACACTGCCCATGGAAAATCAGGGCAGAGGATTATTTGAATTGTGCACTGATACATGATGGAATATGATTAAGGATTATTTTGATTATGGTAAGCTCACATTTCATATCATGACATAAATGTAACTTTCAAAAAAAATAAAAATAAAAAAATTTAGATTTTTTTTGGGGGGGCAGTCAGGGCATTTGGGGGGGCATTGCCCCCCCTTGCCCATGCCTAGATCCGGCCCTGCAGCCCACCCATCAGGTTTCAAGATTTTCATCTAGAAAAGGTTGAGAATCACTGAACTTGAACTAGAACAAGGCTCTGGGTGGGGCACGACCATCATAGTACCTGTTTATGAAGAGAAAGCAACAGTAGGGGGCAGCACATGATAAACCACAGAAGACAGCATTGCTCATTGTGGTTAAGCCTTCATACTATGACGATGATATGCTCAGGGCCTTTAAATGTGATAATATGTTTTTTTAAAGTATACTGCGTTAGTTTCATTGATCCAAGCCGGAACACAATCGATTCATTGATCGTTAAAATAAAATGCTCTGAAAACGCACGCAGCCCACCCATCAGGTGGGTGGGCCGCAAACACTTTCAAGATTTTCATCCAGAAAAGGTTGGGAATCACTGAACTATAGGACAAGGCTCTGGGTGGGCGCGACCATCTGCCATAGTGCCATTTAATGTGATGAGTATTAACACTGTAACTGATCCCTTGCACCTCCTGCACAGTAAAATCATCAGTGTTATTTTAACTGTGAGTTTGTGTGTTTTAAAACAAACCATTACATTGTAATATAGTACAGATATCCCAAGGCAATTTATAGCCCATAAACATCCTCAAACACTCGTCTTCTCTCTTTCAGTCCTACTAGTATTTAACTCCTTGATCTACCTGCTAGATTGTTTTGTAATAATTGCAACATTTTTCCCTGTGGTCCAGGTGTCCCAATGAAGAGGACACTACGGTAGAACTGGACATGAATGGTGTCTCCGACGTGGCACGTTTCTCCTTCAGGATGTTCACCTTCAAAAACTTCTCCACTATCTACCTGCACTGCCAGATCCACTTGTGTCTGCTAGGCCAGCAAGACTGCACTGCTGTATGTATCCGTGTGTGTGTGTGTGTGTGTGTGTGTGTGTGTGTGTGTGTGTGTGTGTGTGTGTGTGTGTGTGTGTGTGTGTGCGTGCGCGCGCGTGCGTGCGTGCGTGCGTGCGTGCGTGCGTGCGTGCGTGACACAGTTTTGCAACAAATTATACATTTGTATAAGTGTCTATGAGCATCGGCTAAATGTCTCAAATATGAATGCTATTTTCCTGCAGCATTGCTACCCTGGCTACCACCAAAGACGACGCAGGGAGTTGTCCTATGACATTGCAGGTGTCTCACTGGGGCTGGGACCATTAACCTTCAAGCCGAGTGGAGGTACAGTTATCTTATCTTGCTGACACTTCTCAGATATGACATACAGCAGTGTTGGGGTACATTTATTTTACTTTTCATGGTAAATTCACCCCAGAACCTTCCATACAGCACCATAAATGTATAAATCCCATACATCTAGTATTTACTGTAGAGATTTAATAGTATTTTGCTTTTTTAATTTTCCAGGAGAACGGCTGGTGAGGTCTGTGTTAAGGAGTGGCACTCCCAGTCACTTTGCATCCCTGCTGATCCTGCTAGTCACTTTACTGACTGTTGCAACCCTGTCTTAAGAAGAGAACGCACACACGCATGCACGCAAACACACAGTTACTGATGTACTGTATGCTTAATATGAAGTACAAATATGATAAAATGAAGTACAGATATGATAAATTATTTTTTAAATCATTCCAATACGGTTATTTTCAAACCTGTTTTTAATTTGGGATAAAATGTGAAATGAAATTGTTGTATGATGATGATGATGTTGATGAAGGAAGTAAAAGTTGGGATTATTCTCTAATTGTTACATCATTTAAGTAGCTATGACTATTATGTACTTGTTTCATGAAGGAAAAGCAACAGTAGGGGGCAGCACAAGATAAACCACTGAAGACAGCATTGCTCGTAGTGGTTATGCCTTCATGCTATAATGATGATATGATATATCTGCTCCATGCATTTGAAGTGATTCTTTTTACTCAGGAAATGTCTAAATGTTTATCAATAGTCATAATGTAAAAGACACAACTCTTAATTTTAAACTTTTGATTTCTTTTTCTGAACACAAGTGAATTCTTCAGTGTGAAAAATAAATTGCACTTTTAACTTAATGAGCCCTAGCATTCCTATTTATTTCCAAGCATGTCATAATAAAATGAAATTATATTTGCTTTAATATGAAAATAGGCAAACATTACATGAAAATTGCTGATCTACAAGCTCACAACTTGTCACAAAGTGACACATAGTGAGCTTGGAGAGATTGGCGAAGAGATTGGGTGTAGAGCAGAAAACGGACAGGGGGTTGACAAACTATTCAACAACTATAAGGTTTTAAGTGGTTATGATATTTATTAATTACTCAGTCATTTTTGTGGAACACTTAACAGATGGAAATTACACGAGTATGGGGAAAACTAGGGACTAGGGATGGGAATATATAAGATTTTATGTTTTATCATGATTAACACTCAAGATCATTTTGTGTGAATTTCCGCTGTGGTCATACCGTTGACTTGACTCACATCAACGGTGAATTTCAGTTATCGGGATAGTCATTAATATTCCCCTATGCACGAGTGCTTTGAAAAAGCTGTGTCGCTATTGATTCTCTGACTTCTTTTGAATTATTTAAGATTGTGGTTTTTGGATTCTGTCCTTGTTCTGTCTGTGTGAAAACAAAACAAGTTATTAATTTACAACATAACTAATTGAACCATGTCAATGCTTGGATATCCTGACCTGAGACCTTGTTTGTTTAATCTCTCAAGAACAGTTTCAGAGCTGTAAAAACAGCAGAGGGCGCTGTTTTTCCTTTTTTTAAACCTGGGTTCCCAGATTGGTTTATCACTAAAAAAGGATGTTCACCAAAAATGTGTCCTTGCATTTTCATTTTTGACGATTATCATGATAATATCATGAATCACAATTATTTTTTGAAAATCTTGACATTCATATTTTCCTATTGTCCCATGCCTAGTAACCAGAACCCCAGAGGCCTAACCATTGATGTACAAAATCTCTCATTAGGTTTTCATGTCGGTGGCACACTGGTAGAATACCCCGTATCTGCGGAGTCTAGGGGATCGTGTTCACTGTGGTGCATCTGTTTTTGGTCAATATACACAGTCTATACAAACACAATATTGGTCATGTTGGGGAGGTATAAGCCCAGGTGGGGAGGGTGGTCTTTGTCGCTGCACATAATCCTTACAGTAGCCTACATTTAAGAAATCAGTATGTTTGCAAATGTTCTGGCGGGTCTGTACATTTGAGAAGAATCTGACAGCTTGTCAGCCACGTTGAACAGAGGCGGATAGGATAGAGGCGCTGTTGGGGGCTCCTTGCTGGCAGGTGAGCCAGCCGAGTAGGGCACAACAGCAACACAAAAGATGTGTGGTGTAATTCATTAGCATTATATCTAAATTGGGGAGAAACATATGTAAAAATAATTGGCTAAGATCTGTAAAGATCCTGGGCAATTTTCATTAGGGCTGCCATCCAAAGAAGAGCTAAGCTCCTCTGTGTGGCCCGAAAATCCATTTTATTCAACTTGATTCACGAGAAACCTCCATCAGTGACTCAGTGTTGGTATAGAGAAATATATAGAGTACTTCCGATGGAAAGACTCAGTGCTAAAATAAAAGGGAGGGAAAATAACTTTATGGATATATGGCGAGGGACAGCGAGTGCATTTTCCGGCAGCGGCAGCTTCCGCGGAGCTGCCGCGGAGCTGCAGGCGGCGCCAGCTTTGGGAGTGTGCTGCGTTTGTGTAACGCAGTCCCCACCAATATTATTTACGATTCTGTGCCTATCGGTACATAACTCGCACGGCGCTTAGTCGACTAGCAGACCATCGGCCGGTCGTCGCGGGCACTCGCGCCTGGAGGCGCTCGGGCGCGACTCCTTGGCCTCAAGGTCTGCTGAGTCGGCACGCCTCCGTCATGGTCCAAAACTATACTTTATCGGCGGAAAAAATAAGTTGACTGCCGCTCCTCCACCGGCAGTTCCGCGGCAGTTCCGCTGCTCCGCCGGCAGCTGCCGCTCCACCGCCGGCAGTCACTGCCGGCAGCTGCCGCTCCTCCACCGGCAGTTCCGCGGCAGTTCCGCGGCAGCTTTGCGCCATCGCCGGCAGTCACTGCCGGCAGCTGCCGCTCCTCCACCGGCAGTTCCGCGGCAGTTCCGCTGCCGCAAAATGCACTCGCTCCTTCTGTATATGGCAGCCACTGATTGTGTGTCTGTGTGTGTGTGTCTGTGTGCAGTAGTGCACTGCCTGCACTGCCTGTGTGCAGCCGCCAGAGTGTGCCAGAGTGCACTACAGTGTGGCTGAAATCCGCCTGCCCCTGGGTGACTAATTACATTCCTCTGTGAGAAATAGTATTGTGTGCACTGCCTACACTGCCTGTGTGCAGCCGCCAGAGTGCACTACAGTGTGTCTGAAATCCGCCTGCCCCTGGGTGACTAATTACACTCCTCTGAGAGAAATATAGCAGCTACAGTAAAAAAGAACACATCTAAAAGCATCTAGACGAGTTCAGCTATTGGGATATCTAAGAATGCCATGTCATTTGTGCATATTTCAGGCCGGATGGCAAGTAGAAAGCGTTCGCTTCCCGCGTTCGCTTCCCGCGTTCGCGCGTCTTACTTGTAGATTACTTCCCTTATTAATATACTTTGATTTATAAGGGAAGTGATTCTTTGGATTGGAAAGCTCCGGTTGTACTCTTACAATTTGCCTTTTGATGTACTCTTGTGTGTTTCTTTTATATGAATGCTTAACTGCGTGTGCATCTATAGTCTTATGTCATTGAAGTATGCTGCTTGCCCTCCCTTTATTTGTTATGTGTTTTTGGTTGTTTCTTTTTTGTGTTTTTGTTTGTTCTCCATGTATTGTATGTCTTTAATTTATATTATCCCAGTTTGTTTATTTGAATACAATTTATGTCAAACTTTCTGTGGAAAAAAGAAAAAGTAAAAGGAAAGTTATTACAAAAAAATAAAAATAATTGGCTACTAAAAAAAAAAGAAAAAAGGAAGATAAGATAATAAGCAAGGGATAATGAACGGTGAGGATTAACACAATGGGTCGTTGAGAAAAAAACCCTGACAGGGTGATTAGACGCCGGCGCAAAGCCTGGATATGACCCTGATCTTGGTCTCATTAGAGTGGGAGGTCGACTTAAGGGTCCCTCGACCATGACAGCATCCATCCAATCGTATTGGATCCTAAACATTGCATACTGTAACCAAACTCCTTATTAACGGTTCCTTGGTGGTTTGTGGCTGCAGTTTGAACTTCAAATCTTAACAACCTCCCTCTCTATCTGACAGAGGGAAACTACGGCTGTGAAATAAGGCAGAAGAGGAAAGGGATATGACAGAAGGTGGTTGATCAGAACAAGCTACCAGGGAATTGGTCAGATTTCCTGCATGACCGTTTGAACAAGCAATAGCGCTTTACCTTAGACTCCGGGAAGATTGCATCTATACTGCCTGGCCAGAGGGCAAGCTGGTGTTCATTACATCTGGCATCACAGTGGTCGGCACAGACACCAGCCACTCCATGCTGCCATGTAACCATGAAGAGGCCGATCACCCTGGAGCATGGCTGTTCTACCTGCTTGGTACTCACTATGGATACAGAGTGATCGTTATCCTCCGGCAAGTTCCATGCCCTGCTCACCAAGTATCACCATGACATCATGACAGCAAAAACCACAAAGACATTTCAACAAAT
Organism: Gymnoscopelus braueri; assembly: GCF_963280865.1. Lineage (NCBI taxonomy): Eukaryota > Metazoa > Chordata > Actinopteri > Myctophiformes > Myctophidae > Gymnoscopelus > Gymnoscopelus braueri. The sequence goes on from NC_137617.1 coordinate 18,798,573, forward strand.
AAACAACATACTTGGTCTGTAATCCTCCCCTGTAACTTTATCTTTTTTCCTGTATGAGGATGTACAGTAGAAAGAGTCGCCTGTAATCATGGCATTACAATTGATACAATTGTGACACAGGTAAGGTGAACAGGAAGTGTTTGGGGTTGTAGTAGGTATCGTTTACTCTCAGATTTTTTGCACGTTTATTAGCGAAAAGGCCTTACCAACCACTTTCACTTGAAAGTACATGCCAGCTAGTGCTTCTAACTACTAGAAGTTCGGGCCGCTTTGCGGCCCTCACATCTAGCGTTTACCTCACATCTCACATCCACCTCATGTATGTGAGTGTGCACCAGTGATCCAACTGATATTGCCATATATGGAGATCTGTCATTCCTTGTCCGTTTTATGGGCACATATGCTGACTGATTTGTTAGGGCCTGATGCCATGATGACACATTGAAGTTAGACACAGTCCATATTTGTCTGTAGCTGCATTGCAAAGTCCTTATATGGTTATGGCAGATGATGGTGACATGAGCTTGACAATATGGTTCGTACGTCTGCCCAGCCTCCCTTAAGGACATTTTAATATAGGAAGATGTGTGGAAACATTGGGCCTTAAATGTACTGTAATTAAAAGATTACTGTTAAAAGATCAGCCGGCCAGGGTGACGGCTTGTGTTGGTAACCGGAATACTCGCTCCAAAAAATGTGCGGACCAGCGGTTCTTGTATTCTTGTACTTGTTTTACTGAGGATAAGGTTAGAAATAAGTTTAGGTTTAGGCATCTTCTTCGGCCAGAAGAACAAAATGATGGAAGTTTGGAACACATTCCATCAACTCAAGATTCACTGCTGCAGCACGTGAAGCGAGTTGCCTACCAGTCTGAGATCTGGGATCTTCGATTCCTTGAGATCTGAGCCTACAGATTTCATGACCTGTGGCATTAAAATGCCTAGCAACCAGAGATTTTTCTAACCTGACTCTGCCAGATGGGGCAGTATTGAGTTCACAAGTTCACAATACAGCCTCCATCTGGGATCGCTCAGAGATTGGAGTTTAAACCGACCCAGGCCCAGTCGAACCAATTAGCGGCAGCTATGGGCGGGATCTTGGCGAGATCGGGTGTGACACCCTGAAACAAGTGTGAAGCAAGCTTCTTGGAGTCAGGTTAGGACATAGCAAAAACCACAAGGACATTTCAGCACATAAACAACATACTTGATCTGTCCTCCCCTGTAACTTTATATTTTTTCCTGTATGAGGATGTAATCATAGCATTACAATTGATACAATTGTTACACGGGTAAGGTGAACAGGAAGTGTTTGGGGTTGTAGTAGGTATCGTTTACTCTCAGATTTTTTGCACGTTTATTAGCGGAAATGGGAAAAGTGGAAAAGGCCTTACCAACCACAGGATCACTTGAATGTATATGCCAGCTAGTGCTTCTAACTATGTGCTTAATAGATTGAGAGGTAGGTGAAAATGTAGTAGACAATAAAATGTATTTGCCACACAGGGTAGGGGAGGAATTCTGAATAAAAAGGCTAGTCCTGTCCACAGTCTTAACTCTAGACATGCAGTTGTGTAGTAGTGTATTTTCATCATACCCCTTGCTAATACCATAGCATAGGGCTTGTCTTTCATACTCAGACTCAGTGCTACAAATTATTTTCAATCTTAACAATTGACTGTATGGTAGACTGTAAGGAAGGGGGACACCTCTGGTTACTTTGTGAATGGGAAATTTGGAAATTTGTGAATATATTTGTTATTTTGGGTAATATACTGTATTGTATGTGTATGGAGTATGGTGATATACTGTTGTGCCTTCTACTGTTCTCTGCATTGTGGCCTTCTGTAGCAGATATCACGTGACACTAATCACAGCAGCATTGAGTTCACCTGTTGGGTTTGAGCAGGGCAGAACAAACACTTTCAGAGGTGAAAGACAGAGGAGGTCTTTCTGCCAAGAAGAGTCTACAAAATATGAATACAGATAAATAAGAACATAGCACTCCTAGATATTCTGTGCAGAAGGCGCACACGGTATTTCACCTGTTTTTTGTTGGTCTGTTCAGTCATTGTTGTTGTTTGTGTTGTGTGTGATTATGTAACTGCAATATGGACATTTCATTGATAGCCTAATACAGACAATTCATGGACGCTTAAAATGAACATGGACATTTACAATTCATGACGTTTATAATTCATTGTGGTTAAAAAATATTATTTGGTTTTTCACGGTGTCTCTCTTGGGAGAAATAAAAAGCCCTTGTGAACATCAGTCCTAGTGTGGTTTACTCTGCCTCAGAAAAAGACAGTTTAGGAGCAGTTATATACTGGTTGAGGCAGCGAATATGAACTAGATTCCGGTCAGAGAATCAGGGGAATCTGGAGAAGGGATTTCCAGTGATTTATTGTACATATAGTGTATGAGTGGGTGGGGTGAACGTGTATGTGTGTGGTCTGAAATGAATAACAATAAAGAAAAACATATTAGCATTAACATGAGCTCAAGCATTTTATGATGCAATCACTGGCATGTATGATGCAATCCCTAACAACAGGCTATCTGCATAGTGTCATAAGGCAAACAATAAACACTCACTCAAAAAATTAAACACCAAACTGTCCAAATATCATAAGATACTGTAAAGTAAATAAACGTCATCACATGAGTACCAAAAATACACCATAAAGGGTTTGCAAACGAACTGCAGGCAGTGGGGAGCTAAACAGCACTAGCCAAATTAACAGGTGTTGCCAATTAAGCATATAAAGTCACATAAAGTAATACACAGAGTGTCAGATATAATATAACTTACGGAACAACACTTAGGACCTAAAATAATGTACTTAGGCTACATAGTTTCATGAACGCACAAATCAAGAAGTCAAGGAACAAGAACAGAAACACAGAGAGAAAGTCGTGTCTAACTGGCCCTGCATGTGTCAAACACGACAATGGCCCCAAAAAATTGAGGTACCCCTACCGGAGGTAGAACCAAACACAACATGGTTTTTCTTCATCTCTAAGAGCCGTTTCACACTCAGGTCCTGGGTGCGCACTCCAGACCGCTTGGCTAGTGTGAATGTAGCGAATCGACCCGCGAAACGGGTAACCGTTCCGTTCCCGAAACCACCTCCGGAGGCAGTTTCGGATCCGGATCATGCGTTTTCGGGTACGGTACGCTGCAATGTGAAAGCAAGCGTACCATTAGACGGAAGTGGCCCGCTATTTGGAATAGGTGACGGTATATAAACTCGACAAAAACAGCCAACAAAAACACTGCTCTTCTAGCCGGTGCTACTGAATGAATGAAAACGCCCCAGAATGCATTGCGCACTTAAGGTGGGCTGGTGCATATTACTCTTAAGGTGGAATATAACAATTGAAATAATAATCAACTTATATTATGGGAGCCTTTCTAACAATTTTACTCATTCAATTCTGAACCGATTCTTAAAATTTAAAATTCTCTATTAGCTGTGAAGGGCCTTCTTTCATGTCTATCAGTCATGAAACATTGTCGGGTCTCCATCGCGCATTTCAGGTGCGCGAGCAGCGCATATAGTATATCTTGTGGGTATCTTGTGGAGTTTCAGCTACTATGCATCCCAGAAATATATAGCTTATAAGGCTTTGTAATTTGAAATTTGTAAGTAAATATGGTAACTCATTTAGATGTAGGCCTACGTAGGTTTATAGTTTCCCAAGGACTATAGCCGTTTCACTCATGATGCAATTTCTCTTTCATAACAGATACATACATGTGCCAGATAATCCCCACACCAAGAGAGTCAAAAAAGAAAAGACGTTGGATTGATGTACTTTATTTAGACATGAGACATGAGAAACAGTACATGGAAGTACAATTCACAATACAAGGTTTCAGTCATTCAGTCGGACTTCACTGTATAGGCTACTATAGTTGCCTTTTCATAAATGATATATTTTTGTACTTAAGCTGTCGTGAAAGTTTATAATATTTAGAGAAATTTAAAGTTTCAAATACAAAAGTATTAGTAGTTGTGAAGGTTAGCAAATTGGACATTTAGACTGAATGTTTCCTGTATCCTCATCTTGCGCTAATGCACACAAGTGTTTCACCAGGTTTTATTTGTGTTGTTTCTCATAAGCGTACATCCGTTGTCCGTCAACAACACAGAAGTCTGTGGCTTGACTTCTGTGCGCTCACTGTGTTAAGCGCTCAGTGCGTTCTCCCCGCTTCGGGGCGAGGCTCCCCAAAGACCGTGCACTTACATAGATCGCCTCCCCTCCCCAGCATAGCTCTCCAGCCGCAACCCCATATTTCTGCGCGACGACCACAAACATTGTCGCATAGTTGATGACGTCTGTGTCCACAGAAGAAACACTATGTGCATTCCGCCACCTATAGGATCGGGGGTATACATGCAAGTGTTCTCTGGTGCGATTAGATCTTGGGCAGTGTGAATGCTGGCCAGCCAAGCGTACTCGGGAACGCTTCGATTCAAACGGATACAGTGAGAAACCGCCCTAAGGCCTCCCATACATGAAATGGATTGTTGTGTAAAAATATTTTACTGCAAAAGTGGTGAAATTGATATATAAAGTTATACACCCCAAACATAAAATAAAGCCTGGCCGTCGGGGGGTTGAGGCATAAAAACTCATGTAGATTCACAATGGAAGCTCCGACAAATTTAAAACTTGGTATAAATGAAGTCAGGACATTCCTCTACATTCTAAAAAAAGACTGAATGTCAATATCTGAATGTAAATAGGAGATACAGTCATTTGAACACATACCTTCATAGGCGGAAATGTAAATTATGTAGAATGTTCTCTTTACTTTGTAGTGACTCTGACATGGATTGTCATGGCAGGACCTATGGAGGGAGGACGAGGCGATCAAACGTCCTACTATTTTCGAGACTACCAGTGGTAAGAAGATTTACATTTGTATCGTGTTTGAGATGAAATCAAATGAATGTATTTATATACTGTAACTATGCATGCGCTGTATTGTGTGGTGGACTAAAAATAGCAGATCTACAAGGCGACGTGTGGTGAGCTTTGAGATTTTTTTATACAGCCACAACCAAACGTAGTGTTTATATACTGTATCTATCTGCGTTCGCCTCCAGCGTTCGCGCGTCTTACTTGTATACTGTATCTATCAATGCGATTTATTGAGTGCTGCACTAAAATAGCAGATCTACAAGCAGAGGTGTGGTGAGCTTTGAGATCTTTTTTTTATACAGCCACACACAACCAAACGTAGTGTTTATATACTGTATCTATCAATGCGATGTATTGAGTGCTGCACTAAAATAGCAGATCTGCAAGCCGAGGTGTGGTGAGCTTTGAGATTATTTTTATACAGCCACACACAACCAAACGTAGTGTTTATATACTGTATCTATCTGCGTTCGCCTCCAGCGTTCGCGCGTCTTACTTGTATACTGTATCTATCAATGCGATTTATTGAGTGCTGCACTAAAATAGCAGATCTACAAGCAGAGGTGTGGTGAGCTTTGAGATTTTTTTTATACAGCCACACACAACCAAACGTAGTGTTTATATACTGTATCTATCCATGCGATTTATTAAAAAAAAACGAAAAGCTCACAGTGTGAGCTTGTAGATCTGCTATTTTTACCACAAAGTTTTGGGGGGGGCAAAAAAAAAACATTTTTTTTGGGGGGGTGGAAACAGCAGGTGCAAACCCCCTCCCCTCCTCTGCATGTGCCTGAACTGTCTTACATCAAAGGGATACGGTCAGGTTTTGTAAACAACCACAACAACGTTTAGATCATGTTGTGGATCTTCATCGGTTCATGTAAGCAATCATTGTCAAAGTTCCCTTTGATGTAAGGTCATGTAAAGTTCGCTTTGATGTCATGTAAACAAGAGTTGTGCAAAGTTCTCTTTGATGTCATTTTACTGACAGTAGATAGATGTACCTATACTATATCTAAATTTGATGTGTGCTTATTGTAAGTCACTCTGGATAAGGGCGTCTGCTAGATGCCTAAATTGATTTGATTTTCACTGTGTTTTCAGATGATGAAGAGTTTGGTGGTTTCGGTGCTGTTGCATCTCATGGAGGTTTTGGTGCTGTTGCATCTCATGGAGGTAAGAATAATTATTATCATATACATCATAAAGTCATGGACCAGCCTGAGAATTTTTTTAAATTCATTTACCGACTACTCTAAATGTTACTACTGTGATTTCAGAGAAGGAGAAGGAGAAGGAGAATGAGGAGGAGCAGCTATTACCACCTAGTGGCAGTAACAAGCGACGTAAGAACAAATGTCTTTTTCTGAACACCACACCACACAAATAAACATATGTATTTTATAGTAATTACTTATTTCTATAATTTACAGGTCGAAAGCGAAGCACGCCTGGTCCAGCTGGTTTTGGTGCTGTTGCATCTCATGGAGGTAAGAATAATTATTATATACATCATAAAGTCATGGACCAGCCTGAGAAATCTTTTTTTATTCATTTACCGACTACTCTAAATGTTACTACTGTGATTTCAGACGAGGAGAAGGAGACTGAGGAGGAGGAGCAGTCATTACCACCTAGTGGCAGTAACAAGCGACGTAAACGTAAGAACAAGTTTATTTTTCTGAACACCACACCACACAAATAAAAACGTATGTATTTTATAGTAATTAATTATTTCTATAATTTACAGGTCGAAAGCGAAGCAGGCCTGGTCCTGCTGGTTTCGGTGCTGTTGCATCTCATGGCAGTCATGGAGGTAAGAATAATTATTATCATATACATCATAAAGTCATGGCCCAGCCTGAGAAATCTTTTTGATTCATTTACCGACTACTCTAAGGGTGCGTTCGGAAATACAGCACTGAGCGCACTTGCCAATACAAACTAATAGGCGAGTGTGCTCCGGTGCGCAATTTCCGAACGCACCCTAGATGTTACTACTGTGTTTTCAGACGAGGAGAAGGAGGAGGAGGAGCAGCCATTACCACCTAGTGGCATTAGCAGTAACAAGCGAGGTAAGAACAGTTTCTTTTTCTGAACACACACCACACAAATAAAAACGTATGTATTTTATAGTAATTAATTATTTCTATAATTTACAGGTCGAAAGCGAAGCAGGCCTGGTCCTGCTGGTTTCGGTGCTGTTGCATCTCATGGCAGTCATGGAGGTAAGAATAATTATTATCATATACATCATAAAGTCATGGCCCAGCCTGAGAAATCTTTTTGATTCATTTACCGACTACTCTAAATGTTACTACTGTGTTTTCAGACGAGGAGCAGCAGGAGGAGGAGGAGGAGGAGCAGCCATTACCACCTCGTGGCAGTAAAAAGAGAGGTAAGAACACGTTTCTTTTTCTGAACACCACACCACACAAATAAAAACATATGTATTTTATAGTAATTATTTATTTCTATAATTTACAGGTCGAAAGCGAAGCACGCCTGGTCCAGCTGGTTTTGGTGCTGTTGCATCTCATGGAGGTAAGAATAATTATTATATACATCATAAAGTCATGGCCCAGCCTGAGAAATCTTTTTGATTCATTTACCGACTACTCTAAATGTTACTACTGTGTTTTCAGACGAGGAGCAGCAGGAGGAGGAGGAGGAGGAGGAGCAGCCATTACCACCTCGTGGCAGTAAAAAGAGAGGTAAGAACACGTTTCTTTTTGTGAACACCACATGACACAAATAAAAACGTATGTATTTTATAGTAATAATTTTTTTCTATAATTTACAGGTCGAAAGCGAAGCAGGCCTGGTCCAGCTGTAGATGCCGATTGGAGTGACGTGAACTGGGAGCCAAGAGACATTCCCTTCACTGCACACCCTGGACCTCGTGGACCTGCTGCCGATCTGGACTCCACAGATCCAATTGACTTCATATCCCTTTTCCTGACAGATGAGCTCCTGGAGGGAATAGTCCTACAAACAAACTTGTATGCAGAGCAGTGTATAAAAACTGTAACTGAGAGTCTGCCCTATGCCAGAGCTCTGGCATGGACACCTGTTGACCTGGTCGAGATGAAGACCTTCCTAGGTCTCTTCTTCCTCACAGCTATTGTGCACAAACCAGAACTGGAGATGTACTGGTCAACAGAAGAGATAATCGCTACACCGTTCTTCAGCCGGACCATGTCTCGCAACCGCTTTCAGCTCATCTGGAGGTTTTTGCACTTTAGTGACAACAGCGCTGTCCATGTGAGTGGGGACAAGATGTTCAAAATCCGCCCAGTGTTGGACTATCTTGTGGGGAAATTCCAGGACTTGTACCAACCGGATCAGTGCATCTCTATTGATGAAGGTACACTACTGTTCCGCGGTCGCCTGAATTTTAAAGTTTATAACCCTCAAAAGCCAGTCAGATACGGCATAAAGAGTTACATATTGTGCGATTCCATCTCTGGGTACTGCTTCAATATGAAGCCCTATGTTGGAGAAAAGTGTACCCTAGTTGACACTGTTGTCTTCCTTCTAGATGGTTTAGCAAACCAGGGTTATAAACTTTTTATGGATAATTTTTATAATTCTGTTGCATTGTGTAGTATTCTGCTGAAGAAGCAAACTCATGTGTGTGGTACCCTGCGTACAAACCGAGGCGAACCACCATCCATCAGTGGGGCTTCAAATTCTAACCTGCGGGTGGGTGACTACATAATGGTTCACAATGGAGAGGCAATGGTGTTTGTGTGGCGGGACAAAAGGCTGGTCAAAATGGTGTCCACATTCCACCCGTTTGGAATGGAAGAGGTGCAGGTGTGGCAGAAAGAGAAAGATAAGATGGCCAAGCAGGTGACACAACAGAGGCCTGTTGCTGTGGGGGATTACAACAAGTTTATGAACGGGGTAGACAAATTGGACCAAAATATTGTATACTATCCATTTGTTAGGAAATCCATCAAGTGGACTAACAAATTTGTAGCATACTTGTTTGAGATCTGCCTCTTCAACTCCTATGTAATTTACAGAGAAAAAAACCCACAGGGAAAGTTTAAATGTCTACTGTCCTATATGAAAAGTGTAATCACGTCGTGGACCAGGCCGAGACACCTTGGGGCCCGGGGTGAGGGAGTGGGGCACATTGTCCCTCCACCTGTGCAGAGTCTCGGTAGGGTCAGCCACACTGACCACATTGGCAGGCTAGATCGCAACGTTGCACGCCATGTCCTCACTCAGCTACCGCGAACCGCCAAAAAGAAGCAGCCAACCAGGCGATGCAGGGTGTGTACCAAAAGGAAGCTAGACAGAAAAGAGACCAGATATTTTTGTATTGGCTGTAAAGTGTCCTTGTGCAATGGCGAGTGTTACACTACCATTCAGTGGAAAAATATTTCTGAATAGTCTGCTCCTTCTGTGTGTGTATAGTCCTCTTATGTGTATTGTGTATACAGTATATTCATGTCTGTCTTGATGTTGACTATGATGAATGACTAACACTGAGGAGGAAAAATAAAAGGATACAGAGAGATTTATGCTTCAGAGTCCTCTTCACTTTCTCAACTTTTTATATCTATATCACTTTTTCCTGGGTAAAGTAGCAAAGCCACCTCTCTTCTGAGATATTTCATGTAATTTTAGTCAAAACAACTTATTCTGTGAAAATCTGAATCTGTAAAAAAAATGTAATTTTTTTTATTTATTTTGTGTGTAATTTGTTTGTAAACAACTATGGTTCACATATCTGATGCCACTGAGAAAAAAAAAAAATTGAAAAAAAATCATCTTTCACCATCCTGCACTAAAAGGCCCTTTTCTCAGGATTCTATTTCAAAGGGGGTGATTTAGCTGAAACCAAGCTTGCTTCAACTGCCGATAAGTAAAGAACCGCACATGCTAGCAACTCACTTTGTGTAAAGCAGACAGCCAGACCTCTCTTTTGAGATATTTTGTGTCATTTTAGTCAAAACACAACCTATTCTGTGGATCATCAAATATTGGTAAAAATGCTCAAATTCTCTGGCAGTGGGCTGACACTCTAATGAAAAACTCTGGCAGTCAAAGAGTTAATGTAAAGCTACAATTGTACCCAATGAGTAAAATATACTGTTAGAGTATACATGGCCCATTTATCGCCTAAATATATCAGACGCAATTTTTGGTTAGCCTTGCCTACTGTATAGCTGGTTTACAGACAAACTACCATAGTCTACTTCAGAACGACCAGACGCAGGGCATCACTGGCTAGCTCCTGTCCAATGTGCAGCTCTCCACCCGGAGCGCAAAATGTCCCGCATCTGTCCGTCACTATTAAATGGCGATTATTGAATTATAGAAACAAGAAGAGGTTCGCAGATGACAAAAATACGTTGCGGCTCTTTGGATGCAAAAATATTCTATTGTTTCTCAACTTCATTGCTGGCATCTCGCACCTGGCTGTAACTTTTGGTAAAGCCTTTTCGGTCAAGAGCGCAAACCTTCCTACCTTATTGATTTTTTATTATAGTCCTACAGTGTTTGCCAGTGGGATTACCATATTCTGTGATGGTATAAACTTTCTTTGTCAAGAATGATACCATCACATCGTCCTGAATGGAATACGTTTTGTATATTCATTTAACCGATTACAGAGAGCAGTGCGCAGTGCGTGCTATGTGGAAACTTGACTGCTGCTGTTTTGCAAATAAAAAGAAGTGCTGTACCCGAGCCGTGACACCATGTACACCATGAGAGATGCCAGAATGTCACAATCTGAACGTTTATGGAGTGATTGATGAATGCTTAAACATTAATGGATAATGGCTGGTGTTTGGTGGGAGTTACCTATCTCCAATCTCCCGCTGAAGTGCTGTGCATGGCCAAAAGACCGGTCTATAAGCTTAACCAATGTTGCATAACCTATATCCTCAGAAGGACGTAGTAGCCTACTGTAGGCCTGTAGGCTACCCACGTTGAGAGACCTCGCTCTCTCTCCATGAAAATATTCCAGCTAAATCCTTTCCGCTTACATGTACTCGCTCCTATGTCTTAACAGAGCCACAGTGAGGAATATTAAATAAATGATGTAGGCTATAGGCTAATTATTATATCATATTATATTATATTACAGTAGCCTACTCCCAGTGCGCATGCTTATAATATGAAATACTCCATTTATGTCGTCCACACGACGACGCATAAACAGAGTTTTTAAAAATCTACACTGAGGCCGGAGTTCTCAAAAAGATGCGTTTACATGGGCCAAAAACGTGTTTGTGTGTGGATGAACCCTCCCAAACGCAAATGAATAGCTACGTTTTTTTAAATACCCAGGTACGTGTGGACTAGTTGTCACCAAAAGGAAATAAAGAACAGATCAAACAGGAGTGCGCTATGTTCCCTCATGTTCCCCTGATTTATCCTGTGTGCAATCACACCCAGCTCAGAGTCAAATTAGTTTTACTCACGCCAGGTGTGACTGCTTTATTATTAGGCTATTATTGTTCGATCAACCATCACCCACTCTGCAGTCTGCAGTCTCAGAGTGGTTAACAATAGATGCCAAAAATGTGACAAAAAAAATCTATTGTGTATTTTTGTGTCAAAAGTCCTTAAAAGTCCAATCTTAATTGAAGCTGCAAGCAGCGATGAACGGCCATTGCAGCTCTGTCCACGATAAAGTCTGTATGGCAATCAGCTGAAAAGTTAGGCTACATAGCTTAAGCAATTACAGCCTGTCCCTATAGGCCGTCTAAGTGTGCCTTGCAAGTTTAGTAGATTTTTTATGCTGGGAAGTGGAGTAATGGCTGTTTAAAGCCCAGCCAATAGGAATTGTAGATCGGCTATTTTCACTTCCTGTTTGGCGTTGAAGTTTGACGCTTCGCCATGGTCACGCCGTTTTACAAAAACTCAAGCTTTTGATAACTTTTCATTGTTAAGGTCTTTTATGTACGCTGAGCGAATTTGAGGCGGATCCGACAAGGAGGAGTTCGTTGAAGTACAACATGTGAAAATGGCGTGAACGGTTTAGGTCATGGCTCCAAGAGATTATTTTGTCAGTCGGTACATGATACAGGTGTGTACCAATTTGCATGCGTGTAGGTGAAACCGTGTTGTCGTGCTTGAAGCACAAACTTTTGTAGGGGGCGCTATTGAGCAATTAGGCCACGCCCCTTTTTGAGACAATTAAAATACGTAATTTTTCGTCACTGGTAATGTGTGTCCAATGTTGCGTAACTTTTTGAGTACGTTTAGGCCCTCCTTTTCCCGATTCATTATCGGGAAGCGGAATTATAATAATAATCATTGCAGCTTCAATAGGGCTTTGCACTACTGTGCAGTGCTCGGGCCCTAATAATCTTTGCAGTTTCAATAGGTCTTCGCACTACTGTGCAGTGCTTATCATCTGCCCATGCTATTTACCTATAGCTGGGACAGTAGCGCCAGGGCATATCCACACATTGGTGGACACCATTGTGTGGACAGGTTTGTTGTGTAGGATCCTTACTAGCTGCCTTTGTGAGTAAAAATGCATTACAATAATTGCCAAATCATATATAATCTATAATAACTAAGAATTATAATAGCAATACATAATTTTTATACAGTATATGCAATTTAAAATATATTGCATATCTATTATTGATGAAAGTATTGAATAAAGACAGAAAGAAAAATGAGAAAGGAAAAACAGAGAAAAACAGGTGCAGATAGAAGAGGGAGAAAATAAAAGGAAATGGATATAATGCATTTCAGTTTAATCACTGTTGTGTACAAATGTTTGCAGACTTCCCAAACGTCATGCTAGACCTGAGGGAGCGGGAAGGGGCGTGGCCGTGAAGGAGGTCCGAGAAGGTTTAGCAAGGTGGGACTGCATTCACAACTGAGTAAGCTGGGGAACAATAGCCTGGGTGAGGGGGGGAACAAGGGGAAAAAAGGGGAAGGAGGGAGGAGGAGAAGCTGTGGGGGAGGAGGAAGGGGGAGCTGTGGATCGAAAGGTCACCAGTTCGATTCCCGACCGGAACATCTCTCTAACCCACCTAAAGTCTTACCAAGTGATATGAATCTTTCAAATATCATTTAATTAGTGACACAAAGAGGTCAGTGTCTTGTTGAGATTACCATACAGCCAAGTAGTTATATTTTGTATTGTTAAATACTTTACTGTAGTGATATTTTAATTGTATGATGAACAGAGCTGAATTATTATGACTGATCTTTATATGCATAGATTATACAGTCTTGTGCTACTGTGTGTGTGTGTGTGTGTGTGTGTGTGTGTGTGTGTGTGTGTGTGTGTGTGTGTGTGTGTGTGTGTGTGTGTGTGTGTGTAACTCAGTCCATAATTATAGTGTATGTATATATATATATATATATATATATATATATATATATATATATATATAGACATACACCATATTATAATTATGGACTGAGTTGTATGCAGCGTGTAGCGCGCACACACACACACACACACACACACACACACACACACACACACACACACACACACACAAGCAAATATATTTGCTTGACTGCTATTTTTACAGATATCTTTGGTAGAAACAAGTCAAAAGTACAGCAGCTGTAGAAATAAAGTGCAGATTTATTGCAAAATATACACATCTTCTTTTCAAACATACAAAGACATGAATGAAATAATTGCTATTAAACTCTGCTTTACTGGAAAAGGGCAAGGTTTCAGCTCCATTGGAGCCCCTTAGATGTCATAGCAACTTGCAAGCAGAGTTCACCATAAGTTCAGCTGTAGCCTAATCAACACACCTATGCTTGAAAAAAAAAAGATGAGAGAAGCTGGAAGGAACGCTTGCTGGTTGGTTGCAGAAAAACGAATCAGGTGTCTCCAAATTCTTTATCTCCACCTCCATCTTTTCCCCAGCTAATTAGAATCGAGCATTTCCATTAAATGGAAATGAGGAGGTGTGATTTGAAAACAGCAGTCAATGAGGCCTGATTATGGATCCCACCAACGCTCCAGGATTTAGACCCGCCTTACCTGTCTGATTGGCTCCCTGGCAGGCATAGTTTTCCTGAGGTTAGGGTTAGGGTTAGGCATTGTCTTACTGAGGTTAGGGTTAGGGTTAAGGTTAGGTTTAGGCATAGTTTTACTGAGGTTAGGGTTAGGGTTAAGGTTAGGTTTAGGCATAGTTGCAAAAACGAGAACTGTCAATCACAGCGACAAAGTGACAATTTAAGGACTTTTAATACCTAATACCTAAAAAAAGGAAAATAATATACAAAGAAAATAAATTAAATTAAAAAAGACCATTACTGCATCAGAAGTTATCAACAAACTATACTAAAACTGTTCAAACATTGGCCAAATTGTCAAATAATATAAGAAAATCTACAAGCTCACGAATGCGAGGCGTTGTGAGCTTGTAGATCAGCTATTTTCAAAATATTTATCTGTGGAACCGAGTCAAACTAAATAATGCCTCCTCAACTCCTACCATTCCAAGTGTTTGTCAGGGGGGTCCACAGTTCATATATGATTATTTGGGTGGTCCCCAGTTCAAATATGATTATTTTAGGGGGTTCCCACTTTAAATATGATTGTGTTGGGGGGTCCCCAGTTCAAATATGATTATTTTGGGGGGTCCCCAGTTCAAATATGATTATGTGGGGGGGGGGGGGGGGGGGCACTGCCTGAAAAGGCTGAGAACCACTGAGCTAGTATGTCTGACTGCTGCACTCTAATCTCTCCCTCTGCTTCCCCTCACACGTGTTGTTTTGCTGTTTGTCTATGTTTAATAGTTAGTTATTTCACACACCATCATAATTATGTTTGGGTTTATCTGTTAATTTGGTTTGTTGTATCCAAAGAGGGAGGTCAAAAAATCATTTTACGTGTTGATTCACGTGTGCGGCTGGATACTGTGGGTAGCACTTGCATTGCAAGTCATTTTAACAGGATGATTTCATTTCAGTGTTAATTTTGCTGATGACTAAACAACCCGATCGCCAGAGGAAACGTTCTCTTTGAACGTTTATGAAATTCCGTGAATAGACAACTGGAAAACCCGAAATTCTGTGCATAGCCGCCTCGCATCTCCCCCATTGTGACTAAACCATTTCGGAGGCGCGCAGTCTCAAGGGAATTGTCGCCACGTAAGGGGCCACCGAGCGAGCTAAAGCGAGCAAGTTGCCGTCCCGAACGTTGCGACATTCCCTTGTGCCTACTCAGCGCCGTTTGAGTTGTACCGATAGGCACAGAATCGTAAATTTTGTTGTGGGGACTGCTCTGCTTCCGGGTTTTCCCGGGTTGCGACTGGTTACGCCCACCGTGGGACTCGCCGTACATATGCACGGAATTTCGGGGTTTCTAGGCGACTATGCACGGAATGACATGCACTGGATCCGTGCAATGTATACTAATTCTCTGGCGATCAGGCTGGACTAAAAGACTAAACAGTTTCAGATGACTTAAATAGGACTAAAACTAAATGGTGTGTTATTCAAAAGACTAAGACTTAAGACTAAATCAGAATTTGCTCTCAAAATTAACACTGTTTCATTTGAAGCCATTTCAGACCCTGGGAATGATTTCCCTGCAGCCATTGCCAAGGTTAATGTAAAGCTACACAATTGTACCCAATGAGTAAAATATACTGTTAGAGTTTATCAACAAATTCATGAATGTGCATTGATTAGTGAGTCAGCTGTGTGTGTGTGTGTGTGTGTGTGTGTGTGTGTGTGTGTGTGTGTGTGTGTGTGTGTGTGTGTGTGTGTGTGCGTGCGTGCGTGCGTGCGTGCGTGCGTGCGGGCAGGGGTGATGGCGGCCTCCATAAGATGGATCTGAGGGCGGAACCATAGAGTTAAAAATAACACACACGCGTTGCATGATGAACTATATTTAAAAATGTCAGAGGCGAGGCTTGATATGTTTGACATTTCAAATCCGTTTCAATTTGCAAATAACTCGACCTGTATTGTTAGAAGGATGCATTCCAGATAATTTAAGGAGTGCTGCATTCATCCCTAGATAATGTGCAGAAACCGGATTATTAATTTCATGGTACAGCAAAGTATAATAACATGACTGCACACAATGCACATGCAACAGTCACATGCCATGTGGGCACCAGGTAAAATCCTGCAGGGCACCAAATTCCTCAGGGCCGGCTGGTCGTGTTTCAAATCTGCATTTTTGTCTCTACTTGATAGCATAGCACCCACAAAAGTGGTGAGGGTAAAGCACGTAGGCTACTGATTGGATGAAGGGAGAAAATAGCTGTGGCTATTGAGCAAATACATGGCCCATTTATCGCCTAAATATATCAGACGCAATTTTTGGTTAGCCTTGCCTACTGTATAGATGGTTTACAGACAAACTACCATAGTCTACTTCAGAACGACCAGACGCAGGGCATCACTGGCTAGCTCCTGTCCAATGTGCAGCTCTCCACCCGGAGCGCAAACTGTCCCGCATCTACAGTCACTATTAAATGGCGATTATTGAATTATAGAAACAAGAAGAGGTTCGCAGATGACAAAAATACGTTGCGGCTCTTTGGAAACTTCATTGCTGGCATCTCGCACCTGGCTGTAACTTTTGGTAAAGCCTTTTCGGTCAAGAGCGCAAACCTTCCTACCTTATAGATTTTTTATTATAGTCCTACAGTGTTTGCCAGTGGGATTACCATATTCTGTGATGGTATAAACTTTCTTTGTCAAGAATGATACCATCACATCGTCCTGAATGGAATACGTTTTGTATATTCATTTAACCGATTACAGAGAGCAGTGCGTGCTATGTGGAAACCTGACTGCTGCTGTTTTGCAAATAAAAAGAAGTGCTGTACCCGAGCCGTGACACCATGCACACCATGAGAGATGCCAGAATGTCATAATCTGAACGCTTATGGAGTGATTGATGAATGCTTAAACATTCATGGATAATGGCTGGTGTTTGGTGGGGGTTACCTATCTCCAATCTCCCGCTGAAGCGCTGTGCATGGCCAAAAACCCACAACGTGAAGAGGAGCTCCTGCGCTTATGTCGGTCTATATCCTTAACCAATGTTGCATAGCCTATATCCTCAGAAGGACGTAGTAGCCTACTGTAGGCCTGTAGGCTACCCACGTTGAGAGACCTCGCTCTCTCCATGAAAATGTTCCAGCAAAATCCTTTCCGATTGTACGCGCTCCTATGTCTTAACAGAGCCAAATCTACAAATGTATAGATCAGCTTAGCCCTGAAACATGACTGTCATACCATGACAGTCATGGTGCCGAGTCCCCCTGGTCTAAAGTTGTGTTCGATTTTTTCACATTGCCATCTCTCACATAAACATAAACGTTCAGATTTCAAATATAAAGTGCTTACCACCGAGCCACGGATGTTACAAGGCGATGCGGACCGCGATGAGTACCCGTATCTCCCGTATTGTTCAATAAAAAGCATTTTAATCCCATCGCCGGCCATTTTCTTTTTTGTTTTGTTTTTGTTTTGTAATGTATCAGAGTGCAATACACCTCCCAACCATTAGTGTCGCATGGTTGAAAGTATCGGAGACAATTTGGAGAAAATGGCCGGCGATAGGATTAAAATGCTTTTTATTGAACAATACGGGAGATACGAGTACTTATCGCGGTCCGCATCGCCTTGTAACATCCGTGGCTCGGTGGTAAGCACTTTATATTTGAAATCTGAACGTTTATGTTTATGTGAGAGATGGCAATGTGAAAAAATCGAACACAACTTTAGACCAGGGGGACTCGGCACCATGGCTAAGATCAGCTCAGCATGACTGTTATTTGTTTAAATGGATGAATGATTAAGCATCTAAATTATAACATTGTAAATATGATAGATTGTTTTTAATTGCTTGTAGGCCTAATTATGTCACTTGGAAATATTTGATAAATGAGGGCCGGGAGCGCAACATGTCCCACAACCCAGTAGCCTATTAATGGTAGCCTATTAATGGCGATTTTTGAATTGTAAAATGCAGATTTGAATGCACATCACCTGTTGGGGTGCTGGGTTAAAAAGAGGAGCATGAAAAGGTCCTTGTATGAAATTTACTGGAGCGATGACGAGTCTACACGTTTGATTTGATTGTTAATTTAATTATGATTGAGAGAGTAACATTAATTTAGCTAAATGTTTCTTGCCGCAAACGCAATTTTGTTTATTTTATTTTTTTTAAATACCCAAGTACGTGTGGACTAGTTGTCACCAAAAAGAAATAAAGAACAGATCAAACAGGAGTGATTGATTGATTGATGTAGTTTATTTAGTAAGACATGAGAATAGTACATGACAGTACATAACAGTACATGGAAGTACAAATTCACAATACAAGGTCTACTAAACTGGAACTCTCATTAAGCACTGAGCTTGTTTAAGATGAGAACCCCATGCACACAAATCATGATGACATATAAGAGGCAGATAGATATACACACTACTATACAGAATGTCATACAATCAGCTTTCAGGTTACTGGTATGAAGAGAGAAACAAATATATATATACAAAAGAGGAAAATTAAGGGGTAGGGGGGGTAGGTTAAGACTTAGACAGGGGCCATTTTCGAATTGCAGCCTCCTGAAGGTGTATCTTTAGGGCAGTTTTGAAAGTGAGTAGGGTTTTACACTCCTTTACTCCTTTTGGTAGGGCATTCCACATTTTTGATGAATAGCATGAGAACGAGTTCATTCCCTTAGTTGAGCCAAATCTGGGTTGAACATGATTTGTGGAGCTGCGTCTGGTGTTATGATCATGGACTTCATTAACATTTTGGAAGTATTTTGACAAATACAGGGGGATCCCAATGTTGTGGTGTATCTTGAAGACCAGGCCCATAGCAAGTTGCTGTACTCTGTCCTCAACCCTAAGCCATCCAATCCTAGCAAAATGAGCAGGGGTTAGATGGGTTTTGTGATCGAGGCCAAGAAGTAGCCTTACAAGTTTGTTTTGGGATGTTTGGAGCCTTGTTTTTAAGGCCTTGGAGGTGTTGTGATACCATGAAGTGCATGCATAATCATAATGACCTTGGATGCCCCTGCAAGAATCTTCAGAGTATTCTTACTGACTAGACGATCAATCCTCCACAAATAGCGTGTTGTTTGGTTGACATTTTTGATCACTTTTTCTGCGTTTTTGTTACCAGAGAGGTTTGCCTCCAAGATGGAGCCCAGGTAGGTAATTTCATCCTTTCTTTTGATGACATCATTACCCACTTTGATCGTGAAACTCTCTGCCTTGCTAAGGTTAGGACTGGACCCAAAGAGGATGGATTCAGTTTTACCCAGGTGTAATGAAAGTTTGTTGTCAGAGAGCCAGATGCAGATCTTGTTGAGTTCGGAGCTGAGAGCTTTCTCAACCTGCAGCCTGTCCCTGTCCGAGACTAGCAGGGCCGAGTCATCTGCGAACAGGAACAGTTTGCAGTCGCAGGCTGATGACATCATTCACATATATCAGGAACAGTAAAGGTCCTAGTATACTTCCTTGTGGGACACCACAAGTCACAGGGAGGGGGGGGGGGACTGGGTGCCGTTTACTTCCACCACTTGCTCCCTCCCTTCCAGGTAGGATCTCATCCAGTTCACTGACGTATCATCAAAACCTATTGCTTTGAGCTTATTGATCATAATTGGGTGATTAACGGTGTCAAAGGCCTTCTGGAGGTCCAGCATGACCATGCCGCAATATTTGCCCTTGTCGACATCTTGTTTGATAGAGTCGTTCAAATAGAGAAGGCATGTGTCAGTGGAGTGGTTTGTTCTGAAACCCGATTGGAATTTGTAGATTAGATTTTTCTCTGCAAGATACTTATCGACCTGTTCATAGACCATTTTTTCCATGACTTTCGAGATGGAGCTAAGAATAGAAATAGGGCGGTAGTTGCCAGGGTCTAATTGAGCTAATTGCGCTATGTTCCCTCATGTTCCCCTGATTTATCCTGTGTACAATCACACCCAGCTCAGAGTCAAATTAGTTTTACTCACGCCAGGTGTGACTGCTTTATTATTAAGCTATTATTGTTCGATCAACCATCACCCACTCTGCAGTCATGCAGTCTCAGAGTGGTTAACAATAGATGCCAAAAATGTGACCAAAAAAATCTATTGTGTATTTTTGTGTCAAAAGTCCTTAAAAGTCCAATCTTAATTGAAGCTGCAAGCAGCGATGAACGGCCCTTGCAGCTCTGTCCATGATAAAGTCTGTATGGCAATCAGCTGAAAAGTTAGGCTACATAGCTTAAGCAATTACAGCTGTCCCTATGTGCCTTGCAAGTTTAGTAGATTTTTGATGCTGGGAAGTGGAGTAATGGCTGTTTAAAGCCCAGCCAATAGGAATTGTAGATCGGCTATTTTCACTTCCTGTTTGGCGTTGAAGTTTGACGCTTCGCCATGGTCACGCCGTTTTACAAAAACTCAAGCTTTTAATAACTTTTCATTGTTAAGGTCTTTTATGTACGCTGAGCGAATTTGAGGCGGATCCGACAATCCGCCTAGGAGGAGTTCGTTGAAGTACAACATGTGAAAATGGCGTGAACGGTTTAGGTCATGGCTCCAAGAGATTCTTTTGTCAGTCGGTACATGATACAGGTGTGTACTGTGTACCAATTTGCATGCATGAAACCGTGTTGTCGTGCTTGAAGCACAAACTTTTGTAGGGGGCGCTATTGAGCCATTAGGCCACGCCCCTTTTTGAGGCGATTAAAATACGTAATTTTTCGCCACTGGTAATGTGTGTCCAATGTTGCGTAACTTTTTGAGTACGTTTAGGCCCTCCTTTTCCCGATTCATTATCGGTAAGCGGAATTATAATAATAATCATTGCAGTTTCAATAGGGCTTTGCACTACTGTGCAGTGCTCGGGCCCTAATAATCATTGCAGTTTCAATAGGTCTTTGCACTACCTATTACCTATAGCTGGGACAGTAGTTGACAAGCCAGGCAGGCATATCCACACATTGGTGGACACCATTGTGTGGACAGGTTTGTTGTGTAGGATCCTTACTAGCTGCCTTTGTTAGTAAAAATGCATTACAATAATTGCCAAATCATATATAATCTATAATAACTAAGAATTATAATAGCAATACATAATTTTGGGCGGTGAAACCGCCCCTATAAGTGAGGTTTGGAAATGTGTACAATTATCCTGCGCTGTGATTGGCCAAAAATTCACCCCGCCTAACCCTGCACCGTGATTGGCCAATCACAATCTATTCAGGACTGTGATTGGCCAGCGTCACATGACACATGTGCATAGCCCTATATAAGAAACCATAACTTTAAAAAAAACATAAATTTGTTTTTTTTATGTTATTTTAAGTTATGGTTTCGTCCATCATAAAGAGTGTTTCAATAAATGTATTTATCTTTTGTACATGATTGGTTGACTCCATTCAGTATTGTGAATAGCTAGCAAGACACCGCCCACTTCACACAGGGTGTGATTTTTATACAGTATATGCAATTTAAAATATATTGCATATCTATTAATGATGAAAGTAATGAATAAAGACAGAAAGAAAAATGAGAAAGGAAAAACAGAGAAAAACAGGTGCAGATAGAAGAGGGAGAAAATAAAAGGAAATGGATATAATGCATTTCAGTCTAATCACTGTTGTGTACAAATGTTTGCAGACTTCCCAAACGTCATGCTAGACCTGAGGGAGCGGGAAGGGGCGTGGCCGTGAAGGAGGTCCGAGAAGGTTTAGCAAGGTGGGTTCATTCTGGCACTCACAACTGAGTGCCAGAATGATGACTCAACACTGCATGACCAAAGCATGTAAATGAGAGTTCGTAAAAAAATAGGAAAAACATTGATAAAAGTCCCTCTCTGTTTTTGCACCTCCAGCAGAGAAAATACATCTCATATCAGTTATATCTTTGATATGCTGACCCCTCATAAGCCTGAGCGAATCCTTAGATCCTCAGATGAGGCCCTCCTCAGGCCTTTGTCTCCCGGGCACATAGGCTGTGAAATGCATTGCCGGTGCAGCTATAGTCACTTCTGAAAACCTACCTCTACACCAAGTGTTTTTAGCGGTGCCAGCTGCTCTACATTTGACCGAGTGTGTTTGTCCGTCCTTATGTCCGAGCACGGCATCAACAGCTGCACGGTAAACCTGATTGCAACACAAAGATGTAACCAATTACACTCATTAAACACAAATGGGAGACAGTGCAACACATGCGCCACTTTAAGACATACACATACACATAGGCTGGCTCAGCACACGTGGACGCAAATTTGTGTGTGTGCGCACACACACACACACACACACACACACACACACACACACACACACACGCGCGCACGCTCACACACACGCGCGCACACACACACACACACACACACACACACACACACACACACTCAAATTACCGATCTACAATTTGAGTACTTGAGTACCTATACTTAAAATTACATTTTCACATTAATTTCACATTTGTTTATTTCATTCTGAACATTTTGAACTATAGAAAGTTTAGTTTTGGATTTTCGTGAGGCCTTTACGGGAATTGAATATGAGGAAGCAAATTTGGCTTTTGTTTCCGATAATCCCTTCTGATGAGAATCTATAATGAATTCTTCTTACTGGTTTAGCAAGATGTTTGTGCGACTGTAGCATTCCACCTGCTATTATAAAATGCTCTGTCAGCTCAGTGGCTGCAAGACTGCTCACTCGAACACAATACAGGTAACTGCTCTTTAATTATTAGCCTGAGAAAAGCAAATTAATTTATGAATTCTTGTTGTTGTTGTAGTAAGTGTTATTATTATTATTATTATTATTATTATTATCATTATTATTATTATTATTATTATTATTATTATTATTATTATTATTGTTCTATGCCACAAGTTGTTCATCATTACTGATGATAGTGCTGTCAAATATATCTATGAAGCCATCAAAGCTGCAGCATCACTTGGAGGCACTTAAAGGTAGGGTAAGGGATATTTTGGGGTTAAAACAAATTAATTTTTTGTTAAAACATTAAAGCTCTATATTCTGATAGTAATCATTGTGATAGAGTGTTTGTTCAGTGAAAGGGGTCTCTACATCTCTCCAGCTCTTTAATAAACAAGAAATACCTTTTCAGGTGGGTTGCAAATTACAGCCAATCAGGAGAGGGAACCCATTTATCAGTTTACATTTTATAATGTTCCAGTTCCAATTTTGTGTCATCGCTTCAATTTCACTTGTTAATCCTTTATCCCGTATGAGTTCTCTCTCCTGATTGGATGAAATTCGTATCCCGACCTGAAAAAGCATTTTCTGTTTACCAAAGAGCTGGACAGACGGGGAGACCCCTGTTAGTGAACAAACAACTCTATAGCGATGATTATTATCAGAATATATAACAATTTAACACTTATTTGAACAAAAATAAAATCACTTACCCTACCTTTAAAAGAAAACCTGTGGAATACTTCAAAACTATAGTCTCAAACCTCTCAATGGCCAGCAGACATTAATGAGACAATCCCCTAATTATGGTGAGCTAGCTTTGAAAGCCTCGATTATAAGATCTATGCTAACAAAAATATGTATTCTAATAATTTGAACACTTATGTTCTGGCAGGCTGGTGAATAGGCTGCAATTCTACCAATCATGTTGCCAGTGTTGCTTTTAGGGATAATAAGTAAGTACATTATTGACTGTTCTGGAAAAGTAAAC
Source organism: Gymnoscopelus braueri (assembly GCF_963280865.1). NCBI lineage: Eukaryota > Metazoa > Chordata > Actinopteri > Myctophiformes > Myctophidae > Gymnoscopelus > Gymnoscopelus braueri. The sequence goes on from NC_137617.1 coordinate 18,822,160, forward strand.
TACTGTTATTGGTGTGTATTTTCTTTTCATTTATTCATTTATTTCTTTACTTTGCAGGTATGGTGGCCTCTGGTAAGTTGAAATCTATTCCAGCAGAACTATGCACAAGATAAAATATTACATGTATTAAGATATATACATCAAAGGAATCAAACAGTAACATTAAAAAAATAATTATGGAAAGGCATTTAGATAAGATAGCTAGATAGATAGAAATAGAGGTATTGTGTGTGTGTGTGTGTGTGTGTGTGTGTGTGTGTGTGTGTGTGTGTGTGTGTGTGTGTGTGTGTGTGTGTGTGTGTGTGTGTGTGTGTGTGTGTGTGTGTGTGTGTGTGTGTGTGTGTGTGTGTGTGTGTGTGTGTGTGTGTGTGCAATCTGTCACCAATAAAAGTGGCAAATAGTATAAAGACTTAAAAACATAGGTAATGTATGTGGTATAATGTGCAATCTATCATCAGTAAAAAGGGCATATACTGTGGTAGGTGTACCACGTATCAAATGTTATGGATCAGTATACATACAGGCATGTGTAGTATATTGGTATATACAGTATAGTGGTATTGGTAGGTAGTAATTAAGTATAAATGTAAATATAAATATAGGGGCAGGTTTAATGTACAATTTAATGTACAACCTGTACAAGCAGGTTTAATGTACAATTTAATGTACAAGGTCATGAAGTGCCTTATAAGTGTGTGAAAGTGGTTGGTTGGTTGGCCTGCCCCTATATTTAGGGCGTGTACTGGATTTGGTTCCAGTACACGCTCAGAGTTAAATTACTCTGTGAACCAATGCCAATATACTTTATATACCAATATATTACACATGCCAATATACTTTATATACCAATATATTAAACATGCCTGTATGTATATACTGATCCATATCACAGTTGATACTCGGTATATACATACTTACAGTAGTACAGTTATCAAAAAGTAATCAATAGTATCCTAAAACAGACAGGCAACAATGTTCAGTTGTAGGAGCACTATGTTATCTTTTCCTTGTTATAGCAGTTCAAAGTTAAATATGATGGGTACAAACACTGCAAAGAGCCATGTTCAATATTCACGCCTGGAAAGCTGGCAAGTGATCATGTACTTGTCACTGCACTAACCCCTGCTGATTGCTTGGGGATCTGGGGTAGATAGTGTGAACCTAAGTATGTGCATGGTTCTCCCCAGTGAAACGTCTTGCTTGGTTAAAAAATAAGACTTTAACTGTTTCAGTGGAGGCACGTGGTAGGCTACTCTGTCCCCAGGCCAACAGTGGGGGTTGACAGCAATAGGAACCGCAGCACACATGGGGAAGTTACTAAATTGGGGGTGAAATGGGCGGAAAACACTAAATTAAATACAAAATTGTCACCCTAACCCTTACAGTGTATATTGTTACTATTTTTACATTTATCATTCAAAATACATTTCCCCCTTCCGAACGTTATGTGCAAGCAAGTTTGGTTTTGGATTTTGATCAGGCCTTTATCGAAATGTGGATATGAGGAAGCAAGTTTTGTTTTGATGAATTCTTTTAACTGGTGTAACAAGATGTTTGTGGGACTGCAGCAACACATTCTCACAGATAGGGTATCAGACACAGGTGACTGCAATCTATTAGCCTGAGATTTAGCCATGAACAAGGAAAGAATCATGTTGATTTCCTCTGTAAATAAGAAATTAGGCATCCATGCAATATTGAGTAAGTTACAGTATAGATTTGTACAAAAACAGTAGTATATACCGTATTAGCAATGGTATTATAGAGCTTTCCCAACTCAGCACTATACTAAACTTAGATATTTGTAATCAAGTTATTAGCCTAATTGTGATATCACCTCATTTTTGTACACCCTAGTACCACTCTACCCTAGAAATGGAACCATACTCCGGCGAGTGGATGATGGGAGCTCTTCTGTCATTGCCCTACAAAGACACTTCTTCTACTTTGGACAAAGATATGATCAGATATACGTACGTATACAATTTATGCAATTTGCAACATTATATTTTTTGTATGGGACCTGCTGTCAAGAGTGACAGTATTATTATGTTTTCTTTGTGTATTCAATGATTACAGGTGATCAGCAAATAACTTCCTGTAGCCTACTAAAATTGGGTTGTAAAAATGTGTACATTATGTAAAAAAGGAAATAAAGCCATTAAATGCAGTGATTATGTGATTTGAATTATTGTAGTCAGTTCTAGTCAGTACACTGCACACACTTGTGTTAATTAAGTAAAATATTTCAGTTTTGAATAGGATGTGTCTTTGATGTAAAATAGCACAGCCACATCTGTCAAATATTAATTGTGTTTGTAATGTTTGTTTTATCCACTAATTTGTTTTCAGGTTAACCACAATGGACACCTTACCTTTAACAATCCTTTTAGCTCGTATACTCCTCGAAGGTTCCCGTATGGGGTGAAAGATCTAATTGCTCCATTCTGGACAGATTTGGACAACAGAGGAAATGGTGAAATCACACATCAGCAACACACCAGTGGCAGTATCCTTAATCAGGCTACACAAGATATGAATCAATACTTCCCAGGCCTGGGTTTCTCTGCCCGTTTGGTGTTTGTTGCGACATGGTATGAGGTGGCATACTATCCCAGATCAGGATCTGTAAGTATTTTATTATTATTATTATTATTATTATTATTATTATTATTATTATTATTATTATTATTACATTTATTATTATTATTATTATTATTATTATTATTATTATTATTATTATTATTATTATTATTACCCTTATTTTTACTATTATTATTATTAATTGCATGAAAGGTAAAATTCATACTCCTCCTGTATCAATCATGAAAATGTAGAAGAAACCAATCATAATTTGGGCAGATTTAATGGCAAGTATAAATTAATGACAAATGTATTTACTTAACAAAATATGACATATGAAATATTTCTTTTTTCAGCGCACAACATTCCAAGCAGTGTTGATCTCTGGAGATCAGAACTCATTTCTACTGATGAATTATGGAACTATAGCCAATACTTCTCGCAGTATACAGGTAGAACAATTACATTTTTATTTATTTTATTTATTTATTCATTTTTCCTTTTTTTAATTACTTTTCTGCTTTCACAGCTGCTGTCAGCAACACATGAGCGCCTAGTTCAGAACCTGTGTGCACATTAGTGATAATATTCACCTGTACAAAACTTCAACCAATTAAAATTTGTATGTGAATTCCCAGGCTGGCTACGACACGATCAACTCCACACACCATTTCACCATTCCTGGATCATCCTTTCACAACAACAACCACACTGACCGCTTCTCAAATTTACGTTACGGCAGCAATGTCGGCGTTGCTGGTCGTTGGGCTTTTCGTGTTGACCAGGGATCCAGAGGCTGTACGTTTAATGGTAAGAGAATACACAAATACAATCACAGCCTAACTTCTGCCCAAATCTGAAAGCAACTTACTTACCTCCTGCCTTTTAATTTGAACGTTTTCTTTGCTTATAGTTGTTAGCTTTTTAACTAGTTATTCTCCTAATAAAGTTGTTTCTTTTGTTGTTTTGTAAAGCGACTTTGAATACCAAGAAAAGCGCTTTATTAATTTGATGTATTATTATCAGTATTATTATTATTATCATTATTATTGTTATTATTATAATTATTATTATTATTATTACTACTGAGTTGGCGTTCCAACACTGATGATTATATGTAATATACTGTGAATGTTAGTGTGATGTAGGCTATGTATTCCACTTTAAATACTTTGTCACTTGTCAGTGATTTAATCCTAGCTTTGGACATTAGACATCCATCTACCACATACAAGGTTGTCTGTTTAATGTTATGAAACCTGATTGACCTTATCCTGTCCTTTTGATTTTTTTTCAAGGTTCCCCTGTCCAGTTGGGTGACTCCTTCTGGAGTGACAACACTTGCCATCAGAGGTGCACCTGTACCTCAGCGGGCCTGCAGTGCCACAACCAACCCTGTTCCTTTTCCCAAATCTGCCGTCGTGACTCTTTCCAGTTCTCCTGCCAGACGGTACAGAGACGCACCTGTACCATCGCTGGCGATCCTCACTACTACACCTTTGATCGTCAAGTATTTCACTTCCAGGGCACCTGCACTTATGTCCTATCTGAGCAGTGTGGCCGTGATCTGCCATACTATCGTGTGGAGGGCAAGAATGAACACAGGGGCAGCACCCGGGTGTCGTGGACTCGACTAGTCAAAGTGTTTGTCTATGATGAAGTTATTGAGCTTGTCAAGGGCCACCGTGCTGAGGCAAAGGTTAGTCATTTTGTTAAGCTTTTTTAGCTCGAAGAATTTGAAAAGCAAATTTTCAGTTAAAAATCCAATTATTTTTTTACCTGCAGGTGAATGGAAGCTATACTGCCACACCGTTCTCCCTCCATAACAACAGCGTCCAAGTCTACCAGTCAGGATTTTCCGTGGTTGTGAGCACTGATTTTGGCTTGCTGGTATCCTATGATGCCTACAGTTATGTCACGATCCAAGTGCCCTACGATTACCAGAATGCCACCTGTGGCCTTTGTGGGAACTTCAACAACCGCGCCCAGGATGACTTCCGGACCCGCCAAGGCCAGGTTGTGAGCTCCGATGTTGTTTTCGCTAATAGCTGGAAGGCGTCAGGGGATGACGATCCTGGTTGTGGACCCAGATGCGGAGGCCTGAACTGTGCTGCATGCACCTCGGCTCAGACAAATCTCTTCGGCAACAATGACCACTGCGGCATCCTCCAGAACCCATCCGGACCCTTCGCTAATTGCCATCGACAGATTCCCCCACAGACATATGTGGACAGTTGTGTGTATGATCTCTGTATAGGAGGAGGGTACCAGCCTATCCTGTGCCAGGGCCTCAGTGCTTATGCCAGACAGTGTGAACAGCATGGGATCCAGGTGAACACCTGGAGGCAACGCGGCTTCTGTGGTATGTATGAACTACTTATTATGTCAACCACAACCACACAACAATGTTTTGCCTTGGGGCAACATGTCAATGATATGAATCTCAATAAATGATTGTCTTAATTTGTCTAGAAATCTCCTGCCCAGCCAACAGTCACTTTGAGCCACGCGGCACTGGGTGCCCTGCGACTTGCGTCAACCCCAATGCCACCCACAATTGCCCCATTCCTTCTCAAGAGAGCTGTATTTGCAACTCAGGACACGTCCTCAGTGCTGGGGTCTGTGTCCCTCTCGTTCAGTGTGGCTGCACATTTGAAGGCCGCTACTACAGTTCCGGACAAGCTATCATCCTGGACAATGACTGCGGGAGGAGCTGTCGCTGCAGTCATGGCTCCATGACCTGCCGCTCTCACGGATGTAGTCCACTCGAGTCTTGCAGGGTGGAGGATGGAGAACGGGGGTGCAGACCTAACAGCTACGAAACATGCTGGGTGAAGGGACCACGGTCCTATCGCACATTTGATGGACTGACGTACGAGTATCCTGGAGCTTGTCGATTGACCCTCGCCAGGGTGATGGGATTGTCCCAGCACCCTCACTTCTCGGTGACAGCAGAGAAGGTCCCCAGAGGCCGAGATGGTTTCGAGCGCTTGTTGAAATTTGAGGCTGAGGGGACCCAGGTGTCTATTGACATAGGAGGTAGCAGCAGAGTACAGGTGAGCATTTCAGTTTTATTTAGAACATAATGACATATTCTGCTTTGTATTATTATATTTAGGGGCTTGTAGAGTCCTTGCCTTAAGTAATGCCTGAATAAGTTATTCCCCCTGTGAATCCTTGCACTCAACCTCTTATATTGTTTTTTGCTTAGGTTGATGGTCAGGTCATTGGACTTCCATTTACCACTGCGTCCAATCGAATCCGCATCTTCCACAGCAACGTTAACAGCATCATCATCCACACCTCTTTTGATGTGGTCATACAAGCAGACTGGCCTCACTTGGTGCGTGTCACCGCGCCCAGTGTCTACAACGGTTCACTCGGTGGACTCTGTGGTAACTACAACGGTCATCGCCATGATGACTTCCGTACACCCAATGGCATTCTGGTCAACAGCTCTCAGAGTTTTGGTGACAGTTGGCGGGACGGCTCCCTGTCAGCACACTGTGTGGAAAGCGGCAGGCAGACTCGTGAGAATCCGAACAACGCAACAAATTACAATTCCACTCAATACTGTGGTGTCATGACATTGACAAGTGGGCCATTCGCCGTATGCCAGGCCAGAGTGGACCCACGCGACCATGTAGAGGAGTGTGTGGAGGACATGAGGGAGGCTAGAGATCCGACTGTAGCTATGTGCGAGGCTCTGCGTGATTATGCACTCCTGTGCCAACAAACTGGCATCACCTTAGGGGACTGGAGGAACACCACAGGCTGTGGTAAGAACATTGTTCTTGCCCTTTCAACTACATTGTTCATTTGATATTGATCATGTTCATGACTTATGTGCTTTTCTCTTTTTCCAGTGCAAACATGTCCATCTAACAGCCACTATGAACTGTGTGGAACCTCCTGCCCTTCCTCCTGCCCCAGTCTGTCCTTCCCCTTTTACTGTGCCACCGTGTGCCAGGAAGGGTGCCAGTGTGATGATGGCTTTCTCCTCAGTGGCAACCAGTGTGTGCCAACCATCGGCTGTGGATGCCAGCATGAGGGCCGCTATCGGCAAGCCGGTGAGAGCTTCTGGGCTGGAGAGGAGTGTCAGAGCTACTGTAGCTGTAACGGCCGCACCGGCGCGGTCCACTGTACGCCCAGAACCTGCGCTCCCCAGGAATCCTGCCGGGTGACAGACGGTGACTATGGCTGCCACCCAAGTCCCCATGGCACCTGTTCTGCCTCTGGGGACCCTCACTACCTCACCTTTGATGGCAAAGCGTTTGACTTCCAGGGAACCTGCCGCTACGTTTTGGCGACCGTGTGCAATGACACCAGTCTGCACCAGTTTCAAGTAGATGCCAAGAATGAGGCATGGCGAGGATCCAGTGTTTCCATCACGGCTGAAGTGTTTGTCAGTGTGTGGGGCTACCAGGTGCACATGTCAAGGGGGAGACGTGGAGAGGTGCAGGTAAGTTGTGAGGAATTGCAATGTTTGTACCATTACAGAACTCATTAGAATTATTTTAATTATTATTATTATATTATTTTTCCAAAATGTTACTAATCAAAATGATTTCAACTTTCCTTTAAGGTGAATGGCGAGTCTAGAAACTTGCCCATTCTCTTGGATGGTGGTCGTGTGTCTATCTATCTAAGTGGACATCGCACATTTGTCGATACTGACTTTGGGCTCAGTGTCAGCTATGATGGGTCAACTTGGGTGTCCATCTCTGTACCCTCAAACTATAGGTATGTTTCACGTATATTTTTGCTGTTAATTAAATGTCTTGCTCTCTATGTTTAAACAATAACAATTCAAGTCTGTAAAAGTATTTAGCAAACATTAGCAACAGACAACGAAACAACACAAACCTACATAAATCCCCAGTTTTATGGGAGCAGCGACAGCTCCGGTCGCTGTGTTCCTCACCTCACCTCACCTCACCTCACCTGCACCGTATGCTCTGCCCTGATAAGAGAGCTGATATGTGCGGAAGAGAAGTAGAGACAATCTGCTGCTAGTCTCTTGCAGCTTGTTTGTTAGCAACCTATTCATTTTAGCCAATAAATAGGTCATGTAGTTGCTCAATATTTAGTCATTTCACATCTCCTGCTGCTAGTTGAAATCTTTCTTTTCATTATTCGCTGCACACGTTGACACACCATGACACGCTGTCACTCAAAACTATAATAATAATATAGTTTTGTCTGGTATCACACTTTGTTGCCACTTTCAATGTCTGCAAGACAAAGTACAGTAGATCTATCTACTGATTAAAACCATTTGTTTTCACTCATTTCAAAAACAGTGGCAAAACATGCGGACTGTGTGGGAACTTCAACGGGAACCGGAATGACGAGTTCCTCACGGCCGACGGAGTTGTGGCCTCGTCTGCCACTCAGTTTGGTAATGCCTGGAAGGTGCCCAGCAACCACACCTGCAGTGAAGGGTGCGGCGCGTCCTGCCCGCGCTGTCCCAACGAGGCGCCCTTTAGGGCCCAATGTGAGGTGATCCAAGCCTCTGAGGGCCCCCTCAGTTTCTGCCACGGCGAGGTGGACCCGACGCCTTACTTCAATGACTGTGTGTTTGATGTGTGCATTACGGGGAACAGAGACCAAGATGTGCTGTGCAGAGCTATCCAGACTTACGTCAGCGCCTGTCAGTCTGCCAATGTTAGAATCTACCCTTGGAGGCAGAACACTACCTGCAGTAAGTTAAACCATTAAGACCATTAAATGTTCAAAAATAGCAGATGTACAAGCTCGCTGCACGGCACGAAGGGAAGTGCTGTGAGATTGTATATCTGCTATTTCTGAATAGCCAACGCTAAAATCTAAAATGACAAAGATGCTTTCCCGCTTTTAATGGGTTAACAAGTTTACTCTGGCACCCAAGACATCTGGTCAAAATGTTTGTAAAATATTGTTCTTGGCTCTGTACGTATCAGTCTATCAGTGCAAATGCAGTCAGACAAGGATTATTAAGATGCCATCAGACGGAAGAATAAACTAACCTTCTTTACTGGAAGTCCTTAATCAGCCACGCCTACTTTAGAATATCAGTACAAATGCTGACAGACAGGTTTTTTTAACAAGCCTTCTTTACTGGAAGTATTGTATCAGCCAAGCCTACTTTATAGTATATAGATACTGTAGCTAGATTATGATGTACAGTAGCTGAAAATGTGTCGCCCAGAGGCAGCACAGCAGTTAAGAGTTACAGAGTTACAGGTAAAGAGGTTAAGAGAGGTAAAGAGAAAGAAAGCACTGTTGTATACACAGCAATACAAGGCAAGAACAAGAAAACAAGAAGCAGAACAGAACGACAGTATAGTACAGTATATACACTGATAAAGTGTCCATTACAGTCAGTGCAATGCTTTTCCAGCACTATGCAGGAAAGCAACAATACAAGGTTACAGTGTCTCATCGTATCCCTATCCAGTGCAATGCCAATCAGAAAAAGTGTCCATTTCAATCAGTGCAACGCAAAAGAAAGTGACAGTGTTTACAGTGGAGAAAAAAAGTACAATAACCATATCCTAAGAATGTCATTAGAGGTCAGAGACCTTGTCACATCTAATATTCCAAGTTTTGTTACGGTAAACCTGGCAGAGCGATCATTGTGTGTCTCGTTGTAAATCCTCGAAGCAACTGGCAACTGTCTCATACAGTTCCACCCCGGGAAGGTGAATTTGTTATTTCCTCTCTTGCTCAGGTGCTCCACTATATCTAGGTGGAGGGGGTGGGAGGGATTCTCCATGATGGCATCCAGCTTCCTCGTTGTACGCACCTTAGCCAACTCCTCCACCCCCTCTCCGCCTTCCTCACCTGCCCGTTTAGGAAGGCGGGCTCTATCAGTACAAATGCAGTCAGACAAGGCTTATTAAGATGCTATCAGACAAGAGAATAAACAAGCCTTCATTACTGGAAGTACTTTATCAGCCAAGCCTACTTTATAGTATATCAGTACAAAATCTACAAATGCAGTCAGACAAGGCTTATTTGAGATACCTTCAGACGGAAGAATAAACAAGCCTTCGTTACTGGAAGTACTTTATCAGCCAAGCCTACTTTATAGGAAGTATGAAACATGCCTACTCAACAGTATGAACTAAACCGTCCTCACTTTCTCCCTCGCAGGGCTTGATTGTCCAGCAAACAGCCATTATGAGCTTTGTGGCACAGACTGCGGGCACACATGTGCCAGCAGCATTGATGCTAGCTGCGAGCAAGTGTGCTCCGAGGGCTGTTTCTGTGATGAGGGTTATCTCAGGAGTGGAGGCCAGTGTGTCCCTGTGGAACGCTGTGGCTGCCAGTACGACGGATTCTACTTTGGGGTAAGTTGCATTCCAGTCAGTTCCTCGTATTTTCTTTTCACTATGTCCACTTAGAGCTCCACTTCACAACTTTTTGATAACTATTATGTCCCATACAAATGAAAAGTTGCATTTTTAAGTAACAAATCCCACCCTTCCCTGACTGTGTAGTCTCAGGGGTTTCACTGCTAGAGGCTTTACTGTCTTATTTGGTAGGGTATGACATACACACTTTAACCATGGCATACTGAAAAACAACAATAATATGAAAGCTCAGATTGAAATATTAACAGCAGGCATTAATGTGATTTGACCAGGATGATACACACACATTTCTGAGTGCAGTGTGCTTCTCTCTTTCCCTTTAACATGTTGCAGGCTGGGGAGTCTTTCTGGACACCCGGTTGCTCCCAGCGATGTGAATGCTTTGCCCCGAATGATCTGCGTTGCTCTGCTGTGTCCTGCACCCCCACGCAAGAGTGCACTATAAAAAACGGCCAACTGGGCTGCTTTGATGCGTTGACCACCTGCACTGTGTGGGGGGACCCCCACTATGTCACCTTTGATGGTGCACTGGCTCATTTCCAGGGCACGTGCTCTTACATCATCAGTGAGAGTGTGAATCGCACTGGCACTGAAACTGGGTTCAGAGTGGTCGCGACTAACAATCACCGTGGCAGCAATCGCGTGTCATTTGTGTCAGCAGTGGACATATACCTGTCAAATCAACAAGAGACAGCCTATATCAGGATTGGAGCCAACAGGATAGTGAAGGTAAATTCATTGCTAAAGGGAAACTCAACCATATGCCACTTTAGTGACTTTCTTTTTGCTACCAAAGTGTAAAAGTAATCTAAAGGACTAGACTGAGCTTGGGACACAGCAACACAGCTGCTAGTTATTGTATTAACATACTCTACCGTAAAGATTGGTTCATTGGTTCATTAAAATTACTAATTAATAAATAACAGGATTGTAGCTTCAAAGAGTATTAATAGGGTATCTACATCTATTTGTGAGCACTTATATCAGTGTAAGCATAATTAGCTAAATATTCATTATCAATGTTTCTCTCTCTTATATTCCAGGTTAACAACACTGATGTATCTCTTCCTGCCACTGCTGGTAGTCTAGCTCAGGTGGAAAGTGCTGGATCTTATGTAGTGGTCAACACCCGCGATGTGATCGTCCAGTTTGATGGCCGTAGTACTCTGTTGGTCAGAGTGGGTCAGAACCACCGCAACAGAGTTGTTGGCATGTGTGGTAACTTCAACGGTGACCCTGCAGATGACAAAGCCTTGCCCGACGGCACAGTGGCACAGACTGACAACGGTTTTGGTGATGGCTGGAAGTCTCCAACAAGCCGTTCTGGGTGAGCCAGTGTATCAACTGATATTTTCTGTCAACACATTGCATCACGTAGAACGATGTGAAAAAAGATAACTGAATCCAGAAGCAGCGTTAGACTGTGTTTGAGAGTCCCCAAAAAAGAAAGAAAACAAAAGTGTATGTAAAAAGCAACACTTTAGACAGCAGACGTATAAAAGCTAATTCATCACACAACAGCGTCGATTACAAAAAGTGCTGATCTTCCAATTAAAACGTGACATATCGCGGTACTTTTGGACAAGCGACACGGCTGTAGGATGAAATATAGATTAGGCTTAACCTGAGCCTCTCCATATCCTTACTAGATGTGGGGCCACAGATGACCGTAGCGGTGGCGGCGTAGAGAACTGTCGCTTCAATGAGGAGTACTCACGGCTGTGTAGCATCATCACCAACACAACTGGCCCGTTCAGCACCTGCCACCTGCACTCTGACCCTCAGCCATTCTTCACTTCCTGTGTCTATGACCTCTGCCTCTACACGCCGGCCAATGGCATGCTGTGTAGTGCTGTCTCGTCCTATGAGAGAACCTGTGCAGTGTTGGATCTGGAAATCCCCCAGTGGCGTGCTGATTTGCAGTGTGGTACGTAGACACTGCTTTGACAAATTGCCAAGATAACACAAAGAAAGATGAATGGTTTGGGAAAAAAAACTGTAAAGGTATTTTCCACTTTTTCTTACCCTGTCTTGTTTATTTTATGTCTCCATGTCTCCAGCGGAGACAGACCCCTGTGAGGAGCTGGGCTGTGTCGAGCATGAGTGGTGTGGGGAGAAGGGTGGCGTCTACGGCTGCTTCTGTGATGAGAACCACCATCGCCGCAACAACGAGAGCTACGGTACGGTACAGGTCACAATGAACAACCATGATGAAACCGTCTTTCAACATATGATAGGTTAACAGTGCTGTATGGATTGTCTGTTAATTACATGAATGCAGTTGTTCTGACAGTGGTTGTACTGCATGCCAAGTCAGCCCATCAGGGCTCTGAGACTTGGGAACAATCTACTTGGGGAGTAGAGGTTTAGGAGTCTGAAACACTCAAGTATGACATTTTATTAATGACTTGATGGGGTCTGAATGCAGTAGAGTGTAGAGTCCTTATTAATCCTCAACAGGAGATTCTTGCATTTATTTTGGATGTGTGCAGTGGTGGAAGAAGTACTCAGAATTCTTACTTACTGTAAGTTAAAGCAGCAATACTACAATATAAAAATTGCCTTGAAAGAAGATTGTCAGAGGAAGGTAGAGATGTGTGCTCTACACAGCTTTCTAGTTGTAGCAGTTGTTTTTGTTTGTATTATTACATTATAAAATATAATATATATTTTGATCTCTCTCCCGTACGTAGATTCATTTGTCTCCTGTGCCAGTAGTGCTGGCAACATGTCCCTGTCCCGCTGCCAGCTGTTTGAAGCTGGCTTCCATCCTGAGGTCCTCCACCTCAAGGACTCATCCTGCAATGGGACTCTCCAGGACGGAAGGCTGGTGTTCCACTTCGATAACAATGCCGAGCAGTGTGGGACAGTTCTCACGGTAAAAAGGCCCAAAGTCTAGAATGTTGTAGTTACAGTACTTTTATCAGCGCACTAGGTCAGGGGTCATCACCATGCCAGCTTGTGATGGACATTTCCATCAATATTTTATTCTTACCACGGACATGCAAAACAAGTGATCAATAATATTACCAGAAACACATACATAGGCCTAGCCCAAATGTATACAGTACTATGGACTCTTGATGTGCCATAGTGTCTACTCTATTCCACTGCGCTACACATTTTAAAACGAGCCATTTAGATTTGTTTTGGGAAACAAAGCTACAAGCTCACAACACATCGCGGCATGTTGTGAGCTTGTAGATCAGCAATTCTATTGTCTTTTTAGCCTAAAATGGCATGCCCAAAATTGGGATGTCAGACTTAAAGTGATTAGCTATACTTTAGAAAACCTGAGACTGGGAAGTTATGCACTGTACTGGCAGGGCAGTCCTGAGACAGGCATTAAATGTGGCATGGTCCAAGTATATTCCATGTTTGGGATTTCAATAATTGGGTCTTATCAGTACAGACAGTGCTTCCATCTTACATTGTAGGAGCAAAAGGGCCACTTAGTTGCATTATACTTCATATGGTTATTACAGTATACAGATGGCTTTTCAGAGGACAGTGTTACTTGAGGAGAGGAGGTGACAGGAAGTTCTACCAGCTAAACTAGTTTTATAGTTTGTCAACATATAGCTTCAATGGTTGTGGTTTCCATACGGTGAACATACTCAAAAATGTTGAGAAAGTATACAGATGGAACAATAGAAAACGGTATGTACATGATGAGTGGTCCATGAAGGGCATGGCAGGATTTAAAGGAATGCAGTGTCACAATAGTTTGATGCAAAGTTGTATCTTTGATAAGAGGTGAGGGGAGGTCTGGTGGTGAGGCTGTGGATCAAGGGTTTCCATGGATTCCATGGATTATGCTTGTTGAGTGTTATTATAATTGAGTTGTTATTGTTATTATTAAACAGTTTCTCTCAACTGACGAAAATTAGCTTTACTTACCTTCTTTGCCTTGGTAGCAAATAGCTCCTTCTGAACAGATGACATGCCATGTTTTTGCTCTTTTCCGCTGTGGTCATACCGTTGACTTGACTCACATACTGTACGACATACGTGGTACAGTACAGGTATCACGTACAATACTACAAATCTCCAGCAACATATTAATGAGCATGTCATCCCGACACTTTATGAGTCACCAAAATTATTCAAACACATTTTTGAAGATTAGATTGTGAATATAAAAAAAAGTGACGCAAATATAGACAATATTTTTCATAAAAAATGAAAAAAAGTACCACGGACATAGACAAGTCTTGCCACGGACATGTTTGTCCATTTACGGACATGTTGATGACCCCTGCACTAGGTACCTGTCTAGGATAGGATTCATGCTGTATAAAGTGTATAGTTTTTACTTAGTACATTGGCTCGAGTTCAAGGCTTTAAGGAAATTCAAATGTATTCAGAATTTGATGAACACATTAAATTAACCAAAAAAAAAAAACAACCCCGCCAGCTTATACTTTTAATCTTAATGCTAATTTATGCTTCATCACATGACCCTTTCGTTTTAAGTATAAATTTGCATCCCTAATACACGTTTGTCATTTCCCCTGACAGAGCAATGGGTCCTACTTCATGTACAAGAATGTCATCCAGGGTGAGGTGGACCCCCATGACACGATCATCAGTCGTCAGAGAAACATCCACCTGCCTTTCAGCTGCGAGTACCCTCTGACCCAGTCTCTGTCTATGGCTGTCGGCATCAACCCCGTAGAGAGGTGAGAGCATTACCATCCCATTATCCATGACCCTTTCCACCACAACCCCCTTATTTCCCATAAATCCTCCCATTGGAAGGCACCAAGGTGTTTTGAGTTAGTCTGTTCTCTATACATGAATTACTCCTTGTGCCAGCTAACATCTCTGACTGTTGGCCTCAGCTTCATTGGGGTGTGAATGTGACATTTCCTGATATTTTTTAGATTTGAATAGAAATACTGATGCATTTACCTGATAGGCCTGATAGGGCTGATAGGCCTACTGATTAAACACAAGTGTTGTGTTGTATCAAATTAGTCGGTTTTCAATATTTCCTTTTAACTTTGATCACCATATATAATTTATTTGGTTGTTTTTTCTGTAGCATTGTGTCCAGGAGACTTCCATCAGGGATGGGCCATTATCGTATGAGAATGATCGGATTCTTGGACGCCGGCTACCGTTACCCCTACACCGGCGACAGTAACATGGAAGTGGAAATAGACCAGAGGATGTACATCGAGGTGCGATCGGAGGGAGTGGACAGACATCAGATCGCCACTGTTCTGGACTCCTGCTGGGCCACACCTGTCAACAGCCCCGACTATCCTGTCCGCTGGGATCTCCTTGTTAGAGAGTAAGCGATTTAAGAATTTCAGTTCAATTCAATTCTCCTTCGTCTCTTTCCTGTAGTCTTCACAGACATGAACCGTTTGTGGTCAGAGAAGGACATATGCAACTGAACTAGGCCCTCGCAAGAGCGTAGATTCCCAAAAAAGTGACAAAAAGGTTGATTAGAAATAGTTACATCAAGGTCCTCTGCCAGCTGCAAAGAAAACTCAGACAGTCTATGTGACTTCTGAGACACCAATTACGTGACAAACAGAACATAAACTCACTTGCACTAATAATACACACGCTGTTTGGGCCAACAGTTACAGGACATAAGGTCATCAGACAGAGTACAGAATTACCGTTTCTATTTCACTGTCAAGATTCTGAATTCTTAACTCCTCCTCAGTTCTCATCCCCATCTTCAAACCAGTCCAGTGAGTGAGTATGAACTTCTGAACTCCTTTTCAGGAGCTTGTACAATATTTAATTCATACAAATTCTTTCTTAAACCTTAAATTAAATTATTTCAGTGGACTTAATATCAGTGTTTTATTTGATGGCCTTGCTGTCCTTGTATTTGGCCTTTGTGCCCTCAAAACATTTACAAGGCCAAAGGCGAAGTGGCCTTGCCCCTAAAAAGATGAAATTCCAGGCCTGGTGCCAAATCATAACAAGTCGTCTCATGACAAGTTACATATTACTGTAAAGCAGAAGCCTTGTTGGCAGGGGACCCACTGGTGGGCCGTGAGGGTATTGCAAGTGGCCCCCAAATAATTGGCAAAATACCAAGATTTTAATGATTGATAATTATATTTAAAAAAAACGATGTAAAAAAATTACATGGCATTCTTTCACCGATAAATGGGAGCTTAAAGTGTACCACGTTATTTATTGATCCAAACCGGAACACAGTCAATGAATTGATCATTAAAACAACATGCTCTGAAAACGCACGCAGCCCACCCATCAGGTTTCAAGATTTTCATCTAGAAAAGGTTGAGAATCACTGAACTTGAACTATAACAAGGCTCTGGGTGGGGCACGACCATCTGCCAGAGGATGTATTTCATAGTACCTGTTTATGAAGAGAAAGCAACAGTAGGGGGCAGCACATGATAAACCACAGAAGACAGCATTGCTCATTGTGGTTAAGCCTTCATACTATGACAATGATATGCTCAGGGCCTTAAAATGTGATAATATGTTTTCTTAAAGTATACTGTGTTAGTTTCATTGATCCAAGCCGGAACACAATCAATTCATTGATCGTTAAAATAAAATGCTCTGAAAACGCACGCAGCCCACCCATCAGGTGGGTGGGCCGCAAACACTTTCAAGATTTTCATCCAGAAAAGGTTGGGAATCACTGAACTATAAAACAGTAAACAGTAAAATCATCAGTGTTATTTTAACTGTGAGTTTGTGTGTTTTAAAACAAACCATTACATTGTAATATAGTACAGATATCCCAAGGCAATTTATAGCCCATAAACATCCTCAAACACTCGTCTTCTCTCTTTCAGTCCTACTAGTATTTAACTCCTTGATTTACCTGCTAGATTGTTTTGTAATAATTGCAACATTCTTCCCTGTGGTCCAGGTGTCCCAATGAAGAGGACACTACAGTAGAACTGGGCATGAATGGTGTCTCCGACGTGGCACGTTTCTCCTTCAGGATGTTCACCTTCAAAAACTACTCCACTATCTTCCTGCACTGCCAGATCCACTTGTGTCTGCTAGGCCAGCAGGACTGCACTGCTGTATGTATCCGTGTGTGTGTGTGTGTGTGTGTGTGTGTGTGTGTGTGTGTGTGTGTGTGTGTGTGTGTGTGTGTGTGTGTGTGTGTGTGTGTGTGTGTGTGTGTGTGTGTGTGTGTGTGTGTGTGTGTGTGTGTGTGTGCGACACAGTTTTGCAACAAATTATACATTTGTATAAGTGTCTATGAGCATCGGCTAAATGTCTCAAATATGAATGCTACTTTCCTGCAGCATTGCTACCCTGGCTACCACCAAAGACGACGCAGGGAGATGTCCTATGGCTATGACATTGCAGGTGTCTCACTGGGGCTGGGACCATTAACCTTCAAGCCGAGTGGAGGTACAGTTATCTTATCTTGATGACGCTTCTCAGATATGACATACAGCAGTGTTGGGGTGCATTTATTTTACTTTTCATGGTGAATTCACCCCAGAACCTTAGATGTATAAATCCCATACATCTAGTATTTACTGTAGAGATTTAATAGTATTTTGCTTTTTTCCTTTTCCAGGTGAACGGCTGGTGAGGTCTGTGTTAAGGAGTGGCACTCCCAGTCACTTTGCATCCCTGCTGATCCTGGTAGTCACTTCACTGACTGGTGCAACCCTGGCTTAAGAAGAGAACACACGCGCACACACAGACAAGCACTATATGCTTAATATATTCAGTAGATATCCAATAATAACCAAGTGTGCAGATATAAGAAATTATTTTAAATGATTCCATTATCTTTCGGTTATTTTCAAACCTTACTTGGTTCAGCTTGCATTTTTATTGATTTGTTTTAATTTAATGTAAAAATGTTATTATTATTAATACGATTTTTATTATTAATTAATTAAAATATTGAGAATAACAATTTTAACATTCAGCCATTAAATAATACAGCTTTCCATAGATTTTCTTTTAAACAAGACATTGACAACAAAATAAAACACAATATCACAAATTAAAAATAAAATGTCAGTAAACAATAAAACAGAACAAAAAACAGACAAATAGAAACACTTAACATTACTCCCACCCATCCATCCACCCACCCACACACTTATTAAATGTAATCGTATGATGATGGTGATGAATGATGATGATTATGAAAATGATTAAGTAAAATGTTTATAATTCTGTAATTGTTACACAATGCTAGCAGTTATAGTACAGTATGATCTATTGAGTACCTGTTTATGAAGATGAAGCAACAGTAGGGGGCAGCACAAGATAAACCAAAGAAGACAGCATTGCTCATTGTGGTTAAGCCTTCATACTATGATGATGATATGCTCAGGGCCTTTAAATATGATAATATCTGTTCTTACAAAGGATTATTATTTTTAATGTTTATCAATATATCAATATATGTGGGGCATTCAACTCTTAGCTTCAGATTTTTCTGAACACACTCTATCTTTCAAATAACAAATAAATTGCATCTTAAATGATAGTTGATCATTACCCAGTAATTTATTTGACCACTTAACAGATGGAAATGAGTTTATGGAAAAACTCAAAACACTCAAACAGGACACATACATGTAACAACAACCAAAATCCTAACCATTGATATACAAAAGCTCTCATTTGAGATGAAAGAGCCTGTCAGTGTGTGTCAGGTTGAGTTTCTTTCCCTTTTGTAGTGAACCTCCATTGTTGGGGCCAGAGTTGGGGCAGACAATACTGGTATCCCCTGTGTCCTCTTGTCTGGTGAGGAAATTCATCACTGTCCGCCAATGTGTCCTGAAACAGTGCAGAGTGAGACCCGAGACATAACAATGATTATCACACACCCACAACATGGGATTTGTCATTGGTATTATGTTATGGTACAAATGTGTCAAAAGAGTCATCGGTTTCCAACACTTATACCTTGTGGACACATTCATTTACATTACATCAACTTAATGTAATTCAATTAGCAGACAGTCTTATAAAGATCGCCTTTTGCAAGTATTGACCATATTCACATGGAGGTCATTTTGCTATTATTTCATACTCAACCGTAACAAGGCGGGGTCACCCGGGGTCAGACCCCTCCCCCTCCCCCCTTCCAAGAAAACCGCTATTTTCAGTAAATGTCGCTGTCGTGCAAACAAGGTATTAATAATATAGGCTTCAACATTTCCATTTGTCTGTGATGGCAGCTGAATAGCTAAATACCTGTATGGGACTGAACTCTGATTGTTTGACAAGTTGGGCTTTCTTATGGTTCAGCATGGTTAATCCTGTGGCTTATGTAGCTTTTCTTGCCTTACACTGTCAACATGTGACAAGAGTGAGAGAAAGCGAGGCCACAGACTGGCCTTCATAAGGGCATGAGTACAAATCAAAGAGAACAGACAGAATAAATAAGCTATATAGAGAAGAAGGTAAGGCAAGTAACCATTTAATAACTGACAAGTGACCATCCATATAAAGCATCAGGTATCTTTAATGATGAAGATCATTTTGAAGAAATAGGCCTACATGAACCTTTCAATAAATGAGGCCCAGGGAGGGTTGAATCAAAGTGAGCTGTGTGAAACTAGAGTTCTGTCCAGAGATTAAACGCAGTGTATCTACAGTACATGTGCTGTACAGTATGTCCCTACAGGATTGTTTGGTCTTACAGACACCTGCCTACATATTTTAAACAGCTTTTAACACTTTGAACAGGGGAACCTTGGAAAGACTTCATCATACATGTGTATGATGAAGTCTTTCCAAGGTACTGTACAATACAGTACATCCAGCTGAACTTCACAAACCCATTTCATTCCACTCTGCCCAGTCACACATCCTTTTAATCCCTTTCACTTTCTTTCCTGCTCTGTCCCTCGTTCTGTCTCTTCTATTCTGTCTCTAATCCAATTGACTAAGTGCACTTCTATTCCTGAAGGCACACAAATCTTGTCCCACAGTCACCCCCAGTCCCCTCCAACAACACCACCCACATCTTCTGACCATAATGACATCCACATGTGGCTAAATGTTACTTACGTTAGTTTGTAAACAGCTGTCACAAATACTTAATGAGGTTCTCTCTGATGCCAGGAGCTCCTGTGCAAAGCTGCATAGGTATCCCACGAATTGTTGAGTGTGGTTTCAGAGAGAAACCTGCTAAACCATGTCAAATTGTCTGGAATTTGCATCTGTGTCATATTGCCACACAAACAATATGTCAGAATTGGTACAAAATATTAAAATGATTATTGTACAACAATTACTTCCCTTAGTCGTACCGTCTCCTTGAGAAGAATACCAAAACGCTCGCCCCAAAACACAGAAAAAAACACAGAAAATCTGACCCTAACCTTATACCTAAACTTAACCTCAGTAAAACTAAACTTATTTCTAACCTTATCCTTGGTAAAACAAATACAACAATACAAGAACCGCTGGTCCGCGAAAGAAATGGGGGTGAGCGTGTTTCCTTGAGATTAGTTAGAAATTATGTAATTACAGTAAAACCTGGAGTGATCATTTAACTCTGGGAACATTTAAATGATTAACATGGATTTTGCTACATGAAGCCTTGACAGGTTCAAGTGAGCATACCAACACCTCACAATAGATGTCTTTGGTATTTCACATAGAAGTACTGTACAGTTCATTCTGTCAGTCAGTTTGTCTCAATAAACACCATCAAAGGAATACCATAAACTCATTTCAAGGCATGCTGAATGTGCTCCATAAGCTGACATAGTACCATTCACGACTTCAAGCATGTCCTACCACGTGAGACTGTTGGTTGTTTTTCAAAACGCTCTATTCAGATGTCCCCGCTTTCTTTTCAAAAAACTCCTCCCATGTGTCCTCAGGGTGGGATTTCCTGTTGAGGTTCGTCCAATGTACCTTTCACTCTCCGACTCTGTTCAGACAACATCTGCGTCGTCAAAACCCTCAAAGCACTGATCCTTTTTATTTCACCTTCAAGTTGTTTTCTGAGCCACCCCTGTGTCACGACAGGGGTGTGTCATTGGTTTGTAGCCTCAAGAGGAAGGTAAAGAGGTGGATAGAACATGTGTGTGTGTGTGTGTGTGTGTGTGTGTGTGTGTGTGTGTGTGTGTGTGTGTGTGGGGGGGGGGGTATGAGAAAGAAGAGTGGCAGCTTGTTTACTTTTACAAGATGTTGAAGGCTTTGCTTTGCCGGCTTAATTGGATTCCCTCATTGGGTCCCTGTTGTGGTGTGTTGGAGGGGTCAGCAATAGTCTCATCTGACCTTTGACATCTACTTTTTCCACTTTACCCCTCTGTATGTCAAGTGTCAACACTGATCATCATGCAACTTACAACTTAATTACATTTGAACTTGAGACTGTTTATTCTACAAAACTCAGCCTATATATCATATTACGACAATATTATACCGACTTATTAATCATGTATGAGCCTGTATGAAAATATTGAATAGAAATGTAATTTTTGTTACAGTTGGACAGAAAAGGACTATTCCTCATTGCATTGTCACATGCATGAATTTATCTGTGCAACGGCCAGTCCAGACAGCCTAATACATCAGTCACCTACAGTACTAATATCCATATACTCTTTTATGTGCTGACCCCTGACAAATTCACAGTCACAGGTTGAAACACTTATTCTGCTTAAGGTTAAAGGTAAAACAATCAGGAGGTGTTTAAACACAGAAAATAGTTACTGGATGAGCAAGGGACAGATGTTGCATATTACAAGGATGAGGTGGACACGCTCTGCCACGTCTGGCACAATTTGTTCCACTATTGCGTGGAAAATCATTTACTCTATTGACCTATTTTGTCTTTTCCTCTGTCTCTCTGTCTCTCTCTCTGTCTCTCTGTGTGTCTGTCTGTCTGTCTCTCTCTATTTCTTTCTCTCTCTCTCTCTCTCTCTTCTCTCTCACACACACACACACACACACACACGCACGCACGCACGCACGCACGCACGCACGCACGCACGCACGCACGCACGCACGCACGCACGCACGCACGCACGCACGCACGCACACACACACACACACACACACACACACACACACACACACACACACACACACACACACACACACACACACACACACACACACACAAACGATAGTTAATTACGGAGGTAAATCGGTGGAGGAAAATCAATCCAAGAATGTGTAAGCTTTCTGACATCTAACATCCTGCCACAACAAACAATCATAATTGTAAGTCTAGGGCTAATGTGGCCAGTATTAAACTCACAATATGGTTTGAATCCAGATGTTCCGTTAACTGGCTTACATCAAATTCCTTATGTAGCCCTGCTAATGCCTTCGTAAAAAATCCTGCCACTCCACAAGTTGTCTCGAAGAGGAGAGAGATTCAAATTCTGTTGTGTTTTGAGAGAAAACTCAATCTAGAAAATTATGTTCGGTCATTGATGCCCAGTCATGCGGATGGCTCAACATGGATTAACATGCTTACACTGTTTCCTCTCTCCTTAATAAAAAAAAGGCTGCCAACTAGTTATCTATGTTTTCTATCACTTTGTTTTCCTCTTTTCTTACACAAGGCCTAGTGTCTTGATAAGGCCTTTCTTGATGAAGATATATAGTAATCTATTGTTACTGTCTTGAGTAATTGGAATTCCCTGGTGAATTCAATACTCCTGAGAAGGTCGCACATTCACTGCACCGCAGCCACAATCCTAGAACTCCATGAAATGGACGCAACAAACCATGTGTGGGAAATCAGGATTATGTTAGGTTAAATAGATGTACCATACATTCAATATCGTGTGCTTCATGGATATAGCATATCCTGTTCCCAAAACCCATGGGGCCAAACTTGATATTTCATAAGCCTGGTACTCCAAAGTATGCTTCATTTAAAGCTGCAATCCAGACTTGTGTTAGTGAATAAAAAAATATTTAAACCAATAAGTATGGTAGAGTATGTTGATACAATAGTCTAAATCTAACAACTGCTGTGGACTTCCCGCTCTACTACTACATTTAGATCGAGGGTAGGAACACTACTGGTTTTGAGGTATTGCCTGAAGCTCAAAGTGCAATATGTCCCCTGTCCCAGTGGGAGTTCTGTTTTAGCTCGGCATAGAAATGTCAGCCCTCGCGCAGGAGACCCTGGTTCGAATCCTGGCCATAGGCCATAAATCTTATGAATTGCAGCTTTAAATTCCGAAAACCATGTTATGTCCCATTCAAAGAGATGTAAAACCAATACTCTGACTGCTGCTTATCAGCCCATCTTTCCTAGACATGATGGGTATTTGATTTATAATGTCTGTGGCCATGCATGCTTTTTCCATCAGGCCACTGAAATATTAGATCAGGGTTTTACCAGGGGGCTTCCTCTTTCTTGCCATCTGGTTCTGTTGGTTAACAAAATATGATCACTTCCACTGGTCCTACCTACCGTACATGTCTTGAGTTTACTGGCTTTAAATCACCATTATTAAAGGTGCAGTAGTGATGTTTTTTTTTTTTTTTTTTTAATAGCTCTATATTCTGATAGGAATCATTTGTATTGAGTGTTAGTTCACTACTAACAGGGGTCTCCCCGTCTCTCCAGCACTTTAGCGAAGAGAAAATGCATTGTCAGGTCGGGATGCCAATTTTATCTAATCAGGAGAGAGAACTCATACAGGATACAAAATAAGTAAGTGGAATTGGAATGACACAAAGAAATGAGCAGACAAAATTGGAACTGGAACTCCATACTATATTCACTATATAAATCGGTACTCTTTCGTGATTGGCTGAAATTGACAACCCACCTGAAAATGTAATTTTCTGTTTATTAAAGAGCTGGAGAGACAGGGTTACTGAACAAACACTCTATAGCAATGATTACTATTAGAATAGAGCTTTAACCTTTCAACAAAACAAATTTAGTATTTTCATACTTGCTATATACTTTTGCTTTCTATACAACACTTTGTAGGCCTATTTTAAAGTTAAAGGAACACTTTACCCCTTTTCAACCATACTGTAATTGGTCTGTCCACAACCCTCCTCTGAGACACAGATCGAATAGACAGAATTGGTCTTATAATGAGCATTGTATGAGTGAGGACTAATAAGATAGAAAATGGGTGAAGTGGTCCTTTAATACTGTATGCTGTCTTTTTGTGTGTCGGTTTAGTAGCAGGCCTCCTTCTAAGATGAAAAGTTACTTGGTTAGTATTTCAAATAATTTCAAATAATAACCAAGTTACTTTTCATCTTAGAGGGAGGCCTAAAACATAATTTGTCCCACACCAAACACACATTTGAGCTGAAAAGGAGTGTATTAGATAAGTACATTGATTAACATGTACTCAAGTACTGTAGGCCTACTTAAGTAAAGTTTTGAGGTATTTTTACTTTCTTCAGTATTTACAATTGTCAATACTTTTACTTCTACCCCACACTATCTCAGAGGAAAATATTGTACTTTTACTCCACTACAATTATATGAAACTTTAGTTACTTGTTACTTTGTAGATTTTGATTATTATTAAAACACACTAACCACTTCAGCCCTATATTTCATCCATTTGAAAATAGCAGATCTACAATTGTAGATCTGCTATTTTCAAAATATTTTTTATACATTTTGAACTTGTGGAATTCTGCACAATGAGCATTTTTTATTTTGGTAATTTTAAGTACATTTTGATGCCGATACTTTTGTACTTTTACTCAAGTAAATTTTGAATACGAGACTTCTACTTGTAACAGAGTATTTCTACATTGCAGAATTGAAACTTTTACTTAAATAAAGAAATGTAGTACTTTTCCCACCACTGTTGATTAATATTAATGGCACCACAGTATCAAAACCTGAGGTGGAGACCTCTAGTGGACAACCAATGTCACGCAAGCATTTTCTGTATGTTTAGCACGGCTGTGTGCAAGGCTGGGAACGAGGCTTGCACCATACAGGTATGAAGCACTATAGCCCTAGAATGTCTGTGATCTTACATACATTTGGAATACATGAAATGTATGTAAGATCACAGACATTCTAGGGCTAGAAGCACTATAGCCTACCTGGCCAACGCATTTTGTTCAGACGTTAGTGGCTTATTGCACAGCCCGAGGCAGAACAGTTAAACAAATTAAAATCAGAAAAAAGTTAAGAAAATGCCAAAGCTATCAGTGGTGGGAAAAGTCCTACATTTCTTTACTTAAGTAAAGGTATCAATACTGCAATGTAGAAACACTCTGTTACAAGTAAAGGTCCAGTATATCAAAAAACGTTTGGAGTAAAAGTACAAAAGTATTGGTAGCAAAAGTAAAGGGCTACCCAGTATGCAGAATATCCCGTTTCACTAGGTAGGCTATCATATGTATAAAATGTATTGCACTTTTTTTTTAAATTTTATAGCAGATCTACAAGCTCAGGAGCTATTTTCAAATGGCCGAAATGTATAGGGTACAGTACTTGAGTAAATGTAATTAGTTACTTTCCACCACTGAAAAGTCTATCTTTCCTATTGCAGATAGACTTGGCTACCTTCCTGGCTAATGCAAGTTGCCAGCCAGATAAGGTAAGGTACAGTTGTGTATATTGATATTCTTTATTGTTCAAACATAGTTTGGTTTGTTCTTTAGTAATTTTGCATAAACATATTGTATCAAAATGAATATAATATGTAGCCCTGTGGCCTTCTTCCTATATTACATTTCCTGTTGTTTTTGTCAAACACACCCACCATTGATGTAATTGCCTTCAGCTGTGTTTACTGTCAAATGGCCAGTGGTGCACAAAGTGCAGTATTGATACTTAGGTGAAAGTATCAATACTGCAATGTAGAAAAAGTATAAACGTCTGGAATAAAAAAAATACTTGAACAAAAAGTACGAAAGTATTGGTATCAAAATGTACTTAAAGTACCAAAAGTCCCATTTCACAAGTTTAAAATGTATACAAAAACATTTTGAAAACCGATCTACAAGCTCACAATGCATCGCAAGCATGTAGATCGGTTATTTTCAAATGGCCGAAATGTATATAGTATATTTTCAAATAATTGTAGTGGAGTAAAAGTACAATATTATTCTCTGAGATGTAGTGGAGTAGAAGTAAAAGTACTGAAAATTGGAAATACTCCAGTAAAGTAAAAATACCTCAAAATATTACTTAAGTAGGCTACAGTACTTATAAATATAGTTACTTTACACCACTGCAAATGGCTGCTGTGAGAAGGGTCCATTCAGACATCAATTTAAAGTCGTTATGAATATTTAAAAATGCTATTTGAAGCAGAAAGTGAAGTAGTATTCATATTTAGCCTATAGTATCTGGAATGTTTCTTCCATAAACTCTGGAATCAGAAGTGCAATGTAGATTATACAGCAGGAGTTCACAGTTCCAACACCAACTGGTGTAATGTGCATGTTTGAATGTTTGTGTAAGTATGTCAACAGTGAGCCTTAGTTCAAATAGGTTCTGCCTGCTTGTGAACTTGCTTTGTCTTTCAATAACTTGTTAATGTAAGTAAGTAAGAAGGCTGGTATGTCAAATACAATATTTTAAAAAGAAACGCAAGGATATGAAATAATTATATGAAAAATGAGATAGAAATAATTGGGTTAGGCTTAGAGTTATGTTTTCGGGGAATATTTGCAATGTATGTATTTATATCATGTATCTGTGAGAAAGTGTAGGTTGTGAAGCTATATGATCTGGTAAAATCTGATTTCTAAGTTAATGGTAAAACTTTAATAAACACTGATTTTAAATCCATCACTGTGTAAGTAATTGGAGGGCCAGTAAGTACTTGAAGGGTTGAATGATGCACTGCACTCACAGTGGGATGAGGAACACCTCAGAGATGTCCTTCTTCATGTCCCCTGTATCTCCTAGCCCATCACCCCCTCCAACAGTGACCATGTTATGTTAATCTCCCCGCTAGTACCCCCATACTCCCTATCTCCCTCCACCATTGAGTGACCATGTTGATCTCCCCTCTACCTCAATATACCCCCTCTGCCTCACTCCCCCGCCACCAGTGACCATGGGCTGTTTATCGACTGGCTCCT
The DNA here is from genome assembly GCF_963280865.1 of Gymnoscopelus braueri. Lineage (NCBI taxonomy): Eukaryota > Metazoa > Chordata > Actinopteri > Myctophiformes > Myctophidae > Gymnoscopelus > Gymnoscopelus braueri. The sequence continues at coordinate 18,849,105 of NC_137617.1, forward strand.
TCTTCCTGTTTGCGGTACTAAGAGGCTGAAATTAGATCTGGATCAGCGAGGATTTGAGATAAATTGGGCAGCAGATCGGTTCTAATTCAATATTCTCTTGGTTTGTCGGGGGGATGGGAGGGAGGAGCATGGTTCTGTCTGTATGATGCTGCAGACAAAATAAGGACCAGATTGATGCTGCAGACAAAATAAGGACCAGATTGATGATGCAGACAAAAGATTGACGTAGATAAGGGTGTGGTGAATTTGGGTCAGTTAATTGCAAGGTAGACTCCTAGGAATGAAATTGCACAAATGATATACAGTATAGTACAGTGATGTTCAGGATCAGCTTTGTCTATAAATGATCTTTTACTGTAATCTCATGTTGCTCATTTGGTAGAGAATAGTACTAACATTATAGTTTGATAATGAGCACATGCACATTCATAATGCAGTAGCTTCCTGTAGGGTAAAGCAATTTGAATTAGAGTGTCCACCAGATGTCATACAGTATATATTATTTAGCTTACATGGCAAAGAATGTCTACTTCCTACAAAAATATAGTTCATTTGTGCAAAAACTACAAACTACCATGAGAACCAAATGCTTGTATATTCTATGATCTCTAGGATTGTCACAATCTTGACATTTTCTCACAAATAATTGCAATGTATTTGTGGTTTTGGAATTGGACATTAAGGAGTTCAGATTCACATTTGAGTGTGTTGTTTAACCTCAATGTGTTGTCATGGCATCAGCCACAAACAAATCAGTCAGCTCCATATATGGGCAGAAAAGGGGGAAATGCCCATATATGGACATATACTGATGACATCAGCGATCTCCATATATGGGCATAAAAGGGACAAGGACTGACATACATACAGATACAGAGATCCGGTTGTCCAGAGCTACAGATACGACCGCTATGCCCATATATATCATGTGCATATACTGTATTGGAGCGAGCGACTTCGATTAAAAAAAAAAATGTATGATTATTTTATTAGATTTTTCAAGATTATGACGATTCTGCAAAAATAATTGCAATTATCTCAAATAATTGCGATTTCATTATGTAATAATTGTGACGGGCCTTATGATCTCTATCTCTGGGTCGGACGCTGACACAGGCCCAGACACAAAAGTGTTCTCTCTCTGGCACCCACACTTTCACTCCTGTCTCCACTGCCTCGTCACCAGTCAAGGCCGCATGCTAAACTCTACGGCAGCTCCCTTGGGTCAGCCCATATGGCTCTGGTCCATGGGGGTAATCGGCCGCTCCCATTACAACTCCCAGGGGAGTGGGGTTCGCTCCTTAGCCTCTTTGTACGGCGAGGAGTCCGGGGTGTGGATATCCCTCTTTTCACCGTCACTCTTTGATCTGACTCCAATCCCTGAGAGCTGATACTGTAGCTCAACCTGACACTCGGCACTGCCTCTGTAGAATTCCGGATCGGGAGGAAGAGAATAGGTTCGGGAGGAAGAATGCCAAAGTATCTGTGTTTTTGTGCTCCAGACAGACGTGATGGCCCTCTTGGTTAAGCTTAGTCCAGGAGGTCATGCCCTGCTCTGAACAGCACAGATACCCTGGGGGTAAACATTGGTAAACAAAGTGTCTCTTGGTGTTTCACTTGGTATTGTTACCAAAATGTTCAGTTTAACATCATTATACATGCAGGGATAGGTTTAATTTTTTGTCAATGTCAATTTGCCTACGCTGCTTATTATCCTGAATAAAATCATAACCAGAATATGCTGTTTCAATGTACTACTACTCAATGTTGCCATGTTTACGACGTGGTTTAGAGCAGAATTTTACCACGGTTTAACTCCACCACACTTGCTGTTTATGTCTTTATAGGAGTTCATTTGCTTCCCTATTAACACCTGAAAACTGGTATTATTTCTACAAGTCTGACGGCATTTTCTTCCTCTAGGGGCACATTCTACATGGGACGTGATGGGCCAGCGTGTCACACGTTACACGGGTGCTGGAGATGAGCCTCGCTGCCATAAGATGTAAAGTTCTGGTACTGGCTCAGTGGCATTGCTGTGGGCAAGGTGAGCTGATTACATTGAAAGATAATCCTTTTAAACATCCCTTGGGAATACACGGGGGCGTACAAAGATGTTTGTTCGGCACAGTCATGCATGATGAACCGGTTATGTCTTTTTAGCCAATTCAGAGAAAAAAGCATGTGCATGCACGGTATGCGTGTGAGACTTTGTATGTGTCTGTATGCATGTGTGTATGTGAGTACTGTAGGTGTGTTTAAACAAGCTCCTCAGCTTAATTTAGGAGTTTTATGTTGCCCAACCTCTTGGCTTAAGTATTCTGAGAAATACTTAGAAAGGGCCTCTAACTCTTGATTGACAAGCTCCCTGTCGTACATCATAAACAGACGAGCCACAACACATACATCGCCGCAGGACCTCACTACAACTTAGGTTGACCGATTGCGCCGTCTGTCATCACAAATCTGTAGAACATACCTTGACAATGGCTCGATTCATCTTCAGTTTGGGTCATTTTCTGGCCCTGTTTTTTCACTATTACTGTACAAGGTGAAGAAAAAAGTGTGACTAGAATATGAAATTTGAATCCATGCAGTACTATATACAGTATGGTATGAACGCATGCAAATAGTTATGTGCTATCTACACTTCCCTCGGGAGGTACAGTAAGTGACACGTTTTCTCTGGTCATCTGGATTTTCTTCCAGAGGCACTCAGGACTCCCTTATGATAGTATCATCTTATTCAGTACATAAGACACAGGGATGAAATGCCAAAACCCACAGGCTGTTTCTTTCTCCTTACACTGCCAGATAGATGTGGGAAAGCTTCTTGTCATCCTAGAGAGCGCTATTGTCTTTCGTAGCACAATAATCCGCTCCTCTGTCCTGTACGGACCCCACAGTGCAACGTTACATCACGCCTTTATTTAGCGTTCATATCAGCGTGACATCACGACCATCACTCTGTACCTGCATTCACCACAGAGACGGGTGGCTAAGATTGAAATTCAAGCCGCCATATTATATGAGATACTGTACAGAATATCAGCACTCGTCCTTGGCTATTTCTAAGGCCAATCGGATCTCTTGAGGTGGAATAGGGGGACAGAGCTCCAGTTTCCCGTCAGCTCTGTGCCGAGGAACAGGGTCCAGATATATTAGATATCGCACAGATGACATATATGTCTTGAGGAGATCATTAATACGCAACACTAGGCTACCCAGCCTTGACTGAACTGAGTTATGTTGTTTTTTTTGCCAATGAATGTTTCATGGCTCTTTCACTGCAGTTGAATTGGACTTCAACTTGGATTTATTTTCTTTACTAGATTAATTATTATCTCACTCTGTGTTTTCTGCTTTCAGCACTTTGACAACAATTTTTGCATTTGTAATCCATTTAGTTTTTTTGCTTGTTCAGTAACGATGACTATTTAAAGGATTCTTAAGTTCACCTGCTGTTTTACTAGCTTCCGCAAAACATGGCGGGTTACATTTTGCACTTCATGTAATTTTCAAGTAGCTGTACATTTCACTGCTTGGAATTTGAACAATGTTCAAAACGAAAGAATTTGAAGTTAAATGCTTGCCATCTCGTTTTGGCAGGCTTTTGTAAAGGACAGTTTGCTTAGTGTATCAGTGTCAGTGAAGTGTTGTCTGTGTCTTAGAGAGTTCCGGCTTCAATGGTACCTTAGTTGTTTTTACAACGGAAACTACAGTATGCACTTCTCAATCGTATTGGGGGGGACACAGTCTATTTCTATACTCTCAGAGTTAAATAAACACTCAGGATTTTGGCAGTGAAAGTCAAGTTCTGTTCTAACTTGAACTTTCTGTTTATTCAGTTACTCTCATTTGCTCTGACAAAACAAGTGAAGGGAGGATTTCCACTGGATGAATGTTGAGTAGAGCTGCTTTCATGAATAAGTTATTCTGCCCTTGCTGACTTTTCTAATAACATTTCTTATAATAAACACTCAGGTGTTCTCTCATGTAACAATTTCCTTGCCAGAAGGTTTTATGTTATGTAAACAGTAAACACACTAATGTGTAAAGTGATATTATATTGATGTTGGCCTGATGCTGGATATTGGGGCGGAAGTAGTTGCCTTGCATTCCCAAAGTTAACAATCGGTGATGGATTATACTGTAGCACAATTAACAGGTTTTGCCTGTTAAATCACATATAGTCAGCCCCTGTACACACCACCTGGCACGCAGAAATAGACACAAATAGAAACAGGAAACATGTGTGAGCCTGACACAGAATGCAATAAAATCTGTAATGTTTTAATGGGATTTCCTCCTGACTAAGCCATGACGGACAAAAACATCGCCTCTGCACCATGAACTGGCTGCAACAAAATTCCTCGCGTTGTTAATTACTTCCTAAAAGAAAAAATGCTTTTGTCATTTTTCCTCCTCTTTAATCTTCTGAACTGCCATTTCCTTCTCCTGAACATTAAAGCTGTATTCTGATTGAAAATGGAATGAGTGGGCAATAAAAGCGGTCTCTCCAGAGCACATTCGCCATCATTAAGCTTTAATCACCTGCTTTCAGCCGCAGACATTTTATTGCCCTTCACTCAGTCAACAAAAGATGTGGCCTCACTACTGGTTTCATAGACATTAATGTCCTGAAATGTTAATCACTTTCAACCTGGCAACCCAAAGTTGGGCATGTTACTATAGGTGAAAAAGAAAGAAAAAAAAAAGTAAAAATTGTGAAAGTAGGAGATGTACAAGCTCACAATGCGTCACATTGTGAGCTTGTAGACAGGCTATTTTTTGCTATTCATCATCTGACAAAGGGATATAGGGCTTAATTGGTTAAGCCTTGTTCCACTTAAACCCAAACCTATTCATGATACTGTTCTGTTTTTAGGCCATCATTTATCTCAGTTAAAGAGAGGTAAAGGGAGACAGGAGGAAAGAGAGAGAAAAGCCAAGCGGAAGGTTTCTAGAGGAAGTAAGTTAGAGAAGCAGGCATCAGATGATACTCTACCCTCTTTACAGGGGAGTGAGGGATGGATAGAGGGGTGGAGACGATAGACTGATGTGGAGGGAGGTGAAAAATTGCGCTATTACGAGGCCTAATAGAATTACCCTCGGCCCCACAGGGAAACAGAATGGACTCTCCCTCCTTCCCAATTCTCCTCCCCCTCCACCCCTCTATTCCTCCATTTGCCTGGGCCAGATATAATTTCATCACTCTCCACTTAATTGTGTGCATTGCTGGCAGAGTCTCTCTCTCTCTCTCTCTCTCTCTCTCTCTCTCTCTCTCTCTCTCTCTCTCTCTCTCTCTCTCTCTCTCTCTCTCTCTCTCTCTCTCTCTCTCTCTCTCCCCCTCCATCTTGCTCCTCCAGCAAACAAATGCAGGTGCATGGAAGAGAGGGAAGAAGAGCAGAATATTAGAACAGAGTGGGAAACCGCATCACTTCATTTTTCTGGATGGACAGCTTGTAAAGGCGATGGGTTAGCCGGTCCCCTCTGAGTAGCCAAGTGTAAACACAACAGAACTATTTTGAGATATCGACTGGAGGTATCCCCGAGAAAATAGTTTGCCATGAAAGATGCAGTTTGATACAGTTAATTACCGTACCTACAATACTGATGAACTAATCTCTGTACACCTCCAACGTCTCATCATAAGGTTTGTAGCAGTGCTGATCTGTGGTAATTAAGCTTTTGATTTCAAATTCAAATATACAGTATAGATTATCACCCCAGGCATTCGTCATTGCCCAAGGTTATCCAACCGAGGGCCGGCATATTAGCCCGAGCCGAATGCCAGACTGGCACCTTTTTATGTCTGTGTTTTGGTCAGTTTGTCTCCAGTGTCTCCTCAGCTGTGAATTCTACCACACCATCCTCAGGAAAAGTGTTTGGGAGCCTTGTTGTGGTCCTTCCGGCAAGGTCGCTCATGGTGACAGATTGGCACGTGGTGGCACTTTTGCTTGTGCAGATTGGCACAGAAATAAAACATTAAATCAAACAATAACATTTCTAAATTTCAAATTATGGATAGACAAATAAGTAAGTTAAAATCTAGTTTTAAGAAGAGATTTAAAAGAAGATCAAGTATAAGCTCCTCAGGCGGGTCTTTCCAGATCTTAGGAGCCTTAACAGCTTCATGCTCGACTCGGGAGCAACCTACAGGACCTCAGACTGCACACAGGCTCGTAAGGGGTTAATAACTTGTAAATGTATTTAGCGGCCTTGCAATGAAGTGATCAGTAACATCTTAAAATCAATCCTAAAACAAGCAATAGGAGTAATACTGTATGTTCTCCTCTCTTGTTGTTGGGTGTTTTTTGCTTAAAGGAGGAGTTCACCCAAAAAATGCATTGTCAATGTCAATGCGTGGATTCACGCAAGAGCAGATTTTTCCGCTTGTCGCGCAGACCTTGCGTTTGTCTGCTCTCCGCGACTAAGCATAAAACTGCTGGAGGCAGGAGCCGATTTTCTCCCTCTGTCTAATCGGGTGAGTTGAAGACGGACCGTCCCAACACTCAGGAAGCAACACGGTGCTCAAGGCAGCAGGCGGTGCGGGCCATAGATATATATAAAGGCTAGATGACTCACCCGCGCTGCTGGCCAATGGAGTACGACGTTGCCACATGGCGGCCATCTTGCGACGGTCATTCATAACATTATGTCTATGGTGCATGTACTTTGAAATAACCATAGCGTGCTCAATTGTCATCCGATTTTCAAACGGTTTGGTGTGTTGTAAACACCAAAGATGTAGTTATGATACTTCATACTTAATTTTATAAATAAAAAAAAACATGATTATAATTATAAGTATGCAGTATCATAACTACATATTTGGTGTTTACAACACACCAAACCGTTTGAAAATCGGATGAAAATTGAGCACGCTATGGTTATTTCAAAGTATATGCACCATAGACATAATGCTATGAATGACCGTCCCAAGATGGCCGCGGTTGAGCTACGCTCGCAACGCCCCCTTGAGCCATCTAGCCTTTATATATATCTATGGTAAAGCTACGGGGACGGTCTTGAATGTGAGTGACAGGTGCGTCGCAGCGTTTTTTTGAATCCGCTGGCTGCAAAAAACTGCATTTAACAGCGGCCAGCCAACTCTTGGTGGGAGCGCGCCCTTCGGAATGCCACATAAACAAAAATAAATCCATGAAATCAAGGCTTCATGGGGTGTGTAATTGATAGAAAATAAGTATTTTTTTGGGTGAACTCCTCCTTTAAAGGGCCATCCACACCAATAACTATAGGCCTAACTATAACATCTATATTTCTTTCTGCCATCCACTTAAGTTGGAACAATTTTTAAAACCATATATTTTTAGTTATATTATATTGCTTGGGAAGATGTTAAAACACAATTGTAAGGCGCAAAGAAATAAAAACATGTATGATGACATGTACAGTATGATCTTTAATACTAAAAATGTATTTGATTCTGGATATATTTCTGAGATGACAAAAACATGTGTGAACAAGTTTAATAATGTGGTTCGCAAATATAATGTGTTATCAGGTTCTCTGTCTTTTGTCACACCCAGGGCAAATAAAGGCTGGGCATGTAATCAAACTATCATAACTTCCATTTAAACACTGTCCCTTTTTTTGTTAAAACTTTTCAAAAATAGCATATCTACAAGCGCATGCTCAGTTTGTAGATTGGCTATTATATGACTTGGTTAAACCTTCAAGACATCAGCTGAGTGAATAGAGAAAATATTGTAAAGCGAAGTACAGTACAGTGAAGTGACATACAAGCTCCAGCAATACATACAAGTGGCATAAAACTTGCTTATTATAATTTTCCAAGGTATCTGAACCTTGGCAGAAGAGGAGATGATTTCCCCGCACTCCGAACGGAGAGAGTCAAAGAGTGAATGCTTTCTCAGATGACATGTGGTCGACTGTCTCAGCTGCTTTTAATCCTGCACACAGAAGTTATAACAGCCCTCAGGGGAGAATAATATAGTTTAGGTTTACCCTCATTGTACAGTAAGGTATATGAACGTGGGTGGATGTGCACTTCAGTTGAATCGTGTCTGACTTAATTCGTAGCCCTGAGCACTTGTTGGTATGCAGCCGGTGATAGAGCTGTCTCTCACCGCATGCCTTACAACGTTTACAAAAACATCCCAATTTGTTTTGCAAAGGACAGAGTGAATTGTGCTCCATCACGCTCTTACCGTATCTGCGACTGACCTTTGGCCTGAGGAGAGATCGCTCACCTCGTAGCCTACATGCCCCGCCTCCCAACATCAGGTTGTTACTTTCAAAGGCAGTCACTGCTGTTTGATCTACAGCTACAGTCAAACCGTGACCAAAGAGAACACGTGTGTGTGTGTGTGTGTGTGTGTGTGTGTGTGTGTGTGTGTGTGTGTGTGTGTGTGTGTGTGTGTGTGTGTGTGTGTGTGTGTGTGTGTGTGTGTGTGTGTGTGTGTGTGTGTGTGTGTGTGTGTGTGTGTGTGTGTGTGTGTGTGTGTGTGTGTGTGTGTGCGAGAATAGTGTGTGTGCGCGCACGCGTGCGCGTGTGAGAATAGTGTGTATGCGCGCGTGCAGATATGTTCGCTCGCATGCGCACGTGTGTGTCATCCGCAGTAATGTATGGACTTTCTACACAGCGCCATACATCATTGTGATAGTCTAACCAGGTCCTCTGGAGACATGTTCTCTCCACAGTCGTAAATATCGGGGACACTTTTGACCCTTCAATCCATGTAGACGAGTATCTCTCTGCAGGAACACTGTACTAACTTGTATGGTATGAGGTATGAAAGGCAAGGAAGTACTGTAAGTAGATTGGGTCAAAGTATTTCAGACACGGTAAGATCTGTAAAATGGATCATTAAGAACTTTTATGAGCTGTATGATGGATTTATGAAGCCTTTAAAAGATATAGCAAGATGGTTTGGCCAGCTTTTCAGCATTATAACAGTCTTTCATCCGCAGTATATTAACAGTAATGTTCTGGGAAGTGGAACATCACGCATTTTGTGACAAATGATACCGAATACTGAATTACAGTAGTTTAACTAGCATACAACAGTCTCTATAACTCCTACAGATTGTGTAAACAAATAAAATATATACATCATGAGTGCAACATCCAATCAATCCCAAATTGGAATTACACGTAGAGGTGCCCCCTGTATTAGTCTGGCTCGCAATTAAAAAATTATTAATGTGAAGCCTCCTCCCCACTTCCGTTTTGTCTTTACGGTCGCGCCAATTTATCCTAATATAAATCAAAATCATCGAAGCATATAGCTTGCTGCTTAGCAGAAATGTAAATAATAAAATGTAAAGATATTTTAAAATATATTTTCGTGAACGGAAATGACGAACAGATGACAGCTTCCTGCCTCGGATTTCGTGAGGTGTAGTTCCAGACTCTATACAGCATTCGAAGATTGTGGAATAGTTGTCTGGCTACGCAAGAATAGGCCTCTATAGGCTGCACCTCCAAAGGCACTTTCATTTCTGCCCAAAGGGGGGGGTGCCACAAATCCAAATAGTTGCACCTGGCAGCTGTAACCCACGACTTACACAGCTCTGGCTGGCACACAACGGCAAAACAATTTCATCATATGCACCACACAGGCACAATGATGGAGGGACGGAGGGGTGTGCCTCCTGAGATTTGCGCTCCAATGAGCACCCTTTTCTAATTATTTTTCATTCTGGTACAGTGGTAGATAAATATCTGACCAAACATGATTCAATCGGCATTTAGTTTGGCTTTTCAGTGTTTAAAATATAGGGGCGTCCTTGGCACATTTCCCAACAACAAACATTTATGAGGCTCCAATCATATCACATCACAGGTTGTTTTGACTGTTCTAGGATCTGCTGTTTAGACGCCATGTTTTCCAGAATCGATGACCTGTGGAAATCTGATTTTGGAGGTGACGGCGTCGTGGTGTCATGGTGTTAACTCATCTGGGACCTCACAGGCAGACCTCTGGAGACTGACCTTGTGTTGTTTTACATACAGGACCTTGTGAAAAAAAGGTCTTTTCATGCCCTAACCTTGCATTCCTGGACACTCCTGGGGGAATCCCCCGTTTCCACTTTCTCACTTTTCCCCCAGTGATGATTTGCAGTGTAAATAAACTGGTGCCAATGTTACTCTGAGACCACATACAGCGATGATGAGGACAGTGTAAATTGAGTGTAACCTGCCATAAACTTGTTCACAGCAATTAGAGGGAGAAGGTTAACTTGGCACAAGGGAGGGTCCATGGAACTTACACCCACAACTCCATGAGCAGTCACGGAGCTGTTGAGTTGCAGTGTTCCATTTGAGAGACTTCCAAAACACCACATTCCGGAGAAAGTATCTCTAGACCAGTGGATTCCAAATGCTATGCCAAATGGTGTGCGGCACACTGGTGTATGAGATAAGTCCACGAGATTGCAATAATAAACTATACAAAAAGTTATAAATATTTTTTCAGTACTATGTGCGCACTCATTTCCCACTACAGAGGCAAATTCTATAGAAAGAAATATAGCAAATATTTTAACCACTTTCAACCTGGCATTGCGACACGTTTGTGGGATTGTAGATCAGCTAGATTTCGCTATTTTAGAACATTTCTGAAAGTACAGCTTTAAACTATGTATATATATACCTTATGTATATCAGTTACGACTGTATCTTCTGCTATTTTAACTTCCTCATTCCATTGTCTTTCCCCCCCTTTTTTTAACCATGCACCTTTTATAGCCCACGATTACCCGTTCATATAATGTTGAATGAATGAATATTTTGATTTTAATTTTCATGTCAGGACAATTGTTTGAGCCATCCCTCATGGGATTATCAGATACATCAGTTAAACAAAACATAAAACATTCCAGTGTATTACCCAACCAGTAATCTGGGAACCCATTTTTTCCCCCCTTTGTTTTTGAACTTGTTTTGTCTCCTCCCCTTTCTTAGTCCACTTCCTCCTGGGTGCTTCTGTGTTTATTCCTACTACTAACAACAACAACAACAACAACACTACATGTTTAAGGCAGCGTTGAGAGTAGTCAGATTCAGCTGTTTGTCTTGAGAGAGCAACTCTCAGTATATACCGTACATGCATAACATGCATAACATTCATACAAACCTACACGTAAAAATGAAGTGAAAGTTAATCTATTGTAAGTCACCCTTCTCCTCCTATCCCACACTTTAGAGAGATATTATGAAAATGCAAAAATGTGATAAAAAATGTATTCAATTAAAGCACTGTTCTCATTATCTATCACAGTGGTTCTTCAAAGTGGGGTCCGGGGTCCCCAGGGGTCCTTGGGGGGGTTCCAGGGGGTCCCCAGCAAAATCTTTGATGCATAATTTTAACCACTTCCATATCGTGCCACACTGCTAGCTTGTACATCTGCTATTTTTGAACATTTAAAAATAAAGAATCTTGAAAGTATTGGAAAATGTTGAATAATTTTGATTTTCTTTCACATAAATCTTCTCTTCTGGGGCTCCCTGGCAATAAATATTTTTATTGAACCACTGATCTATCAAATTTACATCAGGAGTATGGACTTTTTTAAAACTATTTTTCTCTCAGATCTTGATACAAAGGACAATATAAAATAAAATGGATTTCATTCTCCACCTCATTCAAATCACAATATTCACATATCCTGTCATCCCTCAGCTACGCCCCTGTATCTTCCTGTTCCAATATGTAATGGCAGGATGCAACATCATATCTGTGCACAGAGTGACCTCTGACTTTTGGACAAAATGATACAAAACATATTCTTAATTTTTGGGTTTTGCCAAATTTCTTCTGCCATACTTGTGTATTTAGTCAAGCTTTGGTTTTTAAACTCCTCCACATTCACAATTATTATTTGGAAATAATGTTCTTCCACATGAATCACTGAATTAACCTTATTTACACGACACACCTTATGTATACAACTATATATTTACTCTACTCTAGGAATATTTGACACTTCTGAACTGTTTTCCTTGTTTTCTTTCCATCTCTATTCTTTTCCATTTCCTGAAAACTTCAGGAAATGGACAAGGACATGGAAAAGGAGCTAAGAGCTTGTACGGCAAATCATTTCATCCACTTTCTTACACCTGTAGTGTAAACCTGTGATGTGACAATAAAAAGCTGAAGTTTAACTTTTTATTTGGCATTAGTAAATGAAAATACAACCCCCCACCCCTTGTTTTTAACGAGTATGAAATTTGAGAGAGAGAGAGAGAGAAGGTTCTAGTGGGATTTGATTCCCGGGCCATTGGCTGTACGTGTACGTGATTCTACAGGTGGGGTTCCTAACCAATTATACATCTTTAGAACTAGGAGTACAACTTAAACAGGGCATGTTATGTTGTTTTTATGAATGTACAGTGTTTACCCTTCAGTAGAATTGTTGCAGTTGTCGTGAACACTTGTAAACAACACACGTTAACCCATTCAATCCGGGAACGCATCTGTGTCACTTTAGATTTCTTTGGCCATTAAAAAATAATGAATGTCCCTGGAACTAAATATTTTACAAATGTTCGCTTTAAAAAAATGTAATTAAAAAGAAATATTCGATGATTTGCTTGGGTTAATAACATCTGATTTTATTGGATCAGCGAAGTCCAAAAAGTCACTCGAACTTCTGCAGCTCGGATAGATGCCAAAAATGTTCAAATGGTTCAAAAAGTTAATGCTGTGTCCTCCTGCTGCCATGGCCTATCCTCTTTCCCCTCTGCATGTCACTCACATGTGCATGGTTCCCGTCACACATCAAACATTCCTCCCTTACGACTCACTGCAGTTTAGAAGTAGTTATCTGGGGGAATGTGTTTTACATTTGAGACGTGGGGTACATAGAACCCGATCTAGGAGCTTGGGTCAGAACTGAGGGGCCTGGTTGTTGCCACTGCTGAGTGTATAAGAAGCTGAGAGCAGGGCGCTTTGGGAGTGTTTGTGGCACGCAGGTCAGGCTCTTTGCTACCCCACATCAAGTTTGATTTAATGGGGAGCGTTGATGCGTAAAAGGGACACGAGAGACTATTGGCCACGTTGAAACATGGTGATGGTAGAGAGTGTGGGTTTTATCCGAAAGCTTGACCTCCTTGTAGTGGGGTTAATTTTGGACAGGGTGGGTAGATTTTCATCAGAACCACAAATACCATGAGGCTCATTTCCCCTATTCTGACTTATACCCTGTCCCTGATTTTAAAGGATACTAGTCTGGCATGTTTAGTCCCTTGACACTCTATACTGTATAACTAGTGCAGACCATTTTCCAAAGCCTAGATTTTCGAGGAAACCTTTGGATTCCGTTAACTCCAGTACAGTATGAAGATCAACTTGCAAAGACTTAACACTAGCTTGAGATAAGTAATCCAACACAGCAAACTTTATTGGAGACTTATTTTAATCAGTTATGCTATTGTTGTTTAAAATCGGCAATCCGGAACCAATCTGTATGGTATAGTTTCTTAATACAATATAACTAGCATATCTACAGTGGTGGGAGGTGGTCTCCTTAGAAATTTAGATTCTGGTGTCGGGTATTTGAGGTATTTTGTCTTGGAAGAGTGGTAAAAGTTTGGTCTCCTGTGTGGGAGACCCGGGTTCATGGAATGGATTTCAGCATTTTAAAGTATGCCAAAAATAGTCCCAGGAGGAAGGGTTGACTTACTGTATGAGCAAAATTCTATAGTCCGTGACTAATTAATCATGCAACGAACATTGGCTAAATTATTAATTATACACACCAAACACGAAACTAAAAAAATAAAGCCATTGATATATAAATGGTCTGTTCATGTACAATATGTAGCGAAGCTGTGAATATCAATGACATTAACGCTGGTATGGTACTTTAAATCTGAAGGCCTATCCATGTACAGTACCACATTCTTTTAACACTGGTATGGTACTTTAAATCTGAAAGCCTATCCATGTACCACATTCTCTTAACACTGATATGGTACTTTAAATCTGTAGGCCTATCCATGTATCACATTCTCTTAAACACACAAATTCTGACACAACTCTATTAATTTACTGCAGTTTTTCCACTATAACTTTCACCATCACACCAGGGATAATAGACCATGACAGAATGTGCTAACAGCCATAATATTGCATCTCATTCTAAAGTGTACTGTGACACGAAACTGTGAAACTTCTACCAACGTGCTAGCATGTGGTGTTTCACGCGCCATTAGCTGGCTATGTCACTCGGCAGCATAGGGCTGGCTGTTTTGACAGACCGTATGTCTCTGTTATGATAGCATTGTGTTGCCACTATCACATGTAGAAGGCTTTGCCATAATTCATGGAGTCATTGTTGAACAGTCAGAGAGGAACTAGTCCATCCTAATTTGTCCCCTCACCCACTCCGTATGCTCTTACTTCTGAAGCCCAGATTGAAGCCATCAATCTGTTTCATTTGGCTCGAGTTACATGTCAGAAGAACTTTAGAAGAAAATGCCCAGAGACTGTCTTTGCCCTGAAGCTGAAATGCAAAAGAATCCATGTCTGTTTGAAAAGCAAGCCTTGGTCTTACACTGTGTGTGTGTGTGTGTGTGTGTGTGTGTGTGTGTGTGTGTGTGTGTGTGTGTGTGTGTGTGTGTGTGTGTGTGTGTGTGTGTGTGTGTGTGTGTGTGTGTGTGTGTGTGTGTGTGTGTGTGTGTGTGTGTGTGTGTGTGTGTGTGTGTGCGCGCGCGTGCACATAAGTGTGAGGAGCATATTACTATGTTTTGTTCTTTCTTGGGGGTGCATTTTGAGGTTTATTTAGATAGGAGAGTGTAGAGAGACAAGGAAACCCAGAGCAGTGAGAGGGAAGACATGCGAGATGAGATGGGAGTTAGATTGGAGCTCTGGTCCTCACGACTCACAAGGAGTATATTATGGTCATTGTGTTAACTGGCTGTGCCACCAGGCACACCCGCATATGTTTCCGCATGTGCCTGTTTGTGTGTGTATTACCATACAGCAAACAAGTGGATTCAAGACCTTTATTATCTTATTGAGTTTTACTGCTTATCTGATGTAGGAATTTAGCAAATTCACAATAAGTATAATACAGTATACACGTATGTATTAGTAAATGCAAGGAACATTTAGTATTTCTCGGTTCTGTACAAGTTAGTCCTGGTGGACCATCTCAGTCGGTTTGAGCTACCAGGGCTATTATACATTATCTCTCCTATCCTCACAGAACCCCCCCCCCCTACCCCCCACCCCTGCTTATTTGATTACCGTACGTACATGATTATTTTCAAGTGCATTGTCATCACTCCCCACCTTCAGTTGAATCAACTGTACCTCATTATCTTGTCAACAAATGTACATAACATAATTTCTCATTTCTATCAAACTAAGTCAATACTGTCTGGGGGGGAAAAAAACTAAAATATTCAGTCACAGTTTCTGACAGGGAGATTAACCTTGAGGACGTAGTTTTTTTCTGTACAACAACAACAACAACAACAACAAATTCTCATAAGGGTTCGACCCATTGGTCCAAGTCACATACAGTAAGGGAATGTCATTATTATGGTCATGACTTAACAGTCCACATCCATTGAACCAAACTGCCCTTTGCTGTCAAAAAGAATAGAAAGAAATAGGATTTGATGACCTTGGTATCACATGCCCTCCGTCCTCCAAGTGGTTGAGTTAATAGGTCATGATTATGTCACATTGTGACACAAAGACAGTTTGTTAGTGGCCTCATGAGTCAAGTTTGTAAGGCCCTCGCTCCAGAGCCTTCTCTCCCATATTCGTGTCAGCAAGACATCTTGCTGGTGCAATTATTCAGTGCATTCAAGACAATTAAGAACTTGCACCTTAATTCCAACGAATGACTTTGGAAGACTGAGCTCCTTGCCGTCATAAAAATAGCATCTAGACTGTGTACTATGTCTATTTATATTTATATGAACATATTCATATAATTATGTACAGTATATGACTGCTGGTACATAAAAGCATTTTGCTTGTTTGTTTGTGTCTCTCTGCCTTAGTGTTACAGGCATACTGTAGCACAATCAAAACCCAGTGTTATGAAATGTGTGTTTTGATGAACACAACGTCACTGAGGGGAAATTGGAGCTTTCCTACTGCCTATGCCCTATTGAGTGGCTATTTGACTGTTTTTTCCAGCTAAAAGACTGGAACTCTCTCAGTTCTGAATAGTCTTGAATGCAACTCTTCCTGCATGTGTGCCTCCTCCACACCTCACTCACCCACAGCCGCTGATGCACTTGACACTATGGTGAATGGCTGAGTTCTTTAATTGCACCAAGCTCCTCCTCAGTAATGAAACGTCCCTCCGTTTTACCCTTCTAACCTTTTGCAAACCAGGACAACATTTGTACATTGTAGGAAAGTCCCAAGTCACAGGTATTATAGTATAACAAACATTCCAGGCTCTAAAAACTATAAACTGAAAAAACATATTCACAGATAATACAAAAGCAACTGAACACAGTAAAAAAACTAAACAAGTACAACATCATTGAACGCCTGAAAAAGTCCCAGGCACTTGTGATGCAGAATAGACACATTACTTAAAAATATTTTAAGTGCTACAATCTAGCTCTGTAAAAAAAACATAAAAGAATAATACCATTTACAATTGTTATAATGATACAACCATTAATAAAAGAAAAAAAATAACTTTAAAGGATAGAGTTGAAAACACCTTCATTCATTGTTATGCTACTGCCCCAAGCTCAGTAGACTAATGGTACACATTGTACTCAGGACTACCAGATAAAAGGATATAGACTACATAAAACATACAGTAAATTAGTTCAACTAGCCCATACCCGGTCGACCCAAGACACCAAGACACCAAGACAGACAGACAGAGGTTACTCCAATTATATAGTAGGATGTAATCAAATATTTCTTACTTCAAATGTTTGCACAGAAAGCAGACAACATGGAAAGAAATAGAAAATAGGAATACATCTGTCAATACATACTAAGGGGGAAGAAAAGTT
Source organism: Gymnoscopelus braueri (assembly GCF_963280865.1). Taxonomy (NCBI): domain Eukaryota; kingdom Metazoa; phylum Chordata; class Actinopteri; order Myctophiformes; family Myctophidae; genus Gymnoscopelus; species Gymnoscopelus braueri. The sequence goes on from NC_137617.1 coordinate 18,866,098, forward strand.
GGTCCTTTTCTGTAGATGGCATGGCATAAGTTATATGTTATAATAGTTGCAATGTTGATTGAGCATGCATTGGCATTTTAACGCAAATATGTGCAACACAACACAATGTAACAACTAGCAATAAATAAGAGAATGCATGCTTACACTCAAGCGGTTTTAACAATACAGATTGTTCGACCATCTGGTTCGAAGTATCACTTAAACATTTAAGTTAGCCTTAAAAAAAAAACCTTTGAATTTCCAATTCACTCTTTTCATCTTTCCCTTGGTTTGAATACATCCTACATCCCTTGACTCCTGTCTCTTGTGACTTGCCTTTCATTCAGAGGTCATTGTTGGGAACAATGTGGAAACTAGACACCCGTTGCTTTTTCTCGAACCCGCTTCCCTCTCTCATTCATCTGTCTGAAGGATTGTCAGTCGCAAAATCACTGCCTGGATTAAATGCCCTCTCCATAAGGCAGCGTGTCTACCTGAACAACTGCACAGCAAAACCCTGAGTGTTTAACTGTGAAAGTGTAAATACAGTATGTGTACACTCTCAGAGATAAATTAGCACTCTTTTCTTTGCTGTGTAAAAACATAATATTATCTAGATTGTCCACGCCTCAACTAAAAATAAAAAGGCATGACGTATAAAAGCAACATATAATCAGTCACAGAGCCACTCAAGATACCCTGAGAAATTAAGCAAATAAAACAAACAAAAAAACAAACATATAAAAACCCTGGAATTTTGTTCCACATCCATGACCAAGTACAGTAGCATGTATGTTTGCTTACTGTGTGTTTTGAAAACTATTTAGTGCACTGGTTGAGTATGAGATGTTACAGTAGCTACTACTGTATATGGTGTTGACTTGACTAGTAAGGTAGCACTTCGCCACCCAGAACACGCATTGCAAATAATATGTTTTCAACAAGCCCCCATGTCATCTTTACACTGGCTTTTTAAGCATATGATTAAACAGTATATGGTCCCTTGTTAGAGTGCTCTAAATATGGTTGTCTTCCTTGAGTGAAGTTCTGTGTCTTAATATGCGCATGAGCGTGTTTATGCATTCATGAAATGCATTTAGATCTGCGAGTGTATGCCTGTGTACAGTACATGCATGCATGGTTACATACCTCTGTGTGTGTGTGTGTGTGTGTGTGTGTGTGTGTGTGTGTGTGTGTGTGCGTGTGCGTGTGCGTGCGTGTGCGCGTGTGTGTGTGTGTGTGTGTGGTGTCTGAGTGTGTGCATATATGTCTGTCTATGTACAGATACGCGGTTGTTACTGAGTGAGTTTTGGATTCCATGTCCTTGTCTATCTGGGTCAGAGTAAAGGCCCCTGTGTGGGAGCTCCTGTGTTATGTAGATAAGCCTGAGCACATAGAATGGAGTCGAGTTGCCTTAGTCTTAATGACCTGCCACACAGACCACCTAGTTGGCAAAATCCAGTTAGCAGTTCATATAGCACTTGTCGGGGAAGAAAGGCAGAGGTGACGGTAATTGTTTTAAAACAGTGTTGAATAGCTGGATTTGTGGATTAACGGGTTCATCCGAAACAGAGAACGGTGCGGTCTGGACGTTCACAGGCTCATCCCAACAGTCAGTATGTGTACATCGACTTTGAACATGTGTTCTTGAACAAACACACTGAACCGATACTTTGTCGTTCCGTCATCCTACTGTAAGTCCCTCTGGAGTCCGGACAGAGGTGTCAGCTAAATAACTCGAATGTCATACAAGAAATATTCTAAAATAACGATGAAGATCCGGATCCTTGGATCAAATTTTGGTAATGATGAGTTAATCCATTTCAAGCATCCTTGCTCAAGTTGTTACAGTGATAGAAGTGTCTTCTAGTAGTAAACAGTTAGTACAGGCGCACACAAGCCACAACTTAAATCCAGTTTCATAATAATATGGCATACAGACAAAGTAGCCGCAACACAGTCTTGAGAAGTTTACTCTTTGGTCGTGTAGGACATAATTAATGCAATAAAGTGTGTGTGTGTGTGTGTGTGTGTGTGTGTGTGTGTGTGTGTGTGTGTGTGTGTGTGTGTGTGTGTGTGTGTGTGTGTGTGTGTGTGTGTGTGTGTGTGTGTGTGTGTGTGTGTGTGTGTGTGTGTGTGTGTGTGTGTGTGTGTGTGTTGGAGAAGCAAGAATGGTGAAGCGAAGAAAAGGAACGATCAAATTATGCAACAAAAAAGGATGGAGCAATTTTTTCGATGAGTTCAGGTAAAAGAGAGCAAAATCATTGTTAGTTTAACTGCTCATTGTTACCTCAGGGGGAGTATTTTGTAAGTCAGAGAATGATGAATTGGGTGTGAAACCCAGTCGAACATCCAAGCTCACACTGGAATGATTATAGGACCATCTCAGACCTCACAGGGTGTTGACAGAGACATAGCCTTTTGTCTTTGTGTTTTGCCATGGTTTGAATTTACACTGGAAACCAATGGCTGTGATCACATCCTAATGATAAGCCTGGAGTAAAGGCATTGGGTTTTGAGTTCAGTCAAGCACTGGATGTGACTAGGTGGGAATTCATAGCATTGGTGTAATTTCTCACATGCCCTAGTTTTATCCCTTGCTTAATGTTCACATGGATGATTTGGAATCGGTGTTGTTTGTCATTAGCGTAGCTGACGACTAAATGAAGGAAGAGCTTAGTCATCAAATAGTTGTAACGTGTCAATATTATCTGCAGTGAGGCGAGTGAAGTTGGACTTAAGTGATCACTCGCTTGCAACGAATCACACTACAGATGTGGCAGTGGGCTTTGCAGTGCTGGGACTGAGCACCAGACTCTGGGCAATGTCATCGCGGTTGATCTTGCGCAGTGCCGTGCACAGCGTGTCCATGCTGGCGCAGTCCTTGCTCGCCCAATCGGAGAGCAGCGCACGCACCGGATGCTCCTCCTGCCGGAAGGTGGCGATCCGCTCCTCCTCGTAGCCCAGGAGGCCTGCCAGGTTGCACCAGTCGCTGTCTTCCATATGGTCGGGCGTGTCTCCGTCGCAGCCCCTGTATAGGAGCTTCTCTACCACCTCTCTGGTGTGGAGAGGAAGGAGGAGGCATGGCTCCTCATCTACAGTCACCACTGCAGGGAAATGAAAGGGGAAAAAAACACTGTTATTTTCCTGTTTTGTTTGATTTATTTGCTGCCAATTCTCCATGTGTGCTTTGGTCCCTGTCACTGCCAATCCCCTCACTGTTGGTCTGGGGATGGTCTAGACCAGTGGTTCCCAAACCACACATTATTTCAATAATACAACTATACAAAAAAATTGGAATATTTTTTTAATTTGCTAGCTTGTGCACACTGATTTCCCAATACAGAGACACATTTCACACCCTAATAAAAATAATATATATTTGTTTTGACATTCCTTTTGAGCCTGCGTTCTTTCTACTTGGTGAGATTCCAGGGGGAATAGTAACCAATAACTAGACATATCTGCTTGTGGTGTTGCTGTTGATTGCAAAAGAAATGATTACTGTGTCTTGGAGAAATGTAAAGCCACCAACTATCCAGCAATGGAGGGAGAAGCTAAAAACTATATATCTGACGGAAAGCATTACAGCTAGACTACATATGAGGACGGAGGATTTAAATCAGATGGACACCGGTAGTACCCAGACTGATTGGGGATGCGGTCCACCCTTAATGTCGATGGACGGGAGTTGATTGAAAGTTGATTATTTTCACAGATATTCAGCTCACAGCATGTCACAATGAGCTTGTAGATCCGTAATTTTTGCTATGAATACAGGTGTGCCTTGGGCACAAAAAGTTTGAAAACCACTGGTGTAGACCACCACATGCATCCTCCACTAAACATGCAGTCCCGGAGAACCTAAGTCATGCAGAGGTTCACGGTATCCCCCTGCTATCCCCCGCTGAACAGGCCTCTCCCCCACCAGCCAGCAGGAATATAACCCCTCATCGGCTATCCCACCCACAAACACAGAACAATTATGTCCGTTAGAGCGCCCGGCCAAGCTAAAGGCACCACTGTATTAATTTGTTTTAAAGTTTGAACATACTGTTGAAACAGTGCACAGTTTCTCTGTTGGAGAAGCTATGAACAATTTAAAGGTCGGTGTGGCCCAGGCCCACCACTGACAGACCACAGTCAAATTAGAATGATAAGAAAGACACTCTTTCTTCATGGCATCACATATTTCCTCATGCCTTCACAAGTTCTCCTCGTGCCTTCTGCTGTTGTTGTTGTTGTTGTTGTGTTTCCTTTTCATTGCAATTCCCTGTGCACGTAGAGTACATCTTTAGAAAGGAGGATGCAACTAGAAAAAGTGCTCCTCGGAGCACAGGTCTCCGCCAGGTCAGGTAGATTATTGTGGCCTCCTGTTGGCGCTATAATAGGCCAATGTGAGAAGGGTGCCATTTCTTCTTAGGCCTTGCACGACAATCGGACACTGCATTCATGATTTCAGGCATTTTGTTCCAAAAATGTGATTTGCTAAATTAGACCTGCTGGTGGCGCTATAACAGGCCAATGTGAAAAGGGTGGCATTTCTTCCTCGGCCTAGTGGGAATGTGCGTGTAAAATTTTACGGAAATGGCACACTGCGTTCATGATTTGAGGAATTTTGTTCAAAAGGGATCCATCCTGCAAACTTTGGAAGCCAATGTTAGCCAAGTAGGATGGAATATGAAATATCGGACACATCCATCGTGATCACATGACTATGAGATACTGTGTACCGATTTGCGTGATTTTTGGACAGAATCTGAAGGAGTAAGAGCAAAAAAAATGTTTTTAAAAAACTCAGCCTCCTGGTGGCGCTCTAAAAGGCATATGTGAAAAATGCAGGGCAAAGGTTTTTCCTTGGCCTCTAGGGAGTGTGCGTGCAAAGTTTGACGCAGATCGGTGCATTTATAGCTAAAAACGTGAATTGGCCTGTTATAGCGCCACCATGAGGCTGATGTGAACGTTTTCAAGTGGCATTTCTTCCTGGGCCAAGTGGGAATCTCTGTGGAAAATTTCACGGAAATCGCATGCTGCGTTCATGATTTGAGGCATTTTGTTCCAAATGAACCAATCCTGCATACTTTGGAAGCCAATTTTAGCCAATCAGGATGGAATATGGAAAATCCGACAGATCCGAGTTGATCACATGACTATAGAGATACTGTGTATCGATTTGCGTTTTTTGGACAAAATCTGTAGGAGTAATAGCAAAAAATGTGTTTTGCTAAAGTCGGCCTCATGGTGGCGCTATGACAGGCTGATCTGAAAAATGTGGGGCAAAGGTTCTGCTGTGGCATCCAGGGAGTGTGTGTGCGCAGTTTCACAGCGACCGGGCCAACGGTGGCGGAGATTAGCTGCTCGCAGACAGAAGGACGGACACACACACGGACGGACGGACGGACGGAGGGTAAAACATACTCTCTCGCGATGCCTTTCGGCCTGGCGGAGACAATAACTGTGGAATCATGCAGAGCCTCATAGCATGAGGCTTTAAAGGCCTCTAAATTCTCACAAACTGGTTTGACAGGGCATGACTCCAAAGGAGTGCATGCAGCCAACAAACACATTGTTGCACTGTCAGGAGTTGTTACCGTTGCCTGTTTGAGAGGTTGTATTCAAAGTGTTGACAAGACACCTCACTCCTGCGGGGAAATAGTTTCCTGTCAACTGACACGGCAGGGTGCTGATAATGTGTACATATGGTATCCAAAAAAGTGTCTTTGTTTCAAACTCACTATCCATCAAACATATTTAGAGCAGCTCTGGAGCTCGGGTTCGACCAAAATAGCAGCCTTATTGTTATGACATGCTATACTATAATACCTTTACCATGGGATTTCCCCTGTGCAACTGTGCAATTCAAAGGGGTTGTTTTGTGCTTTGGCAAGCCAATAGAATACCTGAAATACAGTTGGCATAATTGTTTAATTAATGGTAAGCCGACTACTATGCAGTGCTCGTGAAAACAACTTATTTCTAAGCTTTGAGGAAGGAACTTCAGTGGCATTATGATACACTGCTGCCATAGCTGTGTGCATGCGTGCGTGCATGTGTGCGTGTGTGTGTGTGTGTGTGTGTGCACACGTGTGCGTGCATGTGTTACCTGTCTGTGCCTGGGTCTGTCCCTGTTGCTCCTGTAGGCTTTGGCTGTCCACAGATATCCCACTGTCACTGTGCAGCTTCTCGGCCTCAGGTGATGGTGTCTGGTTCTGATTGGCTGTACAGTTGTTGGCGCCCTGTTTATTTTGCTTACAGCTGTTCCATCTGGACAAAAAGAAAAGAAAAGCAATATCCTGAAACTTGTGTTCACACTAGGCGGTGATAAAGCAACAGGCCACAAGTCATTTTCAACGGAAGCCAGCGACATGAAGCTACAAACTGACGGCCAGCACTTGTCGCTACGTGACGGGTGTCACGTGCTACCAAAAAAAAGTTGAGCTGGATTCAACTTTTTTCAGCGCTCCAGTGACACGGTGAAGCGTCAAACAATCATGTTTTTGTTTCACCACTTCCACTCCCCTTCCCGCTCCCCACAATTCCTGCTCTGTTCCCGTAAAAGGAAGAAGAAAACATTCTTGCCGTTAACCAGTTCTCAGTGCTTTTTAACCCTACCCTTTTCATATGTGGCTTGAGAAACAACTGGGCAGCAATGTAGCTGGCCACACTTGGTCGTTTTGGTCGCCACTAGTGTGAACTAGATGAAAAGAGTTATAGAATTGCAAGTAAACATAAAGAAACATTCTGGACTTATATTACAGAATAAAACATTATGTCGTACTTGATTGTTAACCAATCTGCATGGTAGACAACTAGCACATCTGCAGTAGTTGGAGGTTTTCTCCCAACTCCCTAAATCCGGCCCTGGTATCGGATAGGGCACCAACAGCTGATTGATAATGTCAGTACATTTATTTGAAGCAGTCGGCGCATCAGATTGGACACTAGATGCGCTTATACCTCTTTCTGTTGAGACAGTGAGACAATGGATGTACAACTCACAGATTGTAGCTTTAATCTCCCTAATTTATAATGCACTCAAAATGGTGTAGCAACTTTACTGTATACACCCAAGTTCAAAACAAATGTGTCTGATCTATTTGATATTCAATCAATTTAATAGTCCACACCTGCACCTCCTGTCTTCAAGCTACCTCAACCTGTCAATCTGACAATTTGAATGCCAGTGGTTGATGGATTGTTGGCCACACACAGCATGTTCTAGCAAACAACAAGTTGAACTCTTAACAAGTAGCAGCAAATCAGCATGACGACATGAACTTGTGAACTTTTAGCTTTCACCTCCTAGACCGTATTACAAAATATTGAATTTCTAGTAAATACATTATTGGGATTTGTGAAGAATGTACGGTAGATAATCCATAATTCGGTAAGATTTGCGAATAGTTCACAATACGAATACTCCATTGTATGACAGTGTCGCACATTGAAAATAGCAGATCTACAAGTTCAACGCATCGTGATACGATGCATTGTGAGCTTGTAGATAGGGATATTTTCAGACGTGGTCAGGTCATTCGTTTAACATTCAATTTTGTAGTCTAATTGGCCGACACGAGTGGTAGTTATCTGGTCATTACATCAATCTTTTGATTCCCAAAAGTCTGTTTGAAATTAAACAGTCACGGCTGCTTTAACGCAAACACAGCATGTTTTGAGCTGTGGGGCTCCATTCTGCTCCACCAGATCAGAAACATCCAACAGTAGTTGCACTGCTGCATTCACAACTTTACTGCTAATTTATACTCTGTAGTACGAAGTCCATGCATGTGTGCGAATGCATGTGGTGAACAAGAGACTCGAAACTAGAATAAGTACTTAAAAAGAGCATTGTTACATCCTTTGTAGATACCGTATCCATCTATTTACTTTTTGGTAGGAGGCTCTGCCAAGAGTACAAACAATCAATGAAGGCTTTTGTTGAAATAATGATGTCGTCCTAATGTGACCATTAATAGAAATAAAGAAAACATGGGGTGTGGTAGGTGACCAGATAGTGTGACAACCACACAATTGCAACATCCTGTATGTATCTCTATTACACTATGTAAATGAAGCAAAAAAAACAGTCGTTTTGAGTAATGACAGCCAAGTCAGCCATCCTTGCAATACTCCTCATACAATAATGGGTGTCCAAGTTACTGTATAGTACTGTATTGCTCAATGAACAATCTTTCAACCTGAATATTTAAAGACTGCTGTCACCTTTAACTCATTGAGTGCCGTTGACGTTTTTTTGGGGGAAAAAACTTTCAGAACCCAAGATATCATCATTTGAAGATTTGCTGCTCCATTCACTTCTTGTTTCACTTATTACTGAAAAATGCTGTATCTCGGCTCCTGAGCACTTTTCTTTTTACCATGTATTTTTCTATGTTATTTTCAAAAGGCAGACAATCAATGTCAACAAGGTCCAATGACCTCGTTGACATTTGTGAAACCACACAGTGCAACTGTAGCACCCATCAGGGGATCGATTATACTGGAGATAAATATTATATAATATTCTGTGACTACTTGAAAAAGGTATAAGAAATTTGCTGGCACAGTTCGCAATTATTTTTTTATTTCATTGGCACTGAATGAGTTGATATTCATCGAGTTGTGCTTTGATCTGTTTGTTTTGATGCTCCTGTGTTTCTGTGGACCAACACTAGTCTAGCAGTACAACATTGTTAGATAAACACACATTCAATATTGAAACGGGGAGTAGAATCTGCATGTAAACGTTTAAAGGAACATGGAACTGCGGATGCACCATTAGTGGATAATACAGGCCCTAGTTCGATCCCCAGGACCAGAGGGGAAAGGCTTGTGAGCTCTCACTCAGAAAAAGGACAGATGATTTCATTAAATATGAAACAGCTGAATTTCTAAATAAGATTGGCTTTGCTTGCTCACATGAATTTGTCATGTCTTGAAAATCCCATGCCAGTTCCTCACGGCTGTTGATTCTGTTTTTCTTTCATTACATGTTTAACCCACTGTACTTATTTTAAGAAACAAAACTTGGGTCCCAATTCTAAAGCCCCTTACACACGGGGGCGAATGTTTCATGCAAATAATATGTTTTTTTTAAAACCTTATAAAGTCAATGCAAGCTTCCATGGAGCCAAAAATTATTCGGAACGAGTCCGAATTTTAAAAATAATCGCCGGTGTGTAATGACCTTTACAGCTGCAGAAATAAAGGATAACAACATATAACGCATCCAGGCCAAATATATATACAAAATGTCCTAAAGCTTTTTCAAAACCAAACTATCCCTTGAATCTGTTCTACATCCATCATCTTCCTCACCTTTTGAAGATGATGAAGGCCACCAGGCCAACCACCACAGCTGCGAGAATGGAGCAGTAGATGGGGATGAGTTTATCATTCAGACCCTGGTAGATCAATTTGGGGGAGTCGCCGTCGGTCGTGGTGGGAGTGCTGTCCGTGGGGCCATCTGGTGGAGGGGCGTCTGGCGGAAGGTCATCATAGCAGGAGAAGCAAGGCTCCCCGGAGGGGGTGGGGGCAGGAGGAGTGTACAGACCTGAGACAGAGTAGGATAGACGAAGAATTGTATGAGGTTTTATCAACAAAATGATACCGTAATATTAAAATTGTCTTGTCAAAGGACACTGAAGATTTGTATTTATTGTTGATGGCACATTGTCAATCAGATCTCTTAACTACAAACCTCGCTATACCTGAAGCATAACTGAACAGGCATCTAAAACACAACTAGCAATGTTTTAAGACTTGAGAAAAACCTTTACCAATAAGACATTGGCTTTTTCACATTAATGCTCTTTTTCACACTCACACCTGGATACTCCTTCCCTTACTACTCTTCTTTTTTTTATGGCTATTAAGCTGCTTCACTGAAGCAGCTGAGAGGTACTGTATACAGTCAGTAAGTGCTTTTCCCAAGTAGCTCAGCAAAAGCAGAAAGGATGTCATGTACTTCTTTCACCAGTGGGTGAACTGCTGGTCAAACACTACTACCCCCTCCCCCCCCTCACGCACAATTTGCCCCCTCTTTAAGTAGCAGTAGCAGATGGAGAAACATACTGTGTATTCTCCGATACCCTGCCTTTGGGGAGATCTTGGGACCTTAAGCGGTGGTTGGACCCCAAGGGTAGAAAAAGTGGGCATGAACGTCGTGCATAATTTCATTAGGCCTGACAGACTGACCACCCTGCAGCTAAAACGCCCCAACCCCCATCTTGTCTTTCCCCACACTTCTACTGCTTATGCACCTCAACGAGTCCATTTTCAAAACCCAATAGAGGATGGGCCACCTTAACCACAAACACACATTATTCACTGCATAATGTGTATATATACGTGTATGTACTGTATACACACATACACAAACACACACACTCCATCTTACAGCAGGTCATTTTCCATACTCCCTGTGGAGTCATTAACGGGGTAAGAGCCCGGTTGTCCATCCACTCTTTGCCCACTCTACCCGACCATTACCGCCAAGCAGACATGTTCCCTGTTCGGCTCGGATGTGGAAACCTATCCCCGCCTGTCATTTACTTACAGTTACTCACATCATCAACAGGAAATCATCCTGTTGGGCTCAGAGGGCTCTAAATACCTCAAGAGAGCTGCTGCGCATGAGGCATCCATTTTTCACTCATGTGGTGAAACATTTATAGCGAGACCTTGCTTAGACAAGTTGCTGTTGTCAGGGGCTTTTATCTAAAGGAGTTTTGATGAGACGTACTTTACAATTGACTTACTGTACCCATGTCAATTACTAGCCCTTCTTTATTAAGTTATTATACTGGGCGGACATAATTTGTAATCCATATACTGCACAGGCATTGATCTTTCTAGATGTTTTACCAACCATACTACTTGAGACCGGTGTTGTATTACCCTTTTGCACAAAGAGGAAAGATGTTGCACTGTAGTTAACTTAAGTTCTCTACAGCTTATTGTGAAGTTAGGCACGCCTGCACATAAACTGCTTTGTTCTTAGTCAGCAGTGATTGATGTGCTGAGCGTCTCATACGTCTTTAACAACTTGTTTTTAACTGTTTGTTGGATGAAAGGGTGTCCCCAGCTGACACTTTGTGTGACCTTGCCTGTTTGTCTGCAACAAAACTGCAAATTTACTTGCGAGAGCTCTCCACTGTGTCTGCCCTGCCCCCCTGCTGAGTTCAATGAACCGCGATGGGCCGCAGTTAAGAGGTGCATCCAGCTCATTCAGCAAAACACAGCTTATTCACAAATGGTTGGCTCTGGCAACGCGCACACACACACACACACACACACACACACACACACACACACACACACACACACACACACACACACACACACACACACACACACACACACACACACACACACACACTTATAGTCGCACTTTTCTCCATTGTCTTCATCACTAAATACCTGGATTATTTGATGTTGTTCAGTTTTGTAAAAAAAAAGAATTATCTGCTAGCAGGCTAAAATAGTTAAATAAATGACGTCTAAGACATCCGATATTAACTCAACTACTCTGATGACTTGCTGTAACCGTAGTTTGCGTATGGATGACAGAAAATGGGCCCATTTGCAGCTCGCTTCTCTCCTGCTAATGTAATGATATCCAGCCCCCCACCACCACCACCCGACCTCGTTACTATCGGCCCACCCACCCGTCCGGACCCCTCCCTCCCTCATCCTGGCTCCTGTGTCTCTTTTCACCCCCTATTTCCATCCCTCCATCCCCACTAGAAAGGATACCAGATACTATTCAGTGACAGAGATCTTCTTTGTCCAGCACAAATGCCCCCCCCCAATTCTCTATCAGGATATAACATCTCCTTTTTCTTTCCTTTTTTTACATTGCCCGATCTCATTTTCTCACTCCTACACAGTAAAATCCTGGGCGTTAATTTAGCTCTGAGAATGTACCCCCTCCCATTTTCACTGTCTGTCCGTCCTTCCTTCTTTGTCTTCCTTCCTCCTTCGTTGCGGAAGACTACCTGCTTCTTTTTTTTTTTGTCTCTCTTATCTTTTTTATTTTATTTTTTTCACCCAGTCTACATCATCACCGTATATCCGCCTTTTGTAGGTCTATCTATCTGCCTATCTGCCTGTCTGTCTGTGATGAACATTTAGAGCAGAGTTTCAAAGTGCTCGGGCAGTCCATGCTGGTCTCAGAGGGAGTGACCTTCTAGGACACTGCTGAGCTCAGCTTATTTCCAATGAGCCAAGAGGAGGTTGCTTGAGGTTTCTAGACTCTGGAGTAGGGGTGCAACAGTTAATCCAAGTAATTGAGTTAATTGATTATAAAAATGAATCGATTATCGATAATTTGATAGAATAATTGATTAATAATCTAGACCGATTTTTGGTCGTTATAGGCAAAAATGAAAGTCACATCGCGAACCTTGTAGATGTCACTATTTTTGCACGACATCGTTGTGCATCAAAGTATAAAATAAGGCTTAAGTGGTTAAATGATTCCATGATATATATTTTTCATATATACTGTAAATGGCGCTTCTCGATTATACGGCGATCGAAAAATTCATGTTTAGAATAATCGTTAAGAAAATAGTCGACTCCCTCGGGTCGTCGGTGACATGCACGCCATGTTTGGAGTCGGTCGGTCGGACGATTCTCGAGAAACATGAACTAGAGACGGACGCACAGAAGATGTCGCACATTTATTGTTAGATAGTGAAAATAGCTGCTCTACAAGCTCACAACAAGTTTCGTTGCTACATGCGAGCTTGTATTTTAGCAGTTTTTGAAATTTTCTGAAAAAACTCTTATATAAATTAGTTAGTATATAGTGCAATAATAATAATGTGATGTTGTCACAAAATGCATTTTGGGAACCATTGCCTAAAGAGGCAGGGTTGCTCACTTACAGATAAGAGTGGAGGGTGTTCCCATGGTCAAACCGTACCAGTAGTGTCCCATTATGTGTATCATTATATAAGACATGGAACCTGTCAAAATGACAGTCTATGGACTAAATTATAGCCCTTGCCCGCTTGCCATCCAGTCGGTTTTGTTTAGGTATTCTATTCTATCCAGGACATTACTGGAATAGTCCTTTTGGTTTTATCTGTTAATGACTAACGTATTACTGGATATCCGGGCACACTTACAGTATGCCTTAAAGTAATGACTAATGTAATGTTGCTAGTAATAACTGAGTCCTTTCTCAGTAGCTTAACTTAATCATATCTTTGTAGTATGACTGGTGCATTTAGATGCATTCAAATATGTATGCATTTAACCCAACCAGTCTTTCAGAATTAAATTAACACTGATGAATTTACTGTGTGTGTTTGGGGGGGAGGGGGGGGGAGTGCCTGCGTGCGTGCCTGCGTGCATGCCTGCGTGCATGTATGCTTTGGGTTGGGTTGGGTTGGGTGTGTGAGATTTGCACCTGAGCCAAATCTTGCATTCCAACCTCTTGCAGACTCCAGACAACAGGTGTTACTCCTGTGGTGACGGCCTCGACCGTATACTTTTGCCCCGACTTCACACGTGTGAGGCATAAGGAGGGGTTTCCAGCACAAGTAGCGTTTTGTTTCTTATTATTACATGTCATTATGTGTGAGCACTGCCAAAACCGTTGCCCGGGCCGTGAGCCAAGACCTGCCCTGGAAGCGTGAAGTATCCTTACCAGCGAGGGTGATGCCACACACTGTGAGCTTGTAGATCTGCAATTGTCGCCGCGGGACACTGTCGTACGACGAAGTACACACCAGGCATTAGAGAGGATTTATATCGTTGAGCGCATACAGATGAAGCATGAAAGGATGATTGCGGGTTATCACTGACATGTTGCCTTAGTCTTGATCCCTTTTAGACGTTCGCGACTACTGTTCCCCTTTTGTTCACACCCATCCCATCCGTGATTCTTATACTTTATCCCCTCTCCCATTGGCCTCTCCCTTTTTTCCCTACCTTCCGCCCGAGATCTGTCTCATTTTTCTGCACACGTGCTATCGTCTGAACACACCCCTATACGTGTGTATATGCACTCGTTTGTGTGGCTGTATGGGTGTGTTCCTTCGTGGGCGTGTCTGTGTGTGTGTGTGTGCATGGGTTTTCTGTGTGTGTGTGTGTGTGTGGGGGGGGGGGGTGCATGTGTTCCTGCTCTGCGGCAGAAAGTGATCGGCACTCGTAGAGGTCACCCAGAGAAACCTGAGAGTGGAGAGGAGTAACTCCATCGCTTTTATCGACCAGGACACGCTCTCTCTCAGCATCTGTTCTCTCTGTCCATCTCTCTCATTCTCTGCTACATGCTGCTGCAACAGCTCTCCATCCATCCATACATATGCTCCATCTTTCGCCCCACAATTGTTCTGAGGTCCTCCTTGAGGAGTCCTGTGAGGAGTTATGAATCGTTCTCCTTTTTTCCTCTGTTTTCGATCTACAAGTGTACAACAAATCGCATCACGGAACATTGTGAGCTTGTAGAAAAATGTTTCCACCCACTGTTTAATGACATGCCCAAAATAGGGACACCAGGTTTAAAGTGGTTAACCACTTAAACCCTGTATATACTTAGTTGACCCGCATCCCCCAGGGCTCGATACTCGGTCAGCACCTTTTTTTCCCTCTACACCAAATCTCTCCGTCGAAAATAGCCGATCTACAAGCTCACATTGCGATGGGTTGTGAGCTTGTGGATCTGCTATGTCATTGCATGTTCGCCCCAGCATACAGACGCTAGGGTTCAAATGGTTAATGCACCACAATTGCAGTAAAATGTTCACTAACAGTTGTGTGCAGATGTAGCAGACTAATGGGACACAGCTTTCTTTGCTCAGCGATGGTACTCTGGCACAGCACAGGATGCAAAGTTGTGCAAACCTTACAATACTGGCTTTCTGTCCCATAGCACCAAAATGAGGTCATATGGGGGGGGCATGTCAGAGTAACAAATATTCAACTCATTAATCCCAAAACCTTGGCTCTCAATCCGGGACGACTGGCAGGGAATGGGCTGCACGAGCGCTGGCGCAAGTGTTGTGGTCACCCCTTGGACCGGAGCGGATCACCAGCACCCAAGCAGCTCCCGTCTCCCGAATTCCCGCCGCAATGTCAAGGGGGCAAATTCCACTAGAATGGTAGTTCTGCAGGAGATTGGGACATTTGCCATAAAAGGGGCGATTCTTGTTTGCGGACGGGGGGTTGTTTGGAGGGGGTGTGCGTGGGTTGAAGAGGCGAGAGACTTCAAAACTGTCTTTACCACCACAAGGCCTGGCTTTGTATTGACCAGGGAGCGAGGGGTTATAGAGAGGAGGTCATCCATGGCCTTAAGAGCCCAAAATCAGTGGAACTGATATGAGACTGTAGATGTTGGTGTCAAAGAGGGCAGACCGGGCTATGGCTATGGCGATACAATGAGTGACTGTGCATATAGAAACAGAGAATAGTTTTGTGCCACTTGGGTCAGAGGGTCGTCACAGCCGTTGATGTGCTCGTGTTTTGGACACTGCAGGAGTCAGGAATGTTGATGGTATTTCCCCACTATTTCTCTCTGCATTTTTCTGACTCTCTGACTATGCACGTGTGTGTTGTATTGTATTGTACTGGCATGTTGGCGCTAAACCTGTCAAGCTTTCCCTCTCATTCCCTCTCATTCCCTCTCTTTCTTTTGCCCCCTCTCTCCCTCTAAACCCAACCCTAGTGACCATAATCCTCTTTCCAATAGAGGATTTATATACATTTTATATTCTTATTTTTGTTGCCATATTTAATGCTTTATTTCAGATAGGTCAGCGAAGAGAAACAGGAACCCAAGGGCAGAGAGAGAGGCGAGACAGGCGAGACAAGACAGGAGTCTGATTCTAACCTGGGTCCTCGCGCTGACAAGGAGCATATGGTCTGTGCACTAGCAGAGCCACCAGGCACCCCTCTACCTATGATTTCCCCTAGTTTGAAGTCCCCTCTCTTTGAGTGATGTGTATGTTGCTGGTTAGCTGATCAGACTTGCTTCCTGATTTCTGGAGGGCAGCCTGTCAATCGTTAAGGTCAGCCAAACACAGGAAGGAAACAGCTCCTGCCCTTCCTCCCTCCTCCTCAACTCCCCGCTCAATAACCAAACGCACTTGGCCCAACCACCCTGCCTCCATCCACCTATGAACCCCACCCACCTGACCTTCATCCTTCCATGTGCTCTCAATTCTGCCATGTTCAATCAGCCAATGACTTTAACCTGCTCCCTGTGTGTGTGTGTGTGTGTGTGTGTGTGTGTGTGTGTGTGTGTGTGTGTGTGTGTGTGTGTGTGTGTGTGTGTGTGTGTGTGTGTGTGTGTGTGTGTGTGTGTGTGTGTGTGTGTGTGTGTGTGTGTGTGTGTGTGTGTGTGTGTGTGTGTGTGTGTTTGTTTGCATAGGTGTGTATTGCGTGACATGTCCAGAATAAACCCATGAACTTCCCCTTACTTGGGCTTGCATAATGCATTTGGACTGTTTGGAGTGTTGAATTGCAAGTGCACAAGTCAACCTGCAGCCCCTGAATTCCTAGTAGATCCCAGCTTGCAGCAAGGAGGGATCGGGTCAAGAACATGTAGCCCTGTCCTGGGTACAATCTCAACAAGGAACAGGGTCAGGGAGGGAAGGTATGTTTCCATCTAACCTTGAAGGCACTGAGTGATAAAAGCACCCAGTCTGCTGCACTCTGTCAAACATCAGCAGTGCTCACTCAAGGTTTGCTACGCATGAGAGAGGCCTGCCGCTGTGTGTTTGCATGGCTAGCCACCTGCTATGTATGCACAGCGGTATACGTCACACATACACTATGTACTTCACAGGCATCAAACACGCACGTCACAAACACAACACACCATGTGCTCCACAGGTGTGAACACGACACACATTTCAAGCAATCCTGTTATCAGCCATATTACACGCCAATTTCACGCCCCATCCTCTGTTTTCGTAGCAGTGCCCTCCGCTGACGATCAGGGTTAATCATATCCACCCTACAGTACCGACAGCGTGTCTGTGTTGATTTATAACGGCACGGTGGAGGTTCCTTTGAGGCGTGCTTAATAAGACCACTGCTATTAATCAACTTCACTTGCTCCAGTGTTGTTCTGACCCCTGAAGGGATTGTGAGGATTATGCCATGTTATTCTGTGCACGTCCCCGTGGGAATCCCACATTGACCTACCGTCTGACAAAGACCCCGCCACGTACAAGCTTCTCACAACCTCCCGACCTCTGACCTTGCTTGGTGGCCTGCAGCAGAGTGGAAGTCATATCGCACTTTCTGTAGATAAGCATCGGCTTTAGAACCTCTTGTCGGCTCTGAGGGTCTAGCCTCACACAGTCTGTTCTGTATTAGGCCGCTTGGGCAGCACTGTGGGGGGGATGAGTATAGTGAGTTCTTCTTCTCGCATAACAGATAACAAAACACTAATCCCTCTGGTAGCGCATCAGGAAATTGGATTTTGAGCGAAGATATATCGCCTGAGCCAACATCATCACCATGGGGTGCAAAGTGGTCGTTATCGCAAGGGAAAACTCAACATAGCAAAAAGATGCTAATTGTGAATTGGTCAGTGTTTGTTTATCCTCCTCACCTCCAACAAAATGGTGACGGCAAAGACATCCATGAGGTCAACATCCCATTTAGAAGATATAGCCCAATGTACTGTTGAGAAGACTTTCCAGTCCTCCTCATTATGTTGAACGAAAGTCAATCAAGTTAGAACTTGTCCATATTCAGGCAGTGCTCATCTCTCGCTCTCCACCCTGCTGACTGTGTTCTGGACGCATTTAGCCTCTGGGGCTGCATTGCTCACTCCATAGCGCTAATGGATGTGGACGTCTGGCTGCGCCACAGATTTGTAAGTACTGATAAACCATGTGCATTTTCAGAAAGATTACATTAGATATAAAGAGCTTGTGATTGAGTTAGAGAGAGGAATAACATATGACGATGAGGCCAAAATACTGTGGTCTGTGAGCCATCATGCTTGGAGGCGCTTGGTTGGATTCAAATTTGTCCTGAAGAGAGCAGGTCATCTGAACTTTCAGTGAATGACTCATGGCTCTTTTGCAGATCTTATCTCCTCTGAGAGAACCTTCCTGTGTCCTCCCTGAGCATTTTGTCGTCCCGTTTCATCTGAAGCCACGCAGTGTCACAAGTGGAATCAATCAGATGATGTGGGGGCTCAGCTAGTTAGGCTGACCTCATAATGTACTTCAGGCACATACTGTAGACCTACTCACAACATCAGGGCTTCTAATTCAGCCCATGACTGTTTACAATTTAGGCATTTAGCAGATGCTCTTATCCAGAGCAACTTGTGTGTAAGGTTGGAGAGTAGCCTAAGTGGCATGAACCTTTGTCAACAGGGTAACTTAAGTGGTTGAGTATTGAGTGCTAAGAAAGTAAGTAGGATAGCAGGTAGACATGCATCTGTATAACATAGCATCTGTAAACAAAATACATATATCTAATTAACAGCCTCTGAACTGTGTCACATATGACCCCCTCTCCCTACACTCTGTCCAGACCATCTAGTAATATTCAAGCAAATATTTCACTCTGCTATCCTCTGGGGTGTTGAATGGGTGATATATTGTGTCCACACCCTTTCAAAACGGCATTTTCCCTGATTGTCACAACTGCCAGCCCTTCTTTGATATCGATAAGACCTGTACATAATAGTGGATTAAGTTATTCAATTGCTCCAGTGTAGTTTTTGGTATTGTGTTCTGACTTGACTCTATACAATACAATCGTTGTTGCACACATTTGGTAAAACGAGACGAACAATCAGATGTCTGTCAAAGGCCTCTATTGGTGACAAACATACACCAATGACATGTCTCCTTTATTGTCATAGTCTGTTTTACTCATAAGTTCCCTCAAACAGCCCAGCAGCCCCATGGGCCAAACCAAAGACCCTGACATAGCAAATGGGATCATGGGCGAGCACAAAAGACTTCCTTTAGCCCAACACTCCCTCTGTCCGCAGCACTGTGATAACGACATCCCTCAAACTGCTTCGGCAAGAGAGCCACTCCACAGCTTCTCAACAGACTCCTTTCACGGTCACCTCACAAAAGCGTTGATTTAATCTACAAGGCATCAGGTCACTGGCATGAAGCGCTGACGCCGATCATAAGGAATTCACATTTTGGTGTGTGACGACTGACGATGCCCGCAGGGTAGAAATGATATAAAAGTATTCAGAGCCCGGTTGACAGAAATGACCTTCTACGAAACCCATGAGACACAGTGAGAGAGCAGCCTTTGTACTTTGGTAGGGATGAGTCCATGTAGACAATGAGATTAGCATCGGAGTGGCATTTACATGTCTCTGGCCCAACAATGTCTATAGTGTCAAAGCGAGATGATGCGACAGTGCGGTCGATACTGTAAATGGCTAGTGTTCGTACAGTAGTGTCAGTGGACGTGTTGGACACCAAGTATGCACTGACATCTGCGATTCAACGTGCCTCAGGCAAACCACCACATCATTCAGTCAGCTTACAGTTATGCTCACGATAATTTCACCAGAGCTTATAAAGGACCAATAACTCCACTTCCTAAATGGACCACATGCAAAAATCCCATAAAGAACAATAAATACTTAATTGGAGATTGTGGGCCCTATCTTGCATGTCGCCTTACCCCTTATGCCTAAACTTATTAGCCATATTTTACTATTTTGAAAAACATTTTAAAATAGTTCAACTAGCCGATCTACATCGACACGTTGTGTGCTTGATCCTTCAAGACAATGGAGAAGTACAATCCATCTATATTGTCTTGAAGACCTTTAAATACACATACAATCACCATGAAAGCCTGTCTATCCTTGGTTTACTGAATGTGTCCTGTAAATCACAATGCTTGAGATCTAAGCTTCCACAACAAATTAACTGCCCCCCCCCCCGAGGCCCTGGGGCACGCAACACTGCGGTTCTCTTACCTTGACACACTGTATCACTGACCAAGGAGCAGGCCTGTATCTGCATTTCTTCCCCCTCATCGCACGTGGTGCACGGCAGACAGGGCTCCTGAGAGCTCTCCTGGTCCGAGTATGTATCCCGGGGGCACTCCTCGCACACGGTGTCGCGGTCGTGGTCGCAGCCAAAGAGCATACCCTTGCCCTCTGGACACTTGGTGCATCGCTCGCACAGGCTCGAGATGTCGTTCATGTAATAGCCATAGTCGCACACGCAGACCGCATCGTTGGAGTCGGTGCACGGCGTATGCATGCGGAGGAGACCCGTGCAGCGGGTGCACTCTAGGCATCTCTCGACGAGGCTGAAGTTTTCTGAGAAGGTTTCGCCTGAAAGAAGCAAAGAGAAGTGCTGTTCAGCTTCCATCTTATGAAAGTCAGGGTTTATTAAAGGGACACTACTTTAAACATTATTATCTGTATATCGTTGCTGTCGGGCAGAAACCAGCTAACTCCATTTTAACGCTTTTGCATTTTTTTTCTCCATAAATCAGTGCTATTGAACACCCTTTACATCTGTGTGTTGGTAAAACAAATATTGAACCAATGAAAAGTATTAAAAAGCGCTTCTGACAAAACCAGCTAACTCCATTGGATCCTCAAACTTTCTG
The DNA here is from genome assembly GCF_963280865.1 of Gymnoscopelus braueri. NCBI lineage: Eukaryota > Metazoa > Chordata > Actinopteri > Myctophiformes > Myctophidae > Gymnoscopelus > Gymnoscopelus braueri. The sequence goes on from NC_137617.1 coordinate 18,886,657, forward strand.
CTAAACCAGCTAGCTCCACCAAAGAGGGGTGGAGCTAGCTGGTTTTGCTGACTCCAGGCTCCACCCCCTTTTGACCTCCAACCTCATTGTGAGCTTGGAGGTCCATTTAGCTGTTCTTATCAATAATGAACAAAACCTCCTAACTCGTTTTTTTTTCATTTCCTGAAAAATGAACATTTTGGAGTTTTTGGTTTCTGTCCGACAGCAGATATATATTTGTTGTAGGGCTAATGTTACAGCCGTAAAACAGTTTTCTTCTGTATGCTGCTGAAGTTGTGCTGTAAGCCGTAAATTATTCCTGTGATGTTAGGAACATGAAATCGTTTTGTGCACAAGCGCTGGAAACCAAAGACCCAAGCCTGTTATCTATCATGTCACCATGAGGCAAAACCTGCATTTGTTACAGTAAGTAACATTATTTCATTATAGTAATAGAAGGTGTGAACCAGATCATTTTATTAATCTGTGTAGAAGATCTGTATGTTCATTGTTCACCAAAGTATTATCAAATATACAATACAATATTCAATATGTGAATTCTGTTTTAGAGTGGATTTCCTTTCAAAAACAACAACAGAACCTAATGGCTCAGTGGTTCAGAAGGTGATTGTCCGACTGGGAACCTGAAGGTTTCTCCTTCGATCCCTGGCTCCTCCTGGCATTGTGTTGAAGTGTACTTGAGCAAGACACTGAATCCCTGACTGTTACCGACAAGCTAGCTGATAATGATAACTGGCATCCGCCGACCCATGTGAATGGGTGAATTTGTGGCATATGTTTTAAAGCACTTTGAATGTTCGGAAGACTAGAAAAGCACTATATAAATGTGGTCCATTTACCAAATTTAAGCAATTCATCTAAATAATTACTTAGTAAGTAATGTACGTACACACACACACACACACACACACACACACACACACACACACACACACACACACACACACACACACACACACACACACACACACACACACACACACATTTGATAAAATACATTTATTTCAGAGAAACCCCAATTTCCGAAAATATCTTTCTTTCAGAGTGGCCCACTTTGATTAAAAGAGATAATACTTTTATGGTTTCATATCGGGGTCTCCTCTAAATGAACACTGTTGTGATATGAATGGTTTGCATACCTGGAAGATGCCCTCAGAAAGATACATGCAGAGGACCCAATCAATATGGCATGTTTTATGGAATTGTATTTCGGCTGGATAGAGAACTGGGAAACACTAAATTATGCAACAGACCCATTTGTAAGAGCAGCTTGTGTTGGTGTGTATCTGCCGTGTGTGTGTGTGTGTGTGTGCGTGTGCGGAAGAGAGAGGGAGAATGTGTGTGTTTGAGAGAGAGAGAGGCGGATGGACTATAAAACAGAGCATTACTGTTATTTTACTGTACATAATCTTTACTAAAAAGCACATTGCATGCACTTTTGTTTTGAGGTTTTATATAAATAATATTTCTACTTCCAGAGGCAATTGAAAAGAAAAGAACAATCTCTCTTCTTTGTGTTTTATCAATTCAATTTATCAAATTGTACACACACATTTGTGTACGAGAGAGAGAGAGAGAGAGAGGAGAGAGAGAGAGAGAGAGAGAGAGAGAGAGAGAGAGAGAGAGAGAGAGAGAGAGAGAGAGAGAGAGAGAGAGAGAGAGAGAGAGAGAGAGAGAGAGAGAGAGAGAGAGAGAGAGAGAGAGAGAGAGAGAGAGAGAGAGAGAGAGAGAGAGAGAGAGAGAGAGAGAGAGAGAGAGAGAGAGAGAAACCAGGATGAAGAGGAAGCAGAGAGAACAGCTGAGTCATTTGAGGTATAGAGAGATAAGTCTCTGTTTCAAATGAATCGGGACAGTCTGAGGTCCTGTGGAATTTAGTTTGTCTGGGTACCTCTTGGTGTACGGGCATGCAGTCATGCATGCATTTCGGTGCACGTGTGTGGTTGTGCGTGATGTGGAGTATCTTCCAGACATGTGTCCAGTGCTACAATGTTAAACCCCTCACCCATTATCTCCCGCAACCCACTCCTTCCACCACACACACACACACACACACACACACACACACACACACACACACACACACACACACACACACACACAGACAGCCCCCCCACCTCCTCCCCACGAGTGCTCTCAGAGCCATTATCATAATGCCATGCATCAATAATGCAAGTCAATACATTAATAACACTGGCCTGCAGCTGAGGGCTAGAGAGAAGGAGGGGGGGGGGGGCTGTATAGACTGTCTTCTCCTGGCTCAGCATATCATAATATACTGTACAGTACTTTAGCCCCCGGTCTATCATTCAATCCTTCCCTTTGTTTTCAACTCCCATAAAAGGGCTCCTAACTTGGCCTGCTCTGGAAACCTCAGAGCTTTAAGGTGTGTGTTGTGCAGTGCATGCCATGTGTGGGCGCGTGCATGTGAGAAAGAGACAAAGAGAGGAGGTGGTATTGGACTACACGAGTGGCTATTATGTGATGTATATCTAGTATTGTACCTTGCATATATGCTAGTGTACCTGCTACTATATGTATATGACGTTGTGTATGTTTGCATGTTCTACCAGTACTTGTACTGTACGTGTGTCATCATACATAAAATGTGTGCATATGAGACTGAGCCATTTTTTGCTGTCATGCATGTCCTCTCCTCTACAACCGCACAGCTGCGTTTGCTCCGTTTCATGACCATCCATTGTTTGAGTCGCAAGAACGCCTCTGCGTGTTTCCATTGGCCTTCCTTCAGAGCGGGTCAGCCAGGTCCCTGTTAACTATTCTCATTAAATGAACCCTGAACGTTCTCTGGAAACCGGTCTCTCTCTCATACGTGAATGCTTTAGCACTCTAGTGGCCAATAGATATAGTAAGAGATACTATCAGACGTGGGCAATGTGCCTAAAATAACATGACACATGACATGGTAGGGAGCGGCTGAGGATGGAGGGATGAAAGAGAGAGGGCTTGTCGAGGAACGGTAGGCTTAACAGACTAACAAATGCTAACTAATCTGTGACCCAAAAAGTGAAACACTGTTTATCTAAGGTGTTGCGGACAGGAGTGCTGTTGTCTCAGCATTGCAATGGTAAGACCTACAAAAATACACGTTAAAACAATTAAAACAATGCACTTTGGGCTGTTTCCTTCCTGATGGCTGGACAACAAAATGAGAAAGGAAATGGAATTATTCACGTATCCAAGGCAGACAGGTAGAGGAACAAATTACTTGGTTAAAAAGAAAAAACGACACTTCAACACTTGGTGATGAAGTCTGAGATAAAAGTTCTCCAGTTGGAAACATGCCATTATCTCTCAACTCTTTCTGGACATGCCCATTTCAGCACTACGGTTCTGCATTGTAGATATGATCGATATCTCTAGAGTGAGCTTTAAATATCAGTGCCCTTATGCTGTTATCTGATGAGCCGCTACGTGATATGCATTGCATTCTTTCTGCTCTTTCTATCGTTCCTTTTTCCATGAGTCACTGCAGCAGTACTTGTGTGGTCTACTCTCGTGACATTTTTTCCTTTCTTTTGATGACACAGTCGCTGTTTGTTCATGTCGGAGCGGAAAAGTCTCAATAACCCATTGAAAATTAACTCGATGTAAACAGCTCATGGCGCAATGCTACACCAGAACACAATAATCACACAGCAGTATACTCTGTCAATGAAAATAGTTGTGGGCTGAATGTAATAAAGAAGATGGGAAAAACGTTTCCCAACATAAAAAGTGCAAAACATCGGATATTTTTAGCCTTGATTTTATTATAGTAACGGAACACATGACCTCAAGAACTTACTATCGAGCTCAGTTACACTAACATGAATATACATTTCTCTTTGGAGGGCCCATAAAAAGGCAGATAAATCATGCTGCAATTGCTGGTCTATTCTCACGGCCAAGTTGGGATCATCGTCTGTCATCCTTCACTGAATGTACTGACCCGGGGAGGACCTCCAGCTGCAAAATGCTGAGTGTTCATTTAACTCTGAGAGTGACTCGTTGGGGTCAATTCTTACACTATGAACCTCAGGATTTTGCAGTGCACTTACTGGTTACAGTAGATGATGCATAACCAAGAGATTAATTGCAGTCAGAGGAGACAGCTCTTGGAATGGGGTGGGAGTAGACCCTGAAACAATCCTGGCCATAGCTCTCTCTCTTGCCGTGACCTTTGACCTTTCAAGTCTAACATGCAGCAAGTCCGATAAAGTTACGAACCGTCCACTTGCCTGTTTTTTAGTGTTTTCTTAAATTCCAGACTTTGGCCAGAGACGTGCATCCCAAGGGGGAGATGTCGCTTTTAGTGCTCCTCAGCAAATCAGACTGTGTGTTTTCCTGTTATGAAATCAAAATCCAAAATCCACACTGCTTAGGATCTTAATCATTGTAGCATAACCATTAATACTAAATAGCTTCCTCTGTGCTTTTTAGGGCCTCTTAAGCACGAACGTTTGGAATTGGTCCCATTCTCATATCCTCTTCTCATAACTGTCCTCGGACAGTCTTGCAGCCCGAGTCCACCTCTCTCTCCCTACATGGACAGGGTTGTGTGGAGACCACTAGTTCTGGAACGCAGTTAGGCCTTAAGTATGCGAATCACTAGACCAGGGCTTATTTCCCTGATGTAGCATGAAATTAGTCCAATATCAACACTGATGTTGGAATCAGTATAATTACGGTATCTACAAGTTGGACCACTGAGAACTTGCCTTTCTCAGAATCAGTGGTTTGAATAAATTCATAGCCTACCACAGATATAAAATTGTACAGACAGGTCATAACCACACTACTTCTGTGTTCTCAGCCACCTACTTTGTAGGATGACCTGACACTTGCTATGGACATACAGTAGGTACCTGGCTAGTGGCTTCCACACTGCAACGCACAAACACATCACGGAAGCCCCCTAGATTGATTACTTTCTCTTCCGTTTTTGATATGGAAGCACAGTGATGCTGTGAATGGAAGTGTCTGTTCTATACTGTTCTATTTCCTTGGTTTTGGTGCCTGACATTTTCAACAGAAGATTGTATTTCCTCTGACCCAGTCTGCTTTCACGTTCTATTGTGTAGGCTAATCTGACAACATGTATTCCTTTGAAAATGATAATGCAGACGACACTTGGCAAGGCTGTAACTGTAACAAAACCAGTAACTCCACACCAAGAAATGTCCGTCGTCAAATTTTAATCTTCCTGCGAACCAATTTGGAAAAACACTGTTTTAAGTGCTTGTGCTGTATATTGACTTTACACTGTAGCTAAAGAATGATGAACCATGTGTGTACTCTCAGAGACAGACAGTACAGTACAGCAGGGTATTTGTATGAAAACTTCATACATTTAACAGAAAGAATTTGAAACGTGCCAAAAGTTACATGTGCAAAAGGATTCACAACACTAAATCATGAGATGGTAATTGAAGCCATGAATACTGTGTGTGTGTGTGTGTGTGTGTGTGTGTGTGTGTGCAACCCGATCTCCAGAGATTACCGTAACATTGCACGGAACGAGTGCACTTCATTCCGTGGATAGCCGCCTCGGAACTCCCGAATTGCGTGCATATGGTACGGCGCTGCCTTTGTGACAAAACCATTTCGGAGGCGCGCAGTCACACCGTTCAGTATAATTACGGTATCTACAAGTTGGACCACTGAGAACTTGCCTTTCTCAGAATCAGTGGTTTGAATAAATTCATAGCCTACCACAGATATAAAATTGTACAGACAGGTCATAACCACCGTTCAGGACGGCAACTCGGTCGCCTTAGCTCCCTCGGTGGTCCTTCACGGGGGGACAATTCGCCTGTGCCTACTCAGCGCCGTTTGAGTTATGTACCGATAGGCACAGAATCGTAAATTTTATTGTGCGGACTGCTCTGCTTCCGGGTTTTTCCGTGTTGCGACTGGTTACGCCCACCGTGGGACTCGCCGTACATATGCACGCAATTTGGGAGTTCCGAGGCGACTATCCACGGAATGAAGTGCACTCGTTCCGTGCAATGTTACGGTATTCTCTGGAGATCAGGCTGGTGTGTGTGCGTGCGTGCGTGCGTGCGTGCGTGCGTGCGTGCGTGCGTGCGTGCGTGCGTGCGTGCGTGCGTGCGTGCGTGCGTGCGTGTGCGTGCGTGCGCGCATGAGCGTGGGTGTGAGCTACCCACTATCAAGGCAGGGGGCACAGACAGCCTGTGTGGCTCCACATGGCTTGATGACACCCTCTCCAGGAGGACACTGCTGGCAGCACTCCCCATCAGTGGTGTACTGGCCTGATTCACATTGCTCCTGATTAGCCAGAGCCCCAACCTGCCAATCAACAGAGAGAGAGAAGTCAATATGGGAAAAGGGAGGAGCATTCCTATATAGTGAAATAACACAAACACAAAGGCTATAGAATGCAATGAACATGAAACATTTATACAATATACCTCAGATGATCATCTATTTATTATATTATTTTAATAATAATACAAATTTAGAGTTCGCCTTTTCAGCTTCACCCAGATTGCTGGCCAAGTGGTCAGAATTGAGCTTAGGGAGGGGGGAGCAGTAAGGGGTTAAGTGGCTCAGGGACACCTTGACTGGGCCGGAAATCAAACCTAGGATCTTTTGTTTCCCAGGTGAGCTCTCTTCCCATTCAGCTATGGCTACCCAAACTCACATTTTGCTCTGTCTTACATCTACTGTGCAGTAACCATAGCCCCTACTTTAGCCTCGACTTAGGCCAAAGCCCGAACACTAATGGTCCTTACACACCGGGGCGATTTTTTTCATGCAAATAATACGTTTTTTTTTTAAACCTTATAGTAGTATAAGTCAATGCAAGCTTACATGGAGCAAAAAAGCGAAGCGAAAAAGCGTCTTTTAATTATTCGGAACGAGTCCGAATTTTGCGTATATTCGCATATTTGCCGGTGTGTAACCGCCTTAAAGCCTGATTTTTACTTGGTTGCACATCGTCTCGTTCTGAAAATAGACGATCTACAAACTCAAAACACATCACAGTTGTGAACTTGTAGATCTGCTATTTTTGGTGTAGGACACCAGCACACAACTGTAAAAATCAGGTTTGAATCATGTTTAATTTTCTAAGGATTAGTCTTAACATCCCTGATAATTCGTCACATGTTTCCCTGTCTCTCCAATAGTTTCAAGTTTATTTATTCAGGGACCATGCACAAATACATTAAAATAGGAAGATAAGAGATGCTATTAGCTAGAAATGTTCCATCTGCAGACCCAGGGCAAAACAACAACACTCTCATCTGCCTTCATACACACTCACACCTAACATCAAGCACACAGTTCAAGGGCTGTAATTATGTCTTGTGTTCAAAAGTTGACATACTGAGTATATATATCTTAGCAGCTGACAGGAGGATGTTTTGGTATGTATATGTATAGTAGAATGTGTGTGCTGTGTAAACATGCATGTACCTATGCTAGACCAGGTTTGTGTGATCAGAGGTCTTGCGCAAACATGAACATTATGCCTTGCCAAATCTATCCTCTCCTACGTCCTAGTCCTTTGATGGTCTTTTGATATTATGCATTATGTGACTGTTAAAATTCCTGAGCAAACCTTCAAAACCCTCCCTGGCAACCTGAACAGAGTTCTGTCTTTCATTCACTTCAGAATCAGATACATGTGGAGTGATCCTTGTAGGCCACGATTTATGAGTTTTGCATACTTTTCTGTTGGTCAGTGCATTCCTCAGTGAGATCAGGTACTGTACAAAATAGTTCCATGTTTTTTAGTTTGTTTCCCTTTTCTAGATACAGAGTAGAGGACAAGTGAAGACCCATTCATTGTTTAGATTTCATTCGATCAAGGGTCCTATTTTGGCATCAAGTGGTTAATACGATGTTAATTCATGTTTAGAAATAGTGTAACATATTTGGACATGGTACCCGTGGCCATCTAAGATCTAATATTTGTTTTTGTTTTTTAATACTTGTTCAATAGTGCTGTTTTACAGTACCTGCTGAGAGTGGCAATAGCAAGCCAGAAGTCAGAACATTTTCATAAACTAGCTTAACTTTGGCACAGTTCCATGGGGGAAAGGGGCTTCTGAAGCGGAGGTGTGTCCAACATAAATCGTCAGGACTCAGGTGTGTTTGGAATGTTGCTGACAGAAGGAGGCTTTCCACAAGACAGCAAGTTTCCCCTCAGGCTACTCTGAGTCAGCTGTCGACTGGCGTGTGCCTTTGTGTATGTGCTATGCATGGTTTGGATGTACTGTATGCATGAATTTGTGTGTGCGCGCGTTTAAAAACATATATTACTATTCATATCACTATGCCCCATTGCTAGTAGTAACTAATATCTTACATAATATTTTGTGATACCATTCATTGGCTGATTTAGCTGATCAGAATCAGTGTATTGTCCAAGATCGTTCACACGTAATTAGTCAGTACACTACAGCAGATGAATACTACAGCATGGGGAGACAATGATACACTTCATACTGTATGTACAGTTTGTTTTCCTTAGTCATTCTCTTTCTGACAGACAATGATACACTTCATATGTACAGTTTATTTTCCTTGTCATTCTCTTTCTGGCAGACACACCTTACCCAGTGAGTTATAGGTATTGGAGCGCGGAGGCAGAACTTTCTCGGCAGGAAATCCTTGAGTGACTTGAATTGGACTATGTTCCAACATAGCACTAATGACGTCAACAAGTTTACAGAAATGGTGAATAGCTTCATACACTAGGTGCAACAGTTATTCAAACTAATCGATTTAATCGATTACCAAAAAAAGTCATCAAGGCCTGTGCTAATAGTAAGACTCAAGACGCTTTTGTTGTCCAAAAAGCTGGGGGCCTAAACGTGCCCAATATTCAAACTCTCCCTGGCCCAGTTTGTAGTCTCCACATGCTTCAAGAAGTCCACTGTTGTCCCCATGCCCAAGAACGCATCCCCAGTCGGCCTGAAGGACTACTGCCTGGTAGCGCTGACCTCAGTGGTCATGAAGTGCTTTGAGAGGCTTGTTAAAGATTTTATCTGCTCCTCTCTCCCCAGCACGATGACTCTATATCCCAGGTTCTGCATGTCACCCTCTCCCACCTTGACAACAGGGAAGGGTGCTATGTTAGGCTGTCATTTATTGTCTTCAGTCCTGCCTTTAACACCATAGTCGCTACCAGGCTAGATATCAAACTGGTGGACTTTGGGATTGAACCCTGTGGTGTATGCCTGGGACCTGGACCTCTTGTCTGCCAGACCTGAGGTGATCAGGGTGGGCACTCACATGTCTACAACCCTCACAGCCACACAGGGTTGTGTGCTGAGTCCTCTACTGTACTCCATGTACTACACCCACGACTGTGTGGTCAGAAACTACTCAACTCAAACAGCGAGAGGGCCTACCTGGATGAGGTGGCAGACCTGTTGCAGACAACCACCTCTTCTTGAACATCAGAAAAACCAAGGGGATGATTATTGGTATGCAATGGCAGAAGTCCCACATCCCCCACTTGATCAACGGGACACCGGAGGGTGAGCACTGAGACGCTTCAAGTACCTCAGTGGGGACATCACTGAGGTTCTAACTTGGAAAAAGCGCACAGAGACTGTGGCAAAGAAAGCTAGACAAGGCCTGTATTATCTCAGGCAGCTGAGAAAATTCAAGGTCTCAGAGAAGGTCCTAAAATACTTATACTGTGCTACCACCCAGAGCATCCTGACAGGGGCCTTTGCTGTCTGTTATGGGACTAGAACCTCCCAGGACTGCAGCCCTGCGGAAAGTGGTGTGTTCAGCTGAGTGCACCACAGGGAGCTCCCCCAGTCCCTGCATGACAGCAGGTGTTTGAGGATAGCAAAAAGGATTATGAAGGACAAACACCACCCCAGCAACAGACTGTTTGTGCCAATGTGCCGACAGGCAAGCACCTGAGGTGTCTCAAAGCTCTGGGCTGCAGACTCAGCAATTGCAATTTTTTTCCCCTGGTTCTGTCAGACCCTTTTTGTAGTTTATATTTTATTATAGGCTGCAAATTTAAATAATGCAAACAGAAGAAGTCAATATGAATAATTAAGGCAGGATAAATTATGTAAAAGTGTTGTGTACATCAAACAGTAATTCAACTATTAACTATTATTTATTGGACTTTTAAAATACTGATGGCAGCACTTGATCCAGTTCAACATATTCTACACATGAGACAAATACATACTTAAATGACAGCACTTCATCCAGTTTCATATAGTACACATATGAGATTTTAATTCTTTATTTCTTTTTCTTGGCTGGAGAAGTCTTGTCAAATTATTTGTGGTTTGTCATAACATGTCTTTCCAAGATCCCTTTGATCTCCACCGCTGCATCATTGATGCTGATGAGACAAATACATTTCCCAGTCCACATGATGAAAAAATCATTAATTGTATGTGCTTTGTCTCATGTCGTCTGTTCCCAAACTCATTCTCAAACTCAAAACGGACAACACACCCCAATTAGTTGATATGCTGCCAGCCAGGGTCATTCCTGTATTAATTCACACTGTGCTACTCCCCTTTTACGATTAATTTGGGTTCACATTGGGGCCCTGAGGCAGTTTCGGGCCCAGGAGCCCATGGACTCAGGATCCGGCCCTGCCAAATTTAGGTCATTTAACTGTATGTTTATGTAATTAAATGTAATTAAATGGTTACATTTGTTACTCTCAGTGTTAGAAATAACTCCCCAATACCGGTGGTTGGCAGCAGTTCACTTTCTTTGCTTGGGGTGTGGGAGCAGCATCGAGACGTGTTGGAGGCTGAAGAAGACCAAAACAAAGTGCCTCCATAATGGCCATGAAGTTGTTAAAGCAGTTGTTGAAGCATTTCGATGAATAAGGAGGTAATTTCATTCAAACAATTACGCACAGCGTGGTGAGAAAATGATGCTTGACACGCAAGTTGCGGCCCGACTTATCATGCTTGTAATTGGTTTTTAGATGTGAGTGCCAAGATTATTTGTACTCTACAATATTTGCGTGCTGTCAGTTCTTGCTGAAGCCCAAAAGTGATGAACAATATGATCATAGGGGGATCATGTTCAGGACTATATATTTGTATGTTTTTAAAAGCCTTTTTTGGCTTCAAATGTATGTAAAGCACCTTGAAATGTATTCCTACATCAAATGTGCTATTTAAATTCCAGGATTCTGTTAAGTCAATTGGATGAGCAGTTCTCCACAAACGTCCCACCCCGAAGGGCCGCCAATTCCGAACTGCGGCCATGCCCTGAGCGGGCAATGCACTAGACAAGAACAAATAAACTTGCCTTAATTGCCTATGTCATCTACAAACCAGTCCACAGAACAGCCCACACATACCTCAACACACCACATTAGCACACTGTGCGAGAACACCCCTTCCCCACACACACACGCACACGCACGCGCACACACACACACACACACACACACACACACACACACAAAGCATTCTGAATTGCATGTGGGCACATGATGTGAGGTTTCAATCTTACTAGTGCTCAAAGTCAGTTTTCAGTTAGATGCACTTAACCTCTGGACCTCGGCTGTCAGCGCTTGTTAAAGCCATTAGGCTTCTACTACCGCAGCCAACCACCAAAGCTGGGCTTCATTTAAAGACTACTGTTCAGGGATGGCTCCTGAACTGCTGTGGGAACACTAGTGGCAATGCCATCGGAAGAAATGCCTTCCCAACCTAAAGCTGACTCATCATCCCCTATAAAGTAGAAGGGGGGGGGGAGAGAGAGAGAGAGAGAGAGAGGGGGGGTGTGAAAGGGGTGTATATGTGCGTGCATGTGTGAGAGAGGTGCATGGAGGAGAAAGAAGGGGGGTTTCAGGCTGTATAAATATTGCATGTGCTGAGGCAGCAGAGGTTGCATACCCATCAGTGGGTGCAGCTGTCACATACTGTATCAGTGATGCAGCCTGTTCCCAAAACCAGGACTTGGACTAGCCTGTCAAACGTCAAAGACAGACCAGACACAGCCCACATGGGAACGTATTTAGAGAAGTCACAATGATAATGATGACAGTAAATCTCTACTGCTCTCTTGTGCGACCCCATGTCCTCTTAAGATCGGATGCATGCTTTATGTGATGCATTGCTTGATGTACAATATACCAGTGATTCTCAACCTTTTTAAAACATTTTAAGGACCCCCAGTTTGATGTGCTTTAGGCCATAGACCCTCATTTATATGATTCCCTGGGATCCTACACTACACTGACAAATCCTAAGTAACTTTCACTCAGAGTGTATACAGTATAAATGAACCAAACAGACTTGTAAGGCAACATCTGTAACAGTATGTTTTAACAGCTGTTAAACAAAGATGTTGATCTTCAGATCAACATCGTCCCCCCGCCCACTTCGCCTCATCGCCAGTAGTTGCCGGCTCTCATAGACATATAATGCACTTCCGGAAAATACTATCCTGAATCGCCCGCTGTTAAAACGCACCGTAAAGGCTCCATTTGGTTCCAGTTGTACTCGTCTCGGAGATACAGACCCGTAAATGTGCTCTTTTGTAATGTTGCTTGTTTTCTGTATGGGGACTACGGATGGAAATTAGTATTCTTGCTAAATCCGGTGTATTTACATTGCATTGTATGTGTGGTGTTCATTAATATGTGCTGTCCCTCCCAAATAAACGTATAAATAAAATAAATGTGCATTTGGCTCCTAACTCTCAACCATTGAGCTGAGGACCCTCTGGAACCCCCTCCATTAATGTCTTAATGTGGCTGAAGATTAAAGGAGCGTGCTTGTGGCCTGTAAAAATCCCGACAAGAAAGTGAATGAGCATCACACAACCCTCCCTCAAAACCCACCGTTTAACCCATTAAGACCTGAGGCCGCTTCTAAACATTTTCTAAATCCTAACAGTTTTTCGGAAAAAAATTAAATAAATAAAAAATTCACGATTTTTCAAAAATAGCAGATCTACAAGCTCGTAGTGCGGCACTCGGTGCCGCGCTATGAGCTTGTATATCTGCTATTTTTGAATAGCCTAAAGAAATCTAAAAGTGACACAGATGCGTCCCAGGTATTAATGGTTGAGTACTTACATTTTGGAGGGAAATTCAAGGGGAGATTAAACAAATTATGGGAGCCTGCGTTCTTTCTACTTGGTGAGATTCCGGGGGGAATTGTAACCAAGAACCAGACATATCTGCTTGGGGTGTTTCTGTTGATCGCCAAAAAAATTATTACTGTGTCTTGGAGAAATGTAAAGCCACCGACTATCCAGCAATGGAGCAGCTGCCCGGACTGATTGGGGATGCGGTCCCCCCTTAATGTCGATGGACGGGAGTTGATTGAAAGGCCTGGTTGCCTGTCCTCCTTGCTCTATTGACCGGAGTGTCCTGAAGGTCATGTATGGACGACTGGTGCTGTTAGAATTTTTTTTTTTTTTTTTTGTGTTGTGTATGTATTTATGTCCATATAATGTGATTCCAGAATGTATAAAAATGGAAATAAAAGTCAAGTGCAAAAAAAAAAAAAGGTATCAGATACAGCATTTGGATTCAACATTACCAAATGTGATGGCAATAGTACTTTGCTATTCGTTTAATTACTTGGAGCAGGGGTCTTCAACAGGGGGTCCAGGACCCCTAAGGGGTCCTCAGAGTTACTACAGGGGGGCCACGAAATCTTTGATAGGATTTTCTTTTTTACATTAACCACTTGAACCCTAGCATCCCTATTCTGGGGGGAACATTAGCCGAAAATGGCAGATCTACAAGCTCACAACGCCTCACGGCACGAGGCGTTGTGAGCTTGTAGATCTGCTATTTTCAGCAAAGATGTTTTTTGGGGGGTTTAAGTGGTTAACTGTCTGTCTGTAAATAGATATTAACATGAATACAACACAACACTATGAAATCTATGAAAAACTTTAATCTGCAACACAATTTTATACAATATGTAGTGGGGGGGGGGGGGGTCCCTGCTTCATCTCTCTCTCTCCGAAGGGGTCTGAAAAACGTTGAAGATCCCTGACTTATATAGAACGAGGCCTATCGGTGACCTCTTGCATGTAGGCCACTGTGACATGGTTATTGCCCTGCTGTCAGTGACAGTGGGTCCATGTGTAAGCGAGAAGGGTGGAACTGCGGACTGAGCAATAACACGCAGCTATGGAAACGTTCTGTCTGCTGCATAGATACTATAGAGAAGGCTATATGCATTATGAAACCTGTGCTGTTGTATACAAGACAGGTGCAAGGGGGGCGGGGGCGGGGGGGGTGGGCTACAGTTCCTCTAACATTTTGTTTTACAACAGTAACTTCTGCCATTTTAATTGAAAACTAGAGAAATGGGACATTCCGCATAAAGAATACTTTCTACTTTTGTTACTTCAAGTACATTTTGATACCAATACTTTTGTACTTTTACTCAAGTACGTTGTGAATACCGGACTTTCACTTGTAACAGTACGTTGCTGTATTGATACTTTTACTTAAAGTAAAAAGTAAATAGTAGGCTACTTTTTCCACCACTGGGAACGGGAGGAATCAGTGGAACACCTCAAACTTTCTCGCAAAATCACAGTTTGTCAGGAAATATTTCCCACTATGTCAGGCTCTGGCTGAGGCTGACTGGACGCGCACAAGGCGCAGGTGTAGCGATCGGAACCTCTGGGATAGTTAAAGGATCGTCCCGAGTTCATAAACAACTGATCAGAAATATCCCAAATTGTATGCGAGAGAGGGTCAGGTGTTAGATTAGTTCGAACATCGCAGGATATATACTCACCGCTCCAAGTAACACTGTTATGAAAAGGGACTTCATCCCGTTTCTCCTTTGCGTCTCCCGATTATTCCCAGGAGGTCAACGATCGAACCGACGAAATAACGAGAAGATGCGGGACTTTATTTATGTCGAGGGGAATAAATGATCTCAGTTGTCATCATCGCTGCATTTGTGATCCCTCTTTTTTTTCCGCCGGCAAAATTAAAGCCTTCAACTAAAACTCTTCTTATAAAACGGCTTGTCTCTGAGATTGAAATCGCAGAATCTGTCCGTTTTTCCGAGTCACCAGAGAATAGATCCTCTCAAAACAGCTCGCTGAGATTCACGCATTGGACTGGATCACTGGACTGGATCACTGGACTTCGTGTTGTGCGCGGAGCGAAAAAGACGCACGGAGCTCTGAGTTGATGCTCGCTTCTGTCCTGAGTGTCTCCTCGTCTCATATGACAGTGTGTTGGTGCGTCTCTCAGGGCTAAGGAGACGAGTTCCTCTCCTCCACGCCCACTCCCACTCCCATGAAGAACACGCACAAACGTGATTACACTTACACACACACACACACACACACACACACACACAATCAAACTCACACTCACACTCTCTCACACACACACACACACACACACACACACACACACACACACACACACACACACACACACACACACACACACACGATAAACAAACAAATATGCTCCCCTTTCCCGATTCAGATGAGCATCATTTCTGGTCTCTGTTTGTTTAATAGCTTTTTTATCTAATTATTATATAAATATTATCAGATTAGACACTATTGGATAGACTGAGGGAGATTCTGGGGCTTCTGTTTTCTCAACGTGTCAGACAACAAAACATCCTGCAGGACCAGTCTCCAGACAAAGTCAAGTCGAATTTCTAAAATTATCCACAACTTCTCCATGTGGGTTACATGCAGTGTCATTGCTGTCTCATCTTCGCCCGTAGCTCCGTCTGGCCCCTTTACTTCTACTGATATATCAGCCAGTCTGCGGTCTACTTTTTGTTCATTGAAAGGCTTGAATAGGTACCAGTATCCTCTCTCCCATGGTGCTGAACTGACCTTGTTTTACACCCCGAGGATGACAGCCCACATCCACAATACCAACAGTTTCCTTTCCCAACAGAAAATAACTCAGATTGGAAACAATTAATCAACGGCCTACGTTCTGAAAGGAATACAAAGGCCTAAGTAAGTAAAAGGAGGTTACAGTACGCCTACATATTACAGGTTGCATCTGTTAGTTTTGAAAGCTGCATTGTATATGTTTGTAGTTGGGGGCAATGTATTTGAATCTGACAGTAGTTCGTACCAGAAGCAATGCAGTCTTCATGCAGACAAGTACCAGTTCAAAATCCCCCAAATTCCCCCAAAAAAATCTTGGATTTTGAGCTGGTTCCTTCTATAGAGCATCTCTTTTTGTATAGCCAAATTCCACATTCCTTCACCTTGTGATTTTAACTGTGTATTTGACAATTCTTATATTAATTGATTGATTGATTGATGATTAACAGTACAGGTAGGTAGTACAATCAAAGGTTATGCTAAAAGGATAACACAAAACCACTTGTTTCCATTGTGGTCCATATATACATGGTGTGAATTGTTGTACAGTAGCCTATACTGTATGATGTTAACCTGCTGTGAGGTCATCTTACTGAGTAATGTGTACTCTGGATTCTGTGAGGTGACATTACTAGATTGAATGCAGTGACATTCATTGTGCAAATGCTTAATTTGATCAATAACATTTGACTCATGCTACTTTTTATTGTAGCCTTGCAATGCAAACAATAAATGATCTCCCTGACGTCTGTCTGTCTGTCTGTCTGTCTGTCTGTCTGTCTGTCTGTCTGTCTGTCTGTCACTCACTCACTCACTCACTCACTCACTCACTCACTCACTCACTCACTCACTCTTTTTCTCTCTCTCTCTCTCTCTCTCTCTCTCTCTCTCTCTCTCTCTCTCTCTCTCTCTCTCTCTCTCTCTCTCTCCCTCTCTCGTGCATTCATTCTCTGGAACTATTCTTCACATTATTTACCCTCCAATAACAACTCACACACTCCTCATTTTAATTTATTGTTTGAGCCATACAACAATACATAGTTTTTATGTGAATATCAACAGCTCTCTCTCTCTCTCTCTCTCTCTCTCTCTCTCTCTCTCTCTCTCTCTCTCTCTCTCTCTCTCTCTCTCTCTCTCTCTCTCTCTCTCTCTCTCTCTCTCCCTTCACTCTACTCCCCGCTTGCCATTTCTTACCCTGATCATGTAGTTAATCTTCCTCTGTCCCTCCCATCCTTCCCGACAAAAATCAATCATACAATCATTTGATGCTCAAAATATTGTATTTATCATGGTATATCACTGGTATATCATGGTATATTTACCTATTTTTAAACCTGTGATTTCAAAGCAGGGACATATTTTTGTTTGTCAAGTATAGTGTTGTAGTACCATCTTAGCTTTGGTTGATTGTATACATAGGAAGGCAAGTTTATTTTTAAAACACATTTCAAACTAGGTCAATTTAAAGTGCTTTACATAAAACATTAAACATTGAGACATTTCAACTGCATTAAAGCAGCACTATGTAACTTTCCTCTTCTACCCCGGATTTGAACCTGGTTTGAATCTTGACCATCCGGTCAAAATTTGTGTCAGATCCTGTGTCTAGGTGAGACATGACCTTTGACACGATCTAAATATCTCAATAGAAGAGCAAGGAGACAAAATACAACCACACCAATTGTATAAGTTATATTGTATTAACATACTCTACCATACAGATTGGACAAAATTACATTGTATTCATTAAAAAAGTTAGATAGTGAGGCTTTAAGAGAATGCATAAGAAACACATTCTAAAATGAAATGTTTACATTTTTATGAAACTGAAAAATAAGAAAATACATTTACAGTTAAGAAGAAATTATATTTTTTAAAAGGTATCGGCAAGCAGAAATGTTTTATTAGCTTTGTTTTAAAAGAACGGAGAGTTTTAACAGTTGTAGAATATGATGCTTAAAAACAGAATGCTGCTTCTCCTCATTTAGTTTTGACTCAGGGGTCAGAAAGCAGACCTGTCCCAGATGACCTGAGAAGTCTAGATGGTTCATGATGTAGCACAAGATCAGAAATGTGTTTTGGCCCTGAACTATTCAGTGTTTTATAAACCAAACAAATCTGAAATCAATTATTTGACAGTGAGCCAGAGTAAAAAGAATTGGAGTGATATGATACACACAAAATCAATTTATCAAGCCTACCCTAATCTGTGTGTATATCATAACCCCGCCCTTTGCCCCTAACTTAATATTTGGCAGAAAATAGGGCACAAATGGCTGGTCGATGGAGCGAGGGATGGACAGAAGGAGAGAGAGGGTCTGATGGACAGATCACAGATGTGTGGGTCCCATGGGAAGATTGAGGGACTGTTACCATCTGGCAGACCCCCAGTTCACCAAGATACTGTACAAAGTGGACCGCAGTACAATTAAACCAATATCTACATTAAGCATAAGCTGATATGCAATACACTCTCTGGTTATACAGTATAGTCCTCACATTCAAAATCATCATTGTTAATGTACTGTAACTCCAAGAGTGTCCAAATTCCATTTGTACACTTTGTACTTAACACATCATCACTTTAATTGGGTTCATAGTAGTGCTACTACTGTATATTGTGTTAAACTATTTGTAAATTATGATCAAAAACTGCTAAAATAGCCGACCTACAAGCTCACAGCGCATTGTATTGTGACACATTGTGAGCTTGTCATTTTTGCTATTTTTCTTTCTTTTTGAGAAAAGAAAATTGATAAAATCGTGGCAATACCGTATTATCGAGGTATTTGGTAAAGAATGTGTTGATATTAGATTTTGCCCATACCGCCCAGCCCTAGGACGAGTGCAGTCAGAACGATGAAGATGCAAGTTGTGTAGTTTGAAAGTTTTCCTTGTAGACAGCACGATATCACTCTCAGGTCTGTTATTGCTGTGAGTGCTCTCAGAGTAATTTAAGGGCTTTCTTCTCCCAGTCATATGATGCCCCTTCCATCTATTACAGTACATTAGATGCGAAGCTAGCTAGAAGACGTTGGATCACATTGCCTGCAGCAGTACTAGTCTATTGCTGCCCATGTCACATGATTGACAGGTGGTCTCCACTTCAGACTGAGGGAGAAGAATAGAAACCTAGCTCGATTTCTGTTATAGCAAAAACAATACTGGCACTGAGAGACGTGTGCCTGTCATAAAAATATGCCTGCATGGAATTACACTCCAACAAGAACATTTATAATACAGTATACTACCACGACACATACAGCACAGACATAAGGCAGGTACACAGACGCATGCACACGCACACATGCACACATGCACACGCTCGCACGCACACATTTTAAGTCTTAATTTGAATCCACCAATTACAATTAATTTACAGGGAAACAAATGTAACGGGTTGATAGTTCATGGCACCTAAGGATACACATGGCACCTTCTCTTCCACACAGACACACACATATACACACATATATTCCCCCACACACACACACACACACACACACACACAGACACACACACAGACACACACACACACACACACATACACGCACGCACACGCACACGCACACACACACACACACACACACACACACACACACACACACACACACACACACACACACTCTCACTCTTTATCCTCAGGGCTGGCCACCTGCGACAGAGTTTTGTTTTTTGGGAACCTGAGATGGGACAGTGGGTGTTTCCTGGACCTCCGTTTCTCTGTCCATTTACTGATGACAGATGGTCTGTGTGTCCTTATGTCTGCGTGTGGGCACGTGTGTGTGTGTGTGTGTGTGTGTGTGTGTGTGTGTGTGTGTGTGTGTGTGTGTGTGTGTGTGTGTGTGTGTGTGTGTGTGTGTGTGTGTGTGTGTGTGTGTGTGTGTGTGTGTGTGTGTGTGTGCACATCTGCCAGTCACTTTGTCTACATTTCTGTCATGTGTGTGTGCATCTGAGTGCACGGGTCAGCTAACTACCACTTTGTCTTACATACAGTGATTTTAGGGGGTCTGATTTCCAAATCTGCTCACAGAAAGCGAAGGAGAAATTATATTAGGTAGGTTAAGCTGATGCAACGCATTGTTAGCTTGGAGATCAGTTAGATTAGGCATTACATGAGCCACACTAATAGTAAGCTTAGCTTAGTTTAGTCTATTCACGCCTAAGGGATATACTGCAAAATGGATCTCTCTCCCCGTCTGTCTGTCTGTCTGTCTGTCTGTCTGTCTGTCTGTCTGTCTGTCTGTCTGTCTGTCTGTCTGTCTGTCTGTCTGAATGTGTATGCTCCTGTATGCATGACATGGGTGTATTGTACTATATGTGCATGAACATCAGTTTACATGCAAATGTGCGTGTGTTTTAAAAGATTGTCTTCCCTGAATCGATTAGAAGAAAAGTGTTGTTTTGTACTTGTAGTGTTGCCCTCTTGACGACCTAATGAGGACAGACAATGAAGGGGCTTATTTGGGGTGAACAGTCATTTGCATTGATCAGACGTGGCCAGACGTAGTTCAGTTTGACATGTTGGCAAATTAATGAGCCTTAGGGTGCAGATTGTCAATGCAAGCCATTATGCACAGACAGATGCTGGTCAGTGTTGCCAGATTTTGAGAGAGAAATAAGCAACCGGTCTATGAAAACAAGCCCAAGAGAAGCGACTAATAGGCCACATGAACACTTTAAACCTATATACATAAAGCTCACAACGCGTCCGCTTATAGATCTGCTATTTTCAAAAGAAATCTTGAAAAAAAGTGACATGTGGAATGTTGAAACATGAAAAAAAAAAAATGGTACGGGGGTCCCTGGCACAAAATATTTTCAGATGGTGCTCTGCGGACAAATACATATTAATTTGGCGGGGTCCTTGACATAAAAATGTTTGAGAACCACTGATTTAGACAACATTAGGAACTTAAGCAAGCCCAAATAAGCAACTACACTTTAGAAACAAGTTGCTTATAATAAGCAGACATGGCAACCTTGATGCTGTTGTGCAGATAGATATGGGGCAAACACATGCACACACAACCACTAGTGTAACCCCACAAAACGGTAACAACAAGGACATAATAGTCAACCTACACAGAGACGTATACAGACTGTTGTGCATGTGCAGAGATTCAAACAAATATGTATGTTATGTACACACACACATGCTTAAGTGATCATAAAAATGGATATGCATTCACAGTCACACTTTCAGACACGCACGCATGCACCCATGCACACACATTTTTTCTCTTGGATATTACCAGGATGGTTCATTGAGCAAGACCAAGCATGAGCATGCAGATTGGCATTTTAATATATTCGTTTGTTCATTTTTGTATTTTGTGCTGCATAACAAGTCTGCAGTTAATTTCTTTTTAGTAAAAACATGTGAACAACAGTCTTTTAAATGTTTTTTATGTTTTATGAAGGAAAACACAATGTCCCAGAAAATCACCAGCAGTCCTGAACTAATTGGAATAATGAGGGACAGAGAATCAGAATCAGTGATAATCGGTAATACCATATTACCATTTATTTTGTACATGACATGAAGCCAGCAGGTGGATCTCCCACCATGCTACCAATAAGAAAAGTACAAGGCTGCCCCCTGCTGTCTTGTTCTCTCATGGCTGATGACCATTGTGTCATTTCTACCTCTTGTGTTTCAGGATAGTGATTGTAACCTACTGTAATTGAAGGCCTCCTCATTTACCTTTTAACTGCGACTGATTCTGTCGTGCTATACTTTGTAAAGAGACTTTCATCTTCTCTTACAGGTTATCACATTCCATTCATGGACCCGCAAGAGGTGTGGATTTGCCTTCAAAGCCTCATGTTTAAGATGAATTTGCCCCCAAGGATTAATTGTAACATGAGTCAGGATGGAATTGTCTCAATTCTGTAGCAGCTGACAGACACTAAGAAGCCCATCATGAAAATATCCTCTTTTCTGAATTCTCATAGCTTTTACTCCCTGCTCAACCTTTTTGTGAATCCGTGTGAAATGGAATTATATATTATTCACTTGGATGGGGATCTACTGGGAATCATTAACCATTTTATCCCTACTTTGTCGTAGGACAAATCACAAATAAGAAAAATGGCCAATCTACATCTGATGTTTTTGCAGGTTTATTTGTCACATCACTGGTTTACAGCTGTAAAGGAGTGGGTGAAATTCTTTTTTTTCGTCCGTCCGTCCGTCTGTGAAGTGAATCAGATCGACTTGAAACTGTGCACACACAATTCCTGGATGCCAGAGCAGAACCTCTGCCCCAAATTCTTCACATCGGCCTGTTATAGCGCCACCAGTAGGCAGATTTTTTACTCCTACAGATTGTGTCCAAACATCACGCAAATACGGTACACAGTATTATAATCATGTGATCAAGACTGATGTGGTTTTTCATATTCCATCCTGATAGGTTAAGATTGGCTCGTTTTGAACAAAATGCCTCAAAACTTGAACTCAGCGATTCCACTCACCTCTGTGGTGACTGAATTCCGAACATTGCTGGCCCACAATAACCTACCTGACATGGCAGAGACCTTTGCTCCGAGGAGCACTTTTTCTAGTTTTTCACGTGGTTCTCCAAGATGGTTAAAGGGCTGGCCTCCCCAGGTGGTGCATCCTCTGGCTGGTTGGTGTTGGTGCTGTTTATCTCCTCAGGTGATGATGGTTGTTGTTGGTGGGGAAGGGGGGAGGGCGGTGCATCTATGTTTTTGCCTTGCAGTCTGTTATTCGCTTGTAGATCTGCTATTTTTGTAATTTCACAGTTTTTGCAACATGCCCAGAATAGGGAGGCCAGGTTGAAAGTGGCTAACAAGTTAAACCCTGTATGGGTGACCGGAGTCCCTCAGGGCTCTATACTGTACTAGTGTCTTTTCTGTTTTCTGTTATTGTGGGGAAAGCTTTCGTTTAAATTAGCCGACAAGCTCAGTTGGAACGACAAGCTCAGTTGTGTGAGCTTGTCGATCTGCTATTTTCTTGCGAAAGCTTTCCTCACAATATGGATGCTGGGGTTTAAGTGGTCAAGAAAAACCCCAGGGTGCGCACATACAAAACTATTCTTTAACCACTGTATATACTTCATTGACTAGGGTCCTCCAGGGGTCTGTCCTTGGCCCCCTCCTTTTTTCCCTCAACACCAAATCTCCTCGCCGAAAATAGATGATCTATAAGCTCCCAATGCATCTTTCCGCGATGTGTTGTGAGAGTATAGATTTAGCTATTTTTGTTATGACACGATATGATGCGAGGGTTCATGTGGTTAAGAACCACTTTGCTACTTTAATCTGATACACACACAAATAAACCAAGTAACATGCGCGCACAACACACACACACACACACACACACACACACACACACACACACACACACACACACACACACACACACACAGACACAGACACAGACACAGACACACACACACACACACACACACACACACACACACACACACAGGGGTTAGGCCTGCTCTCGGTCTTCTATGTCTCTGTTTCAGTCCAGATAATGTTGTGTGAAGGGAGAAGCACGTGGAGCTCACTGATAGTTCACTAACAGTTTCCATTAGCAGTGATAACACACTGCTCTGTCCGCTCTGTACAGAGGAAACAGCATTCACAGGACCATCCACTCTGCATGGGCCCAACTCACGCTCCAATTAACCACAAGCCTACTGTAGATTGACCCACTCAATCCGGGAACCTATCTGTGTCATTTTAGATTTCTTTGGCTATTCAAGAGATTGTAGATCTGCTATTTTTGAAAAATCTTGAAAATGTGTGCAAATCTTTGAATATATATTTTTTAAAGCGAACATTTGTAACTCAAATCTTTGCTTCTGGGGGTCCCTGGAACAAAACATTTTGAGATGGGGGTCCGCGGCCAAATAAATACCTAAAAATGTTTTCAAAATTGTAACAGTATGTTGCTATATCAGTGGTGCTCCAACTTTTCCATGTCAAGGAAAGGTTGTTCCAGGGACCCCCAGAAGCACAGATCGCCATAAAAATGTTGGCTTTAAAACATATATTCAAAGATTTGCAAAAAAAAAACATTTTTCCCCTAAAAAATAGCCGATACAAGCTCATTGCACAGCACTCTGTGCCTCGCTATGAGCTTGTATATCTGCTATTTTTTAAATAGCCAAAGAAATTACATAGATGCGTTCCCGGTCTTAATGGATTAACGCAGGATGTTGCAGTGTCCCGTTAGAATCTCTTTTGATGGCTTTTACATTTTTTTTTGTTAATGTTAGTAACATTCATCCCATGTCTAATGTGTGCCAAAACAACCTGTTCATTTAGTTCAGTACAGAACCATTCACAGAGCATGGTAGCGCATTACCTTAATACCCTTAATAGAGCCACACCCAATGTAATTTTTGCCAGAATGTTCTCACAATTATCTCTTGCTGTACAGACCACATTCCAGTATCATGCACACAACATAGTACAACAACTGAGACGGTGCCAATTAGGGCTTCTTTGGCTCAAATCTCAGTGACAAATCCCTGCCTTTGATCTTGAGTTGTCAATCCTACTATTATCCTAATATTAAATTAATCATTTCCTGCTATTAAATGTGAGGCGGCTTGATGTACAAGTAGTGTATACTCCCTGGAAATGACACTAGTATGTCACAAGGACTTACCCAATCCAACCCTTGATGCTGAGTGCCAAGCAGGGAGGAATTCGGTACCATTTTTATAGTCTTTGGTATGATCCAGCCGGGGGAATCAAACCCCGACCTCCCAGTCTCAGGGCGGATACTCTACTGTAAGGCCACTGAGCTGGTAGGGATATGCAGGGAGTGAGGGAGCTGGTTCTTCACCTTTCCCAAATTTGAAGCTTTTTATTTGCATTTTTGCCATGGGCCATGGGATCTATAATTGTGTCCCGCAGTCTATGGGATCTGTAGGTATTTTTATTTGTATTGCTGGTTGTTGGTTGGAGCACACCTTTCTAGTTATTTATGAATCAATAATTAAATCAAATTCAGTTGGTTATTGTTCTGAAATTCATATTCTATAAAAGGGCTTTCACCAACTAGTCGACTAGTATAACCACTAGTCGACTCTGTTGGTACTAGTCGAATAGTTAAAAAAAAAAAAAAAAAAAAATGTTTATTTTTTTTATTTTTTTTAATGCCATAGTAATGGCCCATCTTACTATTATTATCATCATCCTGACTTTATTTTTTATCAAAAGGGGGTCAAAAGTATGCCCAATAAAAGCCTATTATTGGGCAATGGGGATCCTTGGAGACGCTGCTGTGGTAATGTGCTGCTGTGCCAGAAGCGCTTCCCTTAAAACGCCATAAAAATAAGGGCAGGAGGATAATAATAATAGTAATATAGTATAGTAGTTTTTTTTTTTTTTTATGTAAATTTCGACTAGTCGACTAGTCGACTAGTACTTGTTCAAATGAGTCGACTAGTAAAAATCATTAGTTGTGAATGCCCTAATGGGGACACAGACGGGACAAACTGTTTTTAACAACCACTTTCAACCAGACATCCCTATTTTGGGCATGTGAGTATTTGTCTTTGAATAACAGAAATATATTGGTGACATAGGCCTACCATACCGCACGAGAATACCTACAACATTGAAAACATACGACCATACACAGAATGCTTCAGAAGAATTTGATTTGACATCTTTGTCTCTTTAAAGAAATGATAAAAACAGAGGCAAACATACAGTATTTCACCTTCAAGGCTTTCTCACGTGTCACGTTACCTTCAAGAACTGATGTCAAATGTCATACATCCTGGAGTTTAATTGCTCTATAAAGGGATATGAAAGATAAATGTGATGTAGCAAGTTTGAAGTCATTCAGTGTGCAATCAAATACACCATCAGTGTAACCAGCACTGCTATGCCTGAGCAGCTGATCCTATGGTATATAGCTGTCATATGGCAAATATGTTTTGATTTTATACATAACGTACTGTCCGTGTTTCATAATAACAACTCTAACCTGGCCCTTTGAAAAGGGAATCCCCATGACTCGTCATATTATGTCACAACCTTGAAAATGTCATAATTCTATTTCACTCCCTTATTTCACAGCGTCTCATTTTCTGAACTGAGCACAGTGGTCTATTTTAAGAACACCGTAAATAGGGGAGTCTACCTATGGCCCCTGGATGGGTGTGGCCGGGGGTTAGGGAGGGGGTGATGTTCGATGGGATAGCCCCCTGTGTGAACCAGATGTGGAGGGCTGATATCACCAGACACCCCTGGACAGAGTTTATCTCCCCCCATCCATGTGTTACTGGTTCTACAGCTGCTATAGCCTTGATCGCTTAACCCTGATCTGGGATCAGTTCAACCTGGCCATGTGCTATTGAACACAATGACGTGACACCTGAGCATGCCGACCCCCGGTCAGTGCAGGATGGGCCATGTTCCGTTTTTGGCAAAGGGGTACCTCAGGGTGGGTGTCTCCCAGTACACCGTATCTCAGTCTCTGAGCAGTTTCCGCCCGACGCACAGTGAATCATTGGGACGTTTTGGCGTGACGCCACATCAGGAATACCACTCCTCAGGTAAGATTAATTAATTAATTAATCTCTTTAGATTAATTGGCTTTGTCCAACGATCAAGGGATGGCATAATGCATTAATTACATAATTGATGGTGTGATAATGGTAATGATTTACAGGTGATGTACACACAATGCATTCTACACTGAGGAAGTTAATGCCATTGCACATGGAATTTGACATTTTTTTGCATTGAATGTTAAATCATAGAAGTTGAGACATGCATTAATGACTGATGATTTGACAGAATTATGACCATTATTACAATCATTGGCTTCTATACTTTAATGACTACAACTTGTTTTCTTAGATTCAACATTGAATGAGTTACAGTAGAGTTTACAGAATTAGATGCTTCTAAATAGATATTGAACAATTAGTATAATGATGATAAGCTTTGTTTATGTAGCAACCTTTTTAACACAAAGTGCTTGACAGAAAAAAGACAGGACATAAAGATGAGTACAATATTATTGATTTAATTGATTTTAAGTACAAACACATAAATCATACTCAGGATAACACAAAGTATAATGAAATACTTATTTCCAATGTGGTCCTGTCAGTAATAATATTACTGACATATCAAGGACATGATCAAAGGAATTAAAATGCTAAAAGACTAAAAGTTTACATAAAAGCTGGAGTGACCTAAAATGGAACACTGACTTTGACCTGATCTCAGACAAGTAATTTCATTTCCTCAGAGCCTTGATAGCAAAGGACCTTACGGTCAATTTATACTCCATCACATGATAGTGTCACTTGCCAACATAGAACAGATCTCCAAACTAACGCGTGACACCGCTGTGTGAGGGATTTATAAATTACACAGCCCAATTACAGATAATTTTATGCCTGTGCTTTCTCCAGTATTATTTCCTCTCAGGTAACTATCTATGGATCCATTTTGAAACATAACTTTCACATGAATGTGTTATATTTGACCCCCCCCCCCCTGATTGATTGATTGAATGTAACAGCACAAGGTACAGTCAGACATTTGAGCTAAAAGAATTAAAAAAAAATCCTGGGGACTTGTTTCCATTGTGGTCCTCTAATATAGTAGCTGTTTATATGGCACGTGTGTCATTTATTTGTCCATTGCTTATATCGTGACATCAGAGGAAAGGACTGATAATTGCGTGTGTGTTTATGTGTGTGTGTGTTTATGTGCCAGTGTGTTTATGTGCCAGTGTCTTAACGTATGTAAGACCTCAGAGCATTGAACTGGAGCCCCAATACAGGATGATCCCCCTGATAAGAGAGCCTGCTTTAAAAACTAAACAGGAAACTCCTACTTCAAGAAGAAATGTTTGACCTTTGATTTGCTGCTCTCTTTTTGCTGTCATGGCCTTCATGTATTGCAGGTTATGCTGAGTGAGCCAAACGTTACAGAGCAAAAGATTTGGCGATACACATGTCGATGGCATCTGACCTCTCGTTCGGAGCTGTGAGTAAAACTCACACACCCGCTTACTCACTCTAGTGACTAGAGTCTAGTCACACACAAGCACACGCACACACATACACACACACACTCTCTCGCTCATGCAGATCCAAAATTCTAAACACAAATAGCTCCAAACATAAACTCCCAGTGGCGCGGGAAGGGGGGGGGCTATGGGGGCTGCAGCCCCCCTGGTGATGGGAGCAGCCCCCCTGGTGATGGGAAAAAAAAAAAAAAAAAAAAAAAAAAGTTTTATTTTATTTTATTTTTTATAATATATATATATTTTATGGATCATAGCAGTCTGTTACGGTCATGGATGAACTTCAACCTGGTGTTTACACTGTCTTTCTTCCTTTTTGTGTGGGGAAAAACACAGAAAACCCCCAAAAAATCACAAAAAAATCGCGCGCCCGCGCTTCGCGCGGCCGCGAGGAGTCCCCCCCGACGCACAGCCCCCCTAGGTATTAAGGACTTCCCGCGCGCCTGTAAACTCCTGTACTTGAACCATGGATCAGCACAGTTGACATATTTTCTGTCTGTCTGTCTGTGTATCTGTCTGTCTGTCACTCCGTCACAGAGCAATAGTACAGTCATTGAGGATCAGGAGGACTCCTCCCTGTACATACCTCTCAGAGGGTAAGTGACAAAATATCTGTTCTTCCATTCCAGCCAATGGCTGCAGCAGACCCTTTGTGTGGTCTGTGTCAACACAGGGACAACTTTCTCTCATCGATGCACAGGGCTGTTAGCCTGGTAAACCCTCCCTCCGGAAATCTAATTTCTATTTGATTCCAGGAGTGAGTCTGGCCTTATCGCCCATTCTGCAATATTGGCTGCAGGCTGAGTTGGGCGGAAGTAATACCGTTGACTGACAACCCCTTCAGCCAATGATATTTTTTCCCCTTCAGCCAATCAGCAGTTCACCAGTCTAATGTGACGTCAACGGGACTTTTGAGACAGCCAAGCCCAAAATGGGTTGCCTTATTCGGGTACATGGGTGTCACTGCCCACCCCTACCGGTTCTCTAAATTTTTATTTTTAAATAGGCTTTGTCATGATTAATTGACCACATATATGAAGTTAAACAACTAAATTCTATCCAAACGATATCTTATAAGTAAATTCCGTGCCTCAAAATAGAAGTTAGAGAGCTTTTTGAAGTCAAAAAATCGCGGAGATTATAGCGGACAGAAAAAGATGGCTGCCGTTCGTGTTTTGGGCTCACTCGAACTCGCCACCTGATTGGCCAACTGTCGCTGTCAATCACAGAACGATGTGCGACGACGCTGATAGGCTCGGTTAGCTGGTAATTCCACTAGAAACCCCCACAATGGGCTATCAGGCCAGACTCACTCCTGGAATCAAATAGAAATTAGATTTCCGGAGGGAGGGTTTACCAGGCTACAGGGCTGTCACCATTTACATTTTAAGTGACGATTAATAGTCACACAAATTTTTTTTTTGGCATTGAACATAGGAATATATTAATACAATTTTAATTTCTGTTTGGTTTTTAGGCTTCATAATCACAAACAGGGCAGAATACAAACACAAATACAAAGAAATGACACATTTATAATAATTTGATACTTTTTTTTTTTTTTGCGGAAATAGCTGATCTACAAGCTTACAACACGTCACAAATCTGTAGTATATATCTGCTATTTTTGGAAGATGTTTGAAAATGCATAACCTTTTTTAACATGGAAACGATTATGACGATTATGGCGATTATGCTAAATATTTGTGATTATCTCAAATAATTGCGATTAGACGATTATGTAATAATTGTGACAGGCCTATTGATGCACACATGTCAGACTGATTTATAAAATGCTTAGGTCATAAGGTGAACTATTAAGAAAAAGTGTCTAGAATGTGATTTTTGTTCCCAGATCTGGGCACTACTTTTTAAGTGCATTTTGCCTAGATAACACCCATGTGGACTTAATGTGTTTTGCGTTCACAGACCATGACATTTAGCAAAGCCTTAATAATAAACGCTTCACTTAAGTGATTGGCACCCAGCAAAATTAAACATGCACAAGGAACATTTTGCTAATCACACATGTTTCACACATAAGAAATGTCAGAACCATACTGTGTAATGAGCGGAAGAACAAGAATAAAGATCACTTAATGGTAGAAATCAAATCAAGATGCTACACCGCCCCCCAAATTTTGAATAATGCCAAAAACAGAATCAGTGCAAAATATGGACAACTAGAAAAAGTGCTCCTCGGAGCACAAGTCTCCGCCAGGTCAGGTAGGTTATTATGGCCTCCTGGTGGCGCTAGAATAGGCCAATGTGAAAAGGGTGTCATTTATTCCTAGGCCGTGCACGGCAATCGGACACTGCATGCATGATTTGAGGCATTTTGTTCTAAGAATGTGTTTTGCTAAATTTGGCTGGTGGCGCTATAACAGGCCAATGTTAAAAGGGTGGCATTTGTTCCTCAACGTAGTGAGTTTCACCGCAATCGGACGCTGCGTTCATGATTTGCTGCATTTTGTTCAAAACGGGCCACTCCTGCAAACATTGCATGTCAATGTTATAGCCAATCAGGATGGAATATAAAAAATCTAACAGATCCGTCTTGATCACATGACTATAGAGATCATGTGTACCGATTTGCGTGAAATTTGGATCAAATCTGAAGGCTTAATATCAAAAAATGTGTTTTACATAAGTCTGCCTCCTGGTGGCGCTATAAAAGGCAAAGGTGAAAAATGCAGGGCAAAGGTTTTTCCTTGGCCTCTAGAGAGTGTGCATACAAAGTTTTACACTGATCGGTGCAGTTATAGGTAAAAACACGAATCGGCCTGTTACAGCGCCACCATGAGGCTGATTTGAACATTTTCAAATGGCATTTCTTCCCCGGCCTAATGGGAATGTGTGTGCAAAATTTCACGGAAATTGCATACTGTGTTCATGATTTGAGGCATTTTGTTCGAAACGGAGTACTCCTGCAAACTTTGAGAGACCATTTTTGCCAATCAGGATGGAATATGAAAAATCTGAAATCAGCCCTTTCTTTTAATGACTATAGAGATACTGTGTACCGATTTGGGGGACTTTTGGCCAAAATCTGTAGGAGTACTGTTCAAAAATGTGTTTTGCACAAATCGGCCTCCTGGTGGCGCTATAAAAGGCCCATGTGAAAAAATTGGAGCAGAGGTTCTGCTCTGGCATCCAGGGAGTGTGTGTGCACAGTTTCGCTGCGATCAGGCCAACGGTGCCAGAGATTAGCTGTCCACAAAATGACAGAATGACACACACACACACACACACACACACACACACACACACACACACACGGACGGACGGACGGACGGACGGACAGGGGGTAAAACATACTCTCTCGCCATGCCTTTCGGCCTGGCGGAGACAATGTCTCATGAGTAGATCATGAGTAGATCAGAAACCCCCGACTCACCCCACCCCTTCCCCCTCCATCTCACCCCACCCCACTCCACTCCATCTCACCCCTCCCCACCCACCCCACCTCATATCACCACACCCCACCGAAACTCACATTTGCATTGCTTGTAACAGACAAAGCGGCTCTGGCATAATTCATTACATTACATTACATTACAGTCATTTAGCAGAGGCTTTTATCCAATTCCTTGTCGCGTGGTGAGATGCTGATCTTATACCACTTGTGGGCAAGGACTCAAGCTTGTACATAGACTATGGAGAACTGTGTCACTGTGTGACTGTAAGAGAGGGTTTACAACCTCTCAGTGCTGTTAAAGATGTGACATGATCATGAGGACACCAGGGTGTGTTTACATGCTCAACCTGGTTGGAGGTGGTCGTGGTATCCCTATACTCTTCCACTGAGAAATGTAGACCCTGGAGTCGGGTATGACACCTATAGGTTGACAATATCAATACAGCTATAGTTACTTGAAACAGACAGCTAGAAATATGCCACCATTGTTGTTGTAGTTTGGACATAACTCCAATAGGCTCTATGCACAGCAGCCATATTGGAAAGAAATTGGGTCTCTTCCTTACTTCCTTCACAGGTGTTACCTATTATACTTCCATTTAGTGTAGCACAGTGGTTCTCAAACATTTTCATTTCACGGACCCCCCATAACTCTGAGAGTGTACAAGAGTTAACAGTAAGGGGCCATTTTGGAACCCCCACTGGTGTAGCAAGAGTGTTTCAAGTGAGCCAACATGCACAATATCAGCACCCTGACTCTGTTTGACAAGAATGGAACAGAGCCTCAATTAGCATTATTGGTAACACTTGTGAAGGAAGTAAGGAAGAGGCCCAATTTCTTTCCAATATGGCTGCTGTGCATAGAGCCTATCTCCCTGTCTCCCTTTCACTCACTCGGGAAAGGGAGACAACAAACATACATTTTACTGATCGTAACTTAACAGTGATTGTAACACCATAAATGATTCAAATTGTGTCCCACACAACTTACATATTGTAGGAATCGACCAGTTCATCAGTATGATATAATACAGTAATATCCATTATGGATTATCCAGTGCTTCTCCAGTTAAAGTTTCAATGTGAGATATACTGTATGTTTACATGTTCCAAGGTTAATGACCCTTTACAGTAAAGCAAACACATAAGCTTCTGTTTGAATCACTGCTGATTTTCTTCCATGAGGGTTTCATACAAGGGGGTTGATGACAAGCAGGTAGAGGCAACAAAACCTGAAACAAGAGTTCAAATCAAAACAAAATGGTCAA
Source organism: Gymnoscopelus braueri (assembly GCF_963280865.1). Taxonomy (NCBI): domain Eukaryota; kingdom Metazoa; phylum Chordata; class Actinopteri; order Myctophiformes; family Myctophidae; genus Gymnoscopelus; species Gymnoscopelus braueri. Next base: position 18,919,217 of record NC_137617.1, read on the forward strand.
GTGTGGTGGATGGTTTCCAGATAACTGTGGTAATGGAGTCTTGTTGCCACTCCACACTTCCCACCTCTACTTCCCTGATTTGTTTTTGTCCGTTAACCCTTTCTACTTCCTTTTCTAATTATTTAGTAACTGATATTTATTTATTTGTATTGCATATATTTGATATGCTCCATACAGCATTATGTGAGAATAAAACAGTGAAATGCCACAATTATTCAGTCTCAGTTGCTTTGGTACATTTTTCTGATCAAAATGAAATTCTGATCTGCAAATTGCAAATACTTTGGCATATTCATGCAAACGATTATGTACAATTGTCTGCTGTGTTCTTACATGATTAATTATGTAATGATGATTAAAATGTATGTGTGAGAACCTACCCCTCCAAAACATATAGGCATTAGTTCATTACATAAGTCATTATACATGCAAAATGGTTTAACCGGTTGTCATAATCTGTCAGTATTATTTTCTATTCATTTCTATTAGACTATTTTTGTGTCCTGAACTGATGACTTACTCTCAGGTGAACCTTGACTTTCATTAATGAAGGTGAACGTGTGAAGAGTCAGGTGCACAAAGACTGCACTGTAATTTCCCATATAACACTGCTTGTACAGTTCTGCATAAGGGCTGCTTCCTATGTTTACATTTATAATAATGTATTTTTGCCCCCTTTGAGCTATGCAGTGCTGTAAAACAGAATCGTCTTTTTCTTTTCTGTATCGCAATCACATGGTGTGCCAAAGAATTACAGTACAAATACTATATAAACGCGTAAATGTGAATCCTGTCCAAGTCCCGTACAGTGAAGAGTACATTTGTACTCATGAAACTGATACTGTATATGTCATACATGTACTGTATGTATCTGTAGTGCGGCCTTCTGCATGTTTAATAACTGACATCAAAAACGTTGATGAGAACTCTGTTACAACATTACGCTTGAATCATTCGTATCAGATCTGATACTTTAAGTATCAGATCGTAACATCCGGGCGCAACTAAGTATAAATCAGGCTTACGTAATATCCATTGAGTCCCTGTCCCTTGTCCTGTTGCAGGCCTTCATATGGACAGATGGGTGGTGAGGAGGAGGAGGAGGAGGAGGAGGAGGAGGAGGAGGAAGTAGTGAGAGACGGCTTCTTCCAAAAGTTCATCATCTATCCTGGCGATGTTGAAGGTGAGAGTGTAATCCTAGCCTCTGTTGTCCTCCAAACACAGACAGTAAATAGGATAAGATGCAGGTTAGACAATGACACAGTATGGCTGCTCTCCATATCAAGTCAACGTATTTACTATCAATATTATGGGTGAGGCCAGAGCGCACGCTGTGTACTGTGTGTGTGTGTGTGTGTGTGTGTGTGTGTGTGTGTGTGTGTGTGTGTGTGTGTGTGTGTGTGTGTGTGTGTGTGTGTGTGTGTGTGTGTGTGTGTGTGTGTGTGTGTGTGTGTGTGTGTGTGTGTGTGTGTGTGTGTGTGTGTGTCTTTTTAACTATCTGTGCGTGCGTGCATGTATATACAGTATACATTTATTTATATGAATGTGTGTGTCAAAGCAATTTATGCTTGGTGTTTGTGTGTCTGCAAACGTGTAAATGTGCCTGTATGGCTTGTGTGTGTGCGTGCGTGTGTGTGTGTGTGTGTGTGTGTGTGTGTGTGTGTGTGTGTGAGTGTGTGTGTGTGTGTGTGTGTGTGTGTGTGTGCGTGCGTGCGTGTGCGTTCGTGTGTGTATGTGTGTGTGAGAGAGAGAATGGGTAAGAATAGAAATTAATTTGGTGTTTAAAGTTCATGCGTGCACATTGGTATCTGTCTGTGCACGCGTATGTGCACATGTATGCATGTGTTGTGGTCCCACCCATCATCAGACAGCATGCATACAGTACACACATCCCATTCTAAAGAGGTGGCGTTTATAAAATCACTCTTTTCTGGCACTGTGGTGTCAGTCACTCGTCAGTGCTTCTGGCTTGGCTGCTGTCTGTTGCAGGTAAGTATCCCCCTTTTCTGATAGGAATGGCATAGCAATAGAGGGGCACATGTAGCTGGGTATAGAAACTGTCCTACTAAATGTTATTGTCTTGTTATATAGTGCTGATATAACTGTCAGAACAAAATGCTATGTTATGCTTAACTTTATTTGCTTATTCGACAGGGACAGTACATACTAATGAACACTTAAAACATGATTATGAATTACATATCGTTGCTGTTGGGGTGACAACCTTGTAAGTCCAAAACGTATTAAAACAAATATTTAATGGGTCCTGGGTCATGGGTGGGGAATCTGGGGATGGCCGACTTGGAAGGATTAAAATAGTGAAAATAGCCGATCTACAGGGTCTGCTATTTTCACTACTTTTGTGCGACACTCTTGTATAATGATGTAGGGCATTAATTTACAACAAAACATAAAAAATATATATATATGGAGATACTGTACAAGGTTTCTGCCTGACAGCGACAATATACATGATTAGGTGTAAATATGTTATGTGTTTAAGGTTACATAGACTTGTGTCTCATACCTAATTATAGATAATGAACAACGAAGCAACAGCTGCTAATAATGTTCAAGAAAATAATGTTGCAGCAAAGATGACATGCCAACATGCTTTTGCAATTGAAGGGAAAATTCAACTGGCCTTCCAATCGCTTGTAGCTATCATATTGTGCTGCATCGAATTGATTGATTGAATACTTTCTAACATGATTATTAACAGTACAGGTAGTGCAGTCAAATTAATGCGTACTACATAATACATTTTTGAAGGTCCATCATCATTTAAGATGTGGAGAAAGATTTAGTTTTCTTTTACTGAAACATTTTGTAATGAAAGGCATTTATAGACTAAAATTGTTAGTTTGCTTCCTTACCACAAAGATTGGACAGTAGCTTTTACAAATAAAGTGATACATTGAAGGATTTAATTCAGAATCAGAATCAATCTTTATTGTCACATAATAGTTGCTGAAATTCTTAATTGTGTAGGCTCATAAATGCAGTTAAAATATAGATAGATAATAGGAGCATAGAAGAGATAAAGTGGATAAAAAATATGGCTAATGTGCTTAATAAATTAAGAGTCATGAAATGTATGAGTCCATTTAAAACACAGATCAGTTCAGTCTGTGCACTAAAACAAATTGTAATGTGCATGTACCTAATAAAGACACAGACTTACTTATAGTAAGCAAGCATGCGCGCGCGCACACACACACACACACACACACACACACACACACACACACACACACACACACACACACACACACACACACACACACACACACACACACACACACACACACACACACACACACACACACACACACACACACACAGACACACATCACCAGTCATAATAATCCGTCTCTTCAACCTGCCCTCCAGGCTGTGTTTTGGGAATAATTAATTCTGTTGTCAGAGACAACTCCAATGGTCCTGTTCATTCTAAGATATAGATGTTCTGATATGACAGATAGAATATAAAACAGAGAGGATTCCTGTAGTACAAGCGGAATTCATGTTTCATGTATCAATAGAGAGGTAGTGGAAAATCCATTCACTTTTTCACTCCAAGCCACTATTGTGACATTGTTTGGCACAGTGTTTTTCAAATTGTTCGTGTCGAAGGCACACCAAAGGGCAAGATAAAATCTCAAAGCTGAAAACTGTATCCATAATGTCATACAATGCTACAATATAGCCTCTATAGTTGCATTGTAAAAGTTGACAAACAACTATATTACTTAATCAACAAAATAATTAAATAATAGATTTGACACTTTGCAACAAAACCCATTTGAACTTTTTGTATAGTTGTATATTGCAATAACAATCAACTGAACAGTGTTCAGATAACCAAAATACAGTGTGAACATAATATACTATACATACGAATACAAAGTATTCTTCAGTAGTTCTCCACAGGTTATATATAGTTGACATTATTTAACATTATATTGCATAATACCAGCCAGTAAATTACAAAAATGGCACACAATGAAAGCAAAGTTATACTTGTAATGGTTAGTGATTGTTAAATGTGATTGGTAGAAAATTACCAATCCAACTTATTCAAAGCACATTCTGAAATAATTAATAATCAACCTCAGTAGTAAATGGACATAGAGATAAACAAAATAGTATGACTTAATTACCAATATTCTTGATTAATCTTTCATCAGACAGCAACAATTTGACAGACTGGTTTGGATTTGTTGTTGTACTATTATCTAACTTATCTGCTTTTTCACTTGGTCCATTTCATGTGGTCCAGCTGCTTGGAACGTCAACGCCAACGCCAACCCCAGAGGAGACTGTCAGGTAAGTGACACACACACACACACACACACTCACACTCACACTCACACTCACACTCACACTCACTCACACACACACACACACACGCACACACACACACACACACACACACTCACACTCACACTCACACACACCCCCCCCCCACACACCCCCCCCCCCCACACACACACACACACACACACACACACACACACACACACACACACACACACACACACACACACACACACACACACACACACACACACACACACACACACACACACACACACACTTATTAATTTATTTCCTCTCCATTCCAAACGGTTCCCCCTGGCATCCCCCATATTGAAAACCTGTGCTGTATCACAATTGATAGACATTGTTTCAGTCTAGCATTCTCCGTTGTCATCCCCTCATCATCTACTCGCTACTGTCACATACTGTATACGAGTAAGCACACATGCATCCACAAACACACAGACATGTGCATGTGCGTTACAAACACAAATACACACACACACACATGACACATGTACAATATACAGCAGATACTACATACAGTACATCTATATTTTAAATCCCCCCTCTCTGCACACAAACACGCACCATCATGCACCCACAATCCAGGCACGCTACATCTATTGACAGTCCAAACATGGCATGTCGAGAGCCATCATTCATCTCCATATCGGAAACGAGCAGCGAAACGCGGCACGGAGCCAGTCAGGCCTCCGTCAGCGACAGACACTGTGTTTACCTTGTAGAGTAGACACTGTGTCTGTCAACTCTCCATGCCACATTGAATGAGACGATGAAGCCGGCTGAAAGGACAACGACGCGACGGGATACGACATGTTTATTTCGTTATAATACGTCGTGCAAAATGTCACCAAAGGCCAGGTTGTGGTAGTCTGAAGCACTGCTTCTTTTATTGTTTTAACCCATGAAGACCTGGCCGATTCTACAAATGCCTTCTAGATCCCAACAGTTTTCTGAAAATTGTATGTTGCTATAGTATCAGTGGTGCTTAACCCTTTTTCATGTCAAGGACCACCCAAAATCTTATGGATTTGGCCACTGACCCCCAACTCAAAATATTTTGTTCCAGGGACCATCCCTCCAGAAGCAAATATTTGAGTTAAAAATGTTGTTTAAAAAAAAATATGTATTCAAAGATTTGCACAAATGTTCAAGATTTTAAAAAAAATAGGAGATCTAGCAGATCTAGAGCTTGTATATCTGCTATTTTTTAATCTAAAACGACACAGATGTGTTCCCGGATTGAATGGATTAATTTTATTATTTCACTTTGTATTATTATTCAAAGAAATTACCCTGACCTGACCAGGCAACATGTCTCTTTCGGGTGACAACTCACTGGGGGCAGTATGAGACACCATCATTATAAGCGCAGCTCTCCCGCCCCTGCCCCAGCTGTTCCGTTGAGGTAGTGTGTGTTGTGTTCTGGCGTTGTCCCCAGGCCTACGTGGAGCTGAGCGAGCTGATGCAGGACCAGAACCAACAGGTTTGGCAGGAGACAGGCCGATGGGTGGGCTACGAGGAGAGCTACGACCCCCAGGACGGCTCCTGGGGACCATCACACATCTCCTACCTCACTTTCAAGAGCCTCATTCATCTCAGACGCACCATGACCACAGGTCAGCACAGTGATTCTCAACCCCTTTTTAATTTCAAGGACCCCCAGTTTGATATGCATTAAGCCCACGGGGACCCCCATTTGATGCACATTTCTTCAATTGGTACTCACTATTGCTCATTATTGTATAAAATGTCATCATTCCTGTTTACTTGCTCTGTGTCTCAGAGGAGGGCTGTGGACAGTTCAGTGGCCTGCCTACATGTGACGTCATCTGTAGGCAGGCTTGGTCATTTCAGATAAGATTTGAGATTTATGTAGGATTCTTTTATGTATGAAAGCAAGAACAATGGCTTCTATTTCAGCTAACAGTCCAGGAAGAGAAAGACTGTAGTTTCTATTTGCTTGGAATCCCTAGTGATGATGTCATTAGGCAGGTTTCTGGGCTTGATATACTTCATTTTGTCATGCACTGAAACTAGCAGCTCTACAAACTCAGAACACCTGTCTTTTTTCGGCATGCGAATTTATAGAATAAATGAAACTTTGCTGTTCCTATCTGACCGTTGGCCCCTTTTGCTTCATTGTGTTTGTGGCCGTACACATGTACAGGTGTAGTGCTGTTTGACTGCGAGCAGAGGAGCCTGGCCAACATCGCTGAGAAGATGGTGGACGAGTTGGTCAACAAGAAGGAGATAAGACCCACAGACCGGGAGGGGGTGCTAAGATCACTACTTCAGAACCGCAGGTGTCGTGAATCATGCCTTGATTTTTAATACTTATATCAGATATCTCCCGCCAGTGACCCAAATTGTACAGTAAAACACCTGTCATTCACATGTTAGGCATTTAGATGATACACATAATCAGTAATATGTAATTATCTCTTCACTTAAATAGTATGTTTTTAATGAGATGTGAAATGTATAAATGCTCTCAACGATCATGAGTAATTATACTGACTTGCCAGCGTTGTAAACAAGGAAGTGGATGTAGTCTTGTGCATCTTCACAACCAGAATATGTGAAATTTTACGAAGGCATCTGCGACCTTTTATTTTTGTCAGAGTTGCTATTCTCAGCAAAGAAAATGGTGTAGAGAGAAAACAGGAGGGGACCAAGTACAGAGCCCCGGTCAACAAATTATAGGGTTTAAGTGGTTTAGCAAAATAGCAGTTCACCCCACCCCTTTATCTCACGCTAATCAATATTGTAACTCTCTCTCCCTCCAGCCAGTCAAGTGATCCAGAGAGCCAAGCCCTGACCAATGGCATAGAGATGCAGAAGTTTTCAGTCAAAGAGAGGGTGTGTACTCTTCTCACTGATGTGATCAACCACTATCACAATAGTGTAATTGATGAAGTTGACGTCTTGTAGCCTACCATTTGGGAAAGTAGTTCAGAGAATTGTAGGATTGAAAATGTTCTCTGAAGATTTAAACAAAATAAGTATTCAACATTTGTTCTCTAGTGTATTTTCAAATGGACATTATATATAGATGTACTGTATATGCATTTAAGAAATACTACTTTATGGGCTACAGTGGATCTTATAATTTTTTTTGCTACAACTGAAAGTTTGGAAACATTATCTGTCATGGCAAACATGATCATCAAGTAAGTATTTTATTGTGTATTATTTTAAATTTAGAATATAGTTTAGAATATGAAAATGTATGTTTTGGCTTGATATACTGATTATGGTATACTGTAGTAAAAATATCAACACAATGACATTTTTCTATCTGTTTTACTAAATATACAACTAAATAAACTACTGTATGTGATGATACATATTGATACATACTGTATATTTGTTTTCCTTCAGAGGGATGCATCTGACAGTGTAGAGGCGTCTATGGTTCTAGTAGGTGAGTGGATGTTTGCAGCTATTTCTGCATTTGTGTGTGTGTGTGTGTGTGTGTGTGTGTGTGTGTGTGTGTGTGTGTGTGTGTGTGTGTGTGTGTGTGTGTGTGTGTGTGTGTGTGTGTGTGTGTGTGTGTGTGTGTGTGTGTGTGTGTGTGTGTGGGGGTGTGTGTGTGTGTGTGTGTGTGTGTGTGCGCGTGTGCGTGTATACAGTATATGTGCCTGGGTGCAGTGGTGTAAAGTAACTAAGTACATGTACTCAAGTACTGTATTCAAGTACAATTTTGAGGTACTTTTACTTTACTGGAGTATTTCAAATTATTTGATTACAATTATTTGAAAACTTTAGTTAAACTTTGTAGATTTTGATTATTATTACAAAACATACATTAACCACTTCAGCCCTATACATTTCGACCATTTGAAAATAGCAGATCTACAAGCTCAAAATGTGTCGCGATGCGACGCATTGTGAGCTGTAGATCTGCTATTTTCTAAAGATTTTAATACATTTAAAAACTTGAATCAGGACATTCTGCATAATGAGTACTTCCTACTTTTGGTACTTTAAGTACATTTTGATACCAGATACAGTGTACTTTTACTCAAGTAAATTTAAAATTCCTGACTTTTACTTGTAACAGAGTATTTCTATATTGCAGTATTGATAATTTTACTTAAGTAAAACATTTGAGTACTTTTTCCACCACGGCCTGGGTGTCTATGCATGAAATGCATGTTTATGCATGTCTCTCTGTAATAGGTTCTCTGGACTTCCTGGAGAAACCTACAGTCGCGTTTGTGCGTTTGAAGGAGGCCACGGTACTGGACTCTGCCCTAGAGGCCCCTGTACCTGTTCGCTTTGTCTTCATGCTGGTGGGCCCTGGTAAGACTGACATGGACTACCATGAGACCGGACGTGCCATGGCAGCTCTCATGGCTGATAAAGTGAGTCTTGAACTGGAACATTAACCACTTAAACCCTATACTAGTTGACCGGAGTCCCCCAAGGGTCTGTACTAGATCCCCTCCTTTTCCCCCTCTACAGTTTTAAGTATGGAAAAGTATGGAATTTGATTTGAGTAATAGCCAGGTCTGCATAAGTATGGAAAAATAAGTTATTTATGTCTATTTAGTAGTTTATGTTTCCAGACTATTTGCCCCTATTGTGTTTTCTAAATGATTACATTCAGAATTTCTATGAAATTGATCATGAGTGCTTTTCATGGTGTTTGGAGCAGGCAGACAGACAGCCAAAATGTTTACTACTGTGAGCTTCTGTAATACTACAGATCTGCTACAACTCTCAGGTCTTTTAAATCACAGATAAAAAAAACAACACTCTGTTTACTGCTGGCTTTAATTGAGATTTCTTTGATTATTCTTCTGCACTTCTGTCATATTTGTTTTTCCAAAAAATGTCACTTCTTTGCATTTATTGTATTCATAATGTTCAGTTTTTGCCCAGTGTCTTAAATGTGTTTTAACTCTTTTCTTTCTTCATTTTTGCTGAATGAAAAAAATTGGTTTCTTTTGCTTATTGTTTTATGTAAAGCAGAATTGCCTTGTTGCTGAAATGTGCTTTGCTAATACATTTACCTTGCCTTGCCTAGAGTCTCGACTGAACTCTTTCTTTCGACCCCTCTTTCTCTATGCCAGGTGTTCAACCAGACGGCGTTCCAGGCACAGCAGGCCCGCGAGCTGACGGACGCCGTGGCCGACTTCATGGACTGCAGCATAGTGATCCCGCCCACCGAGATCCAGAACGAGGCCATGCTCACCTCCATCATCGGCTTCCAGAAGAAGCTCCTGCAGGACCGCCTGCGGCCCTCCGACCCCAAGCTGCGTCTGGACGTCAAGCCTCGCGCGTGTGAGTGGACGACGTGTGGGCGTGTGTGTGGAAAACGTACTTGCACGGGATTGGTGTTTCTAGATTTACCATGTAAAATGTACAGTATACAATTTAGGGGCGGCAGTGGCTCAGGAGATAGAACGGCCACTTGGGAGTCGAAAGGTTACCGGTTTTGATTCCCAGCTCCCCCTGTGTTAGTGTCGAAGTGTCCTTGAGCAAGACACTGAACCCCTAACTGCTCCCGATGAGCAAGTTGGTGCCTTGCATGGTTTCCTCTGCCATCAGTGTGTGAATGTGTGTGTGAATGGGTTAATGTCATGCACATTGTAAAGCACTTTGGATTAAGGTGCTATACAAATTCACCATTTACCATTTAGTTAACGTGAGCGCTAACATCTCTATTTTGAGGCAAACATTAGGTGAAAATAGTCAATCCACTAACGTGACACGTAGTGTAACGTTATGCCCCAGGGGTGGGAGTGGGAGCACATCTTCTGGGCAGAGATGACAGTAAAGGGAAAAAGGAGGCGGGCGAGTACAGACCCCTGCAGGGTATTTGGGGCAACAAGATAGTACAGGGGAATGAAAGCAATCTTTTCTATGAAACATGGTCGGTCCGACAAGTCAGGGAGGAGCAGAAACCTCTTCAGTTCCATCCCAGTGATACCAGGCAAGGTCAGAAAAGGGTGTCCAGGAGAAACTGATGGATGAAAGTGTCAAATGCATGCAGACAGGTCAAGAAGGATGAGGACTGAGGGTGGAGTGGCCTCTGTGACTGCAAGAAGTGCTGTTTCAGAGTGGTCCTCCACACTTGCCACCTGCAAAAACCCTGCACTAGGGCTGTCACGATTTTACTTGACGATTAATTGTCACACAAATAGTTTCAATTAACGATTTAATTGTGTTTCTGTCGTTGAACATTAATGGAACATTATGAATAAGAATTGCATTCTGTTTGGCTTAAGTTGCACAGGGCAAATAACACAACGTTTTGAGCTTATTTCCACTATTTTTGACATAAAAATATACAAATGAACATTATAACATGGAATTGATTATGACGATTATGACGATTATGCAAAAAAGAATTGCGATTATCTCAAATAATTGCGACTAGACGATTATGTAATAATTGTGACAGGCCCAGCCTGCACCTATTGACAGTGAAACACTACATGTGCCAAGAACACATAGTCAATGCTGTTTATAGACAATAGCACACCACAATGTCAACAAACAATAAAAAAGAAAATGTATTTTGTCCACAGCCTCTAAAGCTTCTGGGCCTCCGCCTGAGGACCCCCTGGCCCGTACTGGTCGGCCATTTGGCGGGATGATAAAAGATGTGAAGAGACGCTACCAGCACTATAAGAGTGACATCACAGATGCTCTCAATGGCCAAGTCCTCGCTGCCGTCATCTTTATCTACTTTGCTGCCCTGTCTCCTGCCGTCACCTTCGGAGGACTGCTGGGTGTGTATGTGTGTGTGTGTGTGTGTGTGTGTGTGTGTGTGTGTGTGTGCGCGACTGTGCGTGCATGCGTGCTCGTGTGTGTGAGAGACATGGTTGATGGTTTTGTCGATATATTAGCCATTACTTGACTTTTTTGAGGACATCGGTATTGGCAATTCTGCAGCCGATGCCTGGCATCCGTATTTTGGGCATTCCATCATGGGAAACATAAAAAAAAAATAGGGGATAACTTCACAACGCATTTTGAAACGTTTTTGAATAGGCCTTAAATGGTTAAATAAAAAGTGATTTATGTTTATTCAAGTTAAATCTATTTCTCAAATAGAAACTTCAGTTTCTATTCAGCTTCGTCGGTGGTTTAGGACATTTTTCTGGTACCGTGCTTTTGTCTGAGCCTGGTTACAGAGTATCAGTCTAAACCATTGGTTCTAAAAGTGAGGTCCGTTGAGGGAGTTCCAGGGGGTCCGCAGCTAAATGATGGATAGTTAGGAACCAAATGGACCCTTATGGGTCTGCAACTCTGAGGGTGTACAAATGGAACCAAATGGTTCCATTTGGTTCCATTTGTACACTCTCAGAGTTAAATTAACATTGATTTTACATTATAATTTGGGGTCCCAGAGATAGAAATGCCATTAAATGGTGGTCAGTAGCCTAATGCATGTCAAACTGGGGGTCCTTGAAATTAAAATGGTTGAGAATCACTGCTAGAGCTGTACAAATCTTCTCTATTGGGGGTCCCTATGGCATATCTTTTCAAATGGGGGTCTGCAGGCTAATAAATGTCAAATTGGGGGTCCTTGACATGAAAAAGTTTGAGATCCACTGGTCTATTTAATCACGTACTGTACGTTCTTCCAGCTGATAAGGTGGACAGCATGATGGGCGTGTCTGAGCTCCTCATCTCCACGTGCGTCCAGGGAATCATCTTCTGCATCCTGGCTGCTCAGCCTGCGCTGGTCATCGGCTTCTCAGGACCTCTGTTAGTATTTGAGGAAGCCTTCTATGCCGTGAGTTATGCCAGTCATGGCTAAGAGGGTTACGTGCTAAATGTAATTGCTAACAGATCACTAATTACCGTACACAGTTGTAATCAGTAACCTAAAACAATACGTAATCTGATTACTTGAGATGTGTTGGATTATTCCAAAATCAATAGAATATACTAATAGATAATCTAATAGTATATTCTATTGATTTTCTATTGATCTGCTTACTTTTTAAGTAGCCTTTGAGTTACCTAATCTAATTTAGATTAGGTAACTCAAAGGCTACTTAAAAAGTAAGCAGATTACATTACTTGCTTAGATGACATATTACTGTTACACTCAGATAATTGGTCATCTGTAAAAGACTACATTGAATGCAATCTTCCCAACCCTGGTGCCAAACATACTATAAACATTTAAAGATGATTAAAAAAATAATATTGTTCCATCTAGTCTTTAATACACGAGCTACACTCATGATCCATCTTGGCATATCCCCATTCAGTTCTGCAAGTCCCAGGAGATTGAGTACATTGTGGGCAGAGTGTGGGTTGGCGTGTGGCTGGTAATCATCGTGGTGATCGTCGTGGCGTTGGAGGGCAGCTTCCTGGTGAAATTCATCTCCCGCTTCACCCAGGAGATCTTTTCCATCCTCATTTCCCTCATCTTCATCTATGAAACCTTCGCCAAGCTGGGCAGGGTAAACCATTTCCATCCTATCCTCACGTGGTCATTGTCGGGGGAGAAACCTTGCACCTTATTTTTCAGGGAATGGAAAAAAGAACATGTGTTACAATGGATCCCATGTGTTTCTTGTTAATTAAGTTCTTGTTAATATTTTTCTTTTAAATATATATATAACACCCAGACAGACAGATCTAACCAAAAGGCAAAAATGTTCAGGCAAAATTTGTTGAGACATTTTCCAAATGTCTCAAAATGTTTCAAATATAGCAGATCTACAGGCTCACAACGTGCCACATTGTTGAAATGAAATGTTGTGAGCTTGTAGATCAGTTATTTTCACTACTTTTGCCGCCACTGTCATTCGTCAAAGTATAAAATAGGGCGAAGATTAAATATGGCGATACAAGGTTTCTGCCCGACAGCGATTACACTGTATATTTCCCATATATTTCCCATTATTTTGAACGAAAACTATTCATAAATATACGTAAATATTTTTCACAGTATATTTTAGATTGGTTTTGGCCTCACAGAACATATTTCCTTCCACATATTTTTTTTTACCATTTCACATCTTTTGACTTATAATTATTTTCTGAACATTCTTCATGGCAACTTGCATAAAGAAAGGAAATGGATTATTATACAGTGATGCCTGAATTGTTCCTTTGAATTTTCTTTGTATGTTTAACCACTTAAACCCCTTACTTACTTAGTCTATACTTGGTCCCTTACTTTTTCCCTCTACACTAAATCTCTTCATGTGGTGAAATATGTTTCATGCTCAAATCTGAATTTGATATATTGACCGTCTTCTGTCTGCACCCTCTACAGACCTTCAAATCTCACCCACTGGTGTTGAATTATGAGGATCTGAATGCAACAGATCCCTTCCAGCCAATTGTGATGAAGGAGTCCGTCTATGACAATGCTACGGGCAACACCACTTTGAAAATCACCAACATAAACCGGGCGTTTCCCAACACAGCCCTGCTCTCCATGTGCCTTATGTTGGGCTGTTTCTTTATTGCATACTTCTTGCGGCAGTTCAAGAATGGGACGTTTCTGCCTGGAAAGGTGAGGGATGATACTTTTGATGTTGCATTCCTTAGGTAATCTCCTATCAGTGTCAGAAGAGAAACTTGAAATCCTGTTTGATAGTGGTTTATTCTAGATTGACTAATAGGGATTCAAGGGTCAACCCATGGGTTGGGTGGGTTTGGGTAAGCAAATTGTTTTCAGGTTGGATGGGTTGGGTAGGTGTCTCATAATGGGTCGGATGTGTCCTGTCCATCACTATTCATTTAACCAGACTGTCCTAGATCATCAAGCAAGATACTGTCTCAAATGAAAGACATTTGATTAAACACTTTACTTTATGTAAAGCACATTGAATCTCCTTTGTGTGTGAAATGTCCAATACAAATACACTTGCCTTTCCTTGCTTAAAATTAGTGTTTTTCGGACCTGTTGTTCCAGATCAGGCGTATGATGGGTGATTTTGGTGTACCCATCGCCATTTTCCTCATGTGTGTTGTGGACCTCCAATTTGGTGATACTTATACTCAGGTTGGTCCATGAATGATTGCCTTTAAAAGCTGGACAGCTACTGTATGTTGAATGTATTATTGATAATTAGTGATTTAACCCAGTCAATCCGGGAACTACAAATGTCTTTCAAATGTATTTTCTGAAAAAACGTATGTTGCTATATATCAGTGGTTCTCAAACTCAAACTCAAGGACGCCCCAAATTATATGTATTTGGCCGCGGACCCCCATCTGAAACTATTTTGTTCCAGGGACCCCAAGAAGCAAAGATTTTTCCTTAAAAAATATATATATTCATACTTTTGCACACATTTTCAAGATTTTTCAAAAATAGCAGCTCTGCAAGCTCATAGCGCGGCACTCGGTGCCGCGCTATGAGCTTGTATAGCTGCTATTTTTTAACAGCCAAAGTGTAAAATAATGGTTATAGCTCACATCTAAAATGACACGGATGCGTTCCAGACCTCATTGGCAAAAAAAACGGTGTCCTTTTTCTTGCCAGAAACTCGTGGTCCCTAAAGGTCTGATGGTGTCCAACCCGGCGAAACGAGGATGGCTCATCAACCCCTTTGGAGAGCACAAGCCCTTCCCTGTGTGGTTGATGTTTGCATGCTGCGTCCCGTCTGTGCTGGTCTTCATCCTGATCTTTCTCGAATCTCAGATCACCACGTGAGTGAATGTTTTCCCTCTTCAGCCAATGAATGTATAATACAGAGAGAACACTGTATAATCAGCCTACAATCTCTCTTCATGTTTCCTTTCTTAACCCTTAAGTTTAACCCATTCAATCTGGGAACGCATCGGTGTCATTTTAGATTTTTAGCTATAACTAGTCCATTATTTTATACTTTGGCTATTGTGCCGCGCTACGAGCTTGTAGATCTGCTATTTTAGAAAAATCGTGAAATTGTTTGCAAATCTTTCATTATATATATTTTTAAAAGGGACCGCCAGAAGCTAAGATTTGAGTTACAAATGTTCACTTTAAAAAAATACATATTCACAGATTTGCAAAAATTATGTTTAAAAAATAGCAGATCTGCAAGCTCATAGCGCGGCACTTGAGCTTGTATATCTGCTATTTTTGAATAGCCAAAGAAATCTAAAATGACAGAGATGCGTTTCCGGGTTTAATGGGTTAACAACTTATCTCGAAAATCACTGGCTGGATTGGCATGGTATTTGTTGTGCAGCTTTATGCTCACTAAAAATAATTCAAATAATTCAAATCTCTTCACTGAAAATGGCTCATGTTGCATTGCAACGCGTTGTGAGCTTGTAGATAGGCTATTTTCGCCGAATGTTCACCCATTATGACAGTCCCAGAATAGGGATGCTAGGGTTCATGATTAATGTATGATTATGAGATCAATCTAACCTACATCCCTCTGTATTCACTGTTTTGCCAGTCTGATTGTGAGTAAACCTGAGAGGAAGATGGTCAAAGGCTCTGGGTTTCACTTCGACCTCCTCCTCCTGGTTGGCATGGGAGGGATCGGTGCCATCTTTGGTGTGCCATGGCTGAGCGCTGCCACCGTGCGCTCCGTCACCCACGCCAACGCCCTGACCGTCATGAGCAAAGGGACGAAGCCTGTGATTGAGAAGGTGATCGAACAAAGGATCAGTGGGATTTTGGTGGCTCTGCTTGTCGGTAGGTGCAAAGCCGTTTCAATTTGTCTGAATGGTTCTCTTCTGATGTTTAGAATTTTAAAAGACAAAACTGTATTTATTGAAATTGTCTGTTTTTTACACCTCCATCACTTCATACTAATGGTAAAATTCCTTGTAGCATGCAGTAGGCAATACATTGCCCAGATTATGAAAAAAATATAAACTAGCTGGTTGGACTAAAAAAGGATAACTTTTCATATTGCTTTATGTATTGGCTCCTTGCAGTGAGTGGACAAACACTGTATATGAGACAATACTGTCACTAACATGCTTGTTCTATAGGTGTTCGTTGGATTCAGATGTATTACGATAACTACTATATTGATCCTCCATTCCTATCAAGGTCTATCTATTCTGATGGAGCCGCTCTTGAAGATGATTCCCATGCCTGCATTGTTCGGCATCTTCCTCTACATGGGTATTACTTCACTCAATGGCATCCAGCTGTGGGACCGCATGCTTCTCCTCCTCATACCTAAGAAGTACCACCCTGATGAACCCTATGCCACCCGGGTACGAGTCCACCTGGTCACACATTGATTCAATGATGAGTTGAAAATGACACGACCGCTGCTAGGTTCAGGGGTTTTAAAAAGCTAAAGTAGCTAAGTACATTTACTCAAGTACTGTACTTAAGTACAATTTTGAGGTACTTTTACTTTACTGCAGTATTTCCAATTGTCTATACTTTTACTTTTACTCCACTACATCTCAGAGGCAAATATTGTACTTTTACTCCACTACAATTGAAATTTGAAAACTTTACCTACTAGTTACTTTGCAGATATACATTATTACATTATAAAACATACATTAACCACTTTAGCCCTATTTTATACAATATTTGAAAATAGCCGATCTACAAGCTCACAACGCGTTGTGAGCTTGTAGATCTGCTATTTTCCGACATCTTAGAACTTTTACTTTTGGTACTTTAAGTACATTTTGATACCAATACTTTTGTACTTTCACTCAAGTAAATGTTTAATTTCCGGACTTTTACTTACTTAAGTAAAACATTTGAGTACTTTTTCCACCACTGGTGGTTACCCATGCAAACGGTTGCAAATGCTAACCACCCCCTGGTGTACTGGTGCATGTTAAGTTCTATCTCATGTTATCGGCACGGGCCACGGCATGTTTATTTGTACACATTCCATACACATAAGCAATTCAAAATGCTTCGCATAAGGCATGAAATGGCTTTTAAGGGCATAATAAGGCATTTGAAAACAAATAGCAAGAAGGTTAAAGTGCATTTATGGTTTGTACTTGTATCTTGTATCATCAGGGGTATTGTAGTGTTTAGTAGCATTTTTTGGACCGGCACAAACTACCATGTGAAATGTTAATTTCACATATGGCTTTGATATTATGTACTGTATACTTTTTTACACTTCG
The DNA here is from genome assembly GCF_963280865.1 of Gymnoscopelus braueri. Classification (NCBI taxonomy): domain Eukaryota; kingdom Metazoa; phylum Chordata; class Actinopteri; order Myctophiformes; family Myctophidae; genus Gymnoscopelus; species Gymnoscopelus braueri. The sequence goes on from NC_137617.1 coordinate 18,936,608, forward strand.
TTGTAAGATAGTGTCGCACAAAAAGCAGCATGAATAGCCAATCTACAAGCTCACCTCTGGAAAACTATAATGATATGCCCCAAATTGGGATGCCAGTATGAAAGGGGTTAAGTCTGTCTATGGGTGTTATAAATACTTAACCAAGGAAAATTATTAACAAGGACTTTTTTCCATGTCCTGTAACGGTTTTGGACATACAAGCCAAGGTGTGTTCAACATGATGTGTCTATTTGACTAATCTTTTGATGATGCTTGTTGTAAACAGGTCAACACGGGCAGAATGAACGTGTTCACAGCCATCCAAATAGTGTGCCTTGCATTACTGTGGATCGTTAAGTCAAGTCCGGCCTCCCTGGCTTTACCCTTCGTCCTAATCCTCACCATCCCTCTACGTATGTTTATGACCGGACGCTTCTTCACAGAACTGGAGATGAAATGTGTAAGTGGTCATTTACGGTCATATTAATACCACTTAAACCCTCTGTACTTAGTCAAATGGACCTGAGTTGGCTCTGTACTTGGTCTGTTCTTGTTTTCCTTAACTAATAAGTCTGTACCTGTATATGAATAATCCTCATTCCTCTTTGATCTTTGTGTTTTTAGTTGGACGCCGATGATGCTAAGGTGACATTTGAGGAAGAACCAGGACAGGACGTGTACTACGAATCTCAAATGCCATTGTAGATGTCATGACATTTACCTACTATGCCTTAACTAAACAGCACAAGCAGCTCTTGTGCTTTCTTTTTTTATTGACACAACAAAAAGTGTTTATCGTTTGATCTGCCCATGAGCATATAGAGTAAAGAAATATATTTTTGTGGTTTTTATAACGTAAAACCCAAATAGATTCCATGTTTCAAATAGATGTCATTGTCAATTGAACAATACGTTTTTAAATTTTAATTTATTTGCTGTACATATTTGCCTTGAGTCAAGTATTCCACAATGTATATTTTTTTTCTGACAAGCCATCGTGATAGATTTTTGTGGTCGTTCAATGAATGTGGTCATTCATTCGATTTTTAATATTAGTATATTTCACTAAAGGTCCAGTGTCGTTACCCTTCTAACAAATGATATCGCTGACTTCACAGTGGGAGAACAGAAGTATCAGTATCCTGTTGTATCCAATTGCATTATTTTACATAATTTGTACAAAGCAATTGCAAGTAACACATTTGTGCCTTCCAAATAGGGTGAAATCACTCTGTGCTAATTGTGCCATGTTGACCGGAGTCCCCAAGGGCTCTATCCTTGGCCCCCTTGTTTTTTCTCTCTACACCAACTCTTTTTGTTGAAAACAGCCAATCTTGTAGATTGGCTGTTTTCGCTGAATGTTCGAATTATGAACACAGGGACACTAGGGTTCATGTGGTTAAAGAGAAGCTTAAGAGTGTGTTCGTTCATTTTATATTGTGTCTTATAATGCTGTTGTCATCTCATTAAATATGAATATGACGACGAACGCACATGCACACACATAAAAACATTTAACAAGAATGTTGAAAACTTTGCATTGACAATATATACAGAACATTTTTAAAACAAGAATATTTAATCGGTAGGTAGGTAGAAAACTGTATTATCCCTCATGGGGAAATTGGATTTACAGTGTCATGGTACAAGTGAAAGACATTAAACCAAACATTAAACAAATACACAGTATAATACACAAAATAACAGACCAAACAATACAAAGTATAATACACAAAATAACAAACCAGCTTGATTAGAAGTTAAAGTGCATGATAAAACTGCTGGTGGTCTATCTCAGACTATAAAGCTACGGTTTGTAGAGCAATGTCTCTTGGCACCTGAGTTCCTGAACCAGTTATTTTTAACCGGTGGGACAGACAGAACCTCTTCCCAAATGAGTAAAGTGTGTGCTGAGAGGGTGAGGGTATGGTCCATAATGCCTTCTGTATTCTTCGCTGTTCTTGTTAAACCACTTTCACCCTGGCGTCCCTATCTATTTTATTCCCTAAAATAGCATTGTTAGCCTCAGAGATGAAATATCTTCTATTTTCCGTGAACGTTACCCCCCAGAATAGGGATGCTAGGGTTCAAGTGGTTAAATTATTTGTGAGTTTGTTCAGGGTGGCTACAGTGGCGTAAACCAGCATAATGATGCAATAAGTTAAAACACTTTCAATAAATAAAAGATTCACAAAACATGGTGAGGATGGCATTGTGTACTTTTCATATGAACATTTCCATAAAAACAAATGAGAAAAAATTAAACTTTCTTTCTTTTCTTTTTTTTTGAGTGTGTGGTTGCAGCATAAGGCTAATATGTAGTTAGTGCAGAGTTGGGTAGTAACATACATTTTCTCTTTACTTTAGTAACTTTTAATACTTGTAATGCAACGTACGCTTCACTTTTACTCAAGTTATATATTTAAAGAAACAGACTGGATCCAATAATGGCGTGTCTTCATGTGGATCTCGGACTTCAGGTGGCCAGTCTATGACACCAGTTGTCTATGACAACCTGGAGCCGTACTCTAAAAGAGGATAGCCGATGACATCATCCATGCCCAAATTTGGAGAATCCAAACCCATTGACTTCAATAATAAAAATTAGGGAATGAACAGGTCTTGGGATGGAGCCACAATTCTACATAGAAACGGCGTGGCTCCAATGTGGATTTCAGACTTGGCAAGGGCTGCACCGGCTACAAAACTTTATAGTCTGAGATGATGTCTCTTAATCCCTGTCACATGCGTCACAATTCACTTTGTTGAAATGGGTTTCCACTACTCTGTCCTTGCTGCTTGGCATCATCTGTCGCCCATTTTGCATGCAACTTTATATCCCCTTACTATCTCCAGACACAAGTCCTGCATTACAAGCAGCAGTGCACGCTTTCAGAGCAACATGGATGGATCTGTCGAGTCTCAGCTTCTGGTCAGGAACAAGACCGGGTCGAACAGCATGGCTCCCTTGTGGATCTCGGACTTAAAACAAAAGATGAGTGGATGTACTTTATGACTTCCTTTACCAACATTGGCAGCATGCACAATTAGCCACAGACAAAGAAACTAGACAGGTTCATGCAACTCAGTGAAGAGCATACTCTATGTCTGCCAGGCAAGGTGTCCTGTCCATGGCCTCTGCCACCTATCTATGATGTATGGCCCCATATTTGGGCAATGTTTCAGTCCAGTCCAATCCCACTGCCACTGACTTATTAACTGATTATAAAATTCGAGTTAAAACTGTAGGTGGGGGAAACAAATGTGTGTGGTACTTCCACATTTGGAAATGATCAGTCCAGTGCTTTGTGAGATTAGCCCCGGACAATCCCCCCTCGCCTTCAGCCTGGCAGAGATAATACATATAAATTTATGTTTAACACTCCAACATGACAATCACATTTTGGTGACTGTCACGGATATTCAAAAATTAAGATTCATAACTACCTCATATGAACTCCCACATAGATTAATGCCTACCACTATGAACTCAATCAAATGGTACAGTACAGGGTTTCCCAAACCCCCTCCTCTCAACCACAATTTCAATGGGGCAGAGGGAGTCTGTTGTTGTCATCCTCAAGGTGTTTTTTTTACCCTACTGGGCAACAGACTTTGCAACGTCGTCCACTGCCGAGTCAGCAACCACGGGAGGATAGACCATGATGGAAATCCAGCAAACTATGGGGCCCCACACTGAGCACAGCATAGTAATTTCAGTGCTGTTAGAGTCAGGAGACAGCTAGACACCAATAAGGGTAGGAATGGTAGTTGAACTGTGTATAGCCTCATAGTCTCTGATCCCCCCGTTGTCTGTGCCTCCTCATCTTGATCACCTGCTGGAAATACAGCCGCCATTCTCCCCAGTATAACCAGCCTCTCAGAAAGGACACATTAAAGTGTCACATGAGAATCAATCTCAATTTCACTTGCCTGGCACCATGAGACAATAAATGTTCATTTGGGCTGTCCTGCATCCAACTCTACCAAGAACAAAGAGAGACACACATGAAACACAGAATCAGAAACGGGGCTTTTAAAGGGGGAGTCATCCTATCATATCCTGCTCAACAATCATAAAGGCTGTCAACAATGGCTGGGCAAAAAAGGGGTACCAGCCTATCCATATCCTGCAGTGGTGGCAATTGCTCGGCCTAACCACTGGTCAATTAACTAGACTCACTCTGACACACATATACAATCAAGAGCTACATTTAAGAGACTACCTTTTCATCTTTCCTCTTTTTTTAGGGATCTGGATGACTTTGGGATTTTTCAGAGTAAGGATTCAAGGCAGCTTTTTAGTGTTGCCTCCACACCACCAGCCGCCACAGTTCAGCAGTGGGATGGGTTGCAAGTCCACGCTGATCTTGGTGTAGAGCTCGCTGTAGGAGACTTCGGTGGGACGGCTGTAGTGAAGGTTGTTGAGGCCATCGACGTACTGCCTCTCTTTGGAATACCTCAACAGCTTGAATCGTCCTAGGAACTGCTTCTCTCCTCTATGGTGGTGTGAAATTGACGTGTACTTCCCTATCTCTGCCTCTGGCCGAGAGATCTTCAGACCAGCAGAATACAACCTGTTCAATAAGTCGTCGTCCTCTCCTCCCCACCCCCAGTATGCATTGGGAAAGCCATTGATTTCACGGTACTGCTCTGCGGTGACTCCGGTGACGCCACCCAAGAACTTGTTGTAGGGTAGCACGTACGAGTATTTGTCGAGTGCGGGAACAAAGTGGCGTGGCATCTGGCCGCAGCCGTAGTAGTTGCGGTCGTTCTCGGGGAGGTGATCCACGTCGTGGAAGATCACGCAGTCCCAATCCAGGTCTTTCATGGCCTCCTGGAAGCCAACGTTAAAGAGCATGCCCCTGTTGAAGGGTTGGGTCCCTGTCTGCTCAATGACATAGTAGGCGAACTGCAGCCGCTGTCTCTGCAACATGGGGGTGAGATGGTCCAACAGGATGGGCAGCTGCTCATCACGGTTTCTGAATGGGATTAGGATGGCCACTTTCCAGTGTGGCTTGCAGTCCTTTGGTTTCCAGTGTCCCCCAGACTGGATATCTAAATGCTTAGACACTACGGCCTCCATAGAGATTTCTGCCATTTTTACTTCCATAGGACCCTTCATAGCAGGTAATCGCTCTGGACAGGTAAGGTTCTCGCACTTGGGGAAGTCATCGGGTAGATATGGATGCTCTGTGGAGGTCTTGACATCTGGATAGGCCATGATGCCCAACTTACTGGTAACCCAGACCTTTCCCACATAATAGTATTCATTAACCTTTCCGGGAGCTGCGTAAACAAAGTATATACACGTAGTGGATAGGAAGAAGAACAAGATAACGGCCAGAAATGAGCGAATGGACACTTGTAGGAGCGCCCTACAGTTCACCATTTTGGCTCAGTCAAAACTCCCCTCTCACCAAAAGAAATCCCTTTAAAAAACACTGTCCTTGAATTGATGACACCAACAGGTCGATACAGTCTAAACTGTTTTCTGTGTACTAGCTGGAGTACACAGTACCAGTATTGCTGGAGAACAGCTTGGGTCTTGGCTCCTTTACTTGCCCAATAAGAGACTGAGGTACTCTGCCTTTATTGTCGAGTACACACTGTTATACACATTGTTTTGTTTTGGTATTTGATGATATTTGTGTCCTCTATCTGTCTATGTAAATGCAATTTGTTGGCAGCTTGCACATAAATAATTACTCCAACTCTTCAACATGTTAATGTGATGATCAGAGAAGCTTAGAAATGAATTGCCTCTTTATCACAACGGCCATGATACGTCACGTAGATGTATATCAAACGTCATAGATACGTCATCGGTTCCTCCTCCTTTCGGCACCAGTGTTGCCATGTCCGCTTATTATAAGCTACTTTGGGCGTTTTTTGCAAAGTGTAGTTGCTTGTTTGGGCTTGTTTCCTAAATGTTTTCTTTTATTATTATGGTTGAAACCAGTGGTTCTCAAACATTGTTCTTGTCAAGGACCCCCAAATGAATATGTATTTACTATTTGTCTGTGTGTGGACCCCCATCAGGAAATATTTTGTTCCAGGTACACCCATACCAGATTTGTGGATTCTGTTGTTAGAGAAAATATAATAATAGCAGATCTACAAGCTCACAACGCGTCGCATCGTGACGCATTGTGATTGTGAGCTTGTAGATTGACTATTTTTCAAATAACCAATGTACAAAGGGCGAAGGGCTCGCTTCTTTTGGGCTTGTTTCTCTCTCAAAACCTGGCAACGCTGCACCCGCCTTCAAAACGTGGAGACGGTCTTGTTTACATCCCGCCGGTTTTTCTTTATTAATACATTCAAGGAATAATTAGTTGTTCTGCTTTTTGGTGTCTTCCACAACAGTGTGGCATGATCATGTGAATTTCAACGTGGTGCTTATTAAACAATAAGCCACGTGTTTAAGGGGGGATAAGCACGCTAGCTCCCTGTGGGTCAGCTGACGTTTGTTGGTCGACTCTTTAAGGGAAGTTAGTGATTGGTTCAAGTTTTATAGTTTTATAGTCTTCACCACAACACTGAGATAACCCGTTCTATGAGGAGAGGACGATGACTGACGCTGACGTTTCCCAAATGGAGACTGAAGAAGGACAAGGTAACATCCTAGACTGGGTTGTATAAATGTTGCTTTGTTTGTTGTGCGTTGCAGTTCCGGACTAGAGCGGATGCGGAAACAGCTGTGAGTGCATATGTTTGTGTACTGCTAAATACCGGATACAGTAGGCGGGCTCTAAACCGGAACTGAGAATTGAGCTGTGAATAGAAACTAAAGCGAGGTCATATACGTCCAAAACATCTGCATGTCTTCTAGGCCAGTGGTTCTCAAACTTTTTAAATCTCAAGGACCCTCATAACTCTGAGAGTGTACAAATGGAACCAAATGGATTCGTAAGGGTCCTTTTGGAACCCCCTCAAGGAACCCTGAGGGTCCCTGGACCCCACTTTGAGAACCACTGTTCTAGGCCAGTGGTTCTCAAACTATTTAATCTCTTGGACCCCCCAGAACTGAAAGTGTACAAATGGAACCGGTTAATGGACCCTAAATATTTAGAACCCCCTCATGAAGGAACCATTTGAGGGTCCTTGGACCCTTTGAAAACCACTGTTCTAGCAAATGTATCCATACAAACCTACTGTGTTAAAGTGTTGTCTTTGAAGCCAATCTACACCCACACCCATGCATTTTATGAATGGGAATTCATGGAATCAATCTTAAACTGCTGTCATTTTGCTTTGCTAAACCATCGGCTATTTTAAAACAGCCGATCTACAAGCATGTTGAAACACAATCTTGTTTGTTGGTCCTTGCTGGCACCACATATTTTCAGATGGGGGTCTGCGGCCAAATACATTAATAATTAATTTGGGGGTCCTTGACTTAAAAAATAAATAAGACAAAGTGAGCTTCATGGTACACCTTATCTTCAGATTGTTCTCCTTGTCCATTCTTTGAACATAGAGTGGAGCACAGATGACCTCCAGAAGCTCCTGCTTGCCATTCAAGAAAACATCCCTAATGATAAAAAAAAGTCTGCATACAACCAGGCACAGATGAAGCTGAATTGGAGTGTGGTGGCTTTTCCTCCGTACTCTCCCGAAGAATGCAAAACTAAGTGGCATCAGATTACACAGAAGGTATGCAACACTTTGACTTTGTCCCATGTTTAAATTATTCTAGTAACTAACTAGTAACTTTAAAAGGAGTTGAACGATATACTGACTGGGGAATCAGTCTTATGAATTTGTATCATTTTCGCACAATGATTTGTAACCACGAAATTTCTTAGAATAATTTATTTTACCCAAATACATACTGTAGATATGTCTGGCTACCAATATTGGTTATCTAAAATGTCAAATCCATGTACCGTATATGTGGTATATGAAGTATAATACTGCTGTTTTTTTAATATTTAGATGCGCAAGGTTCGAACCCTCCCAGACCTCATTAACGAGGCACAGGACGCCATAGGTAATCCTTCGACCAAGAACTATAAGGTAAGGAAAATATCACTGAGAATAAGTAACTGTATGCTTATCTCGCAAAGCCGACAACTCAAAGACACGAAAGGTCTCTGGCAAATGTCTCTAGCACAGTGGTTCTCGAAGTCCAGGGGTCCTTGAGAGGGTTCCAGGAGATCCCCAGCAAAATGAGGAGCAGTCTAACCACTTAAACCCATTTTATACTTTGGTTATGCGAAACTAGCAGATCTCCAAGCTCACAACACATCGCGATGCGACCGTTGTGAGCTTGTGGATCAGCTATTTTTTTTAACATTTTGAAAAATCCAGAGAAATTGTGAAAATAAAATCTCTTATGCGGGTCCCTGGCACAAAATCTTTTCAGATGGGGTCCCGTGGCCAAAAACATATACATTTGGGGGTCCTTGACATGAAAAGGTTTGAGAACCACTGCTCTAGCACACTGAAGACATCGCAGTGATCCATTATACATTATACAACGTAACATGCAGAAATAATACGCCATACTTTTGTATGATGGGGAATATCCAGAATACGTTTTGTGAATACCACACACAGATTCTATACATTTACAATGAATGCTCTCTCCTGCAGATACATCCTTGCTTCCCAAAGAAACCCATCCCTCCGAACAGCATCTTTTTTCAGGAGAAACAGGCCAAGTTTAACAAGAAATTCCCACACCTTAGATCCAGCGAGCTAATGAAGAAGGCAAATGAAAAGTACAAGAAGCTTCCAGCAGACAAAAAGGTACAGTTTATAAGGCGAAAAGGGTAATGCTAGAGACATTTTAAACATTTTATGAGCTGGCACTGCATCTGGCAGTTTACTGTCAGTAGGCTAATGTGGCATAATCTCACATCATATTTTGTTCATATTTACACCACTAGAAAAGATCAGAATAGGTTTTCCTGTATTGCACATTACTCAAAACATGTTTTCAGAATTATTTTGTTCGGGTCACATATTGCATAGTATCCCACTAAGTTGTCCTTTGTTCACAACCCTGTCCAAATGTTACTCCACTTATGGGTTACTATTACCTGAAACACTGCTCTATACACACAGATTTGAACTAGGACATTAAAACCTTTTATTTTCTATTTTTGACCATAGGAGAAATATATCAATAAATTTAAACGTTCCCACGAAGAATATGAAGAAAAGTTGAAGCAGTTCAGGTAAACAAATGTCTTGTCTGTGTTCCTGTTCTGTCTGTCTGTCTGTCTGTCTGTCACTTACATGTTTCATTATTTGCCAATTTGTGAGGTACATGGCAAAATGTGTTTATTTATTTTACATTAACACTCAGGATTGTGCTCTTGTAGGTTACCCACATTCATTCAAAGCTTTATCTTTCAGGAAACGGTACTATCAAAAGGAAACAACGCCCAGTAAAAAGAGTGGTGTAAGTGAAACACAGGTGTACTGTAAATGATGACAAATGTTTTCTTTGGATGGATAGTTCACTTTTTAAAATGTACTTATTTTTATGATCAAATTCATATTGGTTAAAACTTTCAATAGAGCAACTTGGAATACGCATACCAGATTAAGAGAATCTCAAGTCAGGACATCTTTTTCCTGTAATGCCTAATTTATACTCCATCATACAATGGTGTTCCACACTGAGAATAGCAGATCTACAAGCTCACAACACTTGTAAGATTAAGTATAACTCAGGCTTAACAAATCAGTCGGACTTAAACACATGAATGTTCATAATTGCTCCCAAGTTGTCCTCCAATGTATAATCATTTTATATTGAATCGCTCATCTTGTTGTCTATTCTTGGAGGCAGAAAGAGCAACAGCCTGAAGATCAGAAGACAACTGAACCACCCACGCCTGCCAAACCCCCTCCGTAAGTCACGCATAGGTGTAATACTATAAGGACTATAATTGCATAGTCCTTGCAATTATTGAGTCATAATGATTACATAATTGCCTGGTTGCAATTGAGATAATCGCAATTATTTTTGCATGATCATCAAAATCGTTTCCATTCATTTATCTGTTGAAAAATTACGGAAATAGATTATCTACAAGTACCAGTCATTGTCAGTCATTTCTTTGTATATTTACAGTTTACAGTTTAGGCGTTTAGCAGACTCTTAATCCAGAGCGATTTACAGTAAGCAAGGACACAAGATAATACATCATACATCAAGTGTTTACCATGTCCTTTTTCGGTTGATGGTGAATTAATGTTTTCTTATCTGATAACAGATTGATAACTCAACATTTCCATTTGTGTGTGTTTAGCAATAGCTACACACTCTTCTGTAAGGAGCAGTGGGCCGCCAGGGAGGGCATCACCAACACGAACTTCATTGTTGTGTGTGCCCAGCGCTGGCGAGAAATGGATAAGGAAACGAAAACCAAGTATCAACAGCGCTTCCGTAAGGTTTGTCCAAAAGCCTAATATCTCCCCCGGCCAAGAGGGAGTATTTGGCCGTGGACCCCTATTTGAAAAGATTTTGTGCCAAGGACCCCCTGAGATTTACTCATACATTTCTTTTTAATGAATAGCGAAAATAGCCGATCTACAAGCTCACATCATGTTGCACAGCGACTCGTTGTGAGATTGAAGATTGGACCTTTTAAACTGTTGCTCATTTAGCTTGGACCCTGATCCCACTTTGAGAATTAGTGTGTGTGAAACCATAACAAACACGTACAGAGAAAGCACAATAAAGCATGTTACTCGTTTCACATCGTGACCTTTTATGCCAATTCATCATCACATAGCGTATAACTCTGAACGTATTACTGTTTACTTTCGTTTTAGATGAAGAATGAATACCAGCAGGATATAAGCGCTGAGGGCTGGAGAGTTAAGAAATCGGAGGTAACAAAATCCTCTCATCCGCCGTTCTTTACTTTTACATTACAAATCTGAATCTGACTTGTGTACTTACCTTTAATGCCCTACTAATACTGCTCTGTTGCTGCATTTCTCAAAACATTCTGTTGCTCTTACAGAACTCTGTCATGCTTGCAGAAAAGTTTCCAAATGAACCCAAGAAGCCAACTGAGTGAGTATATAATAGAATTATGTCAGAGCATTTAAAATGCTTCCTGAAGCCTGATTTATACGTGGCTACTCCGTGTCGGGCTCGGGCTATGTCAGTCGGTAAAGCACTCGCCTTTGAACTGCATGTTCATGGGTTCGATCCCGGGCACCGCCAACTTAACGTATGAGTAGCACGGCTTTGGTAACTAGGTTGTACGGTAGGCGTTGCACTCCACCTCGCGCTCCACCTCAGCATTCCATCTCCCAGGGGTCTATCGCATTGAAAAGGGGACTGACGCCCTCGTTCTCAACTGATACTGACAATAAGCCACTCCGACCTACTTACCTATTCATGTGACACCATCGTACAACAGAGTATAAATTAAATGTATAATATTTAAATTAAATGTATAATCTTAATCATAATGTACTGAGATGTACAGCACACTAGAGAACTATGACAGATGCCCGTTAAAGGTATGTACCTGTAATTGATTAAAACAAATTGTTAAAACAAAACAATATATAAATATAAAACAAGGTTTTTTGTTAAAAGGTCTATATTCTGATAGTAATCATTACTATAGAGTGTTTGTTCAATAACAGGGTTCTCCTGGCCTTTCCAGCTCTTCTCTAAACAGAAAATTATTGTTTAGGTATTTCAGCCAATCAGGAGAGGGTACCCATTTATCAGCTTAAATTTTATAGTGTTCCATTAAAAAAATGTCTGCTCACTTCTTTGTGTCATCACTTCCAATTTCACTTGTTGATCCTGTATCCTGTATCGATTCCTTTTTCGATTAATCAAATAATTGAGAAGCATTTTTTTTTATTTATAATTTGCTTAGTTTTTATATACCGGTATCAACGAATCAATTATAATAGATCTTTTAATAATTGACTACATTGATTAGTCTTATTAACCACTTAAGCCTTATTATATGCTTCATCGTACAACAGTGTCGCAAACAAATTGCAAAAATATCCGACTTAGAAACTGACCCCGTGATCTTGTCATCGGATATTTTCTCTATTAAAAAACATGTGAACGAAATTACATTTTCCCACCCTAAAATCAGTTATTGTTATTACAATCGATTATCAATTACATATATTTTTTATAATCGATAAAATTATGTACGCCTAATCTTAATCATCTTTCCCTCACACAGATCAGGCCATGTATTGTTCTGCAGAGAGCATATGGACCTCCTGAAGGCTGAGGTCCCAGAGGTAACGAAGCGATTAAGCGTGGTTAGTCCGTTGTGGCAGGCCCTCTCTTCAACTGACAAGACACACTACCGCAACATGGCTGCGGACGGCTTCATGAAGTACACTGTGGAGCTGAAGAAATGGTTTGAGGTATGGTACACAAGTCACGTTAACCACTTAACCCCTACATACTTAGTTGTGCGTCAAATAGCAAAGATATGTCGCCTATTTTCACAGAATGTACCACAATTGGATCACTAGGGTTCATGTGGTTAAACTGACTTGTGTTCTTAGAGCTACGTCTTTATAAGCACGTTCTGAACTTTTGCTGTCAATATTTTTCAGAACTTGTCATCCGAGAAGAAGACTGAGTACCGCATACAGAAACCCCAGGTAATATTACAAGCACTCGTTTGTTTGCAAGCATGATCCCAGATTGAAAACAACCTCGGCCCACTAGTTGCAAACCTCAAAGCCACAGTTAGAAACCTGGGTGTCACCTTTGACCCAGACCTCAACTTCCAACAGCATGTTAAAAAGGTCGTTCAATCATCATTCTATCACCTTAGAAATATAGCAAAAATTAAATCATTCCTGTCCATCGCCGACCTAGAAAAAGTTGTTCATGCCTTCATCTTCTCGCGGTTAGACTACTGTAATTCTCTCTACACCTGCCTCTCCAAAAAATCCATCCACAGCCTTCAGCTGGTTCAAAATGCTGCGGCCCGTCTCTTAACTGGTACAAAGAAATTTGATCATATCACACCCATTCTAGCATCCCTCCATTGGCTCCCAGTTGAATTTAGAATTAATTACAAAATCTTACTCACTACTCATAAGGCCAGGCTAGGTCTTGCCCCAGCCTATATCTTGGACCTACTCCCCCCCATATGTGCCTACACGTAGTCTGAGATCTTCTAACCAAGCACTCCTGGTCATTCCAAAGGGTCTGTTAAATGCAAAAGGTCGCATGGCCTTCGCTTTCAGAGCCCCTACCCTTTGGAATGCCCTGCCCCTAGAGATCAGGCTCACAGAGTCTGTCCCCCGGTTTAAATCCCTCCTTAAAACCTACTTCTATAGATTAGCTATACTGATACTTTTGTTGTCCTTGGTTTTCAAGAAGTATTTTCTCAAAGTTTCTTTTGACTTATTTATTTTCAGAATTGTGAAATCATTGACTTGGACATAGAGGCAATGAGGAGAAGCAGACCAAAAAAGTTTCCCAAAAAAGCTGAAAAGGAGAACTTGAACATACCATCTGTAAGTTGATAGTGTGACAATACGCCAAAAATATGTTGTAGGACAACGGTCTTCAGCCGTAGTGCATGTGCAAGAAATATTTAAGTAAAGAAAGGTCATGTCCGCACACAGTATAATGTTGCTCCGTGCTTTATTAATCAATACACGAAGGGCTTCATCAGACCAATCAGTATGTGAATGTCTCAATCAGTGGATGTGTCAATGGGGATCCACATGAATAATTAAAGGGACAGTGCCACGATTTTGGTACTTTTGTCTTTTTTGTATTCGAGTCGTAAACAGACGTGGCTTGTGACGTGTCAAGAAGACCATGCACCTCCCATCACATCGATCTATAAATTCACAAAACTTCTGTATATGTGTGTGTCTGAGTCAGTGTTGCTATGCTCATTTGGGAAGTGCTAGTACTGTATTTTAATGACGTGACGCGCACGTCGCTTAACACCTACACTATAGGTCACACAATGGACAATTGATTTGCATATAGGCTAATTCCTATGTTAATGTACCTGGCGTGAGTCGGGAGTCTTTGTAAACTTTGTTGAAGTGTGAATTTAAAGTCGTTTTAAATCTATGCGTGTGCCTGCGCGTGCTCCTGGTCAAATAGGTTCCGGCACGCCGTGCAAGGCCGTCCAGTGAGCATTGCACCCCTGGCTGAGTGTATGTCTGTCCTGGACGTAATTGTGTGTCGTTCAACCAATTGACCTCAAACTTGCCATGTGTGCCGGTGATTACTGGGGAGTGTGCAGTGCAGAGTGGGAATTCGGTCTGACCTGTCGAGAACCAAAACATTGCAGATGTCTGTTAACTGTCTGCCCGTATTTATATCACGTGTCATTAGTACTGTGGTTGTGGTAACGGTTACCGCCCTGGGTACTCTAACGATGGGTACAGAGAGTACTCTGACAACAGGTACAATGGGTATTGTATAAATATGATGAAACGACAATATATTGTCATCTTTTTTGCAATTCTGCTTATAATTGACATGCTGGATTCTGTTTAGGGTTTTATTATGCCTTTACCGTTGAGCTGATGAACTACTATGATTAATGAATATAATGTTTAATTTGTTTAACATCTCTCATAGGATTCTGAAGATGAGGACTTGGAGTACTACAGCAGTGAAGATTATGATTCTACCGAGGTTAGAATATTAAAACACTGCCTCCATTTTTTAACCTTATTTTTATTATAGGGCTGGGAAATTATCTGAACATACGTATATAGAAACTGACTTTTAGAATCAATTACTGACTTAAAGGAGTAGTTCACCCAAAAAATTACTTATTTTCTATCAATTACACACCCCATAAAGCCTTGAATTCATGGAGATTATTTTGTTTGTTGTTTTTGTCGCATTCCTAAGCCAATAATTTGATGAAGGCGGAGTGTCCGGTAGGAGACTCAAATAGTCGAATGCCGAATTCCCTCTCTGCACTGTAGGAGATTCAATGAGTCTCCTACTGAGTCTCTTACTGACCAATCACCCGGTCACCAAATTATTGGCTCAGGAATGCGACAAAAACTAAATAATCTCCATGAATTCAAAGCTTCATGGGGTGTGTAGATAGAAAATATGTATTTTTTTAGTTAACTACTCCTTTAATCTTAAGGCTAATCGAATAATCGAGAAGCAAGGTGTATTTTTTAAATGTTTTTTTCTACTTATGTATCAACGAATCAACATGAAAAAGTTCGAATAGAGCGACTAGAACAATACATAAGCGACTAGAACTTCTACCAATTGGTCTGATTAAACAATTAGCTTAGTTGTCCAATGGTGCCATTCAAAAATTGTAATCGTATCAATCGTAATCGGGGGGAAAAGTTTGAAATAATCCTGATATTTTGAAGTCATATCGCCCAGCCCTAATCCACTGTGTTTTTATGATCAATAATTTTGGTGCTGTTGATACATAGGATGAGGATGACGATGAGGAAGAGGACGAGGAAGAGGATGGGATGATGTTTGAGGTCTGACATAACGGACATGATGGAGATCCCGTGGCACCAACTGTTCAGAAGTGGACTTTGATTTGGGAGTGCTGTTTTCTTCTCCTTCATCTTCATCAGTAAAGCAGCCTGTGGGCCGCATGAAATATGGAATTTCCCACTTGCATATTGCAAGTGGGAAAATAATTAGTTTTCAGTTAAAAATCGGTTATTTTGGGTTAGTGACTGCCCTATGATGAGAAATGTGCCATTAGATGCTATTGCTTGATCTGTTAAATCAAGCTGTTTTATGTTTGTGATTAAATGACTTGTTGAAGTGTTTTCAGGTCTTCATAAGGGGACTGGACCACACAAGTGCTTGTTTGAGCTTTTCAGCTCACTCTTCATTTGTTTCAGATATAATATTATTATTGTGGCAAACAACTGAATGTGGAGAATTATTTTTTGAAAGTATTTTATCAAGAGAACAGTTTTACAAATGTACATTTGGATATCTTAATAAACAGAAACACTTGTTTTTGTAAATATTTCTTGTATGGTGTGATTCGTTGTACGATTTGGTCACATTCTAGCCTTAATTGGATCAAGACTATGTGTTTTATCGAGTCTGACTTTTACTTTCATATGCAAATGTAAAAATCGATCAAATACAAAATTCTGATAGTCTTGATCCAAGGCTATTCACATTCACAGCCACAGCTTATTATGAAATACATTCCAATCGTTTCAGTTGATATTCGTGAATACAAAAGTGAATACAAAGTAACGACAATAAAAGCTGCGGGCGAATATCAGGCCGCATGACCAGTCAGTCTGGATGATCAAATGCATGTGCTCCAAACATGTACACATTGAAAATAAAGGTGCTTACCCCCAAGCCCCAAATGTTAACTGGGTCTACGGGCTATTAGTTTAATGTAATAATCCATATCTTTCAATAAAGAAGTGTTTTAATGCCGTCTGTGGCCGATTCTGTCGGAAGTTCCCAATGGGCGGTAGTGACGGGTAGTGACGGGGCGCATCCGGAGAAACTCGGAATTACACTAAATGTAAACAGGAAGTAAACGAGGGTGAAAAAATGGCGTTCGGCCACGGACGGCATTAAAACACTTCTTTATTGAAAGATATGGATTATTACATTAAACTACTACCCCGTAGACCCAGTTAACATTTGGAGCTTGGGGGTAAGCACCTTTATTTTCAATTTGTACATGTTTGGAGTGTCTGAGGGGCATAGTGCAGAAAGTCCATGTCTCCATGGGGCGTGAACCCTACAACTCTCGTAGATTGAAAACGTCAGAATCATAAATACGTCTACGAGGGTATACTACAGCTAAGAGACCCCCATCTGAAAACATTCTATGCCAGGGACCCCCATACAAGATGTTATAAAATATTCAATTTTGGGAGAAAAAAAAATTCTTCAAGACTATTATTTTTTTGAATAGCAGATCTACAAGAGCTTGTAGATCGGCGATTTTCAAATAGCGAATATTATGTTTAAAGGCTGAAGAGCTCGCTTCTTTCGAAGGAATTCAGTACAAAGGACCCCAATGGAAACCAGCCATATAGCTTTCTTGGGTTTAAAATCCTCTTAACAGACCTTGTATTGAACTGTACTTCCATGTGCTTGTCTTCGCAAACTGCTAAAGTATTCAATCAATCAATCTACCTATTATTTTGGGCTTGTTTTCATAGACCCGGTTGCTTATTTCTCTCTCAAAGCCTGGCAACGCTGTTGACTGTAGCTGGAGTTCACTGAGGAGATCTGGAGCATTACAGCATTAAAACCCCGACCAGTGTAGCGATCGATTGCTACTGCCTGAACTCTGGT
Organism: Gymnoscopelus braueri; assembly: GCF_963280865.1. Taxonomy (NCBI): domain Eukaryota; kingdom Metazoa; phylum Chordata; class Actinopteri; order Myctophiformes; family Myctophidae; genus Gymnoscopelus; species Gymnoscopelus braueri. The sequence continues at coordinate 18,953,871 of NC_137617.1, forward strand.
GTAAAGATGGATGCCTGCCGAATTAGGTAAATAAACACAATTACCAGCAATCTGCATAAACGCGACCTTTATGTTTGTCGTAGATCGTTGGGATCTGGTGATATAGATCCCTACATTTGATGTGGGGAGAGAGTTGTTGTGCGAACAGCCGCAGTGCAGCAGTGTTGTAGTAGGACTGGGCTTGAGTCAAACAAAACCAATTCACTGATCTGGTACAATGTAACTGATCTACGATGTAACGAACGACTTACGACTCGTTACATTGTAGATCAGTTACATTGTAGTAACCGATCGGTTGGAAACATTTCAATCCGTTAAGACGTTATCGATTCCTGTTTGATTGCAGGGTTCTACGCATAAAAGTGTTGCCATTTTAACGTGTGTCTCTGTTCTTGGCGTATTCATTTCATGTAGCCTGTCCATCCATGACCATGCTCTTTGTTTTGTTTAGCAAGATTTTAGCTAAGCTACTTTAATCATCAAACATTATTGGCTAGACAGAATCGTCGCCGAGTTATTACTGTTCAATGTGAATTCTGTGCGATCTAGTGTTTCGATTGTAATGATTGCAGTTCTGTGACAGCGATCCTAACTTCTCATTCTTTGTTATTAGAAGGTTATAGACGTGGTGGAGAGTCTGGAATCCACTCCCTCGCAGTATTCAACGTGCAGTTGTAAGTACATAATGATACATCACGTTTCATAGACCACACACACACACACACACACACACACACACACACACACAATTAAGCACCTACACACTAAAATCCTCAGTGTTATGACAGTGTACATTATGCAATTAAATTGGTTCCATTTTTGTACACTCAGAGTTACAAATGGGTAAGGGTCCATTTTTGTACTCTCTCACAGCTAAATTAACCCTGATGAGTGTACACTGACCATTTTGTTTAAGGCGCAATGATGTTAACTATCTGCTGTTCTCTTGCTTCAGCCCTGTCTTGGCCAATGCTTGCTGCGCTACAGCATGACCACAGCAGTGTTGGCTGATCTTGTAGTTCTGGCAAATGAAAATGGAGGAGGTTTCAATGTCCAGCCTGGACAACAGCAAACTGGAGGTACAGTAGAGGGATAGTTCCCAATGACAAAGCTACATTACATGATGTGTGCAGAGCTGCTGCATACACATTGAATGAGTGGCAAGTTGTGCAACAATGTAACCAACCAAAAAGGTGTGACTGTAATGGCAATGCTCCTAAATGTTTCAACCCTAGCCTTGGATCGAGACCATCATAGATGTATTTTATCGAGTCTGACTTCAGACTCGATAAAATACATCTATGATGGTCTCGATCCAAGGCTATTTCAACCCAATGCTAGTGTCGGTGGTTATAACTTCCCAATGTTTCCTTCCCTGGCTGTCTGCCTGCCAGGGCCTAGCTCAGGACATCCTGTCTGACTTGGTGGAGGATGCGTGCCTGGGCCTGTGCTTTGAGGTCCACAGGGCCGTCAAACAGGGCTACTTCTTCCTGGATGACACGGACCAAGAAAGTATGAGGGACTTTGGTAAGCGCGAGGACATTGTCATGTGTGCCTGCCTGCCTGGCTGCTAATCTAAAGGGTGAATTTTATTGCTCCCACCACACTTTTTAGGCCTGTATTATTTCAAGTGTGCTGTCGCATCACCAGGTTCACAGGTGTGTGGGTGAAATGATTTTCAGCACAAGCTTCCACAAATTGCAGTTTAAAGGATAATCATAAGAAAAAGGAAAATGTCAAATAACCTAACAATATCAAATAGATGTATACTTACAAAAAAGAGAAATAAATAAGGCAGAGTACCTCAGTCTCTAGTGCAAGTAGAGACATCACTTAGCAATAGCATTATACATAGATAGAACTTTATTGATCCCACGGGGGGGAATTCAGTTACCACCAGTGGCCGTTACAGTAGTAAAGAAGGAAACGAAGCACAGATACAGGGAAAGGAGATAACAGCTAAGGGCCGCAAAATAAAAATACTAATGGTAATCAATCATAGATTTGAGGGGGAGAAAAAGGTCATCAGGTAGCAGTCCACTGGTGCTAGGGAAGGAGTACCAGACACCAGGTTGTACTGCAGAAACAAAACAACAACTTGCCTGGCTCACTGCACTTGGACTATAGTAAAAAGAAATAAATATAATAAATAATATGTCAAGTATGTAGTAAATGTATTCAATATCATAGTGATTTATACATGAAGTGATACATGGCGACCGAGTACAGTGAAAAGTAACACGAGTCAACAATGTTGTTCACATGTGATTGTTTGTGTGATTCAAAGTTGAAATTGGAGACCAGAATTAGTAATAAAATGTTATAATATTTAGTTTGTTAGAAGATGTGGCTACAGTGTTGAGAGGGGGGTTAGTATTTGAATACTTTTGCACCTCCTTTTCAAACCTCCAGAAATAGTGGACCAGCCAGGGGTGGACGTGTTCGGCCAGGTGTACAACCAGTGGAAGAACAAGGAGTGTGTTTGTCCCAACTGCAGCCGCAGCATCGCTGCCTCGCGCTTCGCTCCTCACCTGGAGAAATGCTTGGGCATGGGACGCAACAGTAGCCGCATTGCCAACCGCAGGTACATCAGCAGACCAAATAATAATGGATAGATCAAATATTGCAAAGATAATCTTTGGAAACTGTGCCAATGTTGTCCACAACTTTTCAGGAAATGGGGGAAGAAAAAAGAAAACGGTATTCTAATGGATCCAATGTAGTTATTATAAATATTTGTATTGGTTAATTATTTATAAAACCCACAGACAGGCTTATCCACTTTCACTGTAAGAATGTTTCAAAAATAGTGAAAATAGCTGATTTACAAGATCACAACGCATCACAATGCGAAGCATTATGACCTTGTAGATCGACTATTTGCGCTACCTTTGTGTGACACTCTTGTCTGACGAAGTAGGACATTAATTTACGATAAAAGCATTGAAAATATGGAGATACAAGGTTTCTGCCCGACAGCAACGATATGCGACTCTGGCACTGTCCGTGTTGCAGAGGTATACTGCTTCTCATGAATTTATCTTTTATTTGTTGTTGCGGCTGTGTCCGTGTTTGACTTCATGAAGGCGATTGATAGTCAAAGCACGCAGAGGGAAATTGGCTGACACTGCTGCAGTTGCCCGCTATAGAGCCATGCATCATTTATATATAATTCAGATATGAATGTTCAAAATCAGGACATGGCAGTCGTGACAAACGCATCAAATTCAAATCACAATCATCATGTTATAGCATTTTATTATTGATTATTGCTGAGTCATTGCATCACCTCCCCTCTCTCCCTCTTGCTCTCTACAGAATAGTCACTGGTAATAATACCAACAATAAGTCGGAGAGTGACCAAGAGGATAATGATGACGTTAATGACAATGATTGGTCTTATGGTGCAGAAAAGAAAGGTAATGTACTACACCATGACCTTTTCTTTTTTTCTATCATGATTTGTATATCATCCATATCTCTGTTGCCGAAATCAAAAAGTTATGGTGTTTTTCTTTTACAGCTAAGAAAAGGAAATCCGACAAGGTACTGTCATGTTCAGTGAAAAAGCCTGTCGGCACAGTAAGTCCTTTGATCTGGAGAATGTTACATTGCCTTTCGATGACAGTTTTATCTGGTTGCCCCACTTTACTGCCGAATGAAATCCTTTGCCCTGTCATGTATCCAGCATCACATCATAGCCGTAGTGTGAAAGAATAATGACATTTTTTCTGCCGACAACCAAGACATTTTTCGCCTGGAGTGGGCTTAACAGAGTTCTATTAGGGTTATAATACCAAATGCTTTATTTTCAAAATCACCATGAATCTAACTGTATTAAATACACAACAATGTTGTTGATTATTCCCCAAAATATTTGCGCATTGTTTTGTTTAGTATTTGAACTGTTTGCTTCTCTTTCTACCTCAGAATCCAAACTCACCTAGAAGATCCAAATCATTTAAACATAAGAGTGGTAAGTTAAATATGTAGCTTTCAATTAATATATGATGACATCTCGATTGATTTGATCTTATTTTAATTACAATATTTTCCTTTTCTGATATAGCCATGATGATATGTTTGAATTGTGACAGTTCTTTGTAGCAAGACGTCATCTGTGGTATTTAGATTTAGAGCAGGGTGAAATCATATTTACTAGAATACCTTTTAATGCGTCGTTTCAATAATTTACATTTGCAGTTTTTTTCCATAATGCATTATGCTCTACCCATTTGATACTCTGTTCAAGTTTAAACAAACTTCAGTTTAAAGGAACAATATTATGCTATTGATGCACATTTCAGTTAATTGTCGATGGTTATCATAGTCTATAGAAACAATAAACATGAATATTAACTGAATATATTAACTGACACTGAACATACTCAGTCAGAAGTCATAATAAATCATAATGTACCCCCCAGGCATGATGGGCCCCAGACGCCGTATGGAAAACCAGGAGAGCCCACGTATGTTGATGAAAGATGAAGCGTTCCCCCAGTAACACACTCTCCCACAAACGCACAAAACTGTCACATGTGTATGTGTTCTCTCTCTCTCTCTCTCTCTCTCTCTCTCTCTCTCTCACACACACGCACACACATAGAAAGGGGAAGACCAATAACACTTCACCCTTGATTCTTTTTTTGTTGTTAAATGGATGGACATTGATGTTTTAGGTGACATCTACGTTTTTTGCGGTTCTGCAGAAGCAGTCCAGACCTTCCACAGTATACTTGACGCATTTTGTTGTTTTTCACAAACTAATTGTACCAACACTCATCGTTTTTCTCTTTCCAGTTAATTTTGTTATGTATATTATTTGCTGGAGTCCAAAATAAAAGAATAGCGCCATAGAGCTTTTCACAGCACAGAGACTGATGTAGGTGGAAGACATCCAGTGGCCAGACGGTGGCAGCTGAGGAAAGAGCTAATCATGTTAAGTGTTCACATAGAGGAGTAATTAGGAATTATGTCAACTTTAATTTTCTCACAATTTCAGGTCTCTTTAATGACAAAAAATAATGATAAGTCATCACATTACCTTCCAGACAATCATGAGTAATGGTTGGTCTTTTATTTTCTCATTAATACAGTCAATATCGCCAGCCAATTAATTAATACAGTGTACATGAGAAGGGACTCTGTCAGTTGTTGGTCACCTGTGGAAACACATTTTTCTTTTAAACGCTCAGCAAACGAACCCACCTTACTGTACAAGCAGGTATTTGCTAAGAAAAGCGGGTTTCTATAGTTTAATGTTTTCAGTGGATCGTTGGGCTTGTTTTCTAGAATACAAAATGTCTTTGTATCTTGTGTTTACATTGTAAAGGGTTACATGTATCCTCGGTGTGATGTGATAGTGTAAATATTCCAATAGTTGAATTGCTGCTATCCTGGCTCAGTTTTGTTCATCTGTCTAGCATAATAAATGATTTGTTACCTGTGCTATGGTGTGTTATTAATTGAATTCACATTTTTGGGTATAGACTGTGAGTGTGGAGTTCTGTGAAAGTAAACCAGTGAGAACAATGAGCCTCAGCACCTCATCCTAATTACTTCCCTAATTACTAACCAAGCAAATTGACCTGCAAGGCCTACAGAGCGGAAAGCAGTTTGCCACTAGGGGGGGCTATTGGATTAGGGTCAGATATACAGATCATTCTTACAAGCCGTTTAATAATAGTGATGATCATAATAATGGTAATAGCAGGGGTTTGCACTCTATATATAGATTGTATCCTTCCTCCCTCTCTCTCTCTCTCTCTCTCTCTCTCTCAATGAGAGACAGAAAACCTCCCACTGCTTCTCTCAGCAAAAATGAAGCATTAAGTGATTATATATATATATATATACACATAAAAGTCACAATGAGAGAGAGTGGTTTAACTTAATTAGATAAACAAACGAAGCTTTGATTGAGGCAGTAGTACACTAGTAGTGAAGTGGAGGGAGTCCAGGGAGAAAATAAAGAGACATGAGATGGCAGGATTTTAAAAACGAAATGACTTGAAATAATTGATAACTAAGCTACAGTAGATGACCTTGCCGTGGTCTTTTTCCTGAGGTTTAATGAGCATTCCTTTAATTCTGTATGGGGTTTGGGGGTCCCCAGCAAAATGAGTTGATAAAGCATTAAAAAAATACTTTAACCCTATGTACAAGCTCACAACGCATTGTGATTCGAGGGGTCGGGAGCTTGTAGATCTGCTATATTCAAAAATGTGGAATATTTTTGAAAGATTTTAACAAATCTTGGCAAAAGAATTTCAGATGTGGGTCTGCCGCCAAATACATATAATAATTATCTCTCTATAGTCAAGTGATCAAGATCTTGATATGAATATCTTGATATGAATCCATCTTCAATATGAAGAATCGCGACAGGTCTGTCCGATTCTTCATATTCCATCCACATCGCTGATGGCCCACAATAATCTACCTGACCTGTTGGAGACCTGTGCTCCGAGGAGAACCTTTTCTAGTTTATACTGACAAGTTAATTGGCTAGTTAGTCTGACAACTAACTAGCCAATTACAACACGACTCCAGTTCTCCCGGCTATGGGATGGAGACTGACTGCGCACACAGGGGCGCAGACAGGCAGCAGTAGTACAGTACATTAATACAGATAGTAGTGAAAGCAGCCAGGTGGGTAGAAGAAGAGACGTGGTTAGAAGCTTCTAGTGTCACGTTTTATGTGCCAAACTGTCAGAAACAGCTTAGATGAAAAGATAGCGAGGCAAATAGCCCACGGGAGGGGATGACACACCCACCCACACACACACACACACACACACACACACACACGCACCACGGCCACTGTAACTGCTGCTGGCTGGGGTGTCTAAAAAACAAACAAGAAAAAGAAGAACCAGTGAGTGACTCCCAGATCCCGGAACTAAACGTTAGCTAACGCACTATGCTAGTAGCTTTGTGTTGACAGTCAGACAGTGTGCGCGGCGTGGCTGTCAGTCCAGGAACTTGACTGACAACTTTTCGGCGTAAACTTGAACTTGGAGCCCTTCAAAACTTTGTCTCCAGAAAGTTTTCTACGACTTGTATGTAGAGTGAGGCTGAAACTTCTCCAAAGTTCGCGTGGGGGGAGGCTGCTGCTTCGAAGACACACTTTGTTTTTGTTCTTTTTAGCTGTGGAGGATTTGTTATGGCTTTAAGGGGGATGTTTTCCTCGGGTCCTCCTCCTGCTCCATCCAGCAGCCTGAGCCCCATGAACGCCGCGCTGTCCGCGCACGCTGCGGGGCTGAGGATGACAGGGCTGCCGCCGCCGCTGCCTCCTCCACCGGCCGGTGGGTTATTCCCCTCCTCCTCCTCCAGACCCATGATCAACAGCTCTCCTCACCACCAGTACCTCCAGGTCAGTCATGACTCATGTTTGACAGCTCACCAGTTGGTGGGAAAAGTACTTAAGTAAAAGTATCAATACTGCGATGTAGAAAATACTCTGTTACAAGTAAAAGTCAGGAGGTGTTCAAAATGTACTTTACAAAATGTACTTTAAATGTACTTGAAGTACCAAATGTGAAAGTGCTCATTATGCAGAAGGTTCCATTGCACAAGTTCTCAAATGTGTAAAATGTATAAAAATCCTTTGAAAATAGCAGATCTACAAGCTCACAACGTTGTGAGCTTGTAGATCGGCTATTTTTAAATGACCAAAGTATATATAAGTGGTTTTGTAATAATTATATAAATCTACAAAGTAAAGTAAAAGTACCTCAAAATTGTACTTAAGTAAATGTACTTAGTTACTTTACACCACTGCAGCTCACTGATTGATCAGTGTGATTACTGTTCTGTGCCAGAAATAACCTTCCGTTTGTGTACTCTCAGACAGGGGCGGGAAAAGCACTGAAATGTTTTGCTAAAGTAAAAGTATCAATTCTGCAATGTAGAAAATACTCTGTTGAAAGTAAAAGTCCTGAATTAAAAATGGACTTGAGTAAAAGTACAAAAGTATTGGTATCAAAATGTACTACTACTTATAGCACCAAAAGTTGAAAGTACTCATTATGCAGGATGTCCCATTTCACAAGTTTTTAAATGTATACAAATATTTTGAAAATAGATCTACAAGCTCACAATGCGTTGCATTTTGTATATATAGGGCTGAAGTGGGTAATGTATGTTAATAATCAAAATCTACAAAGTAACTAAAGTTTTCAAATAATTGTATTGGAGTAAAAGTACAATATTTGGATCTGAGATGTAGTTGAGTAGAAGTAAAATAATGGAAATTGGAAATACTCAAGTACAGTACAAATTAAGTAAATGTACTTAGCTACTCAGTACTTACCACTGCTCACTGATCACTGTTCTGCGCCAGAAAAAACTTAAATTAACTCAAATGTTGGTTCCTCCATTTGCATACTCTCAGAGTTACAACTTGATACATTAACACAGATTTGACTGCGTGTGTAAACTGGGATAGGCTACTTGACAAGTGGAAGGTTCAGGTTACTTTCTGGCTGCTGTGGCTTCCTTGCCTTGGATTGCACAATTAGATGTGTGTGTAAACTAAACTCAAATCCCAACAGCTGGTTGTTAACAACAAAGCGTTTGAGAGAACGTAAGCTAAAAGGGGAAAAGGTGAGAGCTGTCAAAAAGAAAGAAGGAAAAAAAAAACCTGTACTACAGTGTTGAAGAACGAAGTGCTGTACGGTCATTACTTCCGCATTTGAAAGTGATTTTCCTGTCATGTCTTTAGTTCAAAAATTGGTTCAAGTGTGTGTGTGTGTGTGTGTGTGTGTGTGTGTGTGTGTGTGTGTGTGTGTGTGTGTGTGTGTGTGTGTGTGTGTGTGTGTGTGTGTGTGTGTGTGTGTGTGTGTGTGTGTGTGTGTGTGTGTGTGTGTGTGTGTGTGTGTGTGTGCAGAGAGAGAGTGACAGAAAGAGGAAGAGTCACTTGCCTTCTCAGCCTTCTGTCATTTTGCTGAAAAACAATAGTTTGTAATTTTATGGTCACCATCTGTCACAAGCAACGATCTAGATCAGCATATATTATCATATTGTTTTTGTCACCATCTGCAGATTTCTATTGACTGTGGATCGTATACAATTTTACTGATCTCATCTGCCTCCGTTTTTTAGTGTGTGGCAGTTTTATCATTTAATTATCCAGCTTAGTTCTACTGATTTAAGGAATTCTGTCATAAGCAACCTGGTCAAGTCAGCAGCAGCAGATACAAAAAGAAAAGAAAAGAAAAGAACATGAAAGAAAAGTTGAAAAGAGTGAGAAATTGTGAGATTTAGGCAAACATTGTATTATTATTGTTATAGCAATAATTAGAAAAACATAGTTAATTTGACCATATGGTATGTTCTGGTGAGTTTAAGCATTGATCATTTGTTTTTGTAGTAAAAAGAAAAGGGTCTATTAAGGCTATCAACCAGTTATCAATCGACGCAATTTGTCTTTGAAAGCCAAACGAATTGATTCATGCATGGAAATTATGCCTTTTTCTTGGTCATCAAAAAAGGCCTATCAACAAATAAATTATCATTATCTTATGTTGTACCTCAAATATTCTGCTTCCAACAATCCTGTATAGATGATTATAATCTACTGAGGGTTGAGATTATGTTATTTATATCATTCGTTAGTGCTGCACGATTGATCGAAAAAAGATTGTGATCTCGATTCAGACACCTATGCGATCTCGATTTTAAATTATGACGATTATTTTTTTTTGCTTAATATTTTTATATTTACAAGAGAATTGTGTGAGAATCGTGTGAGAATCGTGATCTCAATTCTTATGGAGAAAATCGTGATTCACATTTGAGCAAGAATCGTGCAGCACTATCATTGGTTAAACATTTTAATCTGTCTCTTCTCCCTTCACTTTCTTCAGCGCCCGGGAATACTACCCCCTAGGGTAGGGGGCACGTTAGGGGGGTTGGTGTCAATGGGGGGCCAAGTCCCCGGGCCCTCTTACGGTGCTGGGAACATGGCCTTAAGGCCTGCCATGGGGCCCCCCACCATGGACTCCTCCAGGAAGAGGCTCCTACTGCAGCAGCAGCAGCAACAACAACAACAGCAGCAAGGGCCTCTGGGAGGCCTAAGACGCGGGTATGTTTTTGTGTGTAGATGAGAATGTGAGTGTGCTTGCAAGCTGGAAGGAGATGAGGAACCAATGCCCACAATGTTGATGTAAACACACAAAAGAGACTGTTGGGCCGTATCATAGCCATATTTTATTGGTACTCTCGCACACCATCTTCAAATGCAAAAATCAAGGTTTGTTGATGTTTTTTTGTTTAGTTTTTTTTGCATTTTAAGATGGTGTGCAGGTGTTTTTTCTTCTACGTTTATCGGTCCTAGCATGGCGTCCTCTGATGCACCTTTAAATAATGCTTAGTATTCGGTCTAGCAGTATAATGTACTGTATGTCTTTCCATTCAGGAAACCTTCACCAAGATAAAGATACTCAAATTGTTGTTTACATTAACAATACAGCAGCACCCTTCTGCTCCCAGGCCAGACCCCAGCCTTGCAGTCTGGGTTTTAGCTGCTGGTTGGAACAAGCGAAGGAAAGACTCAATTAACCCAAGAAATAGGGCTGTCTCATGATCAGCCCTCAGTATCAAAGGAGCAAAAGTGTAGCTGGGATATTTTTGACATCAAAACGCATTATGACGCCACTCGATCATAAATCTCGCAAGCAATGATGCCCAGCGGAACTTTATGATTCCATCCACAACAAGTGTTTTGTCTCATGAGGTTTAGCTCATGACCAAACGCTCAGTAATGTTACGTACTAATGGAGCCACAGGGTGGAAACTGGAAAGTGACATCTTAGGCTCTCATTAAAGCTCTTGAGAATTAGATTTGTCACAATTAGAGAGAGAAAGAGAGTTGTGTAACTTAATTAGAGAAACAAAACAAGCTTTTATTGAGTCAGTAGTGATGATAAGTGGGAGCCTGAGGGTCTGAATTGTAAGTCTAGGGAGAAAATAAAGAGACAGGATTTTGAAAACAAAATGAGCTAATTCAATTAGAGGTCCTTGCCTTGGATCTTTTTTCCTGAGCTTTCATAGACATTGCGTTTAATTCTATTTGGGGGTTGGGAGCCTTACTATACTACATAAGACTTTTAAAAACAAAATCATTTTTTTAGGTCCAAAAGACGCAAGATGGCTGACAAGGTTCTCCCTCAGAGGGTAAGATGATGTTAGCCCCATCTTTCATTTTAAATATCACCACCTGTAGTCCTGCAGTACCCAACTCTCCTGTTGTTGGCTCTTTAGATCCGAGACCTGGTTCCAGAGTCCCAGGCCTACATGGACCTCTTAGCCTTTGAGAGGAAACTGGATCAGACCATTGCCCGCAAACGCATGGAAATTCAGGAGGCCATCAAGAAGCCCATCACGGTAGCAACTCATTATATTTTGAGATGATGAATGTCAGATACATTTGAAGCTTCATTTACTGATGTAATAACCTCATAACCATATGGGGCTACTAATGTTGCTTTTATTCAGTGGTGTTAAGTAACTAAGTACATTTGCTCAAGTACTGTACTTAAGTACAATTTTGAGGTACTTTTACTTTACTGGAGGATTTCCAATTATCAGTACTTTTACTTCTACTCCACTACATCTCAGAGGCAAATATTGTACTTTTACTCCACTACAATTATTTGAAAACTTTAGTTACTTTGCAGATATACATTATTATATTATAAAACATACATTTACCACTTTAGCCCTATTTTAATTATTTTAATTTTAATTATTTGAATAATAGCTCTGTGTCGCGTTGTGAGCTTGTAGATCTGCTATTTTCAAACATTTCAGACATTTCAGTACAGTCAAACATTTGATACCAATACTTTTGTACTTTTACTCAAGTAAATTTTTAATTCGGGACTTTTACTTGTAACAGAGTACTTCTACATTGCAGTATTGATACTTTTACTCAAGCAAAACATTTGAGTACTTTTTCCACCTGCTGTTTGCTGAGTATTTAGTTTGAATGGAATTTTAACGTTGTGCCCAGATCGTTCAAACCCTGTGAACCTATTTCTTTCTTGAGAAACGCTATTTTCAGTGGAATACCTGAGTATGTTTACCTTTTGATATGAGCCTCCACCTTAACCCCCACGGTTTCCACAGCAAAAGCGCAAGTTGAGGATCTACATCTCAAACACATACACGCCTGGCAAGCCTGAGGGTGAGGAGGTGGAGAAGGTGTCCTCCTGGGAGCTGAGGGTGGAAGGCAAACTTCTGGAGGACGTGAGTGACTAAACTGTTTCTAATTCTTGATTTATACTTGACCAAAGACACCACGTCTTCCACCTTAGCATCAACTGGTCTCTGCACACCATCACTGTGACGGTCTAAAATACACCCTTTTCACCACCATGTCCATTGTCCACATAGTCATGTCATCTTAGTCTGGTTCCACGCAGGTCCAAACACTGTCCAACCACCATGCGTTTCAGGCGCTTCTGAAAACTCCCTAGTTACTCAGCCCCAGTTGGTCTGTGTCCTTAGCTCACACCATGCAACCAGATGTGTGTTTAGTCCCCAACCCACTCTCCCTAACACACACACACACACACACACACACACACACACACACACACACACACACACACACACACACACACACACACACACACACACACACACACACACACACACACGCACGAACATGCACACTCATGTTCCCCTTCAAAACGAGGAATTGAAAGCATCAGTCGACACATGCCTTAAAAAATCTGTTGGGGGCTGCATGAAAAAGCAAGTTTTTTTTATTTTATTTTATTCTTTTCTCTTTTCTCCCCCCCGTCTGCCTCTGTGGTTAAGGCATGTGTAGGAGTGTTTGGGGGAGGGATGGGAGGGCAGAAAGGGAGTAGGGTGAGAGGGGGCATGTTGCGCAAACTAGACACTTTGGCAGGGATTGAGAGAGGGGGTGGGGGTGGGGGGGGGGTGTGCAACATCTCTGGCTTATTCTCCACAGCCCCACCCCCAGTTGTGGTCACGGCCAAAACAATGCAGCTGCACGGAAGGACGCAACATAATGAAACTCAGAAACTAGTCTTTAAAAAAAAAAGTCTGTCCTTTCACCTCCTTCCCTGCAAATTCTACTCCTCTAGCCCGGCAAGCAGAAAAGGAAGTTCTCGTCTTTCTTCAAGAGCCTGGTCATTGAGCTCGACAAGGACCTCTATGGACCTGACAACCACTTGGTAGAGGTAGGACATGCTTTTAAAGGCATCGATTTGATACAAGTTACAATCATACACATGTGCACCTGTTGTGTATTGATGGGCGGAAGCCAAAACAAAACTTTCCTAATGGTTACTTTTGGTACTCCAACCATAATTAAAAACATTGGCTTCAGCTGTAATCATTCTTATAATGTATCTTATTCTTGAGAATATGTTTTGGAATCATACTTACATTGTATCTTATTCTTGAGAATCTCTTTTGAATGGCAAGTGAAGAATTGAAATAAGATCTAGTATCTAGAACAGATTAGGTTTGGGACAGATAGGTCTGTCCTATTTTAGTACCAATGCCAGGATATTGGACTCTTTAGCATGTATTGACCTGACGAAGTGTCTCGCAAGACGGAAAGATTACTGCATTACAATGTTGAATATTTCACCCACAAAAGCACTCAAACTTCGCCAGCAGGTTACAGTCATTGCAACAGATCTAGGATAAGTACACCATCTGCTGAAGCTGGCACCCAACCAATATAAACTTGCAGTGTTTTCTCATGCTTCGCTACAATGACACTATCATTTCCATTCATTAAATGAAGGAAAATGCAATTCTATCCACTCTGGGTCTATGCTGAGTTGCTGACTGAACTGTTTCCCTCCATGTAATTCACTCTTGTCAGTGGCACAGAATGCCCACCACTCAGGAGACGGATGGCTTCCAGGTGAAAAGGCCCGGGGACGTGAATGTTAAATGTACGCTGCTGCTCATGCTTGACCACCAGGTATGCGATCATCTCCACACAAGCTACACGAAATGTACTCGTTATCATCTTTCACGTAACATTTGTACGCACACAGCTTGTGTGAATGTGAATCAGTCCTTTTGCCATGTAAGGAATGTTAGACCGCAGACCTCCAAGTTGATATCAGCAGCTCGTGTTGTGTTGATAGCGCTTACAGAACTTTTGAGTCTGTCAATTCGTACAGCAGAGGCTAAGGTCTGCATTTGTTACATCACGCTTTGCTATTTTGAAGACCCTTCGATCCAACGTTCCTTACAGCAGCACGAGTACATACTTTTGAGTGTAGCTCACCCCACTGCTAATCAAATCACTTATCTTGGCAGAGTTACTGCATTGCTCCACCTGTTGAGCGACCTAGCACACCTTTACTGTTCCTCCCACTGTCCTATTCTGCCTAACCTTCTTTCTCAATTCAATTCAATTCAAACGAGCGTTTTTTGTCACGAGAAAACATGTTTACATTGCCAAAGCAAGAGTCAAAATATAATATTTTTTTTTAAGAAAATGGGGAAAGTACATACAGTTGGAGGGGGTACAGCATTGTGTTAAACAGAGCTATATCACATAGCGTCGTTATACACATATCGTTGCTGTCGGGCAGAAACCAGCTAACTCTATTTTGACGCTTTTGCTATTGAACACCCTTTACGTCTGTGTGTTGGTAAACAAAATATTGAACCAATGAAAATTATTGAAAAAGCACTTCTGACAAAACCAGCTAACTTCATTGGTTCCTCAAACTTTCTGTTAAACCAGCTAACTCCATCAAAGGGGGGTGGAGTTAGCTGGTTTTGCTGACTCCAGGCTCCACCCCCTTTTGACCTCCACCTCATTGTGAGCTTGGAGGTCCATTCAGCTGTTCTTATCAATGATGAACAAAACCTCCTAACTCCACCTTTTCCTGAAAAATGAACATTTTGGAGTTAGCTGGTTTCTGCCCGACAGCAGAGATATACAGGGTATAAAGCTTTTTGAAACGAATAGCAGCAATATTTTGCAGTCAGTTTGGGACAATTAGCAGCATCGTCTCTCAAAACTATTTAAATAGTATACCAAAAAAAAAGTCTCAGATTTAAAATGCGTTTAAAGGTAGCAGCTCTGTTTATATGTGCAGTAGGTCTATAGGTCTACTCGGTACAGATAGTGCTCCCATCTCAATAACCCTTCCTCTGCCCCTATTCCTGCCAGCCACCTCAGTACAAACTGGATCCGCGGCTGGCACGGCTTCTGGGCGTGCACACCCAGACGAGGGCCAGCATCATGCAGGCCTTGTGGCTCTACATCAAGAACAACAAGCTGCAGGACAGCCATGAGAAGGAGTACATCAACTGCAACCGCTACTTCAGACAGGTGGGGGAAGCAGGAGTCGAGAAACGAGAGACGCGTGTCTTTACTCGTTTTTGCAACGAAACTGTGGCAACCACTAAATCCAGTGCAGTTTCCCATTCAATCATCTCTGTCATTTTAGATTTCTTTGGCTATTCCAAAATAGATCTACAAGCTCTAGATCTACAAGCTCATAGCGCGGCACTGAGTGCCCGCGCTATGAGCTTGTAGATCTGCTATTTTTGAAAAATCGTGAAGATTTGTGCAAATCGTTAAATACATATTTTCTAAAGCGAACATTTGTACAATATTTTGTTGCAGGGACCCCCAGAAGCAAAGATTTGAGTGAGTCACACATGTTCGCTTTAAAAATATATATATTCAAAGCTTTGCACAAATGTTCATGATTTTTCGGATTGAATGGGTTAACATTGAAATAATACTACATTTCTCACTGTTAGTTCTGCTACTGCAAATACTTTGAGGATATTTCTACGGCATGGCTCTGCAGGAGGCTAGCCATCTGTCTTGTGTGGTTCCCAAGTTAATCTTGCAAACCGCTGGATCGATCAGTGCCAAATGTCTTGTTTACGCTGTCAGTAGCAGGCCAAAGAAGTGCCTCCTCTTTTTTCACATGTGCTTTATATATTTTTTAATTTTAACTTTAATTGTATAATGAGGTCAAAAGGGCTCAGATCAGGCTGAAACCTAGCCAAAATTTGTAGTCGGATAATTCATAGACGATTTACTTCACAGACTGGCCACATGAAGTCTAAATTCCACATGAAACCACACGGTTTGCATGTGGATCTCAGGATCCACATGATTTGATTTTCATTCATATCATACCTTTACTTAAGCTCTTATTTGTTTCGAGGCTAGCAAGAGACACTTGCTACTAACTTGTTTTGTCCTACAATGTTCACAGCTTGCTCTATTTTAACATAATGTCCTGCAGATTTTTGGCTGTCCTCGCATGAGGTTCTCTGAGATCCCCATGAAATTGGCTGGCCTGCTGCAGCACCCTGACCCCATCATCATCAATCACATTATTAGGTAGGGGTGTGTGCGTGTGTGTGTGTGTATTGTATATTATCAGAGTCTCATTCATTCACAAGCCCCTTGAACACAGATTCCATTTTATTTGCCTGAAAAGAAAAGGGAGATCAAACATTTAAAACAAACACAAACTTATCTATGACCTCTTGAACACCTACATGTATTCCGATATTGCCGTCCGGCGACTGATGGTGCTTCATTTTTTCAATCGAACACAGTTCAATTCCTTCGGTTGACCAATAAAAAAAAATCGACTCAGTGTGCAAGGACCTTTATCGTGGGGAAAGGGAACATCTAGAAAAATGTACGTATAGCTTTTGTTATTCTGCAAACAAATTGGAAGAAATTCTACATGACTTGACAATGAATGCACATATTAACACATTGGCTCGCACACTGACGAATGGACATTGAGGCTTTTTGGATGCAAAAACGTAGTCTTTTACTTACAAAAGTGCAAAAAGTGACATTGTGAAATATAGTGACAGAGAGTGGACGTTTCGGTCCTCAGACCATCATCAACTTTCATGCTGGCCTCTCGCGCCTGTCTTCAGCCCTAGTAAGCCTTGAGTTTAGATCGCAAACTTCTCTATCTTTTTGTTATTAACACATTGACCGTGTGCAGCTATGTTGATATTTGTAATAGAGATGGGATGTTTAAGCAGTTAACCGTTTAAACGAAAAATGTATCACTATCCCTTTTAGGAAAATGTTAATTAATTCATATATTACAATATTGCCTGTCTTGTCTTGGTTAACTTCACTTCACTTCACTTTGCAATTTTTATTTTGGTCATCAGTTCAACCATGTAAACAATACACTCCATGTGCATAAAAACAACAACAACAAGACATTATATTACATTGTTATGACCAAAAAAGGTATAGGCTGAAGGTAATAAGCTTAATCTGCCTACACTTTCCCAATCAGAATGTTTTTTTGGGTGGGGGTGGAGGTGCATTGTATATGCTTTATTACAGTGAACGGAGAGACAGGACGGGCAAGAAGGGGAGATGACATACAGTAAAGAGCTTCAGGTCGGATTCTAAATGGGGTCGAGAAGCGAGAAGGCTTCCCTATCCAATCACTTAGTATTGAACAAAGCTGTGTAACAGTGGATCATGGATCATTCCATTGGTCATAAATCCCTTTAGATTCTTATAAAGTGTCAGCAATTCCATGATCTTCTCACACATTCAGAATGTATCCTTTATATCTACAGTATATCCTTTATATTCACCCTTGACACCGCACGTATTTGGAGCTCTTGTCAGTTTATTAGAATCCTCATTCCTCTAATGATCTGAATTTATTTTCTGGAATCCTCATGTATGCCTTTATGTGTCTTCATGAGCAGCGTGGACGCCACAGACCAGAAGAAAACGGCGTGCTATGACATTGATGTGGAGGTGGATGACCCTCTGAAGGGCCAGATGAACAGCTTCCTGTCCTCTACAACCAACCAGCAGGAGATCGCTGCTTTAGAGATGAAGGTATGGGTGGTCTATTCCAAGTTATGGGGTCTATACTGGCCTGGGCTTTTAATGAGTTGTGACTAGGGCTGCAACTATCGATTATCTTCTTAGCGATTATTCTGTCGATCACTTTTTCGATTAATCGAAAAATCATAAACTGCTCACGAAAAGTTCGGAAACGTAACTTCGGTCGATTATTTCTCCCCTTTAATTATACCAAGTGGTATTGTATTTTATATCATTTGTATCGTTGATTAGTCACCTTTACAACGAGGTACAGCTTGTAAGGATCGGGCATTCGTGGAATGAGCAACACAACTTAAACGTTAAACATATTGGCCATTTGTAGCCGGTATCATTGATATCAAATTGGATCTTTCCAAATGCACTGTACGCGCGCAGCAAATTCCACGCATACGCGCGCTTTGAAACGTCTGGTGTAGATCGGCCGTTATAAATGTTACACTCAGTGTCAGGGACCTCAGTAGCGTGTGGAAGATCCACACACAGCCACAACAGCTTGGCACCTTCCTCCTCATGCTGGTCACCAACCTAACCACATTTTGCTGTGGGATGGCATCCCATTCCTCAACCAGGATCTGTTGCAAGTCAGCCAACGTGGTTCTGTTGGTCACTCTAGCACGTACAGCACGCCCGAGCTGATCCCACAAGCAGGCCATTCCATCCTCTCCACTCCCAAACTCGTTTTGAATTTGAATCCACGAAAAGTAACAGTTTTGGACATATGAGGTTTCCACCCGACAGAGATGACATCAACAAATCATTCTACCTCTGAAGCGTTATTTTATACTTTGTCGCACAACGGTGTCATGCTAAAACTGTGAAAATAACCTATACAATATAATAATTCAAAATAGTGAAAATAGCTTTTCACCTTTTTTCTTTTTTTTTTCTTTTTTACTTTTCACTAACAATGACATGACCAAAATAGGGATGTATTATTAATCTATTATTTTATTACATTTTCGAGTACCAATATTGTTTTTATAGTTTATTCAATCGATTAGTTTGATTTACTGTTGCACCCCTAGTTGTAACCAAAGAGTGGTGCATGTTTTAGATTTGGCACATGCAAGGGGCTGTTTGTAGTGTTAATTGAATTATCAATCAGTAAGTTATCTAATTACATTTTAGGAAACAAATTGATTTACTGATATAAAATGTTCTATTTACAGCTTCACCAAATGTGATTTTTTGTCTTTTGTTCCATCTTATAAAAGGAAAAGTTATGTTCTTGAAGCTGATTTTGAAGCAACTTAAAAGATGTCTGTAGTCAGCTTTCATCAGCTTTCATCTTCAGTTTGTATCTTATTTGACCATAATCTTTATAGTATATATTAATTGTATGGATTAATTGAATAATACAAAATATACCTCACTGATTAATTGACTATAAATACTGGCTGTTTGTGTCCATAGTCATAGTGTACCAATCAACACTACTGTAGCATTTTTCTTGGCGTGGTATGGTTGTAACATTTTATTGTGATACAGTGAATAAAATACTGTAGCAACATGCTGGCCATTCATCAGCACTAACCCATTTCTTAGGGAAACTTGCAGGTGAACTATCTCTGAAATTTAAAGTAGTCATTATGCAAATCTATTTGCATAGATGTTTTTTTGCGGAGAGGATAAAAAGCTGTGTACTGCTATTTGTAGGGTTTCTGCGTGTCGTCATATTCTGCTGAAGAGTTAGTGAGTTGCATGAAGAAAAGCACAGTTACTGAGTAATTGACCTAATAACATACTATTAGCAATATTTTGGAAGTCTATACACTGTTAAACTCGGGGTGAAGGTACTTATGGGATCCCAACTTTGATCATCAACATAATGGGATCAAATTGAACAGTGTGCAGACTCAATCCTTTATCTTGATTCTCCCTCTGTCATGCACCTGTTTATCAGGTTAAATGTGTTAAATGTGCGTGCTCTACATTTTGATAATAATTTGCCTAAAGGGCCCTCCTCTTTGGTCTGGTTTCTATGTTTTATCCATAGAACAAGGCTAGACTTGACGGTTATATATTATATTATCTTTTCATTAGATACAATGTGAAGTGCCTTCTGACCAGACATGTTCTGTACCTCCTGTAGATCCATGAGACCATTGAATCCATTAACCAACTGAAGACCCAGAGGGACTTCATGCTGAGCTTCAGCAACAACCCCCAGGACTTCATTACTGACTGGCTGAAGTCCCAAAGCAGAGATCTGAAGGTAATTCTACTGCTTATATCACTTGCCTGTCCACATGCACTTACATAGTATCATCCATTGGTCAAATTCTGTTTTCCAGTCTACCAAAGGCAACCTGATGTGTGCTGCTAGAAAGTAGAGTCAAAGTATCATCATAATAATCTTTTTTAAGATCAATCAATATGGACAACGTACCTCTTAACAAGATTGCAATACAGGCCCAACGTTTTTGAAGAATAACAAGGTGTACAAATAAGCTATATTCCCATATTTTTTGGTAATGATAATCTGTTTATTTCTTAATTGTCATTTTGAAACGTAAAACGTCTAGGGCAATTTTGTCCAGACAACTTTGTCCAGACATGCCCATATAACCACATGAACCCTAGCATCCCTATTCTGGAACGGACATTCAGCGAAAAGATTTGGTGTAGAGGTAAAAAAGGCTAGTGTAGAGTCCCGGGGGACCCCGCTCAACTAAGTATATATGGTTTAAGTGGTTAAATAATAGAGTAGTCCTCATCTGTATACCCTGTTCAGTAAAGTTACACAGGTCTGTGTAACTTGTATGCACTATGCAGTGGTCCGTTATGGGAACTGTAGTGAAACTTCTTCTACTAATGTTGTTTCTATTTTACAGATTAAACAGAATCATACCTCAGCTTTTCAGTACATGCCACACCCTTGAACCAAACCATAATGCACTCTGTCTCCTCATGTTGCATGAGCATTTTTATGCAACAAGAGCTTGGTTGAATGGAACAGAGCCCCCTAGAGGATCAAGTGCATAATGATTTTGACTCGTTGAGAAACCAGTTCATAGTTCTCTCATGTTTTCTTGCCCTACAATATGACAACAATGCAACATTGGCCAAGGCTGTCATTTAATGCTGTTTAATTACAATAACCATTTTTTGCCACCAAGATGTGTCTGATGGAAGACTACTGTATGAATATGATGAGAGAGTCCAATTCTGTTAGCCTGCCAGGGATGGGTGCCTGCCTGGACATCACTGAAAATTGCTGAAACATATCACATTTTGTTTTTCCCAGTTGATGACGGATGTGGCAGGGAATCCAGAGGAGGAGAGGAGGTCCGGGTTCTATGAGGCTGCGTGGGTACCAGAGGCTGTGGGCAGATACGTTTACTCCAAGGTAAGCTAACAGCCCATTCAGCAGGTCGTAATGCATTGTAATGAGGTAGCAGGGTGGCCTCTTTGGTCTTCGGCAGAGGATTATCACATGACCCAAAGGGCACACGTTGGACCCTAACAGCTAGTGTAAATATTGTACATCTGTGTGGTGGATGGCTGATGGATGAGCTCTCGACTTGATTCACAGTGCAGCGTTATCCTCAATAAAGCATGTTACCTTAACATTTGTCCCTACTTTGTTTCAGGTGCAGCAGAAAAGACAAGAGTTGGAGCAGGTGTTGGGTATCCGACTCACATGAAAGCCTAAGTTTTACACTCATGTTTAAAACAATCGCTAACAGGAATTAGCTTGTAATCAGCAAGCTACTTTTGCAGCTAAAATGCTTCTGCAATCACAAAGACATCCTATCAGGCATGATAGCATGCGATTGTTTAAACAGGGTAAAGATTCCAGTGCCTTTTAATGTCTTTTTGTACCGATTGCTGGTTCAAATGACCTTTGCCTTGTTTTAAAGCATGTTCAAATTTGTCTTTTGTCCATCTACACTTTGCTTGAAATATTTTAAGCATTGGTGCTGTGTAGCCGTTTCTAACCATTATCAAAGGGTGTCTGTTTACCCCATTTCTAGAAAAGAAAAAGCCATAACCATTCTATAGGAACAATAACTGATGTCTGGTAACACATCAGCAAATAATATTTGGGAGACATGGTCTGTCCACATTGTTCTTACCTGAAGCTTATCTGTCTTTAAAAAGAAATACATTTAAAAAGAAATAATTATTTGGTAAGCAAGAGGCCTATGGTACTTGACTTACTTTAATTATAAAACATTTAATTACTTTGTGGGTGTATTTCTTTCATTTTTTTTTTTAAAGAGGGTCAGTATGTTTGAGTTATTCTTCATTAACCACATAAGCCCTATTTTATATTTCGATGTATGACGGTGTTGCACAGCGACAATGGCGTTATCTACAAGCTCTGTAGATCTGCTATTTCTGGAAATCTTTTAAAATATGGCATGCCCAAAATAATAGGGACACCAGGTTGAAAGTGATTTAACATCAAAGGATGTTAGACATTTGAGTGCTACCCTCTTTTCTATTATAGATAATTCGCCACACTGTCAAAGCGCAGTGATATCCCTGCAAATTACCATGTACTTTTCTTTTTTTTATCCAAATGGTGGATATTTCATTTTGGAATTAAATTCTTACAATAGTATGCAGGAATCCAGGACTCTCAGGAAAACTCTGTTCTGGGAAGTTGTTTGTATGTGAGCTTCCCATTTTTGCAAGGAAAAGAGTCCACTCGGTCCAGCTGTTGGTTCAGCAGAGATTTGTTTGTGTGTATTTCTTAAATGTTTACATGCTGTTGTGATTTGTTGTCATGGGGTGTTTTGTTCTCTTCAAGCCAAGAGAGGGAACTGTGGCAGTCTGTGAGGTTTGAGGGGGGGGGGGGGGGTCTCCCTGGAAACAATACATTTGACTCAGGCCTCTTAAGAATGCTAACTGGTAGTGATTAAATATGAATTCCAACCACTGAATGTTTTTATGCCAACCATTGTATGTAAACATTGCACCAAACTGTTGCAAGTTTAGGTTTAAACGCCATGTGGGCAGAATTTGCCTTGAGGGATATCTCCATATGTCCTTCCAATGAACATTCCAGAATACCATGTGTGTCACTGTGCCAAAACTGTTTTCGTGTAGGAGGTGCCTCATTTTAGAGACATATTACCGTGCCTCTCAAGTTTTTTGATACTGCATATTAAGATGATTGCATGTTTTGTATCTTTAATCAAAAGCCTTTATCTTTTATACATTTGGAATATTTTGTACAATAAATACACTTGCAAAATCACAGTCTTGTTTTTTTGGGGACATCAAATTTCTCTTTTGGGTCTTGAGTCCCAAGACTCAAGAGTCAAAAGAGAAATTTGATGTCTCCCCGGAATCATACGAGGAAGTAAAATGTATAATAAGCAAGAAAGGAAACACGGCCGCAATAAATGGAGTGTGGCAAAGTATTGCTGACAAATTAAATGCACAAGTCTTCCAAAAATATATAGAATTTATATACAAGTCCATAAATATATAATTCAGTTAGGCTTAAACATGAGGAGTGTATAGTGAATATTGGAATTATCGCCTACTAATCTACAATGCGATAGCCTATTATATGTGCCATGCATCCAACCAATATGTCTGAGTCTGTACTCAGGAATGCAGGAATGTGTCAAAAACAAAAAATTCTCCATGAATTGAAGGCTTCATGGAGTGTGTAATTGATAGAATATAAGTATTTTTTTGGGTGAACTATTCTTTCGAGTGTCTTATTCAGGGACACTTTGACACATTGCTGAGGCCTGGGATTGAATTTGGGATTAATGGCTTGCCAGGCAGGCTCTCTAACCATTCAGCTATGGCCACATCATCAGCTTCAGAGATTCTAAGCCATTTCTACTCTGTAACAGTAAAGGGGTTTCAGGGGAAACCAGCAAAATGAGGAATAATATAATAAAAGACTGTCTTGCTAATAAAGCGTCATGTCTCTCATTTTTTACAATGTATTTGATATTACCTTTATATTATTCAATAAATTATGCATTTCATCCTCTATATATTGTCCACCTTTATGATAAAGGCGAAAAAAGATAGTAGACCCGTGGGAGCCAGATTGCTCAGATGACAAAGTTCCTGTGCTGGGAATCGAACCCGTGATCTTGTGGTCTGATGTCAAGCGCTCTACCGATTGAGCTATGGATAGAGCAGCCGCAGAAGAAGCAGAAGGCAGTCTTTCAACTCCCACCCTCGCCAGGGTCAAAAACTTTATATTTGAAATCCGAACGTTTATGTAGATGAATGAACGGGTCAAAAATGGAGAAAGTGCAAACACCAGGTTGAAGTTCATCCATGACGGTCATGACAGACAGATCCAGACTGCACTAGCGATTTGTTTACATTCGACCTCATGGCTCATTTGCATAAGACGTTACCATATTGATTTTATCCCACTGTTGAGGGTTAGGGTTATATTTTGTATATTTTGTTTAAGACTTACAGTAGGCTGCCTTGCCCCACTGGAATACTGTGACTGATATGAATTAATAATTTACTGGAGGGACCATACATAAAATGAAGAATACCTTGTGATGTCAGTGACATTTTATTACAAATGAAAATAAAAATAAGAAACAGTGCAGTAACAATACGTTTTCGTATAGCAGCAATTTTGCATGTGCAATATAAATATAATATATTGTCTGTCGGGCGGGAACCTCATTATGGCCAAAACTGTTACTTTTCAGCATAAACATTCTAAAATAGCAGAAACAGCAGATGAACAAAAAAAAAACAAGACTCACGCAACATAATTTGGCAAGACACACCATCTCCGGACGCCAACCTGCTTTCGGTCTCATAAAAAGGCGTCCGCCCACTTCACGCAGATATATCTACGCGAGACGCGAGACTATGTAGATACGGGAAATAAACCAGAGATGGTGTGTCTTGCCGATTTTTGTTGCGCGAGCGCGAGTCTTGGTTTTTTTCAAAGAAAAGTACCAAGTACCAAAGTAGAAATGATTTAATGACCCCAGGGGTCCTTGGGGGGGTTCCAGGGGGTCCCCAGCAAAATGCATATACATTATGTATTATGTAGATACATTGATAGCATTCTTTCTATGTTGATGGGGGGAAATGTAAGATTTTTGCGTGATGAATCTAAAACTTGCCTTACATTTATAGGAAGGGGGGAAACAATAATTGGCAATTATGAATTATGAATTCCACTTAATAAACTTACAATATCACTGGTGTTCACCGTTCACTTAGGCTACGGGGTTGGGAAAAGCCATCTAAAACTTAAAACGCAATCAAAAATCCATAATTCAAGTTTCACAAAGACGTGTCTTTTCAACAGACGTCTCTACCCCACTGGGCACACAATACAACAACGCCCAAACGCCGTGCATACGCCGTCCAAACGACGTCCGACTCAGACGTGTGTCGACGTCGTTTCAACGTATTTTTTGCAAAACAGCTGCTGACTGAGGCCTACTCGGACGTCAATTTACTGGAGGGACCATACATAAAATGAAGAATACCTTGTGATGTCAGTGACATTTTATTACAAATGAAAATAAAAATAAGAAACAGTGCAGTAACAATACGTTTTCGTATAGCAGCAATTTTGCATGTGCAATATAAATATAATATATTGTCTGTCGGGCGGGAACCTCATTATGGCCAAAACTGTTACTTTTCAGCATAAACATTCTAAAATAGCAGAAACAGCAGATGAACAAAAAAAAAACAAGACTCACGCAACATAATTTGGCAAGACACACCATCTCCGGACGCCAACCTGCTTTCGGTCTCATAAAAAGGCGTCCGCCCACTTCACGCAGATATATCTACGCGAGACGCGAGACTATGTAGATACGGGAAATAAACCAGAGATGGTGTGTCTTGCCGATTTTTGTTGCGCGAGCGCGAGTCTTGGTTTTTTTCAAAGAAAAGTACCAAGTACCAAAGTAGAAATGATTTAATGACCCCAGGGGTCCTTGGGGGGGTTCCAGGGGGTCCCCAGCAAAATGCATATACATTATGTATTATGTAGATACATTGATAGCATTCTTTCTATGTTGATGGGGGGAAATGTAAGATTTTTGCGTGATGAATCTAAAACTTGCCTTACATTTATAGGAAGGGGGGAAACAATAATTGGCAATTATGAATTATGAATTCCACTTAATAAACTTACAATATCACTGGTGTTCACCGTTCACTTAGGCTACGGGGTTGGGAAAAGCCATCTAAAACTTAAAACGCAATCAAAAATCCATAATTCAAGTTTCACAAAGACGTGTCTTTTCAACAGACGTCTCTACCCCACTGGGCACACAATACAACAACGCCCAAACGCCGTGCATACGCCGTCCAAACGACGTCCGACTCAGACGTGTGTCGACGTCGTTTCAACGTATTTTTTGCAAAACAGCTGCTGACTGAGGCCTACTCGGACGTCGTATGGACGGCGTATGGGCGTTGTATTGTGTGTGCCCAGTGGGTAAAGACATATCTGTTGAAAAGACACGTGATATGATATGATATGATATGATATATGATATATGATATATGATATATGATATATATTATATTATATTATATTATATTATATTATATTATATTATTTTATTATAAATGATATGACCTCATACAAATTTAAATGTATTATTAATTAACGGGAGCAGTTACTTTTTGGGTGTCTTGCTCAGGGACACCTTTAAATTACAATAACCCTGTGTGTCTGCTTTAATTAGCTGATAAAGCTAATACTAATTCATTAATAAAACTTTAGCTGGGAAGAGTTCTTTCAGTTATAACCCCCCACCTTTAACTATCAGCAAACAGGGGAGGGACGCAGTCCCCCCAATGGTCCTCCGTCACCGTGTACGTTGTTGGCATGGGACTTGAACCTGCAAACTGTCTGTAGCAAAGGCAACTGGTCAAGCGCACCACACCACTGCGCCAACACACCTTTGGGCCCTCAGCAGGTGTCTTTTAGTGGGTTTGACATATGGGATGACTGAGATTTGAACATGGAACCTCTGTGCTGAGAGTCTGATCAGTATCCCATTACACCATCTCTCACTGTCTCTTACCAGATATCTCTTAGTACTCATGAAGTGTTTATATCAGCCTTCTTCAGTTAGTAAAGTTGAAAAGCAATGAACCAAAGAAGGACTGGGATTTGAACATGGAATCTCAATGCGGAGAGTCTGATCTTTAGACCACGACACCATCTCTCAGCCACTCACGTTATGTCTCTTTGTACTCTTGAAGCGTTATTTTGTGTTAGCCTTCAGTTAGTTAAGTTGAAATACTCCAGCATTTAAAGCTTCATTATGTGACTTTCCTGCTCGACCCTGCTTTTGCCTTTGAATGCTCTTGAGTTGTTCTTTTGTAGTTTAGCTGCAAAACTTGACAATGGAAAGTATTACTACACCATTACGCAGTCAATGACTTAGTATTTTTTTTATGTTAACAAATTCACAGCAATTTCATGATCAACAACCGTAGGTCTGGGACTTGAACATGGAAACCTGGTGCTGAGAGTTTGAGCATTAGTCCGCTACACCATCACACATGTATATATGTCTGTCAGACATTTTTTATAATATAAAAACAAATCTGTAATATATTATCAAACATCTAACAACAATATGAACTATAGTGTTAACAGAGTGACAATGACATATCACATGAGTCATTGTGAAACAATTATGATTCATGGTCACACTCTATTTCAGTAATATAATTAAATTGATTATATCTTATTGTATTTATTTCATTTTATTTGAATGCAGGGTCATTAAAATGAGTCCACATACAAACACATGTGTTGTTGAATTAACTGTGGAAAAACTTGAAGAACAAGGCACTGGATTAAGTAAGCTTGGCTGTTAGCCTTGTCCCTACCAGGCTAACTTCACAGCTAAATTTCCATGGTAACAAAGGTAGGATTGCGTAAATTTTCTTTCGTGAAATCGAGTCATGGATAAACTTATCCAGGGTGCTCTGGCTAAACTAATCTGGCAAGATAATTCAGCTTTCATGAAACCGATTCATCGCTAATCTTGGCTAAATTAAGCCAGGATAGGTGTTAAATCCAGGTTTAACCCCTAATTCTGCTTTCGTGAAATAGGCCCCAAGACAGTCTTTTATTATATTATTCTTCATTTAGCTGGTTTCCCCTGAAACCCCTTTACTGTTACAGAGTAGAACTGCCTTAGAAACTCTGCTGATGAAGTGGCCATAGCTGAATTGTTAGAGAGCCTGCCTGGCAAGCCATAAATCCCAGGTTCGATCCCAGGCCTCAGCAATGTGTCAAAGTGTCCCTGAACAAGACACTTAAAAGAATAGTTCGCCCCAAAAAATACTTATTTTCTATCAATTACACACTCCATGAAGCCTTCAATTCATGGAGATTCTTTTTGTTTTTGACACATTCCTGAGCACAGACTCAGACATATTGGTTGGATGCATGGCGCATATAATAGGCTATCGCATTGTAGATTAGTAGGCGATAATTCCAATATTCACTATACACTCCTCATGTTTAAGCCTAACTGAATTATATATTTATGGACTTGTATATAAATTGTATATATTTTTGGAAGACTTGTGCATTTAATTTGTCGGCAATACTTTGCCACACTCCATTTATTGCGGCCGTGTTTCCTTTCTTGCTTATTATACATTTTACTTCCTCGTATGATTCCGGGGAGACATAAAATTTCTCTTTTGGGTCTTGAGTCAAGACCCCGGCTCCCGTGGAGACATCAAATTTCTTGGGACTCAAGACCCAAAAGAGAAATTTGATGTCTCCCCGGGAGCCTGGGTCTTGACTCAAGACTCTTTTGGGTCTTGAGTCTTGGGACTCAAGACCCAAAAGAGATCACCTGTACAAAGGGGCTCTGGGGGGGGGGGGGGGGGGGGGGGGACACCACTGGGAACGCCCTGGGAACGCCACTGTTCCATGAGCTGCTGCAGTGCTGCTGTTCAGCCACAGAGAAGAACATCGCTCTGGTTTTGGGCTCCATGATTGGTCAGGTTCAAGGATTCTGCTCCTCGACTTTCATGGTCTTTTATAGGAATACGTGAAGCCTGGCTTTACCATCCTGGCTCGACACAGCCTGGCTTGACAAGGTCTAGCTCGACAAAGTCGCTCCTTTTCAGCCTGGCTTGGCGTTCATGGAACGGAATAAACCAGGCTGTACGGACCAGACTTTGTCAAACCTGGATTTGACTTAAATCCAGGCTTATTTAATTCTCCTTTCGTGTAATAGGCGGCTGGTCTACAAATGACCTAGCATCTGTTTACATAACATGCTATCTAAATTACATTTTAGCCTTTGCAAAAGGCTCCATTATGTCTGAAGTTTATCCAGGCATAATATACATAAAGCGACAGTATAAAGAGTAACATTGTCATTCTCTCAGAAAGAGGGTGTGTGTGCCAGAATCAAAGAGAGAGAGAGAGAGAGAGCCCACTCACACCTTCCAACAAAAAGAACAATCAAATACTGCCTTTATGATTTATATCAAAAACTCAAGGAACTAGCAAATTAACATGAATGGCCGTGGCTGCATATCAGTGAGGGGTCACACAAAAAGGGTGGAATCCCCCAAAATAGGCTAAATGGAAGAACAGGAGTTGTCCAGGAGAAATGGTCAAATAACAGGAGTCTCCTGGTGAAAACAGGAGAGTTGGCAGGTATGCTGTAGACCTTTAAAACTTTTCAAACCTTTCAAACCTTAAACCTTTCAAACATTTAGAACCTTAAACCTTTCAAACCTTTAGAACCTTAAACCTTTCAAACCTTAAACCTTTCAAACCTGTAGCACCTTAAACTTTTAACACTACTAATACTTTAACACCTTTAACACTTACGATAAAACTATCAATACTCAATACCCTCTCAACATCCTTAGCAATCCCACACTAACAGTACTTTCTAGTTATTATTGTGCTGTGTTAAAAAGAAAATCCACCACAGCTTTCACCACTGCACTTTGATGTTCCTCAGGTTTGAGCAGATCATAGAGATGCAAGTTAGCCCAGCATCAAGCACTGCAGAGAACAGCACTTTCTTCTCCGTTGGTTGTGTATTTGGAGCACTCCATGATCACATGCTGCAGTTTCTTCTTTCCCACATTCACATGGTCCATTCTCATGTTTCCCAGTGCGAGACAGTCCCCAGGCTGAAGCCAGCATCTAAATCTCAACCTTGTCATGATCACCTGTTCTCTTCTGTTGTTCCCCAGAGTGATGTTCCCTCCACTAACATTAGTTAGTGGAGGGAACTTTTGTATGTAGCAATAAAACCTTCCTCTCTCTTCCCTCTTCCACCTCCTGGTTATATTGTCCTTTCTTATTCTGTGGTACTCTGAGGCCCAAGGCTATGCCCACATCCACCTCCACATTATTTTCTTGCCACATCAACAGCCTCGTTGCCCTCCACCCCCACATGAGCAGGAACCTATAAAAACCCCACTATAGTGCTGTGAGGAGTTCACATATGAAGTCTGGCCTGACCCGTGACCCCTACAGAGCCATCAGAGCAGCAGCCCAATCAGAGCAGATGACCACCTGCTGTGTGCTGTGTGGTGTGCGCTTCAGAGTGAAGGCGCAAGCCGACACACGTTGGTGTGTTTTTGTCCAAATGTAATAAAGGCCTTATAAATCCACCCTGAGTGCCTGGACCTGGATTTCTTATGCCTTTTTGACATAATTTCCCCTCTCTCCTGAGTGTTGTTCCCTTCCATGAGCAGCGGCGGTTTTGGGGATACCAGTGGTGCTCCTGTAACTTATTTTTTCTGAATATCACCCGTTGGTTGTGGGGAAAACAACATATTTACAAAATTGCCAGAGTGCCACCTGAAAAAGTAAAAAAAACAACAACCTGGAAACGATAGAAGGCACTAAATGAAAATACTTTTACACTCATTTTTTAATTTACATCAGGGCCATCTAATATTAGAGCCAAAGTTGAAAAAGATCTGTAAACATGTAAAACCAGTATGACATCCACTGTGCAACTACGACAAACTCTCTCTTCAAGCTAATTGTCAACAACTGGTTGATTGGCCACTCTTTTATTTGGATAAAGGTTGCAGAGCAACTTGATAACGTAAAAAAGGCAAGTTGGAACAACACAAGATATCACGTGTGGATGTTAAGACTGGATCTGTGCCAATAGCCTTGATTCTGAATCAAAGTGCAGTTCCACAAAGCGACTTCAGTCATTTAAAGGGCTATTGTCTTTCCATTGTTGACTTAATTATGTATTAGCAAAGTAGAAAACAGTCCTCTCAGTTTAGTTCACGGTTCAGTGTTACAGTAGTAATATGGATTCTGGGGGATGCTCCATTTGGGAATGTCTGAGCTAGTACCAAAAGTCTATAAATAATAAGTACAGCAAGTAAGTACAATAAAAAGCATTGGCCAATATTACCAATCTGTTACCAGTGGATTAGTCTGCCGTCGTTATTCATTTTTGTATTTATTTTACCCTCTGTAAATGCTTCACGGTAACTATTGGAAATCAAACATAACATAAGTTATTTGCAATGATGTGATACAGCACAATGGCATCTCATTGGACTGAGGAGAGAGGTTGATTCACCGCAAGGCTAATCACCAGTCTATTCTTTAGATCAGCGGTTCTCTAACATTTTCATGTCAAGGACCCACAAATTGATTAATATTTGGCCGCAGACCCCTATCGGAAAGTATTGGGTGACAGGGCCCCCCATAAGAGAAGATGGTACACTTACAATTATACTTAAAGGTCGGGTCTATAATGCATTATAATCGCATATAAAATGTATTAGAAGGCATTATAACACTCGTTATAAATGTTTATAATCATGTATGACAATTTATAACGTATTACAAGTGCTGGTCATAATAGTGCATCATTATAAGCTCAGACGAACAGAACATTATAACTACCATAACTTGTTTAAAGTTTCTTTATATAAGTTGTTATGCATAATTATAAACCTTTATAATGAGTATTATGAAGCATTATAAGTGCATTGGAATGCATTATGATGCATTATAAATGTGATTATAATGGATTATAGACACAACCTTTAATTTAAGTGTTACCTGGTAGTTATAATGTGCTGCATTATGACCAGCACTTATACATTGTATTATTATAAGTTATAATACTTCATAAACCTTGTTTTAAGTGGGTATGCATGATTATAAACATTTATAACGCATTATAGACCCGACCTTAATATAAAGTCTTACCGAGAAGATTTGTCAAGACTGGTAAAAAATCTTTCCAAATTTGCCGAAAAAAATAATAGAGCTTAAAGGGATAGCTCAACCACCAAAATGCTTTTCTTCTATCAATTACTTACCCATGAAGCATTGAATTCACGTAGATTATATATTTTTTGTCATATTCTTGATCCAATATTCCAATATTTGATGAATTGAAGTAAACAGGAGGCCAAGCTTAACAAGAGCAGAACTACATTTAAAACATTCACTTATAACCTCTGCAGTTGTTTTGGAGTTTATAAATTATTTTTTATATAGTTTTGCCTTGGCCTACTTCGATTCATCCAATATTGGAATATTGGATCACTAATGCGACAAAAAAGAAGAGTAATTTTGGGGGTGAACTATACGTTTTTAAACTGTTCCTCACTTTGCTGGGAACCCCCTGTAACCCCCTCAAGAACCACTGCTTTAGATAGTGATTGACTGATTGGAGCATCCCTACTTAGTCCCAAATGAATGAGTCTTACTGCTAAAATCATCTTGGCAATAAGGATCAAACACAATGGAATGTATGTCGCTCAGAGTTTGGTCATGGGTATGTGCAGGCTGTTCCACGGGCCCATCCATAGTTCTTCCTCATCCGACTGGGTTCTGTCGCTAGGAGTCGGACAATCCGTGGGTTCGCTCACAACAAGTTCAGCATCACCGCCATCGCTGCAGTCATCCACTATGGCCTCGCTCTCCTCCTCTTTCTCCTCCTGCTCTCTCTCCCCCTCCCCACTCTCTCGCTCCTGTGTGTCCTGTGGCTGCTCAATGTTGCTCTGTGCAGCTTTCAGCAGGTTCGATTTGGACGCTATGCTTTCGAGGCCCGTGTTATTGGTGCTGCTCGAACCTAAAGAGACACTGGAGGGCCGAGCATTGAACGTGTTCAGCGTCTTGTTGTTGTCCGTGTTGGAGAAGGAGGAGGTGGCGGTGGCGGATGCAGTCATTCCTAAGCCTTTGAAGCTACGCAAACTGTTGTGGCCGCCGACCGTGGCCGCTTTGGGGTTGTTGAGGGGGATACATTCTTCTTGCGTGGCAGCCATTTTGTCAAGTTTCTTAAAGTGCTTGGCCAGCCGTGAGCTGAGGATGGGGGAGTTGTGTTTGAGGTTGTTGTTGGTGGTGTGCGCGTGTGTGTGCGAGGGACCCGTGCCGGTCGCCGAGCGCCGGGTCCGGATGATGGAGCCGTTCTGGGCCACGTAGATGCTGCCGTTGGCGTTACTGTGGCTGTTGAGGTTGGAGGACAAGCGGTTCCGCTGGCCCTCTGCTGCGCTCTCCTCACCCGTGGAACTGGTCTCATACTCGCGGTCCAACACCAGCTTGATCCGACGTTTCCTATTGCCATACTGGTGGGAAGGAAGGGCATACGCACGCACGCACGCACGCACGCACACACACACACACACACACACACACACACACACAGACAGACACAGACACAGACACACACAGACACACAGTAGATCAGCCATTTTTAAAAAGCCAACGTATCAAGTGGTTAACAATCATTTCAACCATTCCCCAATTTTACGAAAAGAGAACCCTGAAAAATGAAGCACTGCAACAAAACAAAATGAAACCCAAAGAGTGAAATACAAATACAATAACTGACTAATGAAAAGAAATAAGAGGAATACAACAGTGGAACAAAGAGTCAGAGCATAGAGGTAAAAAATGCTTATGTTTTCAACTGAAGAAAGTTGTCTTCATTTGAAAGCATTTTTTCCATTGTCGCCAAAGCATAATACTGTATCAGGCTTAAGTGATTGAGCTGCAACAGCAGTAGGAAGGACAGATGCTGACATGACAAGACAACTTTGCCATATTTATCACACAAAGAGCCACGCAATAGAGAGAAATGTAAGGTCACCAATTTTTTTTAACATATAAAATATAAGAGAAATAGACACAAAGACAGCAGGGAGAGATGAGGTACGATGATGGAGAGGAAGTACGTTCTCAAAGAGGCTGAGAGAAGACATGCGAGCCGTGTAAACTCTTCTCTGTAAATCACACTGAGGGAGTGGGAGTGAGAGAGAGAGAGATTACAGTGATAAATCCACTCAGGTAATGAACTGCAAACCCAGTCCAGGCATTTTCTGGAAGATCTTACTTGGTGGGAGAGAATCTAGAAGACTAAGGCCTCATTCTGCATTTCAATCGGCTGACTTGTTTTCGGAATCTTCTTCGTCCTCCTCTGAAGTTTCCGAATTCTCCTCTTCCTCTTCATTATCTTCGGTGATGGGTGAAAGGCCCTCCTCTTCCTCAGAATCCTCCTCTTCCTCGCTATCTTCCTCTATGCTTTCTTGCGAGTCAGAGGAGCGAGAGTGTCTAGAAGTTTTGGGCCTTCCACTGACCGAGCTAGAACTGGACTTTCTAGAGCTGGAACTCTTTGAGTCTGAACCAGCGCTTTCTGAGGTAGTGGTACCGCCATCTTCCTCTAAGTTGGCACTGCTACTTTTCCTACTACTACTTTTACTACTTCTACTACCGCCACCACTGCTAGTACTATGACTGCTACTCTTCTTTCTAGATCGTTCTGTTCCTTCCTCACTCTCAGACGAAACCTCACTCCCCTCGCTGTCCGACCCCCCGTCGGACGTTCCCTCTTCCTGCTCCGTTTCGGATTCAGACTCTGTCGTGTTTTTCTCAGTTTCTGTGTCAGAGTTGGTTTTAGACTTGGCCTCTTCATCGGATTCCTCTGTGCTCTCTCCCTGAAGAGACGAGCTCGGACTACTTTGATCCGAGAAGTTGAATTCTAAGGGAGAGTCTTTGTCACTCACTGCCGCTGAAACACTCATGTCTCCAATGGATCCATGTCTACGCCTGTTTTCATCTCCCGAACCCCAGCTCTCTCCCTCTCTCCATCCCTCCTCTCCTGCGTCTCCCACCCTGGCAGGTCCGTGGAGCCTTCGGGTGAGGGAGATGACGCTGAGAGCCTGGCTGAGGCGCTGCTTGCCCGACGGCGGCCTCTTGGCTTCCAAGGAAGTCTGGAAGTAACTGCCGTCGATGACCACACCGCCGTCCGAGGCGGCTGCTCGCCGAGAAGCGGCTGCTCCAGGGAGCTCTCCTCTGTCCTCTCTCCCTCTTCCTTCTCTTCCTCCGCCATATGTAACTCCACCATTCGGCATATCGCTTCTTTCACCTCTTCCCCTCGTTTCAATTTCTCGCTCACTTCTTCCCCTCGTTTCAATTTCTCGCTCACTTATTCCCCTCGTCTCCCATCCTCTTCCTCCTGTATCGTCCCTTCCTTTAAGTGTATTCTCTCCAACTTCTCCAACCCCTTCAGTGTCTGCTGTCCCTCCTTTCCCTCCTATTCTATCTCCTGCCCCTTTCTCAATCCCCAATTCTTCCTTAGACCCCCCATTCCTGTCCTCCATAGGTCCCACTCTGTTATTCCAGGGTGGGTGGGCAGTAGGGGGCTGTGCGGCTGGTTTACTCCCAGAAGAGAACAGAGAACTCAGCTTCCTCACAGCGTTGAGTGCGGAGGCAGCTCTGGAACCCTGGGGCTCTGTTTTAGTTGTCGTACCACCGTTTGTCATTTGTTTTTTGTCATGATCTGTCGTGGGGGGTCCGGGGGTCTTGAGGGGGGCACCATGTGGGGGCTGGAGGTTGGCAGGGTGAGCTCTGCCCCCTGGAACTGGTCTCCTCCCGTGCCCCAACACCTGTTGTCATGGTGATATTATTCCAAAGCCATGTCAACTAATGTATATATGCAAACATGACACATGTGAAGTATGGCAAACATGAAATAACACAACTGCAAAATGCTAAAATAATAATGAATAGATACATAAAAAGAGATATATAATGCATGCCTATTGATAATCATGTCTCCTCTCGTGTGATTAATTTGGGGGTTAATTCTCATGTGTGTTTCTCCTCTGAACCACATTATTATATTAAAATAAAAACTTGAGCTTGTGGATGTGCTATTTCACACATTTTGTTTTCATATCTATTTTTTTAAACTTAATTTTGAATACAGGACTTTTACATGTAACTGAGTATCTCTAAATTGTGGTATTGCTACTTTTACTTGAGTGAACATCTGAGTACGTCTTCCACCCCTGACTAACGGTATCCTTTTTCAATGCTAAGCTGCTGACACCCAGCTGTATCTTCCAGTCAATCACACTGGTCTCACTAGACGACTGCTTAGTCGAAGTGAAAGATTCAATTACTTTCTCCAGCTTAACTGCTAAAATTGAGAACCCAGTTACTGGACCTCAGCACATCTCCAGACGGATATCGACATATTTTGTAAAAGTTTTGTAAAAGTTAGATCTGTTCTGAATTTCAAAGACATTGGGGCTATCATACAGTACAAGCCTTTATCTTCTCCCTGCACTGCCCTTTTTATGTCTCAACCAAAAGATTTTTAGAGCTCCAGATTGTGCAGAATTCAGCCGCTAGGCTAGATCCTACACTGGCTGTCTGTACATTTTAGAATTAATTTCAACATTTTGCAAGATATTTAAAAATAAGCCACTTGATGGCCTGTCTCCTTGTTAGATTGTTTTTACAACGTTTGAGCCCATATGAGCCTGTGCATAGCCTGAGATGCTAAGACAGGGGCCCTGTGTCTATTATCTGAGTGTAGGCTAACGACTAAAGCCTAATTCAAGCTCTTTGCCATGTTGGAGTTGCAGAGGGTCTTTGAGGCAGATGTGACTTATATTCATTGGAATGCCTTCTCGTCTTTGAGGTGAGTGCGGAGCTCTGCAGAGGGCCTGCAGAGAGTTGGTACCAAGCTCTGGTCTCTTCTAAAAGAAGGAAGCTCTATGGACGTCTCTGCATGACCTCTTAGAGGTTAGGATTGCTTACAAGGAAAGCAGGATGATGGGTTGTCATTAGAGCAAGCTAGAGCCGTGGTTCTCAAACTTTTTATATTTCAAGGACCCCCATAACTCTGAGAGTGTGCAAGTGGAACCAAATGGACCCGTTCCACTTGTACACTCTCAGAATTACAGACCTGTAAGGGTCCATTTGGAACCCCGACAAGGACCCCTGAGGGTCCCTGGCTGGACCCAACTTTGAGAACCACTGAGCTAGAGGAGAATCTTCAATTAGTGACATCCTGCTCGAGGAAATCGAGCTGACAAAAAAAAGGTCTGTGCCAGCTCTTAAATGACTTCTTAAAATGTACTTTTATCTGACAACATAACATTATTCCCACTTTGATTTGGATATGATTTGAGAACATGTTGCATCATTTATTAATAGAATGAATGTAATTTACAACGTCACTACTATAATATTACTGAACTAAATTAGAAAAGGTGTTAATATATTATGTTGTGTTATGTATGTGTTATATTATCAACAGACTCCTGTGAGCTGCAGTACTATCATCACTGACTAACTCTAACTCATCTCCACTGACACGCACTCAGTGGTGTTAAGTAACTGTACATTTACACAACTACTGTACTGCAATTTAACAGTTCTTCAATGTCTTGATACTTCTACTCCACTATATCTTTTTTTCTCACTTTTTACTCCACTTTATTTATTTGACAGCTTTAGTTATTAGTTACAGCATATTTATATGATTACAATTAATCAAGTTATGAATCAAGAATCTTGTCTCATTTGAAAATAGCTGATCTACAAGCTCACAAACATGCCGCATTGCGACCTATTGTGAGCTTGTAGATCGGCTACTTTCGAATAGCCAAAGTATAAAATAGGACTTAAGTGGTTAATGATCACAATTATAGTCCAATAGCATGATATATTCTTACATATGAAGATGTAAACACAAATGATTGATTTACAAATGTACACACATACTGGGTCCTGCCCACAGTTAGTGTTCTTTTTCAGAAGGCACTTTCGCTACTTTAAGTATATTTTGACGCTAATACTTTGTACTTCGACTTAAATACGATTTTGAACACAGCGCTTTTATTTGTAACAAAGTATTTGTTTACACTTACTTGAGTATTTCCAATTTCCAATACTTTTAGTTCTACTCCACTACATCTCAGAGGCAAATATTGTCCTTTTACTCCACTTCAATTATTTGAAAACTTTAGTTACTGATTACTTTGTAGATTTTGATTATTATTACAAAACATACATTAACCACTTCAGCGCTATACACATTTCGGCATTTTGAAAATAGCAGATCTACAAGCTCACAATGAGTCGCTATGCGACGCATTGTGAGCTACCAATACTTTTGTACTTTTACTCAAGTAGGCCTACTTTTTTTATTCTGAACTTTTACTTGTAATCAATACATTGCAGTATTGATACTTTTACTTAAGTAAAACATTTGAGTACTTTTTCCACCACTGTCCACCACTGCACACACACTTCTTCAGTGAAGCTTCTTGATTGTATTCTACTGCTGCTGTTGTTGTGTGTGTGTTCATAGTGTTTACCTCTCCCTCAGAGTCCTGTGGACTGTAGTAATAACTGTTGTGTGTGTTCATAGTGTTTACCTCTCCCTCAGAGTCCTGAGGACTGTAGTAATAACTGTTGTGTGTGTTCATAGTGTTTACCTCTCCCTCAGAGTCCTGTGGACTGTAGTAATAACTGCCGTCATCGTCCACCACCACTTCTCCGTATTCATCGTACAGGCCTGCAGGAGAGATCAGCTTCCTACGGCTGCCGTACTGAGGAAGGTCATAGCTGCAGGCAGAAGGGTATATGAAAAAGGAGAGAGCGTTGATGAATAAAACATTGGTGTTGGAATAAGACATGGGTGTTAAACTTGAGATTCTCTCCGACACTCGAGACTCAGAAATTCAAATCTGTCTCCCTCTCTCTACTCTCACTGTCAGTCTGCCCTCGCTGCCTCTCTTGGATTCACCAGCAGAGGGCAGTGCAGTGCAACTAATGCACGGGGCTCCCAAACTTTTCAGCTCAGGACCCAAAAGATACTGTACATTAACCACTTAAGACCTATTTAAAAAGAAATTACACTGGCAAATCTACATGATCACAACGCTATCTTCAGTATTTTTTATTTTTTTATTTTTAATTAATTGACATTTTTGAAATATTCTTCTTTTGAAAAGAATACACATAGAAATGGGTATGTGAAGCCAAAATGGGTCCGACCCATTGTTTGGGAACCACTGGTATGTAGCATCACATCACCGCTGAGCATACGCCTCAAACTCCTCAAACATAAACTGTGGGTCGGCACCAAGATGCGTCATGGGCAGGCCGGCATCCCAGGGGGAGGTGGGGGGGGGCATCGCCCCCTCAACCGGACCATCTCACCCCCTCAGTCAAGACTGGCAGTTAAAAAAACACACCTTCTGTTACTATAAAAGCGTTTCGGCATCAAGCCTTCCTCAGCGTGTTAAGAAAGTGGTCAGTGGTGATAGACTGATAGACAGACAGACATGACAAGGACTTCAGCTGCTGTCTGTAAAAATACATAATAAAAAAATATATCTCACACGCGCTTCGCGCGCGCACCCCCCTTACTTACGAATCCATATCAAGCTGTTATATTACTCATTGTTTCTTTTACAGTTATTTTTAACAGTTAAGGGGACACTGAGAAGGATCTTAGCTTAGCTCATCCATTTCAGTACGATACGCTTCTAAAAATCCATAACACAGTCTTTAAAAACATGGAAAACAAAAGATTACATCTTTGTTTTACACGAGGTTAAGAATGAGTGTAAATATGGATTTTTAGAAGCGTATCCTACACACACGCGAGTTTGTGTTGATGTTGCTCTAAGCCACCAGCATCTGGGCCATTGTGTAATAACATGGCTGGCTGACTGATTATACTTATGTTAGACTAAGCGGAATTAGAGTTGAGTGTGTGTGTGTGTGTGTGTGTGTGTGTGTGTGTGTGTGTGTGTGTGTGTGTGTGTGTGTGTGTGTGTGTGTCCGTCCGTTGCGTGTGGAAGAGACAGATACAAGGATGACTATGTACATGTGAGAGGGAGACAGAATGATAAAAATTACACAATGCATCACAGATGGCAGAGTAGGTGCTCTCTCTCTGTCTCTTTCTCTTACTCACACAGAAGCACACTTGAGCTGTGATTTGTCTTACTCTTTGGAGGCCGTGTGAAGCTCTGTGATGCTTTTATGTAGCGTGTCTGTCTGTCTGTGTGTGTGTGGGCGTGCGTGTGCATGCGCGCGTGTGTGCAAGATATTGCAGTTTCTTATGAGATGGCTTGACAGACACAGACAGACACAGACAGACAGACAGACAGACAGGCAGACAGACAGACAGACAGACAGACAGACAGACAGACAGACAGACGCACACAAACCTCCAACACTCTGTGATGACAGGCCAATCACATTTTCAACCCAAAAAGGAAGCTTGAACCTTGAAATTGACTTTTGTGAACTTCTTATGAACTTGTGCAGTTTGAAAGTAACAGCAAAGTAAGATGATGCAGACCAGAAGCATCTGCTATATCGCCGCTGCCGGGCGGAAACCTCATATCTCCATAACTTTAAATGTTTTCTTCCGTAAGTTTATGCCCTACTTCATCATACTACTGCAATGACACTGACCATGATAGTGACCATGACAATGACATGATACTGACCATAATACTGGTCCAGGGCCGGATACAGAAATTATTAACTGGGGGGGCATTAATAAATGCTGGGGGGGCGGCTTCCTTTTTTTTGTGTTTTTTTCCCAGTTTGTTTGGCTGTTTGTGTATTACTGCTTCCTATTGTTCTTTTGGGCTGGTTTTCCTAGGCTTCTTTCTCTCGCAATATCTGGCAACACTGCCCATGGAAAATCAGGGCAGAGGATTATTTGAATTGTGCAATGATACATGATGGAATATGATTAAGGATTATTTTGATTATGGTAAGCTCACATTTCATATCATGACATAAATGTAACTTTCACAAAAAAAAAAATGGGGGGGGGGCAGTCAGGGCATTTGGGGGGGGCATTGCCCCCCCTTGCCCATGCCTAGATCCGGCCCTGTACTGGTCTATGATACAACAAAATATTTGGATGAAGATCTGTGTGTGATCAAAACGTTGAATCTAGCAATAAATAGTGGAGCATCTTTTGCCAGTGTGTGGACCTTATTTGTCCTGCACCTGGGCACTTGGATGTGCGTGCACTATCCTTCCTATACTGACCATGAGAGCAGTGTCACACAAAAGTAGCACAAACAGCCGATCTACAAGCTCACAACGTGGTGCCATACGACGCGTCGTGACCTTGTAGATTTGTTGTTTTTGCTATTTAACAAAAATGAAAAAGTGAAAGTGTGTCTGTGGCTTTTATAAAGATTGAACCAATGAAAATAATTAATAAGAGCTTGTGACTAAATAATAACTACATTGGATCCATAGGAACATAGGTGTTTCTTTCTCCATTTTCCTGAAAAGTTACTGTTTTCCACCTAATAGAGACGATTATGAAGCTTAAGCTGGAATGTGGATTTAACTGGAAGGACCAGGCTGCTCTATGGACATGTCAGCATGTTTCAAATAGTCTCCAGAGCAGTGGTTCTCACAGTGGTGAGACTGTACTTAAAGGACGACGTCACCCATTTTCAACTTATCTTCATATAATTGGTCCTCACTAATGCTCACGATAAAATTGTAAAAAAAAAAATCTACTCGATCTGTTTCTCATAGGAGGTCTGTGGACACTCCAGAAACCCGTGACATCATCGTTAGGCAGGATGTTTTGGGGGCTTTTCTGTGTTTATTATGGATAGTTAGGACAGAAAAAGAGAGAGACAGGGAGTGGTACGCCGCAAAGGCCATCGGATTCGGAAATCGAACCTGTGACTTGCCGTTAGGATGCAATAGAGCCTATTTGTGATGTGTGCCTTAACCATTAGGCCATCAGTGCCCCACCTTGATATTCTGACTTGCCCTTTGGCGTGACTTGGTAACTGACTCATGAGCTTTGTCCAGTCTTGATCACCAAGGCAAGGCATACTGCCTAATAAATGATGTGATTGTGTAAAAAGTGGTGCAGAACGCATGCAACCAATACGCTCATGCTCAGCGGTCTCCCTATATCCATTCAGTAGGGCAATGCACACAGAAACATGTAATTCACAGCATCTGGCATCGGTGAATATCCAAAATAAAAGTTGCAGAGCAACTGTGGCAGATTTAGCCCTCAGCCAGTGCGTGTTACATCACCATGGAGCCTCAGAACTGAAATGACCTTCCTCTCTCACTCCAGGAGAAATTGAAAGGAAGAATTGGCTCTATCTCACTACACTGATGCTGCATACTGTACCGTATACACTGTAAAAACCTGAGTCTTACGGGTCCATTTGGTTCAGGATTTTACAGACTGGCTTTGGTTTAGCTTTGGGAAGAGCACCCACTTGTTCATTTGAAACATCACCACAGAAGTTAAAACTCAAATAAAACAATAAGCAGACAAACATCTCATGAGCGTGTGTGTACACAGACAAGACGGTATGAACACACGCATGATGGCATTCAGTCGACAGTCGCGCGCGCCACACACACACACACACACACACACACACACACACACACACACACACACACACACACACACACACACACACACACACACACACACACACACACACACACACACACACACACACACACACACACACACACACACAGGCGTAAGCAGACTAACCCCTGTTCATAGTTGTAGTAATCTTGTGTGTAGTAATCCTGGCCGGGGTCGATGCCTGACTCCATAGACAACTCCTGTTAGATTTACAGACAGACAGTTAGCAATGACACACACACATGCGCGCACACAGACAAATTCATAAGCATAAACACATATTATACTGTGTTCACAGTTCACACACACATGCATGCTCACACAGTGCACACAGCCCTTTAGTGCCTAGAGAAGTGTTCAGGCAAACATCAAAGAGACTGAGACAGAGACACAGAGAGAGAGAGAGAATACCTCTGGTCTGAGGAGAGAAGGTCTGAGAAGTTGCTGTGTCTGCCAGAGAGACAAATAGGGGGAATGACAGATGATGAAAGACAGAGAGAGAGAGAGATCAATATCATGGGATATTGAGCAAGACAAGACAAACAAGTTGAAGAGCCCTTCCTCTCTTAATATGATTCGCTTGGATGGCAGCCATGGTTATAAAGTCGGTGCAAGTTATTGGCAAACTTGATGTGATAGCAAAAACAAATTGTACAACCAGCTGCATTTTATTTGATACATTTTGACTAATGGACATCTGATTTTTTCCCCTCTTTTATACATTTGCTTCCTTTCAAAATGAACATAATATAGCTGTGTTTGAAAGAGACTTTTCGGACGTTTTCAGAGATTTGACTCACAGTTCATTATCAATGGGGTGACCCTACAATACAGTATGTTACTTACTGTACATGACCCTTCATGATGTCAAACCCTACAGTATGCTACTGCAGTGGTCTGGATCAGGGCCCACCCATCTGACCACTTAACACGGCAGCTATAGTCTTCCAGCTGCCGTGTTAAGTGGTCCGATAGATGGGTGGGCTGCGTGTATTTCCAGAGCATTTTCAGAGCATGTTATGAATAAACGATCGATTGTGATCAATGGAATTTAAGGTACTATTTATCAGTATCACAATGAAAACTACATTTTCAAGGTTTTGAAAGAAAAAATATCATGATAATATATTCATTCGTTATGATTAAAATCTTAGTGTTTCGCCAATTATTTCAGGGCCCACTTGCATTATCATCACGGCCATGGTTGAATTACTGAAAGGTTAACTCAAAGCATTTTATCAAAACTGTGCTACTGTACATGATCCTTCAGGATTTACAACTGAATGAAGAATAGAGTGTAGAATGTGTCAACCCCATGCCCTGAGGAGGCAGCTGGGATATTTTAGTACAGAAAACGAGAACAGGAGATCAACAAGACAAGTGTAAATGAAAAGAAATGTAGAAAACACATGCAAAGGCACAGTCCAATCAAAGGGGGAGTCTTACCTCATGCTGCCCATACCCACGCCTGGGAGAGAGAGAGAGAGAGAGAGAGAGAGAGAGAGAGAGAGAGAGAGAGAGAGAGAGAGAGAGAGAGAGAACGAGCAGTGAACGAGCAGTGAACAACATTGCCAAGGAAGCCGTCATAGAAACCAATCTCCGTGATGTACGGTAGAAGTGTTTGATGCATATCAGCAATTCACTCACTGTTATGCGTGTTTACTTACTGCACAGGACATTGGACGTCTAAATCAAAAGCCAAATGGAAGCAGCTATCGGTAACATTTAGTCCTTAAGAAGGCAGAGCAACACACACCAGCACCTGCCCCGCACCCCACCTTCTATCCCGCCAAAGGTGAGGTGGGGTGAGCATGAGAGTGTGCATGAAGTGCAATTCGTTGCACTTGTTTTGTATGTCCAAAATCGTAGAGTAATAATACGATTGTATTATTACAATCGTATTATTGTTTATGTAATAAACAATTAAAACTGTGAAAATAGCCGCTTTTTCTAATATCTATAAGCTCACAACGTGTCGCACCGCGGCACGTTGTGAGCTTGTAGATCGGCTATTTTCCTTACTTTTGTGAGACGCTCTTGTATGATGAATCGGCCATTAATTTACAGAAAAACATAGAAAGTTGAAATATGGAGATAAGGTTTTTGCCCAACACCAACGACTTGTGTGACTTTGTTTTAGAAACGAGGGGAGATAAACATTTAAATTCACCAATAAAGGAAAGAACACGGAAATCAAGGTAACCAACAACAATCAGGCAGGACAGGAGAAAAATCATAGCCTGGCATGGCTACTAGACTAGCTAATGATTTCGCTCTGGCAGACTTCGTCTGGTTTCCAGGCTAGAAAAATCATAAACAGAAAGAAGAAAAACTATGATCACACACTTGTGAATCACTCTGGATAAGAGCGTCTGCTAAATGCCTAAATTGTGAATTATAATTGTAAACTGTAAAAAACATGAAAACAGGGAAAATGCC
This sequence comes from Gymnoscopelus braueri, assembly GCF_963280865.1. Lineage (NCBI taxonomy): Eukaryota > Metazoa > Chordata > Actinopteri > Myctophiformes > Myctophidae > Gymnoscopelus > Gymnoscopelus braueri. The sequence continues at coordinate 18,998,868 of NC_137617.1, forward strand.
CTGTGTTGATGTGCGCAAGGTATTGTTGTGTGAAACCAAGGTAATGAGTCCACCAAATGAAGATGTATCACTGAACAATAAATGGTGACTTTCAGAGGACGCTTCATATTTCCCCCTTCTCTCTCTTTTTTCCAACACACACACACACACACACACACACACACACACACACACACACACACACACACACACACACACACACACACACACACACACACACACACACACACACACACACACACACACACACACACACACACACACACACACACACACACACACACACAGAGCATCTCATTAAATTAGGTAATTAAAATATGAGACTATGAGACAGATCCAGAAACATGCACGAGTGAGATTCTTTGATTAGGACGCACGCTTCAAATGAGCAACACAATCCACTAACATGAAGCCACGGATGAATGGACCTAAAAATGGATTGGATAGACAGAGTGATGAATGAGAGAAGAGATGGAGGGGAAGATGTATGTATGATGGATGGATGAATGAAGAGAAGGTGCTATGGAAGGATGGTTGAATGGCTAGACGGATGAAGTGATAGAAGGAAGGAAAATGGATGCATGGATCACCAGGTGGTGAGGAGGACAGACGGGGGAATGAATGATTATTTTATTTTTGAAAGTGGCGGCCACCAGGTGCCCCCCTGGTAAAAGAATGAATACAATAATTATACAAATTTGTGTGTGTGTGTGTGTGTGTGTGTGTGTGTGTGTGTGTGTGTGTGTGTGTGTGTGTGTGTGTGTGTGTGTGTGTGTGTGTGTGTATTGAAATTCAATTCCTAAGATTATTGTGCCTTTTTAACCACTTTCGGCCAGCCATCCCTATGGGCATGTCACCATGTCATTATTGTCAAAAGTTTCAAAAATAACTAAATTAGCCAGCTATTTGTGCTATTTTCATATTTCTTCAAGAAGCCATTTTACAAAAGGGGGGCCGCAGCCAGAGGCTGTGTATATGTTTAGGTCCTTGGACGTTTGGGAACCCGTTGCATACCATAAAATTATCTCCTACTTGCCTGTTTAACTGTCATGCATCGTTTTACAAGTCAGTCTCTAGATACTCAACAACAAATTGATGACATCTCCCAGCTTTCCTTACACATAAAACTGTGTTGAAACAATAAGAGTTAAAAAGTCAGTGAAGTCCAAAGTCTTTAGAGAGAGCCTTCATATCAGCGCAGTGATATGATTTGTTTTCAAAGCAGAGGGCGTAGGTTAGTGGCCATTCTCATCTCTGTTCTAACAACTACCTTGCATTTAGACGTCCCCAGACTATCAGTAGGCGGAGATCTCTAAATGTCTGGGTGCGGGGCAGTTTGTGTGTCTATTACCGTGTGAATATCACTATCTCTGTGTCCTTGTTGCTCTGACAGACAAGCCATATTATCAGTGGTGGAAATGGACTGGATTCGCTTTGGGAACTGTACTTGTCCCACATGCACGCGCGTGCAGCGCGCGTGCATGTGGGACCGTGCGCGCGCGCGCGATTTTTTTTTGCGGTTCTGGGCGGATTGGGTCCATTTTTCCGCGGTTCTGGGCGGATTGGGTTAGTTTTTTTTCCAGTTTTTGGTTTATTTATTTTGGTTTTAGGGTTAGGATTAGGAGTTAGGTTAGGGTTATGTTATTTAATTCATATTTTTGCCTGATTTTACCAATTTATTATCACAAAAAACTATTTCTGCCTAATAAAATATTCAAACAAAATGGGTTTATACTAATGTATTTTGTGGATTATATTAGACAATAACTAGACGGTTAATTTCGCGGATTTGGGTACTTTATATTGTTTTTTTTGTTACTTTATTTCGGGGTTAGGGTTAGGTTAGGTTTATGTTATTTAATTCTTTCTTTTTTTGCGGTTAATTTCGTGGATTTGGTACTTTATTTTCGTTTTTTGTTACTTTAATTCGGGTTTAGGGTTAGGGTTAGGGTTAGGTTGTTTAATTCTTATTTTTTCGATTGGGTGCCCCTGATTACTCAATAAAAATACCTTAAAATTATACTCGAGTACAGTACTTGAGTACATGTACAGTACTTAATTAGTTACTTTTCACCACTCTCACTGTCAGCGTTAGATTAAAATTACTTACTCACCTTCTGCAAAGATTGTCTTGGTTTCAGAGAGCAGAGCATGGTTGTAAATATGAACTTTTGCCCCAAACTTTAAGTCTTTATATTCCATATGTCCATGCACGTCCAGCCTTGTTTACCTTGTGTGTGCAGCCGCTTGCTTGACGACGTAAAGCCTACGTTAGTGCACTAACGTAGGCTTTACGTCGTCAAGCAAGCGGCCACAGAAGTCTGTTTCCTTTCAAAGCGATGTGCATTTCAAAATAAGAGTTTTTTGAATTTTGAACGGATTCCGTTTTGAACGTTTGGTCCGGACCAAACGTAACTATTAATTTGGCCACGCGACCCGGAAATGACCGTAATAATCCTAAAACGGGAGCGAAAATATTTTTCCTCAAAAAAAAAAAAAAAAGATTTTTTTTTTTTGACAATCTGAAGAGCGTTCCCACACGTGTTCACAGCGTTCCCCCGCAACGGTTGCTATGGGAACGCCGTTCCCATGCGTGCAACGCCATTTCCACCACTGCATATTATTAGCTTTTCTCTAGACGAACACACACACACACACACACCACTGTCAGTCTACCACTCTGTCCTCCTCTTCCAGTCTAGCAGTGTGTAATTTGATGTGCTTGTGTGTGTGTCTGTGTGTGTGTGCGCGTGCGTGCGCGTGCGTGCGTGCGAGACGGTTATATTATTAGCTCCTCCGTAGAGGATGGACTCCCTCTGATAAAACTGTGACATATACCCTCTTTTACTGTGTCGTCCCCCTAGTCTCTCTACTTGTCTCTCAGTCCCTTCATCTCCCTGCTCTTTGACTCTACTCACTTTTCCTGGCCCTTTGTCTTGTTCACTCACTTCATCTCCCATGTCCTTCTCTCTCCCTCTCTCCTTCTTTCTGTCCGTCTCCTTCTCTTTGCTCTCTCACTGAACCTAATAGACAGCCGTTTCCTTTTGCTTCTTTGTGGGGTTTGGATGGTTGACTCTCTATTTCCAAACTCAATTCACGTCAGTGGCTTTTGGTTTTGATGTTTCATAGGTTCAATCGTTGTCTTTTCTAAAGCTAAGCCCCTGTAGCATGCACGTACCGTATGGGGGACCGGGATCAAGGGTTGGTTTGGGGGCATGGTGAAGTAAAGTGGAGTGTTTGTAGTCCATTTGGTCCTTTATGAACTGTCTTACCAGCACCAGACTGCTAAGTGGTGCGATCATACTACAGTGTCACAGCAGTAGAAAGCATCAAAAGTAGCAGATCTACAAGCTCAAAACGCGGCGCGAGGAGATGCGTTTTGAGCAAGCTTGTCAATAGCTTTTGCTGTTTTTTTATTTGAATCGTGAAAAGTAACAGTTTTGGACATAAGGAGGTTTCAACCCGACAGAGAAGATGCCCCCCATAGGATGGTCTGCAATGGTCTTACTCTCTATTCATCTGCAGCTCCATTTCAAATTCAGTCCGCGGTATTTCCATCTACAGAACCGTGTTGCTCTCCTATTTCTCTGCCCTCCAGAACAAGGTGCCTGTTGAACTGCCAGAGCCCAGGAGGAAGGAAGAGGAAATGAGACCAATAGAAAGTCTAACACATGCACTGTGTGCATGTGTTAGAGAGATGGTTAGAGAGAGAGAGAGAATAAAAGAGAATGAAAGAGAGAATGAAAGAGAGAGAGAAATGCAATATGCAACCAGTGAGGTTGACAAATAATCTTAATAGAACATTTCTTAGCCAGTCACCTGAAACAGCCTGTTTATGTGTGCAGCCTCAAAGGCATGTGCTTACCTTTGCTTGCATGTTGTGTGTGTGTGTGTGTGTGTGTGTGTGTGTGTGTGTGTGTGTGTGTGTGTGTGTGTGTGTGTGTGTGTGTGTGTGTGTGTGTGTGTGTGTGTGCGCACACACGTGCAGTACTTGCACATTAGCAGTATTATTAAGGCCTTTCATAATATCACAGCCAGAAGGTATTTCATTTTGGGTTATGGGTTATGATACGCTCTGCCACTGATATGACCATTTGATTATGTTTGTTTACGTGTGTGTGTGTGTGGGTGTGCGTGCGTGTGTGCGTGCGTGTACACCATGGAAATCCTCATAACATCCGCATTTGATCAATTTGATGTGCTTTCTGGCTCGCTCGCACCCCAAAGTCATGTCTGCTATTGCTAACATCACAGCAGGATCAATTCCACCGCAGATAAAAAACTATCAGTGTGTGTGTGTGTGTGTGTGTGTGTGTGTGTGTGTGTGTGTGTGTGTGTGTGTGTGTGTGTGTGTGTGTGTGTGTGTGTGTGTGTGTCAATTTGTTCCATTTACTCAGACACAAGGCCATCAGTGTCACCCAGTAGGTGCTTAGTGGAGTGAAAATTATATTTTTTGGTTGTAGAAAATTACATCTATGATGATTGATTAGCACATTGCTTTTTTGTCTCATTGTACATCTGTGTAGTTCTTTTATGTTAAAGCTGCACTATGTAACTTTCCAGTTCTACCCCGGATTAGTGGCATAACAGTCTCCTCACTGATATACTCGCAGGGAACCAGACCTGTAAACAACACTGGGAATAATATTCTGATCCGGTCCTACTGTTTAACCCAGGCTGTATGTACTTTAAGAGAGCATTAATTAACCACTTTCATCATGGCCTCCCTATTTTGTGCAAGTCATTATAGGCAAGCATTTTCAAACCTTTTCACATTTCAAACTATTACAGTATGCAATATTTGTGACAGTCACAAGGCCTTGTTTCTTATCTTGTTTTATTTGCTTGTCTAATGTATGACAACTATGATTCCTACAGAATGTCAAATAAGATAAGGCCCTTTAACACTGATATTTCTTACCACAACTTACTTTATTAGGGAAACATAGGACTTTTTCTTTGGTCCAACTAGTTCTCTAGAAGACCTCGTCTAACTGCAGTTTCATTCACTTCCCAATGGACCGGCACCAGGGTTTTAATGAGACACTGTATAAAAGTGGCAATAAAGATATTTTTTCTTTTCCCAGACACACTTCAGCTGAAAGAACCTAGAAAAATACCACTATGTATAATGTTAAAATCCAGAGAGTTCATATAACTCTGAATGTGTACAAATTTTACACTCTTAGAATTAAGTAACAATTGTGGGCCTCTGGGGGATAAACAAACATACAGGAGCTAACTTTGAAAAACAAACGTAAAACACAACAGTTGGTGAAAGAAATTAAATGAAAATACAAAACAAACAGTTTTGAAAGTCCTTAACTGTTCATAGTTCAAGAGTATTATATGAAAGGAAAAATATCAAAATTAACTATGAAGAAAATATCAACAAAGAAAAGAAGGAACAGAGGTGAGAACAAACAACTAAGAAATTAAACATTAAGAGAAGACAGAGAAAGACAGAAATGTGAGAATCCACTACTTACAGTATAAGAAACTGACTGAAGTGAGAACAAAGCAGAAATTGTAAACGAACCTACAGTAGAAGTCACTGGTGAAGGGGGTTGAGGTCCAAACATTATGTATCATTAAACTATAGCTTCCATTATGAACTGTATATTATAAAGTATATGCATTCTATGCATATGTTTGATTAAAACTAAAATAAACACAATAATAGAAAGTGAGAAACCTTTTATCAATGGTTTCATTAACTCAAGATGCAGACAAATTCAAGCAGTATTTTAGATACATAATTGGGCACATCTACTGTATCCGTGGTCACTGATTGGTGACACTTTGGGCAGTCTTTGTAAAAAACTAAAAGTGAGGGAATGAATGTCGCTGTGGCAGCAGAAATACAGCATGCAGAAACGACCGAACTACAACCCAACAATTACTTTTGTGACATCTTAGAACATCTCAGTGTGAAAATAGCCTAAATTTGAGCCGATAGTAGATGTGTACTGGATCAGCAGAAAGGTTAGCAGCCTCCTTCCTGCTTCTTCGTCACCCTCATACACAGAGTACTGTACATCATAGAGCCATGATGTACAGTGTAAGGATTAACATAAAGAGTCCAGACATTGTGTTTCAACCACTGTCAATCTGGAGTCCCTAATTTCAGACAGCCCGTAGCAGAGTTTGAGTTAAGGGCCACTTCAACTGTTCTCCATCTTTCTACACCTGAATTCACAGTATAAACCAGTTGAGACCCTTTTCTTTTACATGTGGGGTCATATTGAACATACCAGGGCCAGGGTGAACAAAAGCAGTATTTGAGACTAGAATTCACCTGACAAACGTCCTCTTTTATCTACTTCTTCCACTTGCCCTGATGAAGGCCGCCTCAGCCAAAACGTTGGCATTGTGTATTCACCCTGGTGCAGGTAGCCTACACTGTCCCTGCGTGCTTTGTGATTGCTACACTCCACCTTTTGGTGATTTGTGCGTAAGTGTTCTCTTTTGGCTAGAGAATTAAAAGGAAGCAAACCCATTATGGATGTGGCCATGCTCTCTTGCTCCCTCTTCACCTCTAAATACATATCTCCAACTTAGTTCATAATAATAAACTTTATACTTTATTATGACTATCTTAAACTTTCCTTAGTTTAACCCATTTAGACCTGAGGCCGATTTTAAAAACACTAAATCCTAACCTAAGTTTTAAGATAATCTTCTATTTTTAATTAAAAAATCCTGTTGCTTACTATATACATAGCAACATCTAAAATAACATTTATTTCCCGGTTTTAAAGGTATAACAACGAATAGGCTTTCCTGGTCTTAATGGGTTAAACACATCTTGTCTCATCCTCAAAGAAGAAAGTGGACATACTGTATTAATACCGCAGCAGAGAGGGTAAGTTCTTTCCAACTCTCTTCTACCCCCGCCCCGGTAACGTCAGAAAGAGAAACTGTGAATACCATTCACTGACAAGGGAATCCACAACTACGAGTTTCATCATACCGTGAAATCACTCTAGAATCCCACAGAGCTGTTTTGAACCACTGTCCCCTTGACAGCTCATCAGTAGCGCATGCTAACAACATTCAGCAGTTGCTCCACACACACAGTACACACTGTATGCACTTTTCACATCAACGGAACGGAATGCCGTCAGTGGGAGATGGAGGCCCTACATTACTGTCGACTGGGAGGGGAATCGCTGCTCCAACTCTTCCACAACGGAGTTCATATTCGGGTGGCGCTGAATCAAATGAGGAGGGGGAGGAGGAGGTGGAGGAGGTGGAGGAGGTGGAGGCGGTGGAGGAGGGGCAGCATCCTTTGCCCCTCCCCCTACCGCGCCTTCATCTTTCCCCGCTTCGCTTTGTTCCGCCGGGGCATCGAGGGAACTCGTGGACTCCACGGAGGTCTGGCTCTTGACGACCTTCCTGACCATCTGTTTCTGGTCGATCTGGCTGAACATGTTGGCCACCGACCTCTCGATCTCGGCGATGTTCTGGATGTTCTTCAGGATGCCTTTCAGCTCCTTGCGGGGAGGCTCCGGCTCCACCGGGAGAGGCGGAGGCGGCGGGCGGAGGGAGACGGGCCGCAGCGGCTGCGCCTCCGCCAGCGAGGGCAGGACGAAGGTGGAGGGGCGCCGGAGTGAGGGGGACAAAGGTGGAGGCAGCGGGGGAGGAGGCGGAGGTGGAGGAACTGGCGGGGGAGAAGGGGGTCGGGATGTGGCAGGAGACGGGGTCTCCATGTCGTTGGAGTGGGACGGTTTGGGAGGAGGGGGAGGGAATGGCGGCGGATGAGGAGGTGGACAGGGGGCACGGGGAGGAGGGGGAGGGGAGGACGACGGGTGAGGAGGTGGTGGGGAGGACGACGACGCGTGAGGGGGCTGGGGAGGTGGGGGGGGCGACTGATGAGGGGGTGGGGAGGAGGAGGTGCGAGGGGGCCAGGGATGGGGGGACGATGAACGAGGAGGGGGGTGGGGGGACGACGCATGAGGAGGTGGGGTCGGGGAGGAGGTGCGAGGGGGGCGGGGAGGGGACGACGACGGATGAGGAGGTGGGGAGGAGGCGCGAGGAGGCGGTGAGGAGGCACGAGGGGGCCAGGGATGGAGGGGCAACGAACGAGGAGAGGGAAGGGGGGGAAAGAGATGAGGAGGTTGGGTCGGGGAGAAGGCGCGAGGGGGCCTGGGAGGGGGAGGGGACGGATGAGGGGGTGGTGAGGAGGCGCGAGGGGGCGGGGGAGGGGAAGATGTTGGTGGAGGAGGAGGTGGAGTTGATGGGGGATCGGGGATGGCCTCTACATGAACCCCTAATCTCTCCTCGGCGATCCAGCCCCCAGTTAAATTTGCCCCGAACCGCCGCAGCACAGGGGGGGTGGGCCTGTGACTCGGTGGTGGGGTCCCTCCGTCACTCTGGGTAATGATGATACTCGGGGGACCCTCCCTAAGGGGCGCCGTCGTTAGCTGCTGCGTCGGACTGCAGCTGTGATGCGGGGGGGACTCGGGGAACACGGAGAGGAGGTAGTCAGGAGAGAGAGACACCCGGGAGCCTCGGCTTTGCCTCTGCATCATCTCCTGCAGCGTCTGCTGCTCAAACTGCTTCGCTTGCTCTTTAACCGACAACTTGGGCTCTAGGCTCTGGCTCCCCAGGTCCGAATCCAGTCTATGGTCGAACCCTGAGTCCAGTCCCGCATCCTTGCTGTCTCCGAGGTCTGCCTTCAACAGCTCCAGCTCCCACTGCACGGGGTCCATGACCACTTGGCGCCTCAAGGTGTTGTACATCTCCCTGCGATGTAATCTCGACGGGAGAGTCCAGCTGTGTCCCACCCCCGAACCCCAGCCGCTGTCGCTGCCGGTGTACCCGCCGAACCCTGTGTCGCCTCCGGAGGAGCTGAGCCTCAACCAGGCCCCCCGAAGGCCCTTCCTGGTCGGGGGAGAACTCCTCCTCCTCTGGGTTCTTCCGAGGGTCTCTGGACTGCTCAGTGTGCCGTCCTCGTGGTAGATGGGATTCTTCGTGGTGAGGGGGTTTTCGTCAGAGAGGAACGTGATGTTGGACTCGGACTTGGGCAGGTTATTGAGCACGCCTCCGTTGGCAGTGCACTGCTGGTGGGCGGCGATGGCCCGAGTGGCAAAGTCTGAGATCAGACGTTGGCGGTCACCTTCGTCCAAGCTGACGCGGCCACCGGCACCGCGCTTTGAGCAGCTGGGACGCAGGTGGAGGGTGTGAAATAAAAGGTGAAAAAAAGAGGAAATGAAGGCAGGTATAAGAAGAAGAAACAGAGATAATGAAAAAAACATGCAGGAGCAATGGGAATGAAATTACAAAAGCAAAGAGAAATGAATGAGATTAAAACTAGAAAAAGTGCTCCACGGAGCACAGGTCTCCGCCAGGTTAGGTAGGTTATTGTGGCCTCCTGGTGGCGCTATAATAGGCCAATGTGAAAAGGGTGCCATTTCTTCTTGGGCCTTTCACGGCAATCGGACCTTGCATTCATGATTTGAGGCATTTTGTTCCAAAAATGTGTGTTGCTAAATTAGACCTGCTGGTGGCGCTATAACAGGCCAATGTGAAAAGGGTGCCATTTCTTCCTCGGCCTAGTGGGAATGTGCGTGCAAAATTTCAAGGAAATCGCATGCTGTGTTCATGATTTGAGGCATTTTGTTTAAAACAAACCAATCCTGCAAACTTTGGAAGGCAATCTTAACCAATTAGGATGGAATATGGAAAATCGGACAGATCCGTGTTGATCACATGACTATAGAGATACTGTGTACTGATTTGCGTGATGTTTGGATCAAATCTGAAGGAGTACTGTCAAAAAATATGTTTTGCACAAATCGGCCTCCTGGTGGCGCTATAACAGGCCCATGTGAAACATTTGGGGCAGAGGTTCTGAATTGGCATCCAGGGAGTGTGTGTGCAAAGCTTCGCTGCGATCAAGCCAACGGTGCGGGAGATTAGCTGTTCACAGACGGACACACGGACACACGGACGGACACACGGACGGACAGGGGGTAAAACATACTCTCTCGCCATGCCTTCGGCCTGGCGGAGACAATGAGGGATAAAACAAGGCCTTTCACTTATTGACACTAGACGATAATACAATTATTCGGAAGGAAGAGAGGGGTGACTAAAATTACCATACATAAAGAATGAGAGTATAAAAGGAAGATAAAACAAGAGAAGGGTAGGGGTTGGTTGGTACATGGAAATGAAAATGAAGGAAACTTGAAGATAGGGCTGAGAAAAGGAATGAGGGTCAAATGATGAAGAATCTGAAAAGGAGCTACGGGTGCACTCTGATTTTGCTGTGGGCCGAAGAGGGGAAAGAGATGGATTGCCAAAAAACAACAAAAGCAAAAAACTAATAACAAACTACTGTAGCAAGTAACTCTGAGTGTCAAAATGTTACACTCACACGTACAGTTAAATTAACAGAGGACCAGTGTACCTATTGGTTCACATCAACAACTGTGATCCCCAAAACCAGTACCAGTTAAGGAGAGCTAACACCATACATAAACTAATAATATCCACCAACATACACAGACACAAACACAAAGATGGAGTCATCTAACCAGTCCACAGATCTGACACTACTGTGAACAACGTCTACTCACTGTAGTCTGTCAGTCATGGAGGAAGAGCTGGAGGAATGGATAGAAGAACGGAGGAGCCCAGATGAGAACAGGGAAAAAAGAGTGATGAAAACAATGAGTATTATGTCATGACCTTTAAAGTTGTGGAAAGAAAGCGCCTAGTCAGCGGGAATGCAGGGAGTGGGAGGGTGAAATCGGAACGACAAAGTGTTGGCACAGTGGTGTAATTTTGCTGAAACAACTGCTATTTCTCCGACCTTTATCAATGATTTGACCGAGGACGCATACTCTTTTTCAGCAAAGCCCCAGTTCCACACCCATTCAGTGGCACACATTCAGACCGGCCCGATTATTAGGTCTATAGAAGGATGTGGCTGTTAATTTAACTCTGAGTGTCAAAACTATTTTAAATTAACACTTACTTTACTAAGTATTAAAGCAATGAGCCCCAAGCGGAGTGCCTAAAAAAGTCTAAAATCACTGTAAAGCACATCCTCGGGAGGCTTATTGCTTATATAAAATGGTTACATGGCAACATGACATATCATATATCCCAATGAAAACATTAAAACACAATGTCACCAATGAATAATTCCTGCAAGAAAGTAGTCCCTGGCTGCCTGTACAAACAAGGAAGTTGCTATGCAAACTCTGAATGGTATGCGATATCTGCCTCGTTGTAAAGTCATTTCAAAAGCCATGCATTTGTTTGTAAAACCTTGCACAGACACAGGACATTGAGTGAACCAAAAACGAGAGCCCATGGTTTCCTGTCTCTCTACACTGACACTTTCTGAAATACAAAATAAAGAGTAGAGATATACACCCTGATCACAGACAGTAGGGAATCACATCCCCAGGCAAGTCACCATATTCTATTTACTGGACACATTTTCATAATCCACTGGTTATTGATAATTATTATTGACAACTTAACAGATAGCTACAGGAATTCTTTTGAAAAGGAAGAAGTGTGGGGGAAAAGATAACAGGTTAGTTGAAAAACAAAACAAAGCTAAATAGGCAACGAGGGTAGTTTAGTATTCTTGCAAGACTCTCTCTCATAAGCTTATAAGGAGGAGTTGATGAGGTTTATGAGTGAAAACGAAGACAGATTCGACACTATGCCAAGTTAGCTGCTGTAGCTCAACATCGCAGCTGGAACACTGAAGTCCGGCCAGTGGCGTTGGGGTGAAGAGGTTTTGTGGCAACATTAACTACCAGACTGCTTGGAGACAGCAGAGGCCAGAGCAAGAGTTTGGCCATTAAGGCTGCATCAGAGACAGCAGAGAGAAGCAGCCGGTGGCTGTGGATGAAGAGGCAAGACTCCTGCTGGGCCCCAAAGTAGCAGGCCAGTATAACACTGAGGGGGGGCGTTTCTGGGCTGCCAGAATTCACTGTTGAGCCCTCCAGAGGTATATGAGGATGCCCCTGCCATGCATAGTCTAATGAGATGTCTGCCACTCTCAACAACCAGGCAACAAGCTCAGTTTTGATCACACTGTAGCTGGCCTTGGAGGTGTATAGTTTTGAAAGGCTGAAAAAACTAATGATCAAAGGGTCCTCTACTGATGATGGGTCCTAAATATGACAACCTAACCCAGGCTCCCTTGTCTCTACCAGCTATAAAGACAACTTTCTTGTAAGTGCTTTTTTTGTATATAAGTTTTATTTTTCCATGCTTCCCCCCCCCCTTTTTTTTGTACATATATTTTTTAAATGCTTTTTTTGTACATAGTGGTATTTTTTCTGTATTATCTGTATTTTCATGTTGATTTTTGAACTGTTTGGTTGCTACTATATATGTCTATGAAATTAACTCAAGGACCCCAACGGAAACAAGTCCGCAAGGACTTTTTTGGCCGGACCTTTTAGACAAAAGCATTATAAATGTAACTGTGTTGTTTTACATTCTTTTGCCTAATAAAAATTTCAATCAATCAATCAATCAATCAATGCACAAAGGATATTGACATCTTATCCTGTGTTTTGTCATCTGACATCCATCACAGTGCATTCAACAACTGAAATAATTTGATATATTCCCATGAACCACAGACAAAAAAACTTGTTTTGGGTGGTTCCTTTTGCTTTGACTTACATTTTAAAAATAGTGAAAATAGGCAATCTACGTGTTCACAACGTGTCGTATCGGGATGCTTAAGTGGTTAATCACGTTATTTATAAAAAAATATATTGGATTTTTTTCTGTCGATTTGTTGATATAAAAATAAATGATGTGCCTCTCGAATATTTGATTAATGGAAAAGCTAATTGATAGAATAATCGCAAAGATAACAATAGATAGTTACAGCCCTAGTTGAACATTTTCAATGCACTGTATCTGGCTGGCTGATGTTATAGAGTTGGCTATACAGTATGTACACGTAAAAACACCCATGGGACACATTTTGACATGTTTGTAAATCAACACAGCCTTGATCTCAGCTAAAGACACTAATCTCTGATTATTTAATTGATTTACTAATGAATCTAAGTTAAAGCCCAAGAGAGCACCCAAAGGTCATAAGAAATCCCTTTCTAAACTCAGCCATGTCAGCAGTTTAAATGTAATCAATTCAGTTGTATGTATGTGCGGGCGCACACACACACAGACGGTAACCCTACCGAGTGTAATTATCAAAGCGCTCAGCAGCTTATCAATGGAATTAATTATGGCCCAGGGCATTCTTTATAAATTAGTAGCTGCATTTATTTTAATCATCTCATATCCAAGTTCATTTCCACACCCATTCTTCACAGGATTGTTCTGGCTGGCTAAAGGGTCTCTCACTCACATGGACACAACCACACATACCTGCACATCCCATTCAATCATTAGCAGACAGTTCCTACCATTTTACATATGAATTGTCGTGTTAATGGAGTGGGAAGCATATCGGCGGTGGACGGGAAATCAGTGATGCGTGCAACGCTGATAAGAGTTCCATTCCACTGCTTGGTGTGCTGCTGAAGGACTATAACTAACCTGAAATGTGCTTCATTTAAAGTGTGTATGTTAACAGTTTCAGATATGAGCTAAATCAGTGTACCCGCTTAGATTTACTATTAAACTCTTGCTGAACCAAGGCATACCAATCAAACCACTGGAAATAGGCATATGGCTATGTCAAACAGAACATCTGCTCGAATACACAGAGAAAGACAAGAGGTAACTGGTACACAATATGGCTTAAGCCCATAATAACAATTATTTTATGCAATGTACTGTAAGATGAGCAAAACAGTGTTGTCAATTATGGCAGACAAAATTGATGTTCATAGAAAAGATACAGATAATGATAAATATGAAAAGCATAATTTGCTCTGTGATAAATTATATACAGCATCATAATCGTGCCCATTTTCTCTAGCAACACCATTAGTGCATTCTTTCTAAAAAGCAGTACTGTGGGGGGTTGGCTGGTAGCTCAACCAATACTGTTGCACCCTTAAATTATTCTAAAATGTTTTTTTATGGAAATATTTTGTAAATGTTTTGTAAATTGTAACTTTTATACTGCTTCTACCCTGAACAGGGCTCCCTCGTGAAAGAGATCTTGTATCTCAATGGAAGCTGTATAATAAAAGGTACAAAAAATGAAATAAAATGTAAAAACATACTGCTAGTCCCTGTGAGTCATGGACCTGAGTTTCAATCCGACTCCCGTCATGTCTTGTATGTCTTCCTTCTCTCTCAGTTTACTGTCTCTCTACACTCTGCTATCTGATACACCAAAAACTGCCCCAAAATTATAAAATAATAAATAAAGATAACACTAATGTACTTCGGAATGGTATTCCATTCAGCTTCAAATGCCATAAAGTGGCAAAAACTATTTTAACGTCTCCAAACCCCATCTCACCTAAACTCTGAACCGCATCTTTGACAGACCTCATTGCTCTTTGAAGGGAGGATTTCATAAGACTGTTTAGTTGAGGCTAAATCAAATATTATTAAAGTTAAACAAAGTGTCGCAACTTTGTTTAACTGTAGGACACACTATCTCCACTCCATGGCACTACTTCTGCAGTCACATGACTATTGTTTTTATACTTGGGTTTAATGTGTGTTATATATTGCTGCATTGTATCTTGCTTGCTGTGATTATGTATTATTTTATCCGCCGGGCTGCAAGCCAAATGTCCCTTTAGGGCGCGCTCCCACCAAGAGTTGGCTGGCCGCTGTTTGCAGAATCTGCCAATGCATTGTCAATGCAAATGCGTTGATTCACGCAAGAGCAGATTTTTCCGCTAGTCGCGCAGACCTTGCGTTTATCTGCTCTCCGCGACTAAGCATAAAACTGCTGGAGGCAGGAGCCGATTTTCTCCCTCTGTCCAATCGGGTGAGTGGAAGGCGGACTGTCTCAAGACTCAGGAAGCAACATGGTGCTCAAGGCAGCAACATGGTGCTCAAGGCAGCAGGCAGTGCGGGCTACGGGGAGGGTCCTGAAAGTGAGTGACAGGCGCGACACTCCCGTTTTTTTGAATCCGCTGGCTGCAAAAAACTGTGGCTGCGCACAACCTGCGTTTAACAGCGGCCAGCCAACTCTTGGTGGGAGCGCGCCCTTAGGGAACCCACGGACTTGAACTGACCGTAAAACTGCACCAATATTTTGATGTGGGACTTGGGTGGATATTTTCCATGTAGCAAAGTAGAATTACTTGTAACAACAGCAGCAGGAAAATGAGCGGATAGGAATAATAATACAGGGTTTTATCCGCAGCTTTCGATGCCAATCAGTGATCAGAGCTGAGATTTGTGTATCAGAGCGTGACTCGTTAAAGAGTATACCAACATCAGTCCACTTTACATAATGTGACACTGTCTCTGTGATGCAAGTGATTGGTCTAATCCAGTGATTCTCAAACTTCTTTTTAATTTCTAAGACCCCCATAACTCTCAGAGTTACAGACTTGGGTCCATTTAGAACAGCCTCAAGTAATCCTGAGAGCCAATCAACTTTGAGATCCACCGGTCTAAATCTGGCTCTGGTCAGTGGACCAGAGAGCGGTGAGATCCAGATACACTTCAAACACTCTTATCCAAAGTCTGAATCAGTCCACAAAGTTGGACTGAAGAATATTTTCAAGTTGATTTTGTTGAGAAATTGGCAGCTGCCTTTAACAGCTGATGGTTTTAAATGGGCAGATCTAGCTTTGTACAAAGCTACAGGCATCACACTGAAAGTCTGCACGATTTAAGAAGGAATGTATAAATAGTGTATGAAGTTAATTAAATGAGATTGCTTGTTCAGTAGCAGTTTGTTTAGCGCTTTGCAGAGAAATCTATCAGTGCTGTTGCAAATTACTGTATCTGTATAACCTAAAATAAAGCTGTATCAAGGAGTTGCCATGTCTCTTCCTCCCACCTCCAACCCAGCAGTCATCACACTGTGACATTTATCTTGAACACAGCCTCATGAATCTTGCTACTGTACTGTATGCTCCATAAGATAGTTGAAGCTTTGACCAAAAATACATGCATGTTCCACTTACATGGCGTTGTCCCCTAGCTCCTCGTAGAGGTTGTTGGCGGTGCCCCCTCCAGGTTTGCCCGTTGGAAGAGCCATTTGGATACGGGCCGTTTTGGCACACTCTTCCTGTCGCCTGCACATCGACAATGAAGACATGATGAACATGGGATGTGAGGTTAAATAGTCAAGTACTTTATCAGTAAAGAGGCAAGGATGAGGGTAAGGGGGCTGTCCTGTTATAGAAAGATCACAAGGTGCCCATATAGTCCGCTGCTGCTGAAGTATTTTAAATCCCTACCTGATTTAGTAGAGTATGCATATGATATACAGTATCCCCGCTTAAAAGTGATCTGATTTGTCTGGATTGCAAATAATACATACTTTTCCAGTCAGTATTTATTATTGCAAACCCAATTTGCTCTAAGAGTATTAGCTCAAAGCTAAAATTAAATATTTATAAGCAGATCTTTTAAAGAAAATTAAAAACTGAAAAATGCTGCTTGCATTTTGCATGAGTACTTTATTCAACACTTACATAATAGTACGTTGTAGAGCCATCTTTTCCTGCAATAACAGCTTAATTATTTTCGGGTAAATATCTACCAGCTTTGCACACTTTGTTAGGGAGTGATTTGGCTGTAGTTCCCTTTTCCAGAAGGTGGCATAATAATTTCCTGTTCCGGGTTAGTTTCCTACAGCTTAATTTGATTGGCTCAGCAGCAAATTTGAACTGGAAACACACAACACCTTCATACGTGTTTCCGGTTCGGCTGCTGAGCCAACCAAATAAATGAACCTACTGTATGAGAAACTGACCTGGAACAGGAAATGTTTATACTAATGGTTCCCAAAGTTTTATCAAGACCCTAAAAACTAATTTGTCTCCCCGGGACCCAAACTAGTGAAAATAGCAGATCTACAAGCTCGCAACGTGTTGCGATGTGACACATTGTGTGCTCGTAGATCTGCTATTTTCACAACTTTTTCTTTTATGTTTTATTTTATTTTCATGGAATGTCTTTTAAAAAAATATATAGATTTTCATTTTAGAAAATCTTTTGAAATAACATTTAGGGAAAGAAATTGGAAACACATTTTTTTAATCAAATAGAGGGATATTTACTTCCATTAAATTGGGTCCACGCCCCAAAATGGGTCCTGACCCATTGTTTGGGAAACAGTAGTTTATACCACCTTCTGGAAAAGGGAACTACAGTTATGCACAGAGCCTATTGCTCGGACACTGAGCTGTGATGGACAGCCAAGCCCAGACAGCGCCTGGGTGGTATGATGCAGCTTCCATTTCCTCAATATTGATCCAACAGTGCTGCTCACTGGGATGGATGTCCAAACACTCCACATTCACAGTCTGGAGGTACTTACACACTGGGGGCATTGACTGTGGTGGGCAAAAATCAGGACTCGAGTCAAAGTATAGAGACCCCCGGTCAAACATTACTCAATGAAAGCTGATCAGAGAAATTTGTCCTTGTGTTAAAGTGCTGTAAAATACTGAAATATTCAAAATGCATTTTCTTTAAAAAGATCAATAATAGGGAAATTATATAATTTGTAATTCAGACAAATTCATGACAACTTCCATGGGGATTGAATAATTGCGTGTGTGTGTGTGTGTGTGTGTGTGTGTGTGTGCGCATTGTGCATACAAACAAATTATTCTGTATTATTTTGTCTAAGATTTGATTGTCCTACCTGAACTCGTTCATCGTTTTTTTGAAGATAATCAAATGAGAGGCTAATGAAAAGTGTTAAAGGCAACACTGACTACTTTAAAGTTTTAGAATTCACAGATTAAAACGGTACTCACTCTTTGAACCTGGTGGCGACGGGATGAGACGAACACATCAGTTGAGAGAGGGAGAGAGAGAGAGAGAGAGAGAGAGAGAGACACAGAGACAGACATTAATCATTCATATGGACCATAAATCCTCACCAACACAGCACTGTACTTTTAGGCTGCTTTGCTCATTGTAATTCCAAATCAGTGTGTCTGTTGCTCTAGTCTACACTATAATCATTCACAGGATGCAGCTGTGAGCCTGTGGAGTCAGTGATAGTTATCTCCCCTCATCATCTTCCCTTGCATTAACTATCCTCCCCTCCTGAACGTGTCTCCTCTCCTTCACCTCATCTTCTCCCTTGTTCCCTTGCTTCTTCGTTTATTTATTCTATTCACTCACTTCCTCTTGTCCCCCCATCTCCTCTCCTCTCCTCTCCTCTCCCAGT
The DNA here is from genome assembly GCF_963280865.1 of Gymnoscopelus braueri. Lineage (NCBI taxonomy): Eukaryota > Metazoa > Chordata > Actinopteri > Myctophiformes > Myctophidae > Gymnoscopelus > Gymnoscopelus braueri. The sequence continues at coordinate 19,017,157 of NC_137617.1, forward strand.
CTATTGTTATTTGTCTTCCTCTCAGGCTGATGAGTCTCTCTCTCTTCTCTTCTTTTAATGTGGTTGTGTGTGAGCGTGTGCATGCACGTACGTACGCCTGTTTGTGTTTGGGAGACAGACAGCTGAAATGAATGGGCTCTCATGGTGCTGCTCTAAACAAACTAATAAGAGTCGGCACAGTGGGATCTGATGTCACACTGAATCAACAGGAGAAGTGATGGGATTAGGTCTTACATGTGAAATAGTGTTTACACACTGCACGGTTTTTACTTGTCTTAAACGTTCATTACATGTCACATCGTGCCATGTGATAGGTCAATTCCACCTTGTCACACTATGTGAACTGAACTGCATCTACCCGTCATACCGTGTTAAGAAACCGCGACCTACGCATGCCGACTTATGCTACGGCAATGTTTTACCTCCAGAAAACAAAAAAAAAAGAAAAGAAAGGAAGACAATGTTGACCCAGTCTTGGCTTGTCAGAAGGGAACCACATACTGCAGGCTTGCAAATCTCCAAAGGGAGCATGTAATATCCCCAGTAAATTTTTTCACAGAACTGTCTACACATGGACTAGCAGGTAGTCATTGATTCTGTGCTTTAACACATAAAACCTGTAAAATTGCAGTTGTAATTTTTCTTGGAAAGCTAGAAGTTTCTGTTAACACAAACAATGACCTTCACTTAATTTGTGTGTTGGCTGTTGTTATATAACAGTCTTGCGTTTGGCTATTGTCATAACACCAGCCACACACTGCACTAACATAGCCCACAATTTCTGACACTGGCAGAACTTCGTGGAAGCCTACGATGGCATGGGTCAGGTCTTAGATGGCTGTCCTTGACCCTGTCACACCGAATGACCTTACGCGGAACATTTTTGTCACGTCCAATATCGTACAAACAAAGAACCTGTTCAGTCCCTGCATGGTTCTTTAGAGGTTCTCTACTGGTTCTTCAGTTTAGTTTATGCAGTTATGGTTCCATACAGCACCATTGGACAAAGATGTTAAACAGGTATAGCAGTCATTGAAAACATTTTACTTCTCTTTTAAGAACCATTTTTGTTTAGTGTGTATAGTGTGTGGTCACTATTAGGAGACATTCAATCACATAGTCTGTTTACATGCCCCGAGTATGTTGTAGGAGCAAAATTGTCAATGTGTGAATATAGTTCATTCACCCATCCGATTGTCTACATAACGTTCTGTTGTTCACTGTCGATTTTTCTTTTTTTGCTTTTTGAGCACCCACGTGGAAGTAAAAATAATAGTATAGATCAGTCATTAGTCGGTCTGTATTTCTCTCTCCCCCATCTATGTCTGTGTTTGAGACCAGGCCTTACTGTCTGTAAGTGACGATGACTACGAGTATAGCAGGAACACAGCAGACGATGATGATGACTGCCAGGGCCAGCAGCGCTCCTTCCGTGTAGCCCACGGTCTGAGCGGATTTCTTCACGCTCGTTACCACGTCGGGGGTCCGGATCTCCAGGATGCGGCCCCCAGGGGGGAGGTGAGGCTGAAGCTCCTTGTTGATGTCGAGGAGTTTGCCGTCAAGGAATCTGAGGACAGGTAAACACAGCGCTGCCACTTCCTGTTTGTGTTTGAATTAATTCGGTTGACAGCCATGCGTAACTGTAAAGGCCTTTGCAGACAGGGTGCGATTTTTCGCAAGGAAAAAACGGACAATATCATTTTTGAAATTAACACATGGTTCTCTATGACCTCATGCACACCGGCTCCGAATTTGGCATGCGGCAAGTGGCTGCGGCGATGCGTTTTTTTTTTCTCCAATCGAACCCAGTTCGATTCGTGCGTCTTTTCGCATGCGGTAAAAACTGATTGACTAATCGCACCCTGTCTGCAAAGGCCTTAAGTGAGTGTGTGTGTGTGTGTGTGTGTGTGTGTGTGTGTAAGAAAGTCAACCAATGAGTCGGGCGGTCTGACAGGGGCGGTCTGACAGCTCATTTCTAACCAGGTAGTCATTTTAGTCAGCCAACCTGTCAGTCTGAACGGAAGCAAAACAAACCATCCACAAGCTGGGTCATGTTTCCGATACACACGCAGCCTTATGTAACACTTGTGTTTTCACTCATATCTGACCATAGGCAGGATATGGATTACATTTTATTTTTAAATACTTTCATATGAAAGTAGAGGATCATTGAGGTATGTGTTTCTGTAAACTCAACAGAACCAAGCTTTAAAGTTTTGACAAGGATTTTCAATTTCTTAAATACATAAGTACTTCAAGAATACTTAGTATCTGGCTGTATGACAAGGGGAGGAGACACTGTTGCGGCTACATGAACCACTTAAAGGAGTAGTTCACCCGAAAAATTACTTATTTTCTATCAATTGCACACCACATGAAGCCTTGAATTCATGATTTTTCAAAAGTTTTTGTCGCATTCCTAAGCTAATAATTTGATTCCTGTCTCCTACCGGCTAATGTATCCGGTAGGAGACACAAAGTAGATCAGAGATCTTCAACAGGGGGTCCGCGACCCCTAGGGGGTCCGCGGAGGTACTGCAGGGGGTCCACGAAATTGTTTGATAAAAAAATAAATAAAAAAAAAATTGTAATTTTTTCCCCAAAAAATGTCAACATGTCTTTAAACATAACATGACATATTTGAATAGCTTAGTATTGAATGCACAATAACATGGTATGTTTATACATATTTTGTAGAGAAAGAAAAAGTCTTTTGCACACCTACTGGGACAACCTGTGGGTTTGGAGCAGGCTCCAGGCAACCATTTGTTCATGTTTATACATATAAAACACAATTTTATACATAAATATACGATATATGTGGTGGCCTACCCCCTACCCTACGAGGTAGGGGGTCCCTGCTCCATCACCCCATCAGTTTGGGGGTCCCTGGTCTGAAAAGGTTGAAGACCCCTGAAGTAGATTATTGTGTTATTTGTACCGGAAATACACCCAGTCATCAAATTATTGGCTTAGGAATGCGACAAAAACAAACACAAATCCATGAATTCAAGGCTTCATGGGGGTGCAATTGATAGAAAATAAGATTTTTGGGTGAACTCCTCCTTTAAACCCTACAGTATATAACGTTTAAATCTCTATTGTTCCAAAATCAAAAGGTAGCCAACAGGCGCCTCACTTCCTTAAGAACTTTTTCACAGATTCAAATAAGAAGTTTTTGTTTCAAAATTAACATTGTTTTAATCTCAATTTAGTGGTTAATTACTTTTAAGTTGGACTTGACAGTAAGTGAGGGATTTATCTTGATATGTTACTGTCTGATTGATTGTATGAAAGATGGATTTTAAATGATCTGTGATGAGTTTTTAATTTTTAATTTAATTTCCCAACCAAGTGGCTAGTCTGACTATTTCTCACCAGCCGTGTGGAATGTTTTAGGACTAAGCATGACTACGTATTTATGCATTATATAATGCATAAATACATTCATGCATCATGTCAATTTCAGGTTTGGCATTTATGTGGATTATAGATAAGCAGTTCAAGATAAAAAATATAACACATGCTTTTAACACATGTTTGACCAAGATCTGAGCAGATATGTAGCTTTTGACATCTCTTTTGTGCAGCGCCTAACCTATCTACTTTTTCATATGCTGGGTCACATATTCATCAAACCCCGAAAGATGCACATCAACACATCACAACATGTTGATTGGCTATCTTATAGAAATTTAGTGAAGAGGGAAAAAGGAGCAGACCAAGTATAGAGCCCTGGGGGACCCCGGTCAGCTGAGTACTGTACATAGGGTTTAGGATATTAACTTAGGCTGCTTACTTGTATAGCTCCTTTATTGATATAGCTCTTTTGGTCAGTGGATCAATGGCGTAAACCATCAGCTCCGACTTGGAATAGTCTTCCTGTTCCAAACCTTCACCATGACGATGGGGCCCAATGGTCTCCACCACAACCACGGCCCCCGGTATCTGGTCCTGGACATGGCGCTCCAATATGCTACGCAAGAGAGAGAAGAGAGCGAGAGAGAGAGAGAGAGCAAAAAAGTGTGAAAGAGGATTTAATAGATTCTTCTGAAAAAGAAAGCTCTTGACAGATGGGAAGGCACCTCCATTTGAACCACAGCAGGATGCTGCGCACACACAGTCACAGGCATACAATCACTCACATACATGGAATGGACAATGACACACATACTGTGTGAATGTGTAAAGCCTGCGCGCGCGCACACACACACACACACACACACACACACACACACACACACACACACACACACACACACACACACACACACACACACACACACACACACACACACACACACACACACACACACACACACACACACACACACACACAGGCTTTGACACACTACATTTGTGCTAACATACATAGATGTTTCATCTTGGCAGTCAGACAGATAGACACCCCACTGTGCAATGTTGATTCCTGTCCTCCAGAAACACCTGCTCACAGCAGGCACAGTCTTACTGAGTGTGACTGTGAGTGTATATGTGAGCGTGCATGTGAGTGCGTGTGTGTGAGTGTGTGTCTCTGTGTGTGCACACACAGGTTTTCTATTGGAAAGTGGTCTAAACCATCACTATAAGCGCATGAGGCAAAAAGGATCAAAGCAGCAACTTGACAGGCCTCTGGCGGACTGCTTGTCAACTGGTACAGGGAAAATACTGTTGGAGTAAGCTTAGGTGAGTCTGAAAAACATGTCTTAACCACTTATTGTAAGCCCTATATACTTTGTCATAGAACGAATAGCAGATCTACAAGCTTATGTTTGCATATCTGCTATTTTCACTATAACATTTTTTTTAAAGGAAAACTGAAAACTCTTGAAAGATTTGGAAATAATGGAGAAAATAATTGAAAGAAATTTGGGTGAACCAATAGCTGAGTGGTTAGGGCGCGTACCAAATGTCCTCTAATGCCTAATGGCCGGTCCCGATTCCTGGCCAGCCGCACCATTGGCTGCGTGTCACTCCACTACTCTCTCTGTGTGTTTCCTGCCTATTGTACGTTTCAGATAGACAGTTTGCCCAAAATAGGGATGCCAGGATTCATGTGGTTAAACTAATCTTCTAGCAAAACAACAGACAAAAGCCCTACAAGCAGCCCCTATCGCTCCTTACACCCAGCCAGATATTTTGCCTGAAGTTGTGGCACTAGAGCAAAGGCCATGAGGACACACAGATCTGTAGGGTTCATCGTGCAATTAGATTATGAGATATCTTGAGTGCAATGTTTACATTTTGGCCTGAGGATGGTGCTATAGGAAAGGTCATGGGGGCACTCAAACGGTTAGCATTTGTCCACATGAAGGCGTCAAGATATGTTAAGATAATCTTAACAAACCACAACATGCATCTCGATGTTGTTTGGGTGGACGTGCAGATGGATAAACATCATCATTCTTCTAGTGGGGCTAAAAACAACACACTGGTATCCAATTGGAATGGAACTGAGGTAGCTGCAATCATGTGTCTGACCAGGTAAGTGGTTGGCTACTGGTTCCAATATGACTTTTTTTTTAAAGTGCTTTGAATTGCAAAACAGTACTGTTAGCAGTTCCTGTAGACATTGGGCTGTGTTGTGTGTGGATCTACAGTATGGCCAATCAGAAGTGTTACCTCAGCAGCTGCTCCTTGTTCTTATCTACAACAGTGGGAGGGACGTTTGATACGATCACCTGCATGTCCAGCTGGTTCACCACTGACACCTATAAAAGAAAGACAAATCAGGTGCAAATGTTTATAAGGTATTTGAATTCATATAACAAAAAAGGAAAAACTAAAACACTGTTAAAAAACTAAACAAAAAATAAATAAAGTGTTGTGATACACTGCGAAATATACCCAAACACATTGTTTATTGTGGTCTTGAGTCTTATTTTTCCCCTATCGAGTGAAAAAAGAAAAAAGAAGAAAATCAATTCCACTTGTTTCCTGTTCAGCTTTATAAATGTCTTGAACCAAAAGCCACTATTGAACTAGAGCAGTGTGCTAGAATTGCTTTGAGATAACGTCAAATGCTATTGTTTTATCACTTGTATGAGAAATAAGAACGCTAAGCCCAGATACAAGATTAAATTACCTGACAAGATATATTGTTTTAACATTGTACAACATTTTTTTAAATAGCAAAATGAGGCACAATGCAATGCATTGTGGGATTATGGATCAGCTACTTTCTTTCTTTGTCATACGAAGAAGAAAGACAAATGAAGTGCAGTGTAGCTACTTTAACTGCACTGGAAAATGGTTCAAATCCAAGCCCACACATCTTACAATCTGCTTTACTCACCACTATCTGCGCCTTGCTGCTGTTTCCCTTCCCGTAGTTGTCTGTGGCGACGACCTCAAACTGAAAATATGACCTCCTCATGTTGCGGTACATGATGGCGGTCTTCAGCACCCCGCTGTATGGCTCAATGACAAAGCCGTCTTTGCTGTCCTTACCGTCTTTGCCGGCAGGGGGACGGATGATGAGTCGGTACAACATGGAACTGTAGTTCCCCGTGTCCTTGTCCAGTGCCTGGCGAGACATGACAAATAGACAGCAGAGGCAGAGACAGAAAGAGATGCATTGTAAAAATAGATACAGAGACAGAGGTACAATTGAGAGTGAAAGAATGAGAGAAACCCAGAGGGTAAACAGTGGCATCGTCATTAGAATGGCATTATCATCACCGTTCTCATTTTGTTTAATCGTTCCGCTCATAATGACAGGATATCATCATTATCCTCATCATCATCATCATTACTACCACTGGTTGATTGTCTCCCTCCCCATGATAACTATTGGCAGCAGTGTGCAAAATACCCTACGGCAAATGTTTGGCCCATTTTGGGAATTCACATTCCCACTGTGGGAATTTAGATAAGAGACAGTATCAATCAGCTTCTCCACCATCTTGTTATTTGTGTACACACTACGCTCAAAAAGCTTTTACACATTTGAGCACACAACAAGAAGTAAGGCACTTCGCATGGACGGCGGAATGCACACAAATCGCCCTTCTATAGTAAACAATGAAGAACTGTGAGTAAGTGCTTCAGCAACAAAGGGTTCCTTGGGTGGTGCAGGGGTACAACTCCAGTGCACCATCATGGAGCCTAGGGGTTCATAGTGTCAACTGGCCGTGTTTGGGGGAGGGTCGCTGCACTAGTGACTCCTACGGGCTGGGGCAGCACCGGTCAGAGGGGGGTGTTGAACAGGAAGAATACGACGGAGGTGCTACATCCTGACACGTGAAGGGCCGTTCAAAGTCCCTAGATTGGTCTTTAACGTGCGTCAGGGGGTGAGGGATGTCTTGCGTTCTTTATGGACACATGCAAGGTCGCTCACGTTAAATCCGTTGGAATTATGACGTTGAGACGTCGTACACCTATTAATCCACTAGCTGGCAGTTGCGAGCTATTAAGTGTTGGGGGAAAAGTGTTGCCATGTCCGCTTATTATAAGCGACTTTGGGCTTATTTTTCTGTAAAGTTGCTTGTAAACAAACTTTGGTGGTTGCGGTTTTATTTGGGCTTGTTTCTAAAGTGTAGTTGCGCAGCTTATTTGGGCCAATTATTATTTAAACCAGTGATTCTCAAATATATATTGTAGATCTGCTATTTTCATGTGATGTGGCCTAGTCGATTCTTTTGGGCTTGTTTTCATAGACCTGGTTGCTTATTTCCCTCACAAAACCTGGCAACAGCGCTAACATGAAGCTAGCATTGTAGCATCTAGCCAAAACAACGCAATAAAAGACAAACTAGTCCACAAACTAGACAAAAACAATGGTTGTCTACAAAATGTGAGTTTCAACCCCTACTGCACTGTGCTATATTATTTGTGTGTCTGTGTTTAGGGAATGGCTGGGTTCATTTTGTCACAGACCGTGGATCGACGGGTCGGGTATTGGTCTAAGTAATTAAGTACATTTACTCAAGTTACTTCCACCAACGTGGGTCTTTTTTTGGAGAAAGAGGGCCAGAGGAAAACTTTTTTTTTCTTATACTGCCAACGGGCGCCAATGCAACGTACACGTCGGGCCTGACGGTGAATGTTGAATGCACGGAAGGAAATACTGGAGCCGCAGGTGACGGAGGGGGAGACAAAACAAACAACGTAAGGAGCGTCGGCGCTCGTTACGTCTCCTTACGTCCGACTATAAATGATACTTGAGCCAGTAGGGTACAACAGCAGTGGCAAACCACAGATATTGCCATAACGACTAAAAAGGGTCAAAATAATTGGCTATTCTAAAGTCGTAAAGGTAAAAAATTAAAGAAATAAAAAAGCTTAAAGGGATATTTCACTTTCAAAAAAAAATTGGGTCATTTTGATCGTTTTTAATTTGCTTGATTCAGTATTTAGATATTTGATATTCATTTTATCAGACACGCCCCCTTCCTATACAAACCCATTATAACTTCAAACTAAATTTTTAACATGTTAGATTAATCAAAAACACCCGTCCTTGGTTCTGGTGACTCACCCTAGCCTCCTAATAGGCTACGCGAGGGGGCCGTGTTTTTTCGATAACTTTTTTCATTTATTTCTAATATTATTTTTGGAAAAATAAAAAAATTAAATACAATAAATAAAATTAAATAAAATAAATGAAAAAGGTAATCGAAAAAACACGGCCCCCTCGCGTATTAGGAGGGCAGGGTGAGTCACCAGAACCAAGGACGGGTGTTTTTGATCAATCTAACGTGTTAAAAAATTAGTTTGAAGTTATAATGGGTTTGTATAGGAAAGGGGCGTGTCTGATAAAATGAATATCAAATATCTAAATACTGAATCAAGCAACTTAAAAACGGTCTGGGGTGTTCACAAAAGCCTGAGTAGACGATAAAATGACCTAAAGTTTTTTTTAAAGTGAAATATCCCTTTAACCTGTACAAGACATTTCAACAATGTTGGCATGAAAATAAGCTTTTCAATGTAGAATAGTGTTACATATCTGTGTATATGAGAAGGGTTCTATTTATTAAATTATTTATTGCACATTGCTTTGCTTAGCGGTCCCACTGACTCCTTCATTCCTGCGTGGGAGGATACCTGGCTGGGAGGAGACCTTCCATCAAGCTGGACCAATCAGGAAGAAGGCATCCTACTATTTAAGAGCTGTCAGCCGCTGCATGCGTTGGCAGTGTGTTACATGTGTCCATGGTGTAACATGCTGTCCTGAGTTGCATTGGGGTACTAAAAGTTTGGTGACCCTTGGTGCTATACACGTAGCCTGGCATTGGCCAGACTGATAACGTGGATTCACTCACACTTTCCTCCTCCACGGTATCAGTCTAGACTTCAGCCAATAGGGAGTATGAGAAATCTGAAAATGATCGGGCCAATCTGAGACAGCTTTTCACTGTTGTACGGACTGAAGTTGAAACGCAGTCACTGATTGACCCCGATCATTTTCTGATTTCTCATACTCGCTCCCTATGGGCCGAAGTCCAGACTGATACCGTGGAGGAGGAACGGGTGAGTGAATCCACGTTATCAGTCTGGCCAATGCCAGGCAACTATACATGTGCCCCCATGTTTTGAGTTTGTGAACCTGCTACAGAGCAATCTTGACTGTTGCAATGTGAGTTTCAGAACACTGAAGAATTGTGGCTTATTTTCTGATGTAGGCTAACTTAGTTCCAACCACAACCCCGTTGTCTGTATTATTTGAACCACCACAGCTTTTTGTAAACCAACCTTTTGCCTTATTTAGATTAGAGCCGATAGATTACTTTAGATTTCCATTGTATTTTTTATTTGATGTAGGTTAGGATAGTTGGAGGGTTAAAAAGTAAGTACAGGTTTAGGTTGTTTTGTTTATTTATTGCTTTGCGCCTGGGGTTATTTTCCGTTTATGTAAAACTCAATCGCATTCTTTGTAAAATGCTGTGTTGAAATCCCTTTGTAACCTCATTTCAAAACTAAAATAAACCAAAACAAAGGTCAATAATAAAGCAACAATTCACTTTATGTCTTTTCATTTCCCCTAGACTGGATCGTAACAAAGTATCCCTCCCCTAAAAGCTGACTTGAAGATTACCAGGTGCCAATAAGGGGGTCCAAGATCCCCTGTATTTCAGTATTTCAGACAACACAATTATCAGTTTGTAGACTAGATACTTACTTGGAAGTTATACAGTATACTGTACTTGTTTGAGCAGCTACATGTCAACGGAACACAGCACCCTGTTTGATCTGAGCAGTACTGACAGAGCAGTAAGTGGTAGATGTACTGAGTTTCATCAGAGGATTGGGAACAAAGCACACTGTTGGCTCGTAAAAAAATGTTCAAAGTCACTTGCTTTCTGGGACGTTTGACCCCCGAAGAGGAGTTAGAAACGTCTCGTTGTCTCATTATTTGTTGTAGTACTCGGAGGCGGCAGTAAGAGGCGTAGTGGTGCTTTGAGCCGCACATGGGTTATTCATGCAGTCTGTCAGGCTGTCTAACTGTCTAGCCTGTGTTGTCTACCTCATTCTCTTTCACACCCTCACTCTCTCTCACACGCGCGCGCACACGCACACACACACAGTCTGGGAGACATTGATTCAATGCCAGTTCTTTACGAGAAGGGCTGGCAGTATAGACTAAACCTCTAGCTCTGAGACGCCCCGCACATTAAGAGCAAAGACTGCGACAGGGAGGAGGAAAAGTAATATGTTCTCGCATGCCGCAAACAACAGCAATATCAGAGGAAGAGTGGAGGTAGGGCAGGGAGGGAGGAAGGGAGGCAGGAAGGAACAGTGGAATGCGGGAAGGAAGGAAGGAAGGAAGGAAGGAAGGAAGGAAGGAAGGAAGGAAGGAAGGAAGGAGACAGGTAAAATGTAGCAGCTATAGATCTGGGTCTTTGACAGCCCCAGCCTTGTTAAAGGTGTTTGACAAGATTAGGACAACTTCTCAACAGTACATCAATACATGCAGCGATACACACCGTCTTCACAGGAATACCAACCGCAACATAGCGTAAGTATGAATAGAACATAGTTTGCGCTGTCAATTGACAGCATTTGACTGCAGATAACTTGGCATGCAATGCCACTTCCGAGTGTTGGAGTGTGGGATCTGTCAAATAGCACGGTGAATATTAAAGCCCCTGTCACCGGGCCTTCGATAATAAGAACAACTCTATTTATATAGCACTTTTCGGAAAACAAAGTGCAAGTGACTACAGCACTTTAGAGCTCTTTAATCTCGGTTAACGTTCCCGAAAGATTAAAGTGTTCCCCCCCCCCCCCCAAACAAACCTTGCAGCAAATAATTGATTTATAAGACAAAATAAAAGCAATGATGGTTGCATACCTTCACTGTCATTTCCCAACTGCCTAGCATGCAACTCTTTTAAATTGAGTTGTTCAGAGGGACCCTGTTCACAAGGGGTTGGATATTAGAATGGAGGCAAGGATATCAAGTTATAGGAAAAGGAAGGAAATGAAACATGAATGGAGGTGAAGAAGAAGAAGAAAAAGAAGAAGAACAGAGAATAAAGTCAAAAAGGAGGAAAGGAAGCAAGGATGGAGGAAATAACAAAACAAGTGAGGAATGAGATAAAGAAAGGAATTCAAGATGAAAATAAATTAATACACACAGGATCCAATTATGTCTGGGTCTATTATTTGTGAAAAGTGACAGCTACAAAAAAAAGTTGGAGAACACTGACAATGTGTGTAGAGAGAACACAATTATGAGAGGCTGCCATCCAGTCTGTATAGCTCTGTTATCTGCCATGGAACATGTAGACAGAGGCACTAACTCACAATGCACACAAACGCAGGCGCACAAGCATTGCATGGACGTGCCAAGCATGGGCGAGCATCAGTGGTGGAAAGTTTACAATTTTGCAATACTTTTACTTCTACTCTACTACATCTCAGAGGCAAATATTGTACTTTTACTCCACTACAACTATTTGAAAACTTTAGTTACTAAAGCAGGCCGGCGGGCGGGCGCGGGCCGGACCTCTGACGTCACTCTGACACAGTCATAAAGTATACGTAGCTTGGAGGTTAGTTCAGGCAGAATATACTCGAGAGGTTACACACAGGCACATTACTATGTGGGTGTATACAGTGTTATGCACTGCAGGGTATTTAAGCTCACCTAAATCTGCCTTCCTTCCACTGTACGTGTCCCTGGTTTGTTGTTATGCGGCTGTTTGCTCCCACCGCCACCCCAGCACCACCAGTGGGCTCTGCTATTAGCTCTGCCCCCCATGGGGGGTTGTTATTGTATATCTATCTCCCTGCTCTTAATGGTTAATGATGGTTGTCTAATTGTGCTGTGCAGGGAGAAAAATGTGGCAGAGCCTGAACGCCAAGATAAAATATCATATCCACACTTGTATTCTCATTCTATAATAAAATATTGGTTCAATCTATTTGTGAGTTATCTGACTGAACCATAAGGAGTACCCAATGCAGAACCGCCCAAATATGGTGTGTGTTGTCTAACCTCTATGTATGGGCATAAAAGGGACAAGGACTGACAGATACAGATATTATATGGGCATAAAAGGGACACAGCCAGATGGGTACAATGGGTACTCTGACAAAGCCCCCAACACTATGACTCAGTGTGTGAGGGCTGCGTAGTGGTAAGCCTCTAGTTTTATACATTTGAAAACTTGTGAAATGGGACATTCTGCGTAATCATTACTTTAAGTATATTTTGATGCCAATACTTTTGTACTTTTACTCAAGTAAATTTGAATACCGAACTTTTACTTGTAACAGTGTATTTCTACATTGTGGTATTGATACTTTTACTCAAGTAAAGAATGTGAGCACTTCTTCCACCACTGGCGAGCATGCCCGTACACACATGGTATTACTATACTTGTAAGCAATTATATAATTGCTATTTTTCCTTATTTATTTTTTGCATTTTTAACCTTAACCCTGAAGCAGGCATTATACTTAGTTGTGCCTCTGTGTTATGCACCAAAATAGCTGATCTACAAGCTCACAATGCATCCTGTTGTGAGCATGTCTGTGTTTCTGTTTGTCTACATGTCTGTCCGTCCGTCCATCCATCCATAAGCCAACTTAATTCACTTTCAAAAAACATGCTATGGTGCATGCATTCCTTCTAGTGCAACAGTCACCCAGCAGACTATTACTTATTCTGTCTAGCCATCACCCCCCCCCCCCTCCCCTCCCGCCCATACCTCAGGTTCTCTCCCTTCAGTGAGCTGGTGTCTCAGCTGGCTATCTGCTCTCTCTATTTAAAGAGTTCAGTTGACAGCAGAGTAGATTACTGTAAGCCAGCTCCAGTCTCATCATTGGCAAATCCGTATTCAAACACTGTGTAACATATCAAAACGGAGTAAAATACAGCGGTGGGGTAGGGGGCTTCCTGGTAACTCAGTGGGACAGTTTTGTCCATTTTCAGGCCGATATGCAGACTTTAATTCCAGTCCTATATTGCGCTGATCAGAGCAATGGTGTGACTATTCGCATGGCCCCTAACGTGGCCCCTGGGGGTCACATGTGGCCCCTGGTGTGACTATTATCATGGCAGAACAGTGTTTGTGTCAAGTTTGGTGCAGATCCAGCTGTCCTGTCTGTCTGTCTGTCTGTCTGTCTGTCTGTCTGTCTCCCCCTCTCTCATAATTAACTATGTTATTTAATAATGCAGAAAGTTCTAACCTTTCGATCTTTCAGCCGGGGACCTAGAAAAGCCAATTGGTCATGTGTAGAATGGGCTCTTTGAAACAGATTGCTATTGGGTCAGGTGGGGACCATTTAGAAGCTAGAGGAGATGAGCCCAAGACGCATTTTGTGTTGTGACAGACCTGTAATTTAATAAACCACGCACTAGCGGAGCAGCAAAAACTGTTGGATTTGTTTAAGAAAGAGTGGCCTCTTTGAGGGTTTGAGGGTAGTAAACTGGCACACTTGGCCAATTCCACTTTATTTGGAGAACAAAGTTGCACAGACTGATAATAAATGGTGAAAATAAAATGAAATGAAAGCTAACGTGCTTTTGGTGGGTTGTCAGCTTTCATTAGGCCCAACTTTTTTGCCTATTAGCGGCAGCTGTACTGATTCTGCTGCTGTGTGTCAAACTTGTGAATATCAATCCACCAGAGACAGTGGAGAGAGTGAGAGAGAAAAGAGGGAGGGAGAGAGATAATCCGACTAGTTAATCTGATTACCTGCTGGATTTTGGATTAGTTCCATTTGGAGAAACCAGCCTACAAGCAGTCAAAACCCAAAGCGCTCACATGAACCGATATGAACTCTGGGAGAATTCGTACAGTACTGTAGATCCCCAAAATATTATTACTGTGTGCTGTGGAAATGGAGATAATCTTTTGAGAAGCTATTTGAGTCTGTTTTTCACAGCAAACCTACTCTCAAAAACAGTGACGTCACTACTCCCAAATTTGAGTGACAGTTCTAATTGGTCAACTTCAGTGGTTCCCAAAGTGAGGTCCAGGGATCCCTAGGTGCCCTTGAGGGGGTTCCAGAGGTCCCCAACAAAATTAGGAACAGTTTAATCAGTTAAGCCTTGTTGTATTTTTTGGCTATTTGAAAATAGAAGATATTACACAAGATCATGAAGCATTGCATCGCCACACGCTGTGAGCTTGTAGATTTTATATTTTCGAAACATTTTGACAAATGTTGACCCCTGGCACAAACTCTTTACTTTTCAGATGGGGGTCAAATAAATATCTCAAGAACCTTGTATCTGTATTTAGACTTTTAATGTTTTCCGTAAATTAATGCCCTACCAAATATCTACATCCATTTGAATGCAGGTTATTTTTCCCATTTCCTGAACAGTAATGTTTGGACATACTGTACAAGGCTTCCTTCCACCCGACAGCGACAACACCAATTTGGGGGTCCTTGATGTTTAATCTTTTGAGAACCACCGAACTATGACCAATTATTGAAATACACCCATTTTTCTTAACATCCTCGCCTCCCATGCTACTGACAATGTAGCTGAGATGAGGTGAGTTCCGTTAACATGAGTCTGCATTGCCAAGAGATGCCAAGCTTCTAGCCAATTATAAGACATGAAGGGGGAGGGAGAGGGAGGCCCAGTTAGGCCCAGTTAGAGGGAATAGCTACTCCAGTGTTTTGTCTGCAGAGCCCATTCTCACGAGAAAATGAGCATTATGCATTATACATGCATAATGCATTAGCACCAGTCATACTGATTGGATCACTTGCCTTTTGCTTACAGCCAGATGTCACAGCCACGGCCGTGCCCCAGTATCTTCCCTTGTGTTTCTGTGTTTCCCTCTAAATCAGTGTCACTTGTTGGTCTGTCTGTATGTGTGTGTCTCTATGTGTGCGTGTGTGTTCCTGTCCTGCCACTCGCTCACCTGGATCGTGCACACCTGTCTTCAACGAGCGCATCACCTCCATCAGCCAACACACCTGCCATCCATCAGCTCATCACCTCTGCTGCATATTAACCCTGGCTCTAGGAGTCATATTTGTTGTTTCAGCTTCAGTGGCCGTGACACGCTTCAGACCTCCATAGTTCAGTTATTAGCCGTTTGTGTTTTGGTTCCAAGGTTGTTGCTGACTGTTTTTGCCACTGTGTTCAGGATCATTCCTGGCCTGGCCCGCCCGCCCGCGAACCTGCTTACCTGCCAATCAGCCTGCCATTTCAGTCTGTCCACACCATTCATCATCACTCCTCAACTCCCTGCTGTCCTCGACAATAAACCTTGCTACGCACTTAAACTAACAATAGTTCATGTCAGAGAGAAACACCAACCTCCCTGTCCAAAATGGAAATTGGTTGAGAAAAGGTGTGACAAAAACAAAATATATTTCCATGATAAGAGTTTTATGTTTGGATTTCATACTGCACAGGATATTTGAAGGTAAACCATGACGATTATCCACATACTGCTACATTTGTTGTAAGGCTGACGTTCCATTTACAGCCGTAACACGGAGCAGTCTGCTGTGTTCCTCTGAAAGGCCACCGAAGTTGTGCTGCAAACTCCAGTGATGTCACTGGGGTACAATCCATGAATGTGAAAGCTACAGTAGCACCCTCTTTAACTGCTATCCACGGCGGCTGTGACATTGTCCTTGTTTGCTATGTTCAGAATATCTGAACCATGATGATAATGGCAGGCAAGGCCAGAGCTTGCATGAGAATACATCATGTAGGAACATGAATTAAAAAAAGGCCAGCATAGACAGAACTTATTTTCTGTCAGTATGGTAAACAACTAAGCATAGTATTATGTATGGTAAATATAGCTGACTATGAACAGAAATGCACATCAACATCTCCCTTTAAGGAGAGTAAACAGCTAATTGATTTGATTCCCACATTAACCGCTTTTGTTGTCTGAGGAAGAGCTAGATGCTGAAATCATCTCCTTGGTGGTAATACATGAACTACTTCAACCATATATACTTTGTTGACTGGGGTCCCTTTATTCCTCCTACATCAAATCTCACTGTCATCAAGTAGCCAATCTACAAGCTCTTTATCTGCTATTTTTGGCAAATGCTCGCCTATTTTCGCCAAATAATAGCCTATTAAGACATGTCCAGAGTAGAGATGCTAGGGTTCATATGGTTAAATTATCCATAGGAGCATGATCCAGTGTGCAGACTTTATTTTGTATTTGAACGTACATGTATGTATCCCTTCGCTTGCATGTGCGTGCCTTTTATTTGTAAACTTTTCCCTTGAACAAGGAGCTCAAGTAGTAATTGCGAACATGGAAGGAGGCGCGCGGCGTGCGAAGCGCGCCTCCGCCCAAGTGGAGCTTACTATGAAACCGTGCTCTGGTTGTGTGTGGCTCTGTCTGTGTGTGGCTCTGTGTGCACTGCCTGTGTGCAGCCGCACCCCCATGTGACTCACGCTCTCATTGGCTGATGACAGATGTCAGAGTGGAGCTTACTATGAAACCAACCCGATCGCCCCCCAAACACGGTGAAATAGCACGGATTGAGAAGCGGAAATTCCGTGCATAGATGACTAGGAACTCCGAAACTCTGTGCATAGGAGAACCATATCCCCCCCATTAACTTCAATACGAGGCGGACCCAGTCACGTGACTTTCTCTCTACGCTCTCCCCATCACGGTGAAATAACACGGATTACAAGTCCGTAAATACACAACATAACAATTTTAAAAAGACAACAAAAAAAGAAGGTCTGCGTTCGCTTCCCGCGTTCGCGCGTCTTACTTGTGTATATTTGTGTGTACATTTGTGTACATTTGTGTTACCTGTACTTGCAGAACTGAAGTGAATGTTTTGGCATCTTCTGCAACTCCACCTAAGTAGAGTGGTTTGGTGAAGACTGGTAGGTGGTCGTTTTCATCGCGGACATCGATCACCACCTTGGCTGTGTTGGCTGAGGGAGACAGAAACACCCACCCACAAACACCACACACACACACACACACACACACACACACACACACACACACACACACACACACACACACACACACACACACACACACACACACACACGCACACGCACGCACAAGCAAAATAATATAGCGCTGGAATGCTCATCAGTGTACTGCTCATCTGTGTACTGCTCACAGAAATCAAAATGTAGAAAATTAAGGAATGTTTGGTGATGCTCTGTAACGAGCAGAAAAACACATTTTAGGCAACATTCTTCTAATCTAGTTCATTACTGCTGTTGGCAACAAGTTGTTGCTGTTGGCAACAACTCGTGTCTCAAATAAGTCTCAAAATAAACACTTAGGCCTAATTTATATTTGGTTGCACGCCGGTGTTGTGCACCAAAAATAGCAGCTCTACAAACTCACAAGGTGTCGCAGTGTGACGCCTTGTGAGTTTGTAGATCTGCTATTTTCGGTGCACGACACGATGCACAACCAAATATAAATCAGGCATAAGAGGAAAGTGTGCTCCAGCTGTGTGCAGACTACTGGACCATGGCTGTTGTTGTACTGGATACAGCATCAGCTCTGCAGAAGCCCCCATGAGCATGACAACTGAACCCTTAAATATTCCAGGCTGCAAGGCACAGCAGGTGGCCACGCCATCTTAGCTCTCTGATTAAGTGCATGTGCATGTACGAATCTTTGAGAGAAAATCTCTGGTCCAAATGTTAGCTGTACATTAACCGACTATCAACGGCTAATGTCTTAATAAGTCTAAACAGCACATTTCAAAAGGCAGCTATTGATACAACTCCTGGCTGTGCACATAAGGGTAACTCTCAGGATTTTACAGTACAATTTTGCCTTGAGTTGAATTGCATCCAGTAATATAATGGCATGTAGTAAAGGCCATTCAATAGTGCTATTCACTAAAACTGTACCTTCTAAATTAGGGATAAATGTGTCTTGGCTAAACAAAGCCTACACAATATCTAAACATTTGCCTAACTGCTTCTTTTATTCACAATGAATTGAATATTGCATCTAGAACATAGATGGATCAAACTACACCCACATGTGACTGTGACATGGTGTACCATCACATTTAAACTATTTTAAAAGGTGACTGTGACATTGTTTAGCATCAAATTCAAACTATCTTTAAAGGAGGAGTTCACCCAAAAAATGACTTATTTTCGATCAATTGCACACCCCATGAAGCCTTGAATCCATGGATTTATTTTTGTTTTTGTGGCATTCCTAAGCCAATAATTTGATTCCCGTCTCCTACCGGCTAATGTATCCGGTAGGCAGTGGTGGAAAGTAACTAAGTACATTTACTTAAGTACTGTACTTAAGTACAATTTTGAGGTATTTGTACTTTACTTGAGTATTTCCAATTTCCAATACTTTTACTTCTACTCCACTACATCTCAGAGGCAAATATTGTACTTTTACTCCACTACAATTATTTGAAAACTTAAGTTACTAGTTACTTTTCAGATATAAATTATGATATAATGAAACATACATTAACTACTTTAAACCTATTTTAAACCTATGCTAATTGAAAATAGCAGATCTACAAGCTCACAACGTCGGCTATTTTCAAATATTTAGTACTTTTACTTTTGGTACTTTAAGTACATTTTGATGCCAATACTTTTGTACTTTTACTCAAGTATTTTTTTTATTCTGGACTTTTACTTGTAACAAAGTATTTTTATATTGCAGTATTGGTACTTTTACTTAAGTAAAGAATTTGAGTACTTTTTCCACCACTGCCGGTAGGAGACACAAAGTAGATTATTTGTGTCTCCTACCGGATACACACCCGGTCATCAAATTATCTGCGGGGTGCTCAGGCGGCACAGGGATCTGCCCTCCACCGCTGAGTCTAGAGCTTGGAATCCACTGCAGTGGACACATGGCCGAGGGTCTGTACCAGGGGTCGGCAACCTTTTTGACATGAAGTGCCAAGTGCTCATTTTCTTGATAGTCAGTGTGCCAACATCAACATTAAGTTTAATTATGACACCACATCAAAATAAAATATTTCAAACAGATTTTGATTTTCCATATACTTAACCTTTATTTTTTCTTCTTCTATTTTCTTTCATATCAGTATTAGACTATAACCCCACCTATCTCCCAGACTCACTACCCAGTCAGAGTTAGAATAAATGTTGAATTATGTGCAGGATGTAATTTGCATACCGATGTGAGGGGACTTGATTTACTTGACTACATTTAGAAAATAAAATGTAATTTGCCACTGTGCCAGTGATCACCGTCCCCTGTGCCAACAACCCGGCCGTGCCTAAGGTTGCCTAATGCCTACCCCTGGTCTATAGACAAATTCACAGAACGGCAATCATAACTGCGGTGTCAAGCGGGTGCCGCTCCGCACCGCGACACAGCAGCTACAGGCAGCAGCTCTGTGGATTTGTCTATACAAACACATCCACCGTGTTCAGTGGTTCGGGGGAGGGATATGCCAGGCAGGGAGGGTGATCTTTATCACTGTGCTAGCGACTCCTAATGGCTGTGGCCAGCACCTGTCAGTGAGGGGTGTTGAACGGCAGGAGTTAGGATACTGTATGTCCTTCCGGTGGGGGCTCCTCACTGGCATGTACAATAGTTCCGCTCAGTGGCCAACAGTTATAAGACTGGTGGTTGTAACAGTCTTCAAAAGTGTCATGTCGCGTAGAGCAGTGGTTCTCAAACTTTTTGGAGCCAAGGAACCCCACAATGATATGCATGTGGCCGCGGACCCCCACCTGATTATATGTTGTGCCAGGGACCCCCAGAAGCACTGTAGAGTGCATAACAAATAACTAAACTCTAACTAAATAAAGTTCAATATAAAGTTTGTTCATAGACTCAAAAACCAACACATTAGCTTGGTTTTTCGAAAAGTAATGCAAGAAGAAAAAGCCAGCACAACAAGCTGAGCCAAACAACTGCTTATCATTCAGTGTTTTCCTCTCAGAGTGGAATTCATCACTGAGGAGTGAATACATGTTGTTGAAGTCAAATTGATTTGCGATGTGCTTGAAACTCACGCTGAAAACATTTGGCGTGATAATTGGCGAAGACAGAAGAATCCATTTTGTGCCATTCTTAATCACTGCGGAAGTGCACTCATTTAAAACTCTAATTCAAATTCCAAAGTCTCTCCTAAATGAACACAGCATGTGGGGAACAGCATAATTAAAGAAGAAAGCAGAGGCGCCGAGAGGCGAAGGAAATGAAAGGAAAGGAAAGGAAGCGGGCCTGTTGTGAGAGGAAGAAAAGACGGAAAGGAAGGAAAGAGAAAGAGAGGGAAGTGGAAGAGGAAAATAAATCCGGAACAAACTAACAGAGAAAGAAGGCGGGATGTAGAATGTATTTCTTCCCAATGTGAAAGAAGAGGAAGAGACTAATTTGAGAAACATTCACTTCAGTTATAATTTCCGATGGAGCCTTGACGAGTCGCTCTCGCCATAGAGTAGACTATACAGACTTCAAGCTCAGACAAGCAAATGTACTTGTAAGGAAGGAAAGGAGGACAGACATATGAGTTCGGAGAAGAAAAGAGAGACTAGGCTACATGAAGAAAGAAAGTGGAAGAAGAAGAAGAAGAAGAGAGAAAGAGCCATTTAGACTCTCTCTGACACAAACACATGCAATGCACAGACTTACTCTTGGAGGGTGCACGGAGGTTGGAGGACACCACTCCCATGGAGTCAGCCTCCACTTTCAAAACGTAGCTGCTGTTGGTCTCATAGTCCAGCAGCTTGGCTGTGTAAATCACTCCGGTAGTGTTGTTCAATCTGAACACACCTGGACACAGAGAGAGAGAGAGAGAGAGAGAGAGAGAGAGAGAGAGAGAGAGAGAGAGAGAGAGAGAGAGAGAGAGAGAGAGAGAGAGAGAGAGAGAGAGAGAGAGAGAGAGAGAGAGAGAGAGTGAGTGAGAGTAAGTGTGTACAAGACACACAAACCTTTTAGACTTTTATGAACAGTTCCACTGCCCATAATATTTTATGATAGATGAAGAGGGTTTGGGCAAGTCTTACTCCCACAGTAGCCTTTAACAGTTGGCTGTTAATTTGTAATGCCCCCCCCCTTCCTAACTTCACCATGGTGAGAAGTCAGGGCAACTTCGCAAAATCTAATGGCATGAGAACACTTACTCAGCAACAGTTTCAGCAAAAGTGCTGAAACGACTAATTAACTGAAACTATATTTTAGGTGAGACAGACAGACTTGTTTTCTGTAGTGTCAGAATTCATTGCTTTCTGTACCATACAGTGTCTATTCTATCTACTCTAAGCACTGTAATAATTATGTCGTGGTCATTGCAATGGTCAAAACAGACCATAATGCACCGTGAGGTCTCTGGTCAAGCGACTATCAACAGCAAGTTTGGGTCACGCGGTCAAATAATGTAAAATCAATCAATTACTAATTACTAACTGGCTGTGCGTGATTATCAATTTGTTTCCACAGGATGAAGTTGGGTCATGAATGAATCCAGTATTTAACAACCAAGCAATATGTGTAACTTACAGTGCTTCTAATTAGTGTTCTGTAAGTATTCTCCTATTGATGGCTATGGGAAATAGGTACCAGTAATCGATTTTGCTGCCTTGTTTACATAATAGCCTTAATCACTTTCAACCTGGCATCCATATTTTGTCATATATGGGAGAAAATGGATAAAAATGCATAGTCACCTCTCTCGTTGCCGTCGACGATAGAGTAGATAATAGTTTGATTGACAGCTGCAGCCAAAATGGCTCCTACTTTTGTTCCAACTGGAGCCTGCTCACTTACTGGAGGGAACCTGTGAATGAATGAATGAACGAATACATCAATCAATAAATTTGTTACAGTAATCAAACTAAGGATGGGACATTTTATCTTCATTACTACAGTGTAGAGAGAGCAAAGACAGGACAAAGAAAGAGTTTGGCTAATTATTTGCTATTTTATGCCTCTTAGAAAATAGATAATACATTATAGAATGAAATCATTTGTGAAAATGAACAGTTTTTTTCCCCCCTTTTAGAAATGTCAGAATGAGAAACCTGTCTAAATATTCCATCTGCTCCAATAAGTAATCTTTGCCAAATAGCGGAATTAAGCTACCCACAGACTTCAAATCTGCCAAGCCTCTTATCTCCACGTCAAATGCCAGGTGGCTCTACACGCTAATCTTAAATCAATAAAGAAAGATCATATAAAAGACATCATTGTCAACGATAAAACCAATCTTTCAGCATTACAGAATTGGCTTTGTATTTGCTTAGTAAAATAGATGTGCCACTCGCAGCAATGTCTGCTACATCACTCCTGCCTGGATGCTCGTCACATGCTGCTGTGCATTTGTCCTTCGGAAACCCCATAACCCTGACAGATTCCCCACAAATCTGGCAACCCTCACATTTTCAACAGATTTCACCTCATTAAATAAACCCAGTTGAGTCATTAAGCCAACCGTCACAGCTGGCTAGACATTATAACGTGGGCTACTGACTGGCAAAGTTATTATAACATGATAAATGGGACACATGGTGAGTATATACAGTAATAAGAGTGTGTGTGTGTGTGTGTGTGTGTGTGTGCGCGCATGTGCGTGTGCGTGTGCGTGTGCGTGTGTGTGTGTGTGTGTGTGTGTGTGTGTGTGTGTGTGTGCGTGCGTGCGTGTGTCTGTGCGAGCGGGTGGGCGGGTTGTTAAAACAACTTGCATTTTTCAACAACGCCTCCTGTACCCAGAATATTCTCCACGGTGCCTTTGGGCTTGGCTCTATTGCTGCACTAGTAACCTCGTAGGGTAGTCAGGACGCCTGTTTAGCAGGGAGTGGAATTGGGAGTGAAAAGAGTGCTGGTTGTCTAAACCCTTCCAAGAATAACAGTAGGGAATGGCAGTGACAGGGACTACACAGGGAGGCAAGGTTCGAATTACAGGGGGGATTGAGGGGGTCTAACCCCCTTAATTAAGACTTGGACCATCTGAAGGAGGTCGAACCAACAATATTGTATCTAAATATTACAATATATTTCCCATATTTATGCCTGGAAAAGAAATTTTGGAATTGGAAGGTTCTCGGTTCAATCCCTGGCTCCCCCCGTGTCAGTGTCAAAGTGTCCTTGAGAAAGACACTTAACCCCTAACTGCTCCCAATGTGAGCAGATTGAAGCCTCGCATGATTTCCTCTGCCGCCGGGGTGTGAATGTGTGAATGTAATGCACTTTGTAAAGCTCTTTGGATAAAAGCGCTATATAAATGCACCATTTACCATACCATTTAATCTCCCCTGCTCCATGTATTGCGCAATTGAGTGGAGACAGATACTGCAGGTAAATTTAAGTACCTAACGTTAGCTATTTTAACACACTTTACCTCGTGTACATTTCTGAATTAGATTGAGACAGGTGTTTACAGATGAATGCTCATGATAACTTGTTTCTAATGCTTTTCACTAAGGAATGCAGGAGTTTTACCTGGTTGGTTTTCCAAATGTGCTGAAGGCTGAATAATTGTATTATTTCATGGCTGCGAGAACTGAATTTCCCTCCAGGTTAGATTTAATTTCATTCACAGAGTCAACATGAGGAAGAGGAAAGGAGATATTTTTTGGTGCAAAAGCTAAATGTGTATTAAAAGATTCAAAGAGGTTTTAATTGTTAGAACACTCCTCCACCTCTCCTACAGTAGCCCTCCACCTGTCCTAGTCCTCCACCTCTCCTTCAAGTCCTCCACCTCTCCGTCAAGTCCTCCACCTCTTCTTCAATCCCTCCACCTCTCCTTCAATCCCTCCACCTCTCCTTCCAGTCCTCTGATCATTACCATTCACCTGACTATAAATCAGCGCATTCCTCCCGCTCTCCCTTTTCCTCTCATTGATGCTCTGTGCTGTCTGTCCATTTCACTCCCTCCCTCCACTTCTTTCCTCGCTAGCTTTTTACGTATCCTTCCCTCCATCCTTATTCCTAGCAGATCTCCTTCCTTCCATATCTTGCCATCATCATAACATAACCCTTCCTCATCCTCGTCAAGGTATAGAGCTGATTTGGCCAATATATGCCAGCAGGCTTCTGCTACAATCCATATCCATCTCTCCCTCCCTCCCTACCTCTTTGGCTCTTGGACAGCGGTGTGAGAGCACAATGGAGAGCACACACACACACACACACACACACACACACACACACACACATACATACACACACACACACACACACACACACACACACACACACACACACACATGCAGGCACACACACACTTTTATGCACGTGCTCATACACAGCTCATTATCTGGCCAATGATCCCTCCCTGTGCTCAGTTTAATCGTCGCTGTCCTGACACCCTTAACTACAGCAAGCTGGGCTGCTACTGATAACACACACACACACACACACACACACACACACACACACACACACACACACACACACACACACACACACACACACACACACACACACACACACACACACACACACACACACACACACACACACACACACACACACAAATGCATACAGAGCAAAAGTCTTTCTCACACACAATGCCAGGTGCGCAGTATGCTATCCATGTGCTGGAACGCTAACTAAACGTGTGCACATGGCACACGCACACACACACACACACACGCGCGCGCGCACACACACGCACACGCACGCACACGCACACGCACACCCCCACCCCCACCCCCCCACACACACACACACACACACACACAGTATGTAATGTGTGATGTGTTCTTGTGTGTGTGTGAAGATGTGAGAAGAGCTCTACCTGATTTATACTTGGTTGCGTGCCGTGTCGCACACTGCAAACAGACGATCTGCAAGCTCGGCTGCAAGTTCAGATCGGCTACTTTCGGTGCACGACACAGACACGCTACAGAGTACAAATCAGGTATAAAGGTACAGAGAGAATAATGGGATCAGAGAGCACCAGTCAGATTGTAGTATAGTGACGCACTCTCTCTCTCCGTAAGTTCGTATTTTTCTCCTCTTTGCTACTATATCTTCAAGCATATCTTTTTCTTTCAGTCTCTTTAGTCTTCCTCTCTCTATTGATACAGACACGAAAAATGTAAGGAAAAACCAGCATATAAGTGACTTAATAAGGTGCTGGGCGACCACGAGCCAACAGAACTTTTTCAATGTGCCTTGGCATAGATTGTACAAGTCTCTGAAACTACTGGAGGAATGGGACACCATTCTAACAAAAGATATTCTGTCATTTGGTGTTTTGACGATGGTTGTGGAGAGCGCTGTCTAACGCCTCAGTCCCCATATGTACTCAGTTGGGTTGAGATCAGGTGACTACGTTTTCAAAACCAGTCAGTGACCTCCTGTGTCCTCCTGCCACCCACGTGTCCCAATAATGAACACTTTCACAGTCACTTCTTTTCTTCTTGCCATCGTGATCCAAAATCAAGGTCAGCTGAGCGTGCTTAGTATTTTTATACATGCCACAGAGCATGAGAGGATGTTAATTGCTTTATTATATTATGAAATCCATCCATCCATCCATCCATCCATCCAGTCTCAAAAATATATCTAAAAAACAACCGTCTTTCCATGAAATGTGCTGTGCACCTTCATGCTCCTTGTTTGTAAAGACCATGAGTAATGACACAAAGAAAAGGTTTTGTGAGTGCAAAGCTTATTGGAACAATAAAGTAGATACTTTATGGAACAATATCAGACAAGCCCCAAAAAAGGAAGAAAAGCACTTGTTATGAAAGAGAGATAGAGGATGAAATGCTGGGTGAAGATTTGACCCCAATCAGTTTCTGAACAGTATCTCTCTGGATGGGGTTAGGAAGGCAGTTGATAAGGCTAACTCAAACAAAGCAACAGGAATTGAGAATTTATCCAATGAACCTATGAAGTCCCCCTAGCAACTCCTTATCCTACATGGCTATTTTCAGGCTTGCTTTGAAAACAGTTTAATTCCATCTTTTGTGGCTGAAAGCAACAATCAAATCCATATCAAAGGACCATCATCCAAAAATGACTCACATGTCCCAATGAATTACATAATGTATCAGTCTATTCAGCACAGGATACAAGGTCCACTCCACTAATTTGAACTCCAGACTGGCTAACTAGAGTCTGGTCTACTTGTCCACAAAGGCAGAGCCTGTACCGCACTGTATGTATGTATTATACAGTACATACATAATATACATATATTATACAGTATATTCTGTGTCCACAGTGGTGCAAGCCAGGAAAGGGAAGCAAACCTCTGTCTGCATAAGAAAGAAAGAAAGAAAGAAAGAAAGAAAGAAAGAAAGAAAGAAAGAAAGAAAGAACAAACTCTTAATTGTAGAAAAATGGGGTTCACTGGGAAGCACCATCACATTTTCTTTTGGAGACTGTCATCTATGATACTCTACAATATTTGACTTTTGGAAAAGGTATTATGTAAATGACTTGCTGATTCTGCAGTTAGAGCCCTTGGAGCAGTTGTAAATGAGATGAAGATGTGTTCAGATCTCGGATATTGAGCTTTCACTCAGCTTTATCATTCCTGTATACCTACTGTATGTCCGGTATTAGATTATGCAGCTGGTAATTGGGGATTTAAAGAACACAGTAAATGCACTGTCCTATGAAATAGAGCTTTACGAAGTTCCTCTGTGTGCACAAACTTGCTCTGATCCTTGTCATGAATGGAGACATGGACAGGGAACCAAATGGAGTTAGACATAAAGGGACTATTATGGTTCAGAATTATAAATGTGTCTGAGGATAGGATGTTTATCATAACTAACCACCCATGGACAAGAGGATTTTTATATATTTTCAGAAGCCGATTTAAGTTATATTTTAGTAACAGGTAACCTGCAAGGTTAATCGAAACAAGGAAAAGTAGTTTCTTAGGAGAGATGGGCAGTTGATATTTGGTCTAGGCCTAAACTCAGAACATAATGATTAGACAGCAGTACTCTCTGAACCATATATTACTCTTAACCCAATCTGGGAACCCAGCGCCAAATGAAAAGGAAAAACAGCGCCCTCTGCTGTTTTTGACTATCTCAGTTGGCTCTGGGAGGAAGAAAACGTAGCACCCGTGCGCAAGGAAACCGGGGTTTTGGTCTGCCTTCAGCGCATCACTTCCGGTGGTGCGACTATGTTTTCATTCCCACTAACAATATTTCTACACGGAACACTAACACCACTTCTCCCAGAGAACATGGATCGTTTTGGTTATAAGCCCACTTGTTTCTATGATGAAAGAGCAAGTTAAAATGTGAATATCTTTCCGTGGTTTTGTCTTCTCCGCGGACGCTATTGTTAAATTAGTTTTGCTTTGTTTCGAGTGGGGAAGGATCGACGGACACGTGAATCCCGCCCACTACATTTGATTGGGAAAAGCGCGGCCTGCTTCCTGATCTGAAGGCACGCCCACTTGTAGGCTACTGCGTACATGTTATGACGAACCTCCCCGACAGATTCAAACGCAGAGCAGAATCTGTTCTTGAGAGATTACTCTTAACCTGATTCAATTTGTGCACAATTAAGATTGGGCATTCCATTCTCCCTTTACAGTCTAAAATAATACACTTACACGCACATCCAAGCAAGACTTTCGACGGGTGCAGGATAAAAAACATATAGTACAAGAAAATAACAGATAATCCCACACTGTTCTTGCTGCTCCCTAAGTTAATCTTATTAGTACAATGTTTTGACCAGTGTGGTCTTCGTCAGCAACATATGGATCATCTATTAAAAGATTTGCCATAGAAACTGACCGTATTACCAAGGGCTCTAGCCTGGTAAACCCTCCCTCCGGAAATCTCATTTCCATTTGATTTCAGAAGTGAGTCTGGCCTGATCGCCCATTCTGCAATATTGGCTGTGGGCTGGAGTTGGGCGGGAGTAATACCGTTGACTGACAACCCCTTCAGCCAATGATCGTTTTTCCCCTTCAGCCAATTGCAGTGCATTTTTACCACCTCCGCGACTAATGTGACGCAACGGGACTTTTGAGATGGCCATGCCCAAAATAGGTTGCCTTATGCGTGTCACTGTCCGCCCCTGCCGGTTCTCTGAATTTTTATTTTTAAATAGGCTCTGTCATGATTAATTGACCACATATATGAAGTTAAACAACTAAATTCTATCCAAACGATATCTTATAAGTAAATTACGTGCCTCAAAAACTAAGTTTGAGAGCGTTTTATAAACGACAGTAAGAAGTGAAGGCACTCGCACAAACAACAATGGCTGCCGTTCGTCTTTTGTCGGCTGCACTCAGGCTGCACTCGGCTTCATTCGGGCTCACTTGAACTCGCCACCTGATTGGCCAACTGTCGCTGTCAATCAAAGAACGATGAGCGACGACGCTGATAGGCTCGTCCATTTGGTGTACGGGCTAGAAACGCCCAGACAAGCCTTCAGGCCAGACTCACTTCTGAAATCAAATGGAAATGAGATTTCCGGTTTACCAGGCTACAAGGGCTCCATACTAGGGCCCCTCCTGTTTTCGGTCAACAATAAATATCTTCCCCGAAAATAGCCGATCTACAAGCTCACAACACATCACGTAATGGAGCATGTTGTGAGCTTGTAAATCCGCTATTTCTGCAAGGGTTCAAGTGTTTAATAATATCCCATAGGAAGAAAGACTGTTTAGAGACCGAAAATGAGTTTTACCGTCCTTTTTACAATGATCTGAGGCAAAACCTCTTTACCGAGTCATTAACCTGAATCTGCTTCACCCTGAAGATGGTCAAAGGCTTGAGCTGCATTGAAGTCATTAAAGTAATGAGGGAGTGTCTAATAATGCCCAATTAATGTGGAATGCCCGGGAAAGGAGAAAAAGATCTTTGTTTATGCCCAGAATTTAAGTTAGCCTTTTAAGTGTGCATTTGTAAGTCCAAGTTAAAATGACTTTGTAGTTTACATGTGCAATACATGTATAAGGTATGATGTGTAATTGTGTATGTACAGTATACTGTATGTATAATAAGATGAATGTACTGCAGTATATATATATATATATATATATATATATATATATATATATATATATATATATATATATATATATATATATATATATATATATATATATATATATGTGTGTTACACTTTCTTTGCTTCTAATGAAAAACCTGTAAGGGTCCATTTGGAACCCATTCAAGGAACCCTGAGGGTCCACTTTGAGAACAATTGACCATGGATTGAGTGAGTGAATTGGCTTAATTAGTTGGACATGCCCCCCCAAGGTGCAGCTTCAGACCATGCATCACACGGTAGATGTTCTAAATATGGCCCTTAGTCTTGTTTTCTGTACTCTTCCCACCCGTTCTCCTTCTATTCTATACATTCCTTTCTTCTGGTCTCTGTGACCCTCCCCACCTCCTTTGTTCTCTCCATCACCTCTCTCCCTCCTCCTACCTTACTGTTCTGCAGTGGTAGAAAGTAACTAAGTACATTTACTGTACTTAAGTCCAATTCTGATGCAGTTTGACTTTACTTGAGAATGTCAATTTTTCAACACTATACTTCTACTCCAGTACAACTCAAAGGCAAATATTGTACTTTTACTCCATAACAATTTTACAGTTACTTTTGATTATTATTACAAAACATATATTAACAAGCTAATCACAATTTTATACTTTGTCTATTAAAATGCATTTGATTTGAAATGTTAGCACTTTGGTATAGGCTACTAAGTATATTTTGATGCTAATACTTTTGTACTTTTACTCAATTGAAACTTTGAATAGGGGCCTTTGACTTATAACAGACTATTTCTACATTGTGGTATTGCTACTTTTACTTAAGTAAATAATAAGAGTACTTCTTCCGCCACTGCTGTTCAGTACGTGTCGACTCGCTCTCAACCATCTCTCTCATCCTCTCTCAACATCCCCCCTAGGATTTCTCTTCCTGTCAGTCTCTGCCCCCTTGCGTCTTCTTGCTTTCTACAACGGTGTCACAGGCTGTCATCTCTTAGCATCCGTCACCTGCTGTCTGTCACTTTCAGGGCCTGTGTCACTCAGCTGATCCAGAAAGGTGCAGCGCCAATACATCAAGTATAGACGCAATGGTTGTTTGGACAAAAGACAGAGAGATAGAAATAGAGATAGAGCATTAATCAGTCAATGAGAGAAAGATGAGATGGGAGAAAGAGAGAGAAAGAGAGAGAGAGACAGAGAGAGAGAGAGAGAGAGATATGGACAGGACATTAAGCATGTCTGACAAGGTTGTGATCCTCTGAAATAGAATTTCCTCTCTGCTGATTGACTGAATGAATTCCACTGAGGTTGACAACAGTCCAGTGTGTATGTGGGGCTGCAGTGTGTGTGTGTGCAGGGGCGTCACAGGGGGGGTGTAAGTGGGACTGAGTTACTAGGGCCCCAGAAAAAAAAAAGAAAAAAATGTTGGGGTATTTTTTAAAGAAAAAAAAATCTTAGGGAATCTTTGTCCCCAGGGCCCAGAATTTGGTGCTACGCCCCTGTGTGTGTGTGTGTGTGTGTGTGTGTGTGTGTGTGTGTGTGTGTGTGTGTGTGTGTGTGTGTGTGTGTGTGTGTGTGTGTGTGTGTGTGTGTGTGTGTGTGTGTGTGTGTGTGTGTGCGTGCGTGCGTGCGTGCGTGCGTGCGTGCGTGCGTGCGTGCGTGCGTGCGTGCGTGCGTGCGTGCGTGCGTGCGTGCGTGCGTGCGTGCGTGCGTGCGTGCGTGCGTGCGTGCGTGCGCATGTGTACTAGACACTGGCTGAGTGACAAGAGACTTCATATGACAGCTTTTCATGGAAAGCACAGATGCTCACAAACGTCAGGTCTGTATTGGCGTGTGTGTGTGTGTGTGTGTGTGTGTGTGTGTGTGTGTGTGTGTGTGTGTGTGTGTGTGTGTGTGTGCATGTGGACTGATAATATCCTTTTGAGCAAGAATTCGATTTTATTTCATTTTATTTAAAGACAATAATTTCTTGCAGCAATGTTTTCTTTATAAGATAGTATACTGTAAGCGTAGAGGGACAGGAAACTGTGGTCAGAGAGAAAGGAGACACGTGACAGGAGTCAGAGTCAAACTCAAACTGTTCAGCAGGGACAGAACTGGGACCAATAGCATATTCCTCTGCAGTGAAGCTCTACCCTGTTAGGTGAAAAGAAGCAGCCGGTGACTTCATGTGTATTGTCTGCAGCCCTCACCAAGATCAAGCAGTCCGGGTCAGCAGTGACAGGGACTACATGAGGTGGAAATGGGAACTGGCATAACGACTACATTGGGAGAGAAATGAAAAATAGAAAAACATATAATAAAAAAAGAAATCGGAATTGCATCTTCCCTAGGTTACTGAGGTAGGATATACAGTATAACTGTACTGTATGTTGCAGCCAGACTAGGAAAGAAATTCAGCAAATAGAATATATTCTATATTATATAGAATATAAATGGGAGAATAAATTAGCAACCGGGATATATAGAATATACACGTCCATGCAGCACAAGGATTGGCCAAAGTAAATACATAACGCAAAAGTACAACATGTGCAGGAGATGCATTTATCATTTTGGAAAATATTGATATTCAGGCTGGCCATCCAACTGAATTTAAATCAGTATTAAGAAGAAGACTTATTCTGTATAAGGCTAGGCCAAATTGTATGTCTGTGCGAGTGAGTGTGTGTGTATTTTCTGTAGCCTCCTAGACACAACCGACGTGAATTTGCATTATGTGTGTGTGTGTTCTGCACAAAGCATGGCATGTGTGTGTGTGTGTGTGTGTGTGTGTGTGTGTGTGTGTGTGTGTGTGTGTGTGTGTGTGTGTGTGTGTGTGTGTGTGTGTGTGTGTGTGAATCGTCACTAAATGAAGCCAAGTATCTACTTTGGAACTGAGTAGCATTAAAACATGAACAGCTCTGAACCGACCTGCTGGTTTTGGTGAGCTATGCCAGGCTGGCACGGCCACCTGTCTATGGGGCCCTGGAACCTTTTCAAACGGCAACATCATTGAGCTTACAGGGCATGCAGCTGTAGCTCTCATTGCGCGAGCTACAATGAGCAAGCAGGTTTGGCTTTAAGCGTCTTCAATGAGAACACGGATTAACATATGGAGGATGCTATGGGACACAGCAGTTGCAGGGATCAGATTGTTCGGTTAAAGGAGCACGTCACCCATTTTCAACCTCTTTTCCGTATAATTGGTCCTCACTAATGCTCATTATAAGATGGCAGAATTTCCGTTGGGTCATACAGTATATCTCAGGGGTCGGCTCTGGACAGTTCCCAGTGACATAATCGCTGGGAATTCCAAGCTAATGGAAACTACAGCCTTTCTCTTGCTGGAAGGTTAGAACACTGAAATAGAAGCCATTGATCCTGCAGTAAGTAAATAAAAAATGTAACAGAAAAATGACGATGTGACGATGTTATCCATAGGCAGGTTTCTGAACTGTCCACAATCCACCTCTGAGACGCAGAGCAAGTAGACAGAAATGGTGCCATCTTATAATGAGCATTAGCGAGGGCCAATTATATGAAGATAAGACTGAAAACAAGAGAAGTGCTCGTTCAAAGACCTCGCTGAATGCTAGGATGCCTTGCCTAGAGAAGCTGACATTCAATCAAATGAGTTATGTAACCAGTGAGTCTCTGACTCTGACTCTTGAGGTGAGAGGTTGTGTTTGTCTGAGCTCCTGAGCCTTGGATTGCTGAAACACTTTTTAAAGACTTTTGTGAAATACTTTCAACACTTTTCACAAAGACCAAAAAGGATCAAGGACAACAAGGAATAAAACAGCTTTTTACCACTCAACAAAACATTTGGAGTTAAAACTTGCTCCTTTACCAGAAAAGACACACAACAAACTTGAGTAAGTAAACCTGAAGTTTGGAGATACATTGCAGAACTCTAGTCTAGAGACATTGAAGTGTAGTAAGATTGTTGTAAGACTGTAGTAAAATAGAATACTGTAGAATCATAGTAAACTGCATGGGAACAGTTTAAACATTTAGACACATAGAATAGTAGTAGTAGTAGAAGCAGGCAGCAAAGTAGCATAACAAAGGAAAGTACCGGGGGAGGGGTGTTAGACAGGGGCGTGAAGCTAGGTGAGCCAGGTGTGAGCCTGAACAATGGAAGCCATGGCAACCGAGCTTCTAGCTACAGCAACAGCACACACACCCACAACACCGATACCAATTGAATATCCAACATCAGCTAAGGTTAAGGATAAGGAGAACTACAAGACAGAACTCCTGACAAATAACTTAGAGACACTTTATGCAGACTATAACTCAAAGAAGGTTGAAACAAACCTAATCTTTTTCACACATAGACCTCAGGCATGGATTGAAGCCACACAAAAGCACTACACAGAGATAAAAAAGGTACCACTGACTGATGGATGTAGCCTTAAACTGCACTCAGAGGAAGGAGCCACCACTGTAAACATTTACAAAACTGGAAGAGTAACAATCCAGGGAAATAGAACACCCATAATGAATGACTTCACCAAAATCAGGGAGATGGCACAAGAAAAGTGCACTCCAACCACTATAGACATAGACAAGACAATACATCCAGACACAGTAGAGAGTCCACCCCCACCCCCACCAATCAGTGCCACAAAAGCTCACACCATAGAGCCACACCTGCTTACCAAGTTGAATGACCAATTCTTTAGATTAGAATATAGGCAAGTACAGATGGAGCAACAGCTATTGGGGTATACGGAAGAACAGACAGTTCCCAGGGCCAGTGCCACAAAGGAACAGGCAGAGAGTGAGCCTACGCTCAGACAGGAGTTGGTACAGCTACGGGAACATATGGGAAAGGAGATAAGACAGCTAAAGGAAGACATGAGAAAGGAGCTAGCAAAGCTAAAAGAAAGACAGGAAAAGGAAATAGCAGAGACTAGGGAAAGTATGAGAAAAGACACAGAACAGCTAAGGAAAACGACAGAAAAGGAAATAGGGCAACTGAGGAGAGAGATAGAAAAGCTTGAAAGGGAAGCAAGACCAACCAGCAATCAGCAGGAAGGGTTAGAAATACCAGATAACCCTGACCAATCAGCGGTACCTCAAAGCCAAGTACTCTCCCAAGAGATCGTTCAAGAAGAGGACCCACCACAACCCTCCCCCACTGCTACACCTCCAGAAAACCGCCAGCTACAAAAACCAGAAATTGTACTCCTGACTGACTCAAATGGGAAATACATCGATGCAAGAAAGCTCTTCCCAAAGCACAGAGTTGAACACATCAGATGTCGAAACACAGCACGTGCAATGGAGTTACTGACAAGGGACCGGCTGGGCTCCCCCAGCCATATAATAATCCACACCGGCACAAACGACATATGGGTACAGGAAGACCACGAGATGGTCACATCTACCAAGGGAATGATAGAAAAAGCCACCTCAACATTCCCCAACGCAGAAGTAGTCATCTCGGCACTGCTACACAGAGGCGACGTCGAATACGACTACATCAACGCAATCAACGCACAGACTTCCAGAATCTGTGCAAGGAAGAGTAAGGTCCACTTCGCAGAACACCCAACCCTGCACAAGGGAAGCCTACACGACCAGGTACACATCCGCAAGGCTGATATCCCAACCTTTGCAAAGAGCCTGAAGGACATCGCACTCGACCGCGACTACCCTACAGACACAACACCCTACACACGCAACCACCGTGGACAACATCCTACACCCAGAGGACACCGCACTGCACACAGAGGACACTCTACTAGACGTCACCACCCCTATCAACCTAGCAGACCCTCTCCTAGACACCCCTCCGCCCCATCCAGACCCCATGCCACACAACAGGGCGGCCCACCCACACCCCTGATGCATATCCTCACTGCTCCACCCAGACCTCATCCCACACACAGCTCACCCACACCACTGATGTCCATCCCATACACTCTTGCATCAGCCTCACCACCGCCCACTCTCCCCCTCCCTCTCCAACCATACACATACGCACAGGCGGTGACCAGAGCCATCCCCAGCACACACAGCATCGAGCAGATGTTCAGGGAATTCTACACAGCATGGGCCCAGGGCAGAACCTCTGGAATGTAACAACAATGTGAACAATGGAGTACAAATCACTCACCATATCATCCTGGAATATACAAGGTTTGAGGTCGACTGCCCTTGGCATCAAGAGCAGAACCCCAGACTTTGCCAAAGAGATTGCAAACATAGACATCATTGTTCTACAAGAGACATGGCACAGAGGGGACGGCCCCACTGGCTGTCCTACTGGCTACAGAGAACTCGTGGTACCATCTACAAAACTGGCAGGAGTCACCCAGGGAAGGGACTCTGGAGGTATGCTAATATGGTACAAATCAGAACTAATCCACGCCATTAAGCTAGTAAAAACTGGAACTTCTTCCATCTGGCTGGAATTAAACAAGGAACTTACCACAACCGAAAAAAATGTCTACCTGTGTGCCACCTACATCCCCCCAATTGAATCCCCTTACTTTACAGAGGACTTTTTCCCCACACTAGAAGAGGATATCAGCCATTTCCAGGCACACGGTCACATTGTAATTTGTGGAGACCTAAATGCCAGAACAGGACAAGGGCCTGACACCCTCAACACACAGGGAAACAAACACTTACCAGGAGGGGGACACATCAGCTCCCCAACATGTCCCCCGAGATACAATCACGACAAAACAACAAACAAACATGGGTCACAACTGCTACAGCTCTGTCGCTCACTGGGTCTGTACATCGTTAACGGTAGACTCCGAGGGGACTCCTTCGGTAGATATACATACAGCTCATCCCAGGGAAACAGCACGGTAGATTACTTTATCACGGACATAAACCTGGCATCGCTCAGAGCTTTCACAGTCAGCCCGCAAACACCCCTGTCAGACCACAACAGAACCACAGCCTATCTAAACAGATCAACACACAGACACAAAGAACAAACGCCAAACAAACTACATACTATAAAAAACGTTACAAATGGAATGAACACAGCGCAGAAGCTTTCCAAAATGCTATTAGGCAAAAACAAGTCCAATCACAACTGGATCAGTTCCTAGAAAAAACCTTTGAAGAAAACAGTGAAAGTGTAAACAGGGCAGTAGAAGGCCTCAATCATATATTTGAACTAACAGCCTCACTAGCAAACCTAAAAGTATCAAATAGGAAAGCCAGAAAAAATGTTGAGAATGACAAATGGTACGATAATGACTGCAATAATCTCAGGAAAAAATTAAGGAAACTATCAAACCAAAAACACAGAGACCCAGACAACCACAACACACGTCTCCAATATGGGGAAACACTGAAACAATACAAGAAAACAGTAAGAGAAAAAAGAGATCAACATGTTAGAAACCAACTGCAAGATATCGAGGATTCCATACAGACAAACAGCTTCTGGGAAAACTGGAACAGACTTAATAAGCTAAAACAGGACGAACTACCCATCCAAAATGGAGATATATGGGTGAACCATTTTTCTAGCCTCTTTGGCCCAATCGAGAAGAACAAAGAGCAAAAACAAATAAAAGATAAACTACAAAACCTAGAGTCAGCCGTAAAAGACTACCAGAATCCACTAGATTCCCAAATCAACCTAAAAGAACTACAAGACAAAATAAAAACACTTAAAACCAAGAAGGCCTGCGGGGCGGACGGTATTCTAAATGAAATGATCAAATTCACCGACCTCAAATTCCAAATAGCCATACTAAAACTCCTAAATATCGTGCTCAGCTCTGGGATCTTCCCCAGCACATGGAATCAAGGGCTGATAACGCCACTCCACAAAAGTGGAGACAAATATGACCCAAATAACTACCGCGGGATCTGTGTAAACAGCAACCTCGGAAAGATCCTCTGCATGATCCTCAACCACAGAATTCTAAACTTCCTCACAGAAAGCAATGTCCTGAGCAAATCACAAATTGGCTTTCTACCAAAATATCGCACAACAGACCACATTTACACTCTAAACACCCTAATTGACAACCAATTAAACAAAAACAAAAGCAAATTATTCTCCTGCTTTGTCGACTTCAAAAAAGCATTCGATTCAATTTGGCATGAGGGTCTGATGTACAAACTGTTGGAGAGTGGCATTGGGGGGAAAACCTATGACATCATAAAATCAATGTACACTAACAACAAATGTGCAGTTAAAATAGGCGAAAAGCACACAGACTTTTTCCCCCAAAGCCGAGGAGTTAGACAGGGATGCAGCCTGAGTCCAACACTCTTCAACATATATATCAACGAATTAGCAAAAACGTAAGAACAGTCCACAGCTCCAGGCATCCCCTTGGCAAACACAGAAATCAAATGCTTACTTTTTGCAGATGACCTGCTGCTGCTGTCTCCAACCAAGGAAGGACTACAGCAGCAACTTGATCTCCTACACAAATTCTCCCAGACATGGGCCCTGACAGTGAACCTAACTAAAACTAAAATCATGATATTTCAAAAAAGATCCAGCCGCCAAAACCATCAATTTTTCCTAAATACAATCCCACTAGAACAAACAAAAAACTATACCTACCTTGGCCTAAACGTCAGCAGCACAGGGAACTACAACCAAGCTGTAAAGGACCTGAGAGACAAGGCAAGAAGGGCATTCTATGCTATCAAAAGAAACATCAAAATAGACATCCCAATTAAAACCTGGCTTAAAATACTGGACTCTGTGATAGAACCAATTTCCCTCTATGGTTGTGAGATCTGGGGACCATTAGCAAACCATGACCCTGAAAAATGGGATAAACACCAAACCGAGACCCTACACACAGAATTCTGCAAATCCATTCTCCGTACCCAGCGAAAAACACCAAATAATGCATGCAGGGCAGAATTAGGACGATACCCACTAATTATCAAAATAAAAAAGAGAGCACTTAAGTTCTACAACCACCTAAAAGAAAGCGACCTAGATGCACTCCATAACAAGGCACTCACACACAGCGAAACCCTAGAGAGATGCCCCCTCAGCCAGCTGGCCCTGGAACTCCGGGCACAAACACAAACAGAGCCACCCATTGGACTAAACCAAATTATAAAACAGCAAAAGGAAAACTACCTGACACACTGGAAAGAAGCAACACAAAAGCAGAGTAAACTAGAATGCTATCTGGCCCTAAACAGAGAATACGCAGTGGCAGAATACCTGAGCACCGTGACTGACCCAAAACAAAGAAAAATCTTAACTAGGTACAGACTCAGTGAGCACAGTCTTGTGATCGAGAAAGGTCGTCACAGGCAGACCTGTATCCCGAGAGAAGACAGACTATGCACCCACTGCACACAAAATGAAGTGGAAACCGAGCTACACTTCCTAACCGTCTGTCCATTGTACCAAGACATCAGAGACACATACTTCCCACAGATTACAACCACACACGGAGATTTTGAAAACATGACCAATGACAAAAAACTCCCATATCTGCTGGGCGAAGTACAACAATGTGCAAACACAGCAGCAAGATTCGTGAGTTGCTGTGATAGGAAAAGGATATCAAACGGAACACAACCACCCTAAAGACTAATCATTGGGTATATTCCGGCACTATAACTGCACCCAGTGATCTTGGTACATAGAAATTGATCTATTGAAGATTCTGACTTTCAAATGTACATATTTTTTGTTTTGATTGTATTGCTGTATTGTTGTATTATGCTTTCTGCTTTGGCAATGTAAACGTATGTTTTCTCATGCCAATAAAGCCCTTTGAATTGAATTGAAATTGAATTGAAATTGAATTGAGTCTTTTTTGGAAAGCCTAATTGTCTACGTGATCATGCCTCAGTCCAAATGAAACCAATTTACAATTTTGGCATTTAGCAGACGCTCAGAGTAAATTACAAGTGTGAGATCAGAGTAAATGGCATGAACCCTCGTCATCAGACGACAGGGGAAATGGTTCAGTAAGTAGTGCAAAGAAAACAACTTGGTTCATCAAAGAAACTAGGATACCAGGTAAACATCAGACCAAGCATCTGACTAAACTACATCTTAACATTTGTGATCAAGCAAAAGCAAATGTAAAAAACTTTATGTGAACAAAATTACCAACCTATACCTGCATAACATCCATCAAAATAGGTGGTAAGATGGGAAAAGAAGGAGTGCTAGGGGGGTGAGCTGGAGTCTGAAGAGGTGAGTTTTAAGACTGCGGTGGAAAATGTGGAATGAGGCTGCAGTTCTGACTGTGACTTTCTCACAGTGCTGGAAAGTAACTAAATACCTTTACTCGAGACTGTATTTAAGTAAAATTTTCCGATACTTCATACTTCTGCTCCACTACATCTCAGCGGCAAATACTTTTTACTCAACTACAATTATTTGACATCTTAATAATAGAGTGAAATTACTATTACACAACATATATTAACCAAAAGATATATAACCGATATGCCAATACTTTTGTACTTAAGCTCAAGTAAAATGTTTAATACAGGACTTTTACATGTAACAGAGCACTTCTATATTGTGGTGCTGCTACTTTTACTTAAGTAAAACATTGGAGAACTTCTTCCACCACTGCTTTGTCATTATTATGCAGCAGAACAGCACAAGACAGACTGTTCTGCCACTGGACTAACACAGTAAGTGTTTCCAATAATGTATTAATGCGTTGGGATCAGATATGCATTTGTATGAATACTGTAACAAAGAATACTGCAACCAGCAATACTGCAGTGATGATGTGAGTGTGACATTAACACTGGAAAATTTGCATTTTAAATCACAGAACAACCACTCACAACATGCTCACAACGTGTCGCATCATGACGCATTGTAAGACGAAAAATAATATAGGGCTTAACATTTTAAACTGTTCTTCCTGCTGGGGACCCTCCTGGACTCCCTCAAGGACCCCTGGGGGTCCCCTGACCCCACTTTGAGAATCAGTGGTTTATGGAATTTTTGATTGAGGTTAGGGCCCCTTGAAACTTAGCAAAGGGGTGCTTTACGAGTTTAATGGCAGAGTTCAGATGTGTTTTTCACACTGAAACTCTGATCTCAGATTACCTGAGTTCACCCTATACTATACAGTACACAGATACCAGTATGGCCTAACCTATGAGACAGCTTTAAACACGCGCGCACCTACAGTACCTCTGTTTGTGTATCATAGACTACTTACTAAAAACATAGTCTGATGAACGACCTAGGACTCTTCTCCCTCCTGGCTGCCAAGCTGTGGAAAGACCCCGCCATCGTGATGGAGTAAGGGCTGCAGACTCACTCCCTATATCTTCTATAGTCAGAAAACTATAGTCAAACATTTTGAGTAATCGTTACCTATTTATCACACTATGTACGTTACAAAAATAGATGTATGCTATAAGTGGGTCTACAGATGCTAAGTTTGTTATTTTTAGACACAATCATGCTAGTCTGATGCTAGATCTACCTGCTATCATAGTTAATTTGTAGCACTTGTTTTCGTTGCGCTCAGTTTACTTGAATTGGGTTCCTGCTGCTTACTCTAATCTTGCACTTAAAAACAGTACATGTTAAGTCACTTTGGATAAGATTGTCTGCTAAACGCCTAAATTGTAGCCTAAATTATTCTCTACCGTTCCTCTGATTCTGTTTAAACATTTGCAATCTTGAGTCTGCACCAACGGAAGAGATTGCTCAGCCTTCAATGTGAACTCAGAGAATTAACAGATTGCGTGCACACTGATGTGAAATTGTGGTGTTGTGATGACTGTCTAATAATAATAATAATAATAATAATAATTTAACGAAGGAAACGCAGAAAGGTGGTACTCATTGCATTAAAAACAGATGCTAATAAGAAGACCGTCCAGTAGCTTCTCAAATCCCATTCCTGTAGTTATGAGGTTATGTCAAATGCACAGTGATGAAAATAGCTATTTATGAAATGAGTCCTTTTGTGCACAAAATGTTTCATCAGCACAAAAACTGCACATCTAAATGGTCAATTAAATAAAGAGTGACACTAGAGAGAAAATAGATAATAATTGATGGATTGAATTAAAACAAAAGTAACTTTATTTACAGAGACAGCTTAGCCTGTTACTTATGCAAGCAATCTACTGCCCAGGGGCGTCACGGCTATTCACTGTGCGTACGACGCGACACCCTCACTCTCACAGATCCATGATTTCATAGCCCCCACTTTTTGCAACAAAAAATATGTTTTTTTACTTTGTTTGATAATAAATCGGTAAAATCAGGCAAAAAATAGAATTAAATAACCTAACCCTAACCCCGAAATAAAGTAACAAAATCCGCCCAAAAAACACAGCGCACACACACACAGGACTCATGCGTCCATCCCCCCCACCTTCTGAAAGCCTGTGACATCCCTACCCTTATCACATGCATGCACAATATCGCACTGTGATGTTGTTAATGGCAACATGAAGATAGAGTAAATAACAGAAAGTCATATCAATCAATCAGTTGAATTCGGTCAGTCAATCACACAAAATTAGCAAGGGATTTCTATCTTCTTTGTATTAGGGGGCTGTGATATGGATTCTGCATTATTAATGTAGGCACACACACACACACACACACACACACACACACACACACACACACACACACACACACACACACACACACACACACACACACACACACACACACACACACACACACACACACACACACACACACACACACACACACACACACACACGCGCGCGCGCGCGCACTCGAGTGCGCAAACGCACTCTCATCCTATTAAACCTCTCCTCTCTTCCTCAAATCCTGGCTTCAGATTTCTGCACTTTGACACAGCACTTTGAGTCTTAACTGAGAAAGCTGGGGGCTGCATCTCTGTCTCTCTCCAGATCACTTTCCTCTCTCTTCATACATTGAAAACATAGAGTTCATATGAAATGTACTCTGTTTGTGTTAAGAGCATTGGTTTGAAGGTTAACTGCTTACATAGAAGGCTAATAATTACAGACAGGATTAATCTCTAAGGTCTCGTCAGTTCTTCACTGAGATTCAAATCCAGCTTCCGGCTGAAAAAATAAAAACGAATAAAAACTAGCAAATCCACTCTAAAAACGAATTAAAACTAACTGAATTAGAATATATTCAAAACAAATTATAACCTTGCCTCCTATGTCTCATTGTCATCTTGTTCTCTTCATCTTGACTACTTTGCCTATTCCAAAATATCTTACTGTATGTATTGGAATGCGCTGTGAGATCTGCTATTTTCAAAGAAACTTTGAGGTTTGGAACATTTTTGCCAGAGTTACATACAAGGAACCCTTTGTTCACATGATGAGCGGGGATTGGCAAAGAACTGCATAATTAAGTCGAATGAAAAAGTTGGTGGTTACAAAACAGACCTGCCTCT
Organism: Gymnoscopelus braueri; assembly: GCF_963280865.1. Lineage (NCBI taxonomy): Eukaryota > Metazoa > Chordata > Actinopteri > Myctophiformes > Myctophidae > Gymnoscopelus > Gymnoscopelus braueri. The sequence continues at coordinate 19,059,847 of NC_137617.1, forward strand.
GTTCATCCATTTGATTGGTCCTCTGCCATGTTTTCATCAAAAAGGATGCTTCTCACCACTGATTCTGAGCGTCTGCCACCAGGAAAGCAGATTTCAAATCAAGTTTAAACTCTGCCGTGCCGGTATGTCACTGATCCCCCCGCCACCCCACAAGAGCGCTCCAAGACAGTATGATGTTGGACAGTTTTCTAATCTGATGTCTTTTTCAACCTGTAGAGGGCAGGATTTCCTTTATTTGTGCGGAACAATGTAGACAATAGTTTGCTAGCATTATCAAGTGGCCCGATATATCACTTTCTAAACAAATACATGGTTTACTGCTCTTTAAACATGGATTTAATGCTGCACTAGAAGATGACATTGTCTGATTTTATATATTACGTTCCAGGTTGGATTTGGACTTGCCTTTAAAGGACCATTTACTTTTCAACAGTTTCACAAAACAGCACTCTTCTTCTGTATTTTCTTCAAGGAACGTTTATGACAGAAGCACATTTATACAGATTATTCTTTGCTCTCTGCTAGATTTTGCTTAAAGGGCAAGACCACTTTGGTAGAGGTTTGGGTGGTGTAGTTACCTTGCCATGATGTAACTCCAAAGGTGGACAAAAATAATTGCTCCAGTGATTAGAAATTGATGATTCAAAATATGCTCCTACAGTAGTTGACTTACATTGTACAGTGAAGCAGCTCTCAAAGTCACTCTTTTAGCCCGTAAACAAATGCAAACAAAGTTGATTCAGACAATATAGAACATCACCAAACCCAGTAGTTTATTTTTTTAATAAAAATGTTAACTTCCTGTTGATTTTGCTATTTTTATGAAGAAGAAAACACGGACTGGATCCGCGGATCTAGATCCAGATCTTCAAATAGTGAAATCAACAGGAAGTTGAAATTGTTATTAAAAAAACAAACAGTACTGGGTTTGGTGATTTGGTGATCTGAATAAACTTTGTTTGCGTTCGTTTACGTGCGGAAAGAGTGACTTTGAGAGCTTATTTGAATCATCAATTTCTAATCAATGGAGCAATTATTTTGGATTTCTTGTCCACCTTTGGAGTTACATCATGGCAAGGTAACCAATATAACATAACCCAAACCTCTACCAAAGTGGTCTTGCCCTTTAATTGTGAAAATAATGTCTGTGTAGGCAGAAGCCGTTTTTAAATAGAGATATTTTACAATTAAACTCCTGTGCCATACAGTTCCATCTGATTGAATTACTGATCAGAAGGAAAAAGAAAAACAAGAAAGACAAGAACCTATTTGAAAAAAGTAACAAAAAAAAAGATAGAGAGAAAGAGAGGGGGAGAGAGAGAAGAGATGGAGTGATAGAGTGAGAGTGATTGATTGAGACATCAAGATGCAGTAATGATTCGGTTTGTTGTAATGACTCATCAAGCAAGACCCCGTCTCTTTATCTTGATTGGCTATTACTCTCCATGCACCTTACAATCAATTTCTTTGTTCATTCATCATCTCCTCTGATCTCTTTGTTTTAAAACAACTCGTTTTACTTTATTAATCCAATGAAGATTTGCTTTGTAATCCCAGAAAAAAGTGTGAAAACTGTCAAAAAATTAAAATAAAATAAATAACTATTAAACAAATGAATAACAAATAACAAATAAATGACTAACTAATGAATTGCATTTAAAATTATGGATATTGGAATATTGAACAAAACTACGACCACATAAATGAGGAATCCACACAAAAGACGTATATCCAGTGATGTAGTGGTGTCTGGAGAAGTTGTTATATTCTATCAATCAATCAATCAATCAATTAATCAATCAACCAACGAATCAATCAATCAAATGAACCCCAACTGCTCCCTGCATGGGTGCTGTTCAATAGTTGCCCACTGCCCACACCTCAGTCCTCACAGATAGGCTGGGTTAAATGCAGACCTTAAAATGGGAGGGGCATAGAAAAGGTGGCCTAAAATGGTCTGTTCCCCTCACCTAGGCATTGCTTATCCCCCCCCCCCCCCCCCCCCCCCATCCGGTCAAAAACAGCACATAACAGCAGTAATTCTTATTGAGGGTGGGGATTCACTGCCACCACTAAACAAACCAGTTCTGGGGTTCTGCATTGTTTGCTGTGTTGGTGAATGCCTAATGCTGGTAGCTATATTAGAGATGATTAAACCCCTGAGGCTATTTTGATAACACATATTTGCATGAATATCTCAAAACGAAACTGAAAGCTCAAACAAAACTAATTACACAAAAACACAATGACTGTCAAATTACCAGGCTCATAACAAAACACACACATTGTCAAAGCCCTCCAGCACATGCTAATGGTTGCAGTTATTATCAAGCCATGTGGGAGCTATGAGGCTAGTAATGTACTAGCATCGGCGCACAAGCCGGAATATGGTATTAAATGGTACTGACTACGAGGGTGGCTGGTAGGGGGGTGATCGGCAGCCAAAATGTTGTCCGTCCATGTTCATCTGCTCATCTATACACATATCGTATATGCTGGGAATGTCCGCTCATCTGAAACCCCACCTTTGCTCCTACTACATCTGTTTATGTCTGAGTGTGTGTCTGTCTATCTGTGCCAGTTTCTCCCACTATCTGAATGCTTGTCACTTGTCAGCTTTTTATATCAATGTGTCAACATGTCTGTCAATAAGTGTGTCTATCTTCTTGTAATTTTGTCCATCTCAATGTTTCGTAGTTTTTCTGACGCAAGATTTACTTTTGGCATGTGTATGCTTTCTTTCAGATAGATACAGTGAGAGAGACAAGATAGGTGGGAGAGAGAGGGGTGGATGACATGCAGTAAAGTGCCTCGGTCAGATTTGAATCGGGGTCAGCTGCGAGGAGGACTATAGCCTTATTAATAGGTATTGCGCTCTTACTTGGTGAGTCACCCCTGACGCCCCTGACGTAAGATCTCTGTGTTTATTTGGCTTGTCTATCAGTGTGTTGGCCTGCCAGGTCTATTTGGCAGTCTCACAGCTCATCTATAATTCTACCTGTCTGCCAACCAAGGTTTTTGTTTTTGTTTGTTCTTTTTTAGGTGTGCTCCAGAAGCATATTTTGTTTTATACAATATTTTGCTCTTTGATTCGCACTCTTTAAGATCTCCGTAACTACTTCTCTCGCTGCACTCCACCTCTCCCAAATGGTTCTCACTTCAACCTCAACCTCTAAAACTTTTGCAGTATTAACTCCTGTCTCCGCACCTCACATTACGCTACCGTTCCCCTCTCTCACGCTCTCTTCACATACTCACACCTTACCCTCACTTTAACCCACCACCATATCTCTCTCTCTCCCTCTCTCCCCCTCTCCCTCTCCCTCCCTCTTTCTCTCCCCCTCTTTCTCTCTCTATCTCCCTCCCTCAGCTGCAAGTTATCATATAAATAACAACAGTGGCTCCTGTTGTCACAGCTGTAACTTTGCCAACAGCGTTCCATGCACGCCCGCCTGTTCGTTGCGTATCAACAAAACAAGGTTACCTTCAACAGAAGCGGTTAGACATATATTTATAGAGCCACAGATCGGACCCGCTTGTTTTGGCACAAGTCGGGGGAAGATGCATTTATCTCGTAGTTAAAATGTTTTAGGGGCTCCGGTGACTTTCTGCGTTTTGGCAGGGGAGACGTTTAATTTCATAGAACACGGTTTATGGGAAGATGAGACAGAGAGTGCAGACTTCATAAACAGACAGATGGAAGAGAGGAGTGGGAGTAAAAAGGGAGCAGTAAGGTGGAGACACGACACGACTTATGTATTAATGTACACGTATATATAGAGGCTATAAAGTACCTCTTAACGCCGGTATGATATGTTTAGCAGCAGTGTCAAAATGTGCAAGACACAGAAGGCACACATGTATCAAAATAACTTGTCTATGTACAGTGTGCAAGTAACATTTTGAGCAGCTGCTCGGGATTCTTACTTTTATAGTTTTAGTTATAGCTGTAGTAATTAACTACAGAAGTTTCCTTGATTTATTTTTTCTTAAAAAGATGTTATGTGTGTTCCAAATGACCAACTTGTAGATAGTAAACTTTGACCTCATAACAAAATGTGCACTAGCTATTGAGTGCACGACTTCAAGCCCAGGGTGACTGTTGTACTGTAAATGCTTTATACTGAAGTCAGTGCTCTATGAAGGACACCTAAATGTAGAGATGTTTTAGAAGACTGAAGGTGAAAGAAGTCAAACAGTAGGTTGCACAGACACCCGTTTTGTCTCTAACCCACCTGTATCAAGGGTACAGAAACTCCACTATAACAAAGTAGTAAACCATGTTATAGGCCGGGTGTTGATAAGACATAAAGTTAATACAGTATTTGACTGCAGACCCCCATTTGAAAATATTGTGTGCCAGGGAGATTTGTCCAAAAAAAATATCAAGATTTATATATTTAACCAATCTACAAGCTCCTAACCCGTCACATTGCGAAGCATTGTATGCTTGTAAATCGGCAATTTTTCAAATAGCAGGAAATATACTGGGGATACCCTGGAACATCATCAAGGAGCATCACCAAGGACAGGCACCACCCCAGCCACCTGTTCATACCCCTACAACGACTGTGGCCAGGCATGGAGGCCTACTGTAGTATCAAGGGCAAGACCACCAGGTTTATGAACAGCTTCCATCCGGCTACCATTAGACTGTTGAACAAGCCATGACCACCGCCTGTCACCAGGCTGGCCTTGGACTTTTACTCTTCCTTGTGGACCTACAGTACCATATTTACCATGTGGATTGTATCAGTCAAAGTTACCTTTGTGGACTTATGTGGTTGAACCTGACAATGCGCTGATACTCTTTGCACCTTAATCTCATGTACAACGCGCTCACACGCTGATATTCTATTATGTACAGTACATATGTTCAATCACCTTATTGTATGTCTAACCTCATGTAGGTAGGAGTAAATAAGTCTTTACTTCTTCCTACTCCCTTTTTGAACATGTTTAAGGATGATCAATGAACATTTTTTATGTATTATGGCATTGTTATTTTTATTCTATTTATTTTATTTTGTTTTTACCTGCATGTTCAAAATAAAGATTATCAAATTAAAAATCAAATTAAATGTACATGCTGTACCAGATGGATATGCTTTGTGTAAATATGCAGATATCTTTTGTTTGATTTTTCTTTCTTCCCCCTGCTCCTCATCCCCCATCTTTTTTTCCTCCTCCCTCTGGAAATAAGATGGAGCTGGCACAAAAACAATCAAAAGTCACCTACTTTTTAACACCTGTAAAACTGTGACAATAAAGCTGAAATTCTGACTCCCTCAAGGACTCCCCGGACCCCACTGTGAGAACCAGTGCTTAACCCATTCAATCCGAGAACACAACTGTGTCATTTTAGATTTCTTCGGCTTTAAAAAAATAGCAGATATACAAGCTCATTTTGTAGATCTGCTATTTTTGAAAACTTAAATGTGTGCAAATCTTTGAATATATATTTTTCAAAGCGAACATTTGTAACTCAAAACTTCTTCTGGGGGGTCCCTGGAACAAAATATTTTTGACAAATGTTCGCTTTAAAAATATATATATTCAAAGATTTGCACAAATGTTCACGATTTTTCAAAAACAGCCAAAACAAATCTAAAATGACAGCGATGCGTTCCCGGATTGAATGGGTTAAAGCGTTCCTCAGAGACATCTCTTATGTAATGCATCTCGTGGGAGAAGAGGGAGGTCACGGTCAGGGAAGAAGGGGCATCGAGGGACAGCAGCCCCTCCAACAGCAGGAGGCCTGAGTGTCTCTCCCACAGGGACACTTCAACACAGACAGAAACATTTCTGTCTGTTGCACGGTTCAAGCCAGAGACCATCCATCCTCAGAGCATAAACCAACAATGCAGCATCGTGGCTGACAGAATGCTAATCTCAGAGAGGTTGTAAAGGGCTCTCGTGCCCAGCTGATACTGACAATAAGCCTCTCCCATCTAGTACTGGGGGGTACTTGCTTTTAAAAATACTTAAAGGACGACGACATCACCCATTTTCAACCTATCTTCATACAATTGGTCCTCACTAATGCTCTCGAGCTCTCGTCCTCACTAATGCTTTCGAGCTCCCTGGTATCCCTCCAAGGACCCCTGGGGTTCCCTAGACCCCACTTTGAGAACCAAGGGCATAGGGGAATGGGCATAAAAGTGATGTGTACAGATGTGTACAATGGGTACAGTGACAACGGGTTCAACGGGTATTGCATAACCGGAGGAGCATGCTTTCCCAACGGGCTTCATTCCCAAACGGCATCGTTCCCAACCGGCATCGACCTAGTCTCTCTGAAAGTAATGACGCAAGACAAAGCAACATGGTTCCACTGCCATCTTTGATCGAGTAATATCTTGATTAAGACAGCAGCTTTGATCTCTTCAAAAGTCTTGGTCCTTTCTATCTCACCACGTTCTTATTAGATTTATTAACCAAGTAAAGGGCTGGCAGGCATTCTGACAGCATGGGGGAAGTGTTTGCACACACACACACACACACACACACAGCGTGCACCCGCTCACACACACAAATGTGTATGACAGACATGGGCACGCAGAAACCACATAAACGTGCAATACACTGTAACGCACATGTTTTGTTCCTCTTCGCATGACCTCCTGCTGATAACTGTCATTAGGCGCTGGCAAGACACACTCTCTCTTTCTAAGTATGTGTTCGCGCCTATCCGTGTACGGGTGATGCCGACTCTGCATACCAATTCTGCAGGTGCAATGAGATAGATTGAATGATAGAAAGAGTGAGTGAGAGATAGAGGGAAATGAGTGAGAGACCTAAGCATAGACAAAGGGTGTGAAAGTGTATGTGAGAGAGAGTGAGGGACATGAATTGACTCACAATGAGAGAGAGAGAGAGAGAGAGAGAGAGAGAGAGAGAGAGAGAGAGAGAGAGAGAGAGAGAGAGAGAGAGCAGTTTTCTGGGTAAAAGAAGTAGAGAGAAAATGAGCGAGAGAGTGAAAGAGAGATAGAGAGATTGAGGATGACAAGTGGTATTCAGCGTGGACAGGGTTGCTACAGCAATTTAACAAACTCCATCCTCGCCTCGTTAACTGTTTTACTAGATTAGAGCAGGACATAAGAAAAGTGCACAAGCAGCAGCTTAGAAAGTCACGCTTCACTGCACTTCAGACCCTGCTGCTCACGTGTGTACTGTATGTGTGTGTGTGTGTGTGTGTGTGTGTGTGTGTGTGTGTGTGTGTGTGTGTGTGTGTGTGTGTGTGTGTGCGTTTTCATGCATGTGGAAGTATGTCATGCCTCTAGCTGTGTGTGGTCGCATGTTTGCGCATGTATGTCTCACAGGGTTTTGTCATAATTAAACATTAAAGCTTTTTTTTCCTGACCTCCATAAAAATGCGAAATAATCACTTAATACAGCATATTAATTATAATTCCCCTCTTCAGCAGCATTCACCAGGGTCTCCAAGGTTTTCTCTAATACAGTGTATGGCTAATATACTGTAGAGCAGGATGACACCTGGGTTACTTGATATGGCAATAGGTTTGCTAAATAGCAGCTCAACTTAAAATGATAACCTATTGTAACGTCCGGTGCTCTTTCGGAGAATTCTTGGCAACAACATTCTTTAGGAACACTCTATTTATCAGTCTATTTACAACACAAAACCAGCAACCACCAAGTGGAAATGGGACATGGGGTGCCCACAGCAACTATCCATGTATGTCATGGTGTAACACATAAAGCAACGTACAGTAACACACTGATCTATCCTCCCAAGGCATTCCCATAGCAAACAGTAACTTCATATGATAGTGAAACAATACATACAACCAAACAAACATCACTAAAATATTATTCTGTATATTTGGTGGACTGCTTTTTCACAGTTTCACACCTTTTTGTTAAATGCTGTTGCATTATGTTGGCCTGTGGCTCGATTTTCATTATGTGCTCCCATACTTTTATAAACTTGAGATGAACTCAAAGTTAATCACACTCTAAAATAGCGTGCTACAACAGAAAGGCTTTAGATAGCTTTGAGTATAGCTTTGCATCCATGAGGAAGTCTCAGTGATGAAGGCTTAGCCTGAAACATCTGTGCTGCAGTATGATTTTACGCCGCTGTGTTGCTTCAACTTGAAATTCTTGCGTAAAAGTTGATTGAAGTGGAGCTGCTCATTTGAACATTTAAAACGTTTTTCCTCTGGTGTATGAACCATTTGATTCCTTTCAACATTCTGTAGCGGTTATACGCACCAAGCTTCACAGAAGACTCAGTTTTCAACTGTTAAACATGAGTCAGACGCCACCAAAATGTTGATAAAATCGGACAATGACGACAAAATCAAAATAGGGACAAAATAATCTTATGAACTAAATTCGAACGCCTTTCCAATTGCCCCACTGGCATCCTATGGTGCCCCCCCCCCTTTGAAAACCACCGCTATACATACAGGATGGAAAACAAGGACGCTCTCATATTAATCTATTCTACAAACTCTGCTTCACATTCACTGCCAGTGAGACAGCCCAGGAAACAGTGTCCTGGTGACACCAAAAAAACATCAAAAACCATCTACATTCTTTGTTTTCTGGTCCCCATGCATTTGGGTACATGGTCACATATATGGCTTAAAGCTGCACTATGTAACTTTCCTGTTCTACCCTGGATTTGTGCCCGGGTCTCCTACACTAAGTGCTGAAAACCGCTGAGCTAATAGAGCCTGCCTGCTTGTTCAGTCGAGAAATTGGATCCAGAAACAGGATGTTTCGGTAGCACTTTTTAATTTCTCACTAATAAGTATGCTGACATTTATCCCCCTGCTCTAAACTCAATCTCTCAGAACATCAGCTGTTGATGAGCTCAGTGTGTGTTATATTTTATGTGTTAAATATGAAAGAAAATTGAATTATTATCAGTACCTCCACTGATATAGATGCTGCATATAAGCTCAATGTGTTATAATAAGCGAGAAAAACCTGCGAGCAGGGTACATACAGTATTAGACCCTTTTTTTTATCCCATATATACACACACAAACAGTGTGGTTGGAGTATAATCTCTGGCCCCCGCTGACTGGCCGTTTAATCCTGTATAAGACAGTGTGTTTGTGCGAGTGTGCGTATGTGTGTGAGCTGGCAGAGAGCTCTCTTTCCCTCAGCTCTTTCATCAGCCTTGTTCTTGGCTCAAGAACTCCAATCAATTAGCTCCCCACACAAAACACAAACATACGCGCGCGCGCGCGCACACACACACACACACACACACACACACACACACACACACACACACACACACACACACACACACACACACACACACACACACACACACACACACACACACACACACACACACACACACACACACACACACACACACACACACACACACACACACACACACACACACCATTTTTCTCTGCCCGTCTCACACAGATGCACTTCAGCGTGCTCACATATACACGACACGTTTCCAGAACCTGATTATGTGCTGTCAGGTGTTGCTGCCAAAAACCTCTGAAACAAAAAGGTGAAACATTCACGGATCTGACATCAAAGCACTTCAACATCCGGAGCTCTGCTCAGCTTTCACAAGTTTTTGAACATCCCCATGGCATTATGACATCAAGGCCAAGGAGTTCTGCTGTTACCTCCTATATCTGTGGGCTGTGCTTTTTCTTATGCTTTTTTCTTCAAGGGAAAAACCTTGATTTAAAAAAAACTAAATTGTTTAAAATA